>NC_134530.1:225648694-226313694 GCF_050624435.1 Tenrec ecaudatus | reverse complement strand
CCCTCTGGCAGCTGCCTGTCAATGTGCTGCCGCAAGGGTTGTTGAATGATCTTCAGCAAAATTTCATTTGCATGTGGCATCGATGGCATTGTTCTATTATTTCTGCTTTCTGTCCAGCCACCTTTGTTTGAAGTGGGTAATGGATCATTTTGATTGGTACTCCATCAACTCCTGAAGCCTTGTTTTGGGCCAATGCTTTCAGTGCAGCTTGGACTTCTTCCTTCAGTGCCACCAGTTCTTGATTAGAAGCTGCCTCTTGAACTGCTTGCTTGTTGACTAGTTCTTTTTCATACAGTGTCTCTGTGTGGTCTTCCCATCTTCTTTTAATGCTTCCTGCGTCATTCAGTATTTTGTCCATACAGTTCTTCAGTATTGCACCTCGGGGCTTGAATCTTTTTTCTTAAATTCTTTCCATTTAAAATATACGAAATGTATTCTTCATTTTGGGTTTTCAAACCCTAAGTCTTTGCACATTTCGTTGTAATATTTAGCATTGTCTTCCCGAACTGCCCTTTGAAGTTTTCTCTTAAGCTCTTTAACTTCAGCATTTCTTCCACTTGCCTTAGCTCCTCTACAGTGAGGAGCGTGTTTCAGAGTCTCTTCCGACATCCACTTTGACCTTCTCTGTCTTTCCTTTCCTTTAATGACCTCTAGCCGTCTTCACGATTGGTGGTCTGGAGGCCCTCCCACAGCGCATCTGGCCTGCTGACATTAGTGGGCAGTGCATCAAATCTGATCTTGAGATGGTCTCAAAATTCAGGTGGAATGGAAGGTTGGATTCTGGCTCTCACGGGCTTGTTTTCATTTTCCTCAGTTTTATCCTGAATGACAGATGAGCAATTAGTGGTCTGTTCCACAGTCAGCTGCTGGCCTGATGTTAGCTGCTGAGGTTGAGCTTCTCTATCGTCTCCTCCCACAGAGAGAGTTCATTTGATTTCTGTATACACCATCTGGAGAAGTCCATGTGTACAGTCACCTTCTGTGTTGCTGAAAAAAAACGGTATTTGCTATGAACAAGCCATTGGTGCAAAATTCTCTCATGAGATCTCTAGGTTGGTTTCTATCATCAACACTCTATTTTCTTTGCGTTTTTTTAAAGATCATATTTTTTTTACTATCGTTCCTTCCCCCCTTGTTTCCGACGTTAGCATTCTAGTCACCAATAATTATCAGCGCAGCTTGATTGCATGGATGATCAACTTTAGACTGTAGACATTGGTAGATATCTTCAATTCCTACATCACTAGCTTTTGTGGTTGGTGCATCAATTTGAACAATAGTTACATTGATTGGATTTCCTGGTGTGAAGATAGGCATTATGCTATCACAGACAGCATTATACGTCCAGATAGATTTTGAAATGCCCTGTTTGACGATGAATGGGACCCCGTGCCTCTTAATTGTGTCATTCTCAGCATAGTAAACCATCTGATCATCTGATTCAAAATGGCCAATACCAGTCCATTCCAGCTCACCGACGCCTAAGATATCTAACCGTGTGTATTCCATTTCACTGTGAATCTCCTCCAGTTTTCCTAGATCCAGACATCATAAATCCCCAGTTCCAATGACCGATTGCTGGATGCAGCCCTTCCTTCTCATCTTGCACCGTGCCCCATCATCAGATGAATGTCCCAAAGGCTCTACTCCCGTAGGCTTTACTGCATCGGGTCACTATGGTCGACACTCCTCTGAGACGGGAGCTCTGCCTCGGTCATCGTTTCAGTGGCGTTTGACCTGAGGAGCTCATCTTCTGGAACACTCTCTGACAACGTTGGGCCTCTGCTCGTGAGTTTTTCAGTAGCTGGCAGTATTTCGATGCTCTCCATGAGGTTGTCAGCAGCTAATTCCTCTGAAGCGGGTGGACAGCCTATTCCTTTTTTACAGACTATTCTTAGTCTGGAAGCTCTGCTTCATTGCGTTCACTTTGGATGATCCTGCTGGTATTTGAAATACCAGTGACATCGCTTTTAGCATCACGGCAACACACAATCCACTCCGGTAGGACAAACAGACAGACAAGTAGTGGCCTGTACAGATCACAGCCTAGAAAACCCTCTGGGTCAGTTCTGCTGTCCCCTGGGCTCACCAGGAGTCAGACACGACACAACAAGAGCGTCCTTGTTTGGCTGTGGGAAGCTTGATTCGCAAGAGCACATAACACAGCACGAGAGGTTTCCCACCATGACCTTTGGGCCGTCTCAAAGGCCAGCTGAAGTTCAAGAAAAGGATAGAAATGGGAGCTTCGGGAAGAGAATCCTTGGCCATGAAAAAAAGGGAGAATAGTAGGCCCAGAAGTGCAAGCAGCTCTTTCAAGGCTCTAGCAAAGTCTGTAATTGTTCGTTGTATCTTTAGTTTCTTGACGAAGACATCCCCCCACCCGCCCCTTCATTTGTCTCAAGCATGTTATAATTGTTCTTGAAGCATTTTTGCCACGGCTGTTTAAAAATCCTTGTCAGATCATTCTGACATCTCTGTCATCTGGTGTTGATGTCTGTTAATTGTCTTTTCTCGTTTGAGTTGTGATTTCTCTGCTTCTTGGTGTTACAAGTGACTTTTAATTGCGTCCTGGATGTTTTCCGCATTATGTTATGAAACTCTGGATCTTACTTCAGCCTTATTTAGCAGGCTTTCTTTGATACCCAAGTGGTGGGGGGAGGGAAGGAAAGGTTCATTGTTATGGAAAGTTATGGACCCCCAAGGGACTATGTTCTGGCTTGGGTTAGGGTGGCTAATCCAGGGAAAGCTCATGAGCAGTTATAAGGGCAGGGTTGTAAGGATAAGTGTGGGGAGAGGTCCAGGTCCTCCACCCAGCTTGCGACACCTCAGGAGTTAGGGTGAGGGAGAGGGCGTCTCATTACTGCTGAGCCAGAGTGGAAGTTTAACCTCCCAACTAGGTCCCTGCTGACACTGCCCTGTCTTGTGCTGCTTCGTGAATCCTTAGGGTCCCAGACATTCTGTAATCTTCTCTCTACCTTTCAGGACCCTTTTTTTAAAAACATATAATGCCCAACCTTTTTTTTTAACCTTTTAGGACCTTTTGCTTTTTTACATGTAATGCCCAACAGTTTTAAATGCAGTTTGTGGGAGGAATTCGAAGGAAAGATGGTAGACCACTCCATCTTGTCTGGACTCGGAAGTTCAAGCAAAATATATGAGGGAGGAGAGGAAATCCTAAGAGAGGAAGCAGAGAATTGGACACAACCTAGACCAGTGGTCCCCAAATCCTTCTTCTCGCTGCCATCAAGTCAAATCCGATTCACAGTGACCCCGTAGGACAGAGTGGAGCTGCTCTAGTGGGTTTCTGAGACTGTCACTCTTTATAGAAGCGAGAGATGGTGGAAATCAAGCGGGAGAAACACACATCACTTGTGGATACTCAGTGGGAGACTTCCCGGTATGATACTATGCTTGTAATCAGGTATGTTTGACCAAATTTCTATCTAGCCCTTAGAGACCCAGGTCATGTGCTAGAGACAACAGGGACTTTAGACTCTATCTTTTCAGAACACACAACATCCCTCCTAGGCTACACCAGAAGGATTGTATTCAGAAACCCCAGTAAGAGAATCGGACTATAAACACACCTGTAGCAGCTTGAAGGAACTGAACTACTTACTACCTTGGACTTAAACCTGAAGCACCTACTACTGTGAGAAGAAACAGCTTACTATATCCCAAGGTTATAAATTGGGAAGTTATTGGACTTTGGTTCAAGTTTCTTGCTTTGATAGTGCCCAACAAATGCCAAATTTAAGACTAAAAAAATGCCCCCAAACAAAACAAAAAACACACAGCTGGTAAGAAGAGTTGAATAGTTCTACATTTTAGTAAATATTTTTACGGCCTGACATCATTTCAGGAAACTGTTGATGTTCATATCTGCTTCTGCATTCAAACTGTTCTAACAAGACAGGCCAGGGAGCCCTGGAAACCTCCACCGTACCCTTCTGAGAGCATGAAAATGAAAAAGGCAGCTAACACGTTTGCATCGCTATGCAAAGACTCATGACTCGCAGACCCTGTGGAAGCATCTCAGGACCACAGGGGAGCCGAGATCAACTTTGAGCAGCGCTGCTCTGGATCGGCAGTATTTGGGGAGCCGCTAGTCATCTGTGGTAACTGAGCTATTCAATTGCTGCTAGTGAAAGTGAGGAACTGGATTTTCTGTCTTCGATTCTGAATGAATACAATGTTAAAATGGAAATCATCTGAGTTGTTCTTTCATGAAACACAACCTTATTGTTTTAACCAAACTCACCGACCTTTAAGTTTATTCCGACTCATCTTGACCCTACAGGTCAGAATGGAACTGTTCCATTGGGTTCCCAAGACTGTAACTCTTTACGGAAGTAGAAAGCCACAGCTTTCTTCCAAGAAGTAGCTGGTGGATTCGAACTGCTGACCTTGTGATTAGCAGCCCAATGTGTAACACACCAGCCTCCAGTGTAACCATAGAAAGTGTCTCCTCTGAATTGAGATGTGCTGGTGAGTATAAAAGAATCCCCGGAAGTCCAGTGGTTACACTGGACTGTGCACTGTAAGGACAGCAGTCAAACCCGCCAGGTGCCTCAAGGGAAGACGATGGATGGGGCGTTCCGCTCCCTCGAAGAGGTACGGCTTAGGAAACCCAAGCAGGTAGTTCTGCTTTGTCATAAAAGTCAGCCTGGGCTGGAATTGGCTTGATAGCACTGGGAGGGTTGGACAGGTTAAGTGCTGGGCTGTTAATGAAGTGGACAGTGGTTTAAACTGACCAGATGCTTTGCTGGGAAGAGAGGAAGCAATCTGCTTCCAGAAAAATTCCTGTCTCAAAACTCCTACAGGGTGACTATGAGTCAGGATCAATTCTACCTTAGTAGGCTGGGTAAGTATGAACTACATGGTAGATTTGGGAACTTAAAAAGAAAAAAGAATCCACGCTATCTCATTCAAAAAATATTGAGTATATGTTGCTATGACAATATTTAGAATATATTGCATAAAATAAAGCATTTTTCAAAATCAGTTTCACTTATTTTTGGTACATTTTTTAATGTGGCTACTAGAACATTTAGGCTCCTATGAGGAGCCCTGGCAGTGTAGTGGTGACATGTTGGGCTGCGATCGATCCGCATGGTCAGCAATTTAAAACCACCAGCAGCTCCGCTGGAGAAAGCAGGGCTTTCTATTCCCATAAGCAGTTATGGTCTTGGACACCCACAGCAGGGTTGCTATGAGTTGGCATTGACTCAGTGGCAGTGAGTTTGGGTTGGAAGCAGGAGAGTTGGTCATCGACTGATAAATTCAAGGTTAGCAGTTCAAATCCACTCAGTGGCATGCGGGGGAGAAAGGTCTGGCCATCCGACTCTGCTAGAATTACTCCCCAGAAAACCCCGGGCTTTCTGAGCAGTTCTGCCCTGGGACACGAGGAGTTGCCACGTGTCAAAATCTACTTGATGCCCATGGGGTCCTTTTACTTGGGTTTTGGAATGTGGTGCCACTGAAATAAATGGGGAAGCCACATCTAGATTAGCATTTTAGAATGCGCTCTGTGGTTGGAGTGTGGATTGGAGAGAAGATGAGGTCCAGGGACCAGTGAAGAGACCGCATGGTTGAGGGTCCAGGAGAATTGTGGGCTGGAACCACAAAAAGGGGGGATAAAGGACCTACATTAAAAGTGTTCGAAATAAGGTAAAATCTTATCAATTGAAAATGATAATGGCAACCTATGTACAAATGCTCTTGACACAATGGATGAATGTATGGATTTTGATAAGAGCTGTAAGAGCCCCCAATAAAAGGATTTCATTTAAATAAATAAATAAAGTTAAATGGTTCAGACCAAAAAAGAAGGAAAGAAAGGAGGTAAAATCAACAGGAATTGGTTCTAGAATAGTGACGGTATTGTGGATCAACAAGAGTGTCCTTGTTCTTAGGAACAATGTAGAGAGGGCGTGTCATGTAGCGACAACTTCGCTCTCGTTCTCTCACAAGTGTACAGTGTGTATCTGTATACACAAACATATACATGTATACACCCGGGGGGGGATACGCAACGTTGGCAATTGCGAAGGTAAATAGGGATCCTTTTCTTTTTCCTTCAATCAGTCTGCAGGTGGGAACATTTTCAAAGCAAAAGATGAGGGAAAAAACGCAACACACAAAACCTCAATAGCTCTCGGCACTCACTAATTGGCAAAGAAAGAAAGGAGTGGGGAGCAGTGAAGGATGATGTGGGGAATTGTGGCTTGGCAGCGGAGCGGTCAATGTTGTCTTTCCCAGAGACAGGAAGAGAAGTGGGATGAGAGATGGAGGGGTGGGATGGAGCGTATGATGTGGAGGTGCCTTGTGGTCTGTAGGCAACGTGCAAGCTTGTCGTTGCTGAGAAAGGACTGTACTGGACATGCAGACATCAGTATCTCGGAATCTAGATGACCATTGAAGGCATCTGGGGACACTGCCGCATCCAGGATGGCTGGAGAGAATAAAGAGAGAGGAGGCACGAGGGTGGTACCTTGGGATTCATTTCCCATATTGTGCCAGGGTTGGTCCATCTGACAACAGAGGAGGCCCGGATGACAGTGTGTCACTTCTGAGATGAAGCTATCAAAGACATCTTGGTTCACGCTTTCCTTTGTCTTGGGAAGCCGTGTGCATGTTATATGATGTATGGCCCACAGGTATCACTAGAAGGGTGAACTGCCTGACACTTTCAAATAGAGTGACACCAAGACCAGGCCAGCATGGGGGTGGGGGGGTGTAACAGCAGGAGGGCCAGGGCCACAGCAGAGGAGGCCACCAAGGAGCAGCATCACTAGGGTTAGGCTTGGTGTCACCCATCATCCATTGTGGCACCTTGTCACCCTGCCATCACCCAGGTGGTGGTTGGTGCCCCCACCCTACACCCCACAGCAGTCACAGTGCTGGTGGGTGGGGTGCAGCATCTACCCTTGGGTGGATGGGAGGATTTCAGCCTAGGCCAAGGTGGAAGGGGGAGGAGCTGTGGGGAGCCACGGGGAAGGTGGGCCTGGGAGGAGCAGGGCCACAGAGTAAGATAGTCAGCTCCACATGGATGGGGGCAGGGCTGAGCCATTCCCTCACAGCAGGGGCTGAGGTGGTCCACTGACCGGCCTCACTCACCCAGGGGATTCGGGTGACACAATGTTTTCCACAGCGGATGCCATTAGCCCTAGTGATGCCTATTATGAGGTCCACAAGAGAACAACCTGAAATCTCTTGCCAACGGTCACGTAAGGGAACTTGGAAGAATTTGTAGGACTATTCTGAGAACAGAAAAGGAACTGCACCAGTCAGCTGCATGGTACCCTTTCTCTCAGCTTAAAATGGGCTATCTCAGAGGTGGAAAAAGGCTGGAGCCCCCTTTTCTACCACCAAGAAAGGAGATCCAGAATGGGATCTTTGGAATTGGGGTGCCTGCACTGAGAACCTCCTAGGCCCAGGAGACAGCCGTCACATGGGAGACTCTGGAAGATGGGGGGATGCGGTGGCAGGTGTGGCAGAGAACCAGCGCAGCAGAAGCTCCGGTCTCCCCGGAGATGGCACAACGGAGTGAGAAAGCTGAGTGCTTTCAGGGAGGAGGCTTAGCTGGGGGACTAGAGTACCCCTAGGCTGGGCTTACTCATCTACACAGTGGGAGAGGTGGCTGAAGGGCCCTGGGACCAGAGAGGGACCTGCCTGCAGACAGGGCTGAAAAGAGGCTGTCCTGCTCAAAGAACTGTATCCTGAATTGGAACCTGTTATTTCCCTAAATCACCTCATGCCTGTAAGCACAGCTTGTATTTTTCAAATGTGCATTGCATTAAATGACCCAACCTGGCAAAGAAGTGGAGCGTCCTGCAGGATGAGGAGGAGGAGGAGGAGGAGAAGGAGGCTGGCATCAGAATTGGAATCAGCCTTGGGCTGACGCTCAGGGCGGCTCTCTCCCTAGCTCCTGGACTTAGAGGATGTCGGTTGTGTCCGCCATTCCATTTCTACGCCGGCTTTATCCTCCACCCAGAATCGGTGCGAAAGAATCATAATATCGGGGTGATTTGTTCCCAGCAGCAGATAACGCATGCACGTGCCTTCCAGGAGATGGAGAACAGGTGGTCAGGAAGGTAGGAGGACAGCTGAAAGTGGGGCCACGAGAAACCAGGGGAGAGCATCCTTGGAGAAAGGCCAGAGATACAGCATCAGGTACTACCAAGTGATAGAGCAACGGGATTTTCAACACGGGGCTCTTGGGGTACCTCAGTGAAAGTAATGTCCATAGAACACAGAAACCAGACTCTGGTTAGCCTAAAAAGTAAGTGATACTAAATAAAACCTGCAAGCTTTTTAAAAAATAAATTATTACACTTATTTATTGAGGGAAACAAGACAAAAACAAAAATGCATGAGAGAGGCATCTTTGTGGAATGAGAACGTCAAGGTCACACAGCTGCTAAGTGGATGGAGGATCCTCCTCCGGGGCCTTCTCAGAGAATTCCTCCCCACCTCACTCACGCTCTCTCTGGGACGTGTTCTGATAAAGCCTGGGTCGCTATCTCATTCCGCTTGCATTCTTGTGTTGTTCTGTTCTTAGTGTTCTTGCACCCCTTACCATTTTAACAGCGGGGACGGGCCTTGTTTTGGTGCTATCTAACTCACCTCTCTCATCCTTAGGAAGAAAACTGATAAATTAAAGCATGTGGAGAGCCACCCATTCACTCCTTCCACAGGTGCAAGGTCCCCAAGGAGCCCCGGGGGCACTATCAGGTATGCCTTGCACTGTTAGCCAAGGTCAGCAGTTCAAACCCACCATCTGTTCCACATGAGAAAGATGAGGCTGTCTTCTCCTTGGAAACATGTTACAGGGTTACTAGAAGCCAGCATGAACTGGATGGCCGTTGATCTGTTTTTTGTTTTGTGTTTTTGTAAGAACCTGGTCAGCATGTTTAGACGCAGAAGGTTGGCCAGCAGGCTGTGTGTTGTCACCCATGGAAGTAGCAGTCCTCGGGCAAAAGAAACCCTACATGCCCTGCCCAGAGAAAGGGCATCTGAGCCCGTCAGGGAACACATGGCCGAGCCAGTACCTTCCAGGTCAACCAGCTGTACAATCAGGGCCGTCCCCGGGTGGAGCTCAGCAACAACTCTTCGGTCTCATGCACGAAGCTGTAGGGACAGTGGCAGTATGTCCATGGAAGCCTGTCATGTATGTCCATGGGACCCTGTTATGTATGTCCATGGGACCCTGTTATGTATGTCCATGGGAGCCTGTCATGTATGTCCATGGGAGCCTGTCATGTATGTCCATGGGAGCCTGTCATGTATGTCCATGGGACCCTGTTATGTATGTCCATGGGAGCCTGTCATGTATGTCCATGGGAGCCTGTCGTGTATGTCCATGGGAGCCTGTCATATATGTCCATGGGAGCCTGTCATGTATGTCCATGGGACCCTGTTATGTATGTCCATGGGAGCCTGTCATGTATGTCCATGGGAGCCTGTGAGAAGCTGTAGGGACAGTGGCAGTTAGACTGTATGTCCACGGGAGCCTGTGGGAAGCTGTAGGGACAGTGTGGCAGTTAGACTGTATGTCCATGGGAGCCTGTGGGAAGCTGTAGGGACAGTTGCAGTTAGACTGTATGTCCATGGGAGCCTGTGGGAAGCTGTAGGGACAGTTGCAGTTAGACTGTATGTCCACGGGAGCCTGTGGGAAGCTGTAGGGACAGTGTGGCAGTTAGACTGTATGTCCATGGGAGCCTGTGGGAAGCTGTAGGGACAGTGTGGCAGTTAGACTGTATGTCCATGGGAGCCTGTGGGAAGCTGTAGGGACAGTTGCAGTTAGACTGTATGTCCATGGGAGCCTGTGGGAAGCTGTAGGGACGTGGAATTGGTGGTCAGCCTCGACTCTGAAGGCAGACAGGCCTGCCTTTGGAAATCTAGCCCTCCAGGGAGTGGTGTGTGTGGCTTTGCGTGGATTGCTTACTGTTGTAATGCCACGATCTCCTCACCGAGAGAGCGGGGATGATGAAATGTACTTCATCACATTCTGACTGCAGCCGAGCATGCCGACTGATGTTGTGAGCACTAGATTGAGGAGCGGTATGGTTTCCTGGGGGGCCCCTCAGCCCGTTTCTGACTGCTTGCTCAGACTCTGCTAGCCAGCCCAGGGAGGGGCAGGCTCACCCTAGGGCTGTTCTTGATGGAAATTGGGGTGCTGGTGTCTCCTGGTCATGAGTCATACCCCAACCAAGGTGGTCAGAGGGCTCGGACCCAAGCTTGTCAGCTTTTGTAAACTGTGATACTACACACATCCCAATCACGGCCCCCTCCCCACATTATAGCTATACCTACGGCGACGATGACATGATCTGCCATCCGTCAGGAGTATGTGGTGGTTTCTTTTGTCTCCCATGTCCTGGTCCAGTGGCCACGCGGCGATGAAGCCTCTGGACCATTATGGCCTCGTGTTGATCGGCTCCTGCTTCAGGATGACTAGATTTTGTCTTTGGCTTGTGTAGGTCTTAACGAAGGTGTGCCTATACATATACATTTGAATTTGGGGCCTGTGATCCCCTGCAACACAAGTATCACAGGAAAGCAAACAAACTTGTTATACAAAGCGCAACCGCCAGATTTCCACCTTCCAGAGTGGAGCAGGCCTCTGTCCACACCACGGGGGCTTCTTTGCCGAGGGAGCTACTGTGGGAAAGCTTTCTGATCAAGAAAAACAGCCCAACACCCCCACGCCTCTCCACGCCACGGCCCCTTCACGCCTCGCCCCAAACTGAGAGGAGCTGTTTGTTCACAAGACTTCTCTTTTTTTTTTTTTAGTGCTAGAGGACAGAAATCTGATGTTTTCAGGGAGAGGTGGAAAACGGCAGAGAGGGAAGAAAGATCTTGGGGGAGGGAAAACCTGGAGGATTTCCTGGGTGTAGAGTCCTGGGTGGCTTAATGGTCAGGAAGGGAGGTGGCACAAGGCAAGGGAGAGGAGCTTGCGTCTGCTGGTGTCTGTGACTGCCTGGGCTGAGCAGGGCCGTGGGCTCCTCAATTACCCCCGACACTGCCATTGTGCTGACGCTCTCTCAGAGAGCCCCCCTAAGGCACTGGTTCTCAACCCTCCTCATGCCGCGACCCTTCATCCGGTTCCTCATGTGCTGGCGACCCCCCAACTATCACATTATTTTCGTTGCTACTTCATGACTGTCATTTTGCTCCTGTTATGAAGCGGGCGACCCTGTGAAAAGGTCGACGGGTGGAGAGCCCTGCTGTAGGACAAGTCAGAAGAACTGCCTCTGTTGGTTTCTGAATTGTTGACTCTCCATGGGAGTAGTCAGCCCCATCCTCCTCCCTGGAGTAGCTGGGTTTTTAGAAGTGCTGACGTCTGGGATCGCAGCACGAGTTGGGCAGAACGGTACCTGGCTTTTTGTTGAGTTCCGTGGACCAGTTGTTAAAACGGCCGCTGTGATCGGGGTCTCGCTAAGGTGGAAATCACAAATCTACATTCTTTGCTCTTTTTTCATGTTCATCTGCGCAACAGCATCTTCTAAGTGCCGGCAGCAATGCTCATTCTGTCCACAGGTAGAAAAAACCAGATGGGGCTGCGCTGATACGATTTACTCATTCATTTCATGAAACTCGTTATCCTTCGGATGAAGTTCTACATTTTTATTCCCTTGCATGTGTTACTCCAGTAGAGACGTGTAGCGGCAAGAGAAAGCGCGGCGAACAACCAGAGGGTGACCCACTGTCATCCATGTCAGCGTTGTGGAGCACCCCAAGGTCCCATGAGATTTTAGGAGTGTATGACGCAATCGCTGAACACGTTCAAGGAGCTGGAAATATTTTCAGAACAATTGCTGTAAGTTCAACAGCAGCGGAAAGTGGCTTTTCAAAAATGAATAGATTCCAAGAAGAAAAGTCCCTTGACTGTCTCTAATATATCAGATGAATGACGCTTGTGGAATTGGCCTGCCTGTAAAGGAACGGGCGCCTGCTCCGACAGTGAAGAGATGGTTCCGGAAAACCCACACAGCTGGCGATGCTCGGACAAAAGCCAAGAATACTGCAAGCGAGGACGCCAATCAAGAGGCAATACGGAACTATCTTAAATGACAGTGTTCTTGTTTTTCGTCAGGTATTATTTAATATTTTTCATTAATATTTTAAAACATTTTTTATGATCTAGTTTTATGTACTTCCTTTACTGTTCTTATTAACGGTACGCAATAATAAACTACCTTTCGGTACATCGGGGTTTTTTATACCTAAATGATCATTAGGGCAGCGAATTGGTGGGTAAAGTATTTGCATCCACCACTGCCCTGGCATCCACTAAAAGCCTCTCCTACAGAGTAGCCCCATCTTCTGGAGGACTCGGGGCAAAGAAGGGGGCAGGGGCTGAGTCCACTGTGTAGGGATGGTGGTCTGAGAAAACTGCAGTATCGGGGCCAGGTAGAAGGACCAAAGGCCCGAAGCCAGCAAGAACAGGACTCCTGGGGCACAGTGACTATCACAACACAAGCTTGTGGCCCAAGGATCTCTGAATTCTTGGGGAGAACGCAGAGCTCCTAAGGCATTTGGAATGCAGACTTGGCGAGTACAGGAGAAAGTGATCCAAGAAAGCTGATGGAAAACAAGCCTGTGGTTCATTTCAACTCATCGCGACCCCGTGTGGCAAAGAAGAACTGCCGCCACGGGCTCTCTTGGCTGGGATCCTTACAGGAGCGGCACGAGGCCTTTCTCCTGCAGAGATGCCTGGTGGCTTTGAACTGACAACCTTTTGGCTGGTGCTTAAGCATGGTGCCACCAGGCTACCTGAGCATTAAAAGGGAGGATGTGCATAAAGCAAGTAGCCCACAGCTCAGCAGGGATAAATGCTCGGCGAAAGGTGGTGTTTATTATTCTGATTTAGTATTCAATTTCCTCCTTTCCCTGCCCTTTTGAACTTCAAGGGCTCCCAATCTACTTGAAAAGTACAATATAGCCATTCATTCATTCATTCATTCATTCACTCCGCGGATATTTATCAAACGTGCCACGTAAGTTAAATAATGTCAGGCAGCAGTGATCATCGACGCTAAGGAGACGGAGGACGACGTGTGTGCCAGGTGGGGCGCTAAGAGCTTTCATGGCTCCTTCCATTTGGAACTCAGCCCTCGAGGGGCACACCCAGGTGCCCGCTTGCCCACAAAGCAACGAGGCACAGTGAAGTGACTGGCCCCAGGTCACAGAATTAGGCAAGTAGGGAGCCAAACTCTGAATGGGTTTATCCTCCACTACCAACCTAATGGTCCCACTGATGTCCCTGTACTTGGACATGTTATCAGGAGAGACCAGTCCTGGAAAAAGACATCATGTTCGGAAGAGGGGCAGGGACAAGGAAGAAACCTCCAGGAGGTGGACTGACACAGTAGGGGCAACCGTGAGCTCAAACCTAACTGTTTTCTACAGAGGGCCATTCTGAGTCAACGGCCCCAACAACAACAACTACTACTCGCCTAAATGGTAGTTTGAACCTGGTGGGTGTGTGGGTTACGCATTGGTCTGCTAGCCACTACCAGGTCAGCAGTTCAAAACCACCAGCTGCTCTGAAGGAGAAGGATGGGCCTTTCTACTCTCATGAAGATTTAGAGCCTGGGAAACCCTGTAAAAGGTTGCTATGAGTCAGCATTGACTAGATGGCAGTGCACTGGAGATCTGCCTTATAGATATTCTAAACACACAAGGCCAAGTCCACCGCCCTTGAGTCCATCCCGGCTCATAGCAACCTTTTGCATCTTTCTGGGCCTGTACATCTGTACAGCAGTTTACCCCACAGTGCCACCAGGGCACCAGGAAACCCGTGTGGGGCAGCTCTACTCTGTCACACATGGGGCGTCGTGATGAAGAATCGACTTGAGAGCAACAGGGCTTTCTACTCCCGTAAAGAGTTACACCGTCAGAAACCCACAGGGCAGTGCAACCCTGTGCCACAGGGTCACCATCAGTTGGTATTGACTCGATGGCACTGAGTTTGAGATTCTGCGAGCTTTTACTCTCCAGATCACCCTGCCTCCTGGTTTATAATGTGACTGACAAAAACAAAGACCAACTCACTGCTTCGGGGTCAATTCTGACTCATGAAGATGCTACAGGGCAGGGCAGAACCTGCGGGTTTTCAAGACTGGAACGCTTTACCGGAGTAGAAAGCCTCATCTTTCTCCCGTGGAGCCGGGGGTGGTTTCAAACCATTCAACTTTAGGTGAGCAGCCCAATGCATAACCACTGTGCCACCAGGGGGCTCCTCTTAATGTGATGGAGAATGTGTGTGAATGAAGACTGACAGAGGGAGGGGTCCTCAGGGGATGCTCGCAGAGGAGACAAGCCTGGAAGAACAAGGAGGACCTTGCTGCCTGCTTCCCCATCGTCTCCCATTCATTCCCTTTCTTGTTCTGAGCTCTCAAGGGCAAGTGGCACGAAGATCCCAGCACTTGCATCTGCCCAGAGACGCTCCTCAACTGGCGTCACTTCTCTGTCTCCCGAGCGCCCTCCGCCAGCAAGGAGGAGGAGCGACAGGGGGAAAGGGCCCCACAAACCAGCCCATAGTTTTTCCGTAATACAGCCCACCCTCGATAGATAAATCAATCAATCACTTGGGGTGGGGGTTCTGGGGAATGACTTTTCTATAATCAGCTATTAAAGTCCTGTACCACTAATTAGTCTATTAATTAGAACGCGCTATCAGCCTGCCAGAGCAGAGAAAACCCAGCCCCAGGGGCAGGAGATAAGAGAAGGAGGAAAGCCGGAAGTAGCTAATTCAAACAGCTGGGTTTGTGTGGGTTTTACAGACACAATTTTGAGCGCCTGGGGCAAATCCACCTGCCAGTCAGAAAGGAACGTGTATCCAGAGGCGGAGGGCTGCTGTCTTTGTTGAGCAGAAAGGGGCAAATGACTTCATCTTTAGAAAGCAGGATCACGGGAGCCACACACAGGGATTTGGGCAGGGCAGCTCCACTGGGGGCTCCCGGGACACCAGACACAGATGGAAGCAAACGCCCACTACGTGCCTGCATTTTAAGGAACGACATAGAGTTCCTTAAACTGTTGAGTGCCTTAAAGTTCCCACTGTGCGCCAGGCACCACCGGCGTTCATCACGTCTTTCACACCTTGGTGGAAGAATCTCGGCGTGCCCTCCTGGTATTGTTGGGAATTCCTAAACAGGAGCCGTCCACAAGGCCTCACGAGGGTCCTGGGCACAGGTTTGTGCTCGGCTGGTACCCAGATGATTCAAACTCACCCAGGGGCACTGGGGAAGAAAGCCTTGGTATGCGCTTGCTTACAGGATGACTGTGAAGCAAACGCAAAGCAGACATAGACATTTGTTGTCCTGAGTCAGGACTGCTCGACGGCAGCAAACCATATGGGCCCTCACAGCCGTGGTAAACAACCTCTCCTGCTGGGACGCTCAGGGGTCTGCACCCCCTGCTCCCCAAAGACGTTGAACAGCCTCTCCCCTCTACAGCTGACCTTGTCCTCCACACTCAGGCCGCTGCCTGGGCCCGGGAACTCACAAGGCATTCTTGAGCAGTTCACGCAGTCCCCGGGCCAGAGCGCCCGCTGCAACCCCAGGGAGGGGCAGAACAGAGAGCACAGGGCCTTCATCCTTCACCCCCCCGCACCCCTCCTTCTCCCGCCACGAAACAGTCTGTTCCATAGGCACTTGAGTGAAAGATAACAGAGACTGGGAGGTGATGCCAAGAGCAACGAGCGGCCCGATGCTGTTGGGTTATCTCGTTCCGTCCTCACAACAGTCATGTGCTGCCTGTTATCAATCCCATTTGCAGTGTGGCGCAACCGCGGCTCAAAGAGGGTAAGTCATTTGGCCCCAGTTCCACAGGCCTTGCCAAAGCACTTAGCGAGTGCTCAGTGAAGATGTGCTGGCGGAAAGAACTGGCAACATGGAGACCCCAGGAAACACTAGCTGCTGAGGGTATCTATAACTGAATGGTAAGAAGAGGCTGTCAGTCAACACACTTCCTCTCAAACTCATAGACTCATAGCGACCCTATAAGGCAGGATAAACTGCCCCTGTGACTTTCTGAGACTTTGTAAAACTTCATGGAAGTAGAAAGCCCCATTATTGTCCCAAGGAGGGCAGATGGTTTCAAACTGCGGACCTCGCAGTTAACAGCCCAATGTATCATCACTACACCCGCAGGGCTTAGGGTAGGAAAGGCACAGAGATGGGGAGCGTAGGACCAGTCCCAAGGTCCCTTCCACACCTTTCCCTGTCCTGAACTCTATTGCTATTTCCACCATGCATACACAAAATGAAAAAAAAAAACTACTTCAAAAATGGGAAGTGGTGACATTTGCAAGCTATGTGACATCAACATGTATGTGTCCCCACATACGAGGGAGCACCCCACCCAAAAACACAGATTTTTTAAAAAGCTATGGATTAAGTTTTTTTTTTTACAAAGCAACCTTATCACCTTCAAAGTATTCTCCATGACACTGAATACATTTCTCAAATCTGAATTCCATTCTTAGAAACATTTTTCAAACTCATCTGCTTGGATGTCTGGCAGCACCTCCCTTGTTTCTTTCTCTGCTTCTTCTACGTAGTCAAATTGCTGTCCCTTCATGTCCCTCTTCATTCGAGAGGGAAAAAGAAGTCACACAGATCGCCCAGAGCAAGGTGAGGTGATGCAGGTGAGTGGGGGAAGAGAGATCAGTTCTTCTTTGCCAAACTGGCACACTGAGATGGCTGGGTGAGCAGCTGCATTGTCGGGGTGGCAAAACCAGTCCCCCAGACCTTATTTGTCACATACAGTTACACAATCTTTTCAGAACCTCTAAATAGAAAGCTTGATTAACAGTCTTACCTGGTGGAACGAACTCCAAATACACGGTGCCAGTTACATAATCTATTGTCAACTTGAGTGAAGGGGTGGAATCTAGCCTGTCAATCAGATCCTAGCCAATAAGGCCTCTGTGTGGGCATGGCCTTCTCCTGAGGATTTTGGGAACTCTGTCTTCCTCCCTGGAGGTGGGACACACTCTCCCTTCCCTTTCCTGCTGTGGAGACACTCAGAGAGCTGGAGGAGAAACTTAGAGACCGTGCCAGCTTTCAGATGCCTCCACTGCCACTGGATTCGCAAGATCTTCTGCCCACGGGCCTGTGATCTTCCAGCACTCGGCATCACTGCATGTGCTGGTGAGTCAGAAGAGGGCTCTATAGACTAGTATCGGACATATGGGCTAATATCAGACTTATGGACTGGATCTGGACTGGGCTGAGATGTCTTCTCAACATGCAATTGCTCTTGGATATGAAGCTCTCTCTTACACCCGTGAGGGTCTCTGGAGTTATTCTGCTAGTCTACTAAACTAGCACGTGCACTAGCCCCTCACATCAAAAAAACAAATGAGCATCTTGGTCTTTGATTTCACTTGACGAGCTTTTGGGGGGCAAGGTGACGATGGCGTCTTCCACTGGCTTGATTGATGTTTGCTTTTGGGGTCATAAGAAAAGCACCAAGTAACTCTATGATGCTCACTCTCCCGACACAACGGCTGGAGCCAAAGTGGGTGAACAAGTAAATGTGGTGAAGAAAGCTGATGGTGCCCGGCTATCAAAAGAGATAGTGACTGGGGTCTTAAAGGCTTGAAGATAAACAAGCGGCCATCTAGCTCAGAAGCAACAAACTCCATATGGAAGAACACACCAGCCTGTGTGATAGAGTGGTCCCGAAGGGATCAGTTATCAGGCATCAAAGAACAAAAAAAATCATATCATTGACTGCACACCTCCATGATAGGATCGCTGAAGACAAATGGGTGTATAAGCAAATGTGGTGAAGAAAGCTGATGGTGCCCGGCTATCAAAAGAGATAGTGTCTGGGGTCTTAAAGGCTTGAAGGTGAACAAGCGGCCATCTAGCTCAGAAGCAAAAAAGCCCACATGGAAGAAGCACACCCGCCAGTGCGATCACGAGGTGCCAAAGGGACCAGGTATAAGGCATCATGCAAAAAAAAAAGATATATGTGTGTATATGTATATATATGTGTATGTATATGTATATATGTGTATATGTATGTCTGTGTATAATATATATATATATATATATATATATATACCATATTGAATGAAGGGGGAAATGCAGAGTGGAGACCCAAGGCCCAAGTGTTGGCCAATGGAGATCCCCTCACAGAGGGGTTCAGGAGAGGAGATGGGTCAATTAGGGTACGATGTAGTACCGATGAAGAACACAGCTTTCCCCAAGATCCTGGATGCTTCCTCCCCCCAACTACCATGATCCAAATTCTACCTTGCAGGGCTGGATAGGGCAGAGGTTGTACACTGGTACATATGAGGGCTAGAGGCACAGGGAATCCAGGGTGGATGATACCTTCAGGACCAAGGGTATGAGGGGCGATGCTAGGAGAGTGGAAGGCGAGTGGGTTGGAAAGGGGGAACTGATTACAAGGACCCACATGTGACCTCCTTCCTGGGAGAGGGACGGCAGGGAAGGGGGGAAAGGGAGACTCCAGATAGGGCAAGATATGACAAAATAACGATGTATAAATTACCAAGGGCACATGAGGGAGGGGGGAGCGGGGAGGGAGGGGAAAAAAAAGAGGACCTGATGCAAAGGGCTTAAGTGGAGAGCAAATGCTTTGAGAATGATTGGGGCAGGGAATGTATGGATGTGCTTTATACAATTGATGTATGTATATGTATGGATTGTGATAAGAGTTGTATGAGCCCCTAATAAAATGTAAAAAAAAAAAAAAAAAGAAAGAAAAGCACCAAGTCTCCTCACCAGCAATGACCTTGGGGAAAAAGTCAGGGTCACTTCAGAGCTTTTCTTTCAAATCACAGCATGTTTCCACTCGATGTTCTTTTTCCTGGTCAATCAGTGTGGAGGCACACATTTCACAGCAACCCCTCTCATTCCCAAATTTTCCGTTAAAACTCACTGAACCTCTGTCTCCGTACGCTACAGGAAGGGGACAACACATCTCGAGCTGGTGTCGGCTCTACAGTCCTCTCTGTGCCTTAGCAGCTCCATGCAGGGACGTCGTCCTCCGGGCTTGGTGTGCCAATATGGGGTCTAAACCATCCCTTTCATGCCAGGGACTGACGCTCACCTGCACAGCCAGGTGCACTAAGGAAGGGCATAACAAATCAGCAATGGGAGCAAAGCAAGCCACAAAGCCCTGGCCGAGCCCCCAAATACACTTCAGGCTAGGAGGGGCAGCTCCTAGAATTCCCCCAGGACCAGTGGGGAGACAGTCATAAAGGTCAGCGGACAGACCTGGAATTATGAGTTTCTTTTCTTTCAGTTTATTGTTTTCTTTTTTTTGGGGGGGGGCCTCTATGATTGTTGGTTTGCCTACTTATATAAGATAGGCACAGGAAGCAAGCTCAAGGAGAAAGCAATGGGACTGATGGTCCCAGAGGGACTGTGGGGAGAAGGAGGTGGGGCAAGGGAGCAGTGAGCAAACAATGCCATAGATAGAGGAACATCTGGGGAATTAAAATCAACAACATGGAGGATGTAGAGATCCTGGGGGTGTCAGAGCAACAGCAATCTATCACAATAGTTTCTGTGGCATTTTGTTCCTAACAGGAAACAACATTTCATTTCACAGCCACATGCTGCTCTCTTAAATCGGCCATCTCAAAAAACGAGGTTCGAGTGAAACTGCTCTTATGAAAAAATTCACTGTGATTAGAAAGAACCTTCCCAGAAGACACCACTGGGTGCCCTAACTCAGCGCAAGCTGCTCCGTGCTCACCTGGGGGCGCGGGGGGATAGAAGGAAGGTAGAGGGTGTCCTATGAACGTTCCACCCAGTGGAGCTTTGATTCATTTTGGGGGTGTACCCCCTCATAGATTCCTTCTCTGCAGATGGGGGCAGTCAGGTGGGGGTGCAGGGGTATGTGTGGCAGGGTGGTGTCAATAACCCAGACTCAGTTTGCATTCCATGGCAACTTGCTAGGTGACTTTAGTCAAATAGCATCCCATCTTCACCTTCCGGATGCAAAATAGAACTCTGGCAGCTGCTTGCCACAGAAGACGACTGTGAGCATTGAATGAAGTCGGACAATACTACTAGTGGATGCACAGGAGAAAGAGAAGCTCCCGATTTACACAGGGCTTCTGGTGGGGGTGTTATAACGCTTACATACAGCTCCAGTAAACTTCAACCCAAACCAGATTATAAGCATCCTCATTTTTCAGTTGAGGAAATTGAAGACTCAGAAAGAATAAAATCCACTTGAACACTGAAACTTACAAATTGGGGAAAACATTTAACAATAATATACCAGATAAAACGCCAATTTCAAAAATCTACAGAACATTACAACACTTTAATTAAGCAAATACAAATAAACCAATAAAAATGGGCAAGAAACATGAATAGACAATTTACTAAAGAGGGTGAGCAACCGTCACATGAAGAAATGTTTGCAACCATCAGCTATGCGAAAAAACAAATGAAAACAACATTGAGATACCACCTCACACTGACACTCTTAACAACATTTTTTAAAAACTCAGAAAATAATAAATGCTGGCAAGGCTGTGGAGAGATCAGAATGCCCAGACCCTGCTGGAGGGAGTGTAGAATTGTCCGCCCACTGTGGGGACAGTATTGTGCCTCCTTAAACAAATGTAAATACTAATCCTATGATCTTGCAATCTCGCTACTTAGTATAAAGCCTATAGAAATAAAGAACAAAATACAAACAGGGATATACGCACCTATGCTTAGTGCACCAATTTCTATAATAGCAAAACAGAAAAAAAAACAATAAAAACTACCCAGGAATGCATAAACAAGCAGTGGTACGTGCATACAATGGAATATTATGCATTCTTAAAAAACAATGATGAGTCTGTCAAACAGTTTAAGACATTAACCAAATTAGAGAATATTATGCTCAGCAAGGTTAGTCGATATCATAAATTGATATTTAAATATTGATATTAAATATCATACACTGATATTTAAATATTTTACAGCACATTATAAAAGGAAAAAAAAAGAAAGAGAGAAATCCTTGTCACACCAAAGGCTGAGACTTTCAAGACTCTGACTAGGCCAGAGTGAGGGCTTAAGGGTAATAGGGAAGGGACAAGGGATTGAGGAGGACATTGTTGTAACTGTTGTCAGGTGCCTTTGAATGGGTTCTGACCCTCAGAGACCCTATATGCAACAGAACAAAACACTACCCGGTCCTGCACCATCCTCATGATTGTTGCTATGCCTAAGCCCGTTCATTGTTACCGCTACTGGGTCAATCCATCTCCTTGAGAGCCTTCCTCTTTTTCACTGCCCCATGTCCTTTTCCAGGGACCGGTCGTTCCTGAACACATGCAAAATATATTTGACAACATCTTGCCATCCTTGCCTCTAAGGAGCAGTCTGGCCTGTCAATCATTGTATAGCCAATGAGGTCTCTGTGCGAGCATGGCCTTCTGAGGATTCTGGGAATCCCTGTATTTCCTCCTTGGAGGTGGGAAACACTCTCTCTCTGCTCACTCCCTGTGAGACATTTCTGAGGAGAAGCCACATGCAGTTACCGTGAGACAGTCAAAGATTCAGAGTTGCAGGAACCACGTGGAGACAGACATGTACAAGGGCAGCGATGCTTACAATGCCACTGGATCCAGAAGACTTCCAACCCACTGAACTGTGATCTTCCATCATTGACGTCATCGCATGTGTTTCACGAGACTGCAGAGGATTTTATAGATTGGTATCAGACATATGGGCTAATATCAGACTTATGGACGTGATCTGGACTGGGCTGGGGTGTGTGCTCAATATTCAATTGGCCATATACATACAGCTCTTTCTTATTCACACACGAGTGTCTACGAATTTGTTTCTCGAGTCTACCCAGACTAACACACCATCTTGCTTCTAAGAAGCACAGTGGTACTTAGTTTATTGTGCCAACCTGACCAATAAACACATGTGGGGTTAATTGAAAGGCGGAGGAATAAATGGCTCAGTGAGCCTCACCTTTCTAGTTCTCGGGTCTCTTGCTTTGTGATGGTCAGATCAGAGTACAGCTACGCTAGCCAGTTCCCTGCTTCAGCTTGCAAGGCTGACTTCCTGCAAGGCATCCCCAAGGAGAAGTCACATGGACCTACCCCAATACAGCCCTGGGTGCTGGAGCACCCATGTGGAGACCCCTGCCAGCGCTGAGATGCTAACACTTTCACTGACTCGGCTTTCCTCCTGCAGTCAGAGTCATTGAGTCTGTTTTGTAAGATGGAGGACATTGTGAATTGGTGTGGGACATATGGGTTAATGTTGGACTTGTGGCCTTGGGTAGCACTGAGGATGTTTTCTTGATGTGCACTTAATCTTTTTATAAAACTCTCTCTTATTTGTGAGTTTCTGTGGAATTGTTTCTCTAATGTAACCAAACTAACACATTTTGGTACCTTGGGAGTGAAGTACTAGAGAAAAAAAATCATAAGATGGAAAGTAGATGTTTGTTTGACCTCTCTCTCATGGTAGTTTTTCTTGTCTAGCCAGAGGTCACCTAAAACCACACTGTTTACTCATTTGTTTCTGGGAAAATATGGGAAGTAGGAAAATAGAAAGTTTGTAAGCACACTTGTTTCAGTCATTAAAATATAATCTTTAGATGGGTTTAGGCCATGCCTGTAAAAAAGTTTTGAAAAGATCTGCCCCACCCAGTGCTTTGGAGTACTTAGGAACCAGCAGTCTTTGTCAGAAGCTGGAAAAAGTCTGGAGCCATGAAGAAAACTCCCCTCTGAGAGTGAATGTTAAAGGGAGCCTGTGAGCAGGCTGAAAGTCTTGCTAGGTGACCACCTGGATCTACTTGTTGAGTGGAAGTGGGAGAAATGCAGCAATAAAGAGACAGGTTGAGTTTGGCCACTGACACCTGTGGACTTGGTTTACAGGGAAAAAGGAGAAGATGAGAGCCGGTTGACTGGCCTAAAGTTCATGACCTAGCAAGAGGGGGCTAGGCTTGTTGAGTACTGGTGAGAGGCCATGGTCTAAAGGCAAGGTGACCAATGAGCACCCTGTAGAGGCTGAGTAAGGTAGCCCACATTGAATTGACCAGAACCTGACCAGATGGAGATTTTTGAAACTGCGAACTGGTGCATATTGCTGCTGACTTTATGGATGGCCTGTCCGGATTTGACTTTGCTTACGGATGCAGACTTCACAAGGTTCCAACTGGAGTGAAGACCCTTCATGTCGAAAAATATGATTGTCTACTCAGAGAATTGGGTTGATGTAAGTGGGCAGCATATAAATTGAATACTCAAAACTGGGGGGATAAAGGCATGAAGTGGTTGGCTTACAAGCATTCATAGGTGGGGGAACAACCCAGACTAACATGTTATGGTACCTGGGGAGGGGGCTAGCAGAGGAAAAAATCATAAGATGGAGAGTAGATGTTCGTTTGACCTCTCTCTCATGGTAGTTTTTCATGTCTAGCCAGAGGTCACATAAAACCACAGTGTTTACTCAGTGGTTTTCTGGGGGAAAATATGGGAAGTAGGAAAATAGTTTGCAAGTCCACTTTCTTCCAGCCATTAAAATTTTATCTTTAGATGGGTTTAGGTCATGCCTGTAAAAAAGCTTTGAAAAGATCTGCCCCACCCAGTGCTTTGGAGTACTTAGGAACCAATGCTCTTTGTCAGAAGCTGGAAAAAGTCTGGAGCCATGAAGAAAACTCCCCTCTGAGAGTGAATGTTAAAGGGAGCCTGTGAGCAGGCTGAAAGGCTTGCTAGGTGACCACCTGGATCTACTTGTTGAGTGAAGTGGGAGAAATGCAGCAATAAAGAGACAGGTTGAGTTTGACCTCTGACACCTGTGGACTTGGTTTACAGGGAAAAAAGGAGAAGATGAGAGCAGGTTGACTGGTCTAACGTTCATGACCTAGCAAGAGGGGGCTAGGCTTGTTGAGGATTGGTGAGAGGCCATCCATAAAGTCAGCAGCAATATGCACCAGTTCGCAGTTTCAAAAATCTCCATCTGATCAGGTTCTGGTCAACTCAATGTGGGCTGCCTTGCTCAGCCTTTACAGGGTGTCCATTGGTCGCCTTGCCTTTAGACCATGGCCTCTCACCAATACTCTACAAGCCGAGCCCCCTCTTGCTAGGTCATGAACTTTAGACCAGTCAACCTGCTCTCAATTTTTTCTCATTCTCCTGGCAAGGGGTGGATTGAGGTAGTTAGTTTATTGTCCTAGCCCAACCTATAAACACATGTGGGGTTAATTCAAAGGCGGAGGGATAAATGGCTCAGTGAGCCTCGCCTTTCAGGTTCTCGGGTCTCTTACTTTGTGATAGTCAGACCAGGGTGCAGCTGCTTTAGCTCACACGGCTGACTTCCTGCAAGACATACCCCAGGAGAACCCCCATGGACCTAACCCGATGAAGGCCTGGGTGCTGGAGCACCCGTGCGGAGACCCCTGCCAACGCTGAGATGCTTACACATTCACTGACTCGGCTTTCCTCCAGCAGTCGGCATCATTGTGTCTGTTTTAGGAGATGGAGGAGGACTTTGTGGATTGGTGTTGGACATATGGGTAAATGGGTTAATGTTGGACTGTGGGCTTGGGCAGCACTGGGTTGGGATGTTTTCTTGGTGCTCACTCAACCTTTATATAAAACTCTCTCTTATACATGAGCTTCTGTGGATTTGTTTCTCTAATGTACCCAGACGAACACAAGCACTCTGGCCTTATTTCTTCCAAGATAGATTGGTTTTTCTTTTTAGCAATCCATGGTACTTTCGATATTCTTCTCCAGCACCACAATTCAAATGTGTTGATTCTTTGTCAGTGTTCCTTATTCAATGTCCACCTTTCACATGCATGTGAAACCACTGAAAATACCATGGCTTGAGTCAGGTGCAATTTAGCCCTCAAAGTCACATGCATGTTGTTCAATACTCCGAAGAGTCCTTGGACAACAGATTTCCCTAATGCAGCATGTCTTTGATCTCTTGACTGCTGCTTCCATGAGCATTGATTGTGGATTCAAGGGAGACCAAATCCTTGACAACTTCAATCTTTTCTCCACGTATCATGATGTGATCTGTTGCTCAAGTTGTGAGGATTTGGGCTGTCATCCATATTGAAGGCTGCGATCCTTGATCTTCATCAGGAGTTTTTCAAGTTCTCCTCATTTTCAGCAAGCAAGGTTGTGTTACCTGCATATCACAGGGTGCGACTAAGTCTTCCTCCAGTCCTGATGCCACATGCTGCTTCAGCTGATTGAGCTCCTTTGTTGAGTTGCTCAGCACACAGATTGAATGAGGATGGTAAGAGGATACAACTCTGATATTTAGTTTTCCTGATTTTAAACCATGCAGTATTCCCTTGTTCTGTACTGTGGAACAGACTATGAATTCCTTATATATAAGTCCAGGTCAAACCTGAAGAAAATTAAAACAAGTCTATGAGAACCAAAAATATGACCTTGAGTCTATCTCACCTGAATTTCAAGGACAGATATGGCACATTGCACACTACTGACAGAAGACCTGATGAGCTGTTGGAGGACATCCAGAACATCACTCACGACGAAAGCCAAAGAGCGAAGGGTCATGAAGAAGATGGGAAAGAAAGAAAATATCAGAGTGGATGCACAAGAGACTCTGAGACTTGCTCTTAATTGCACGGTAACTAAAGCAAACGGAAGAAAGGAGAGTGAGGGACAAAAGAACCGCATACATGGTACGGAGGGGAGTTGAGGCTAATGGGGTACTGTCACTGATTTGGTGAGATGAGCAGGGAAACCACATGGAATATGTTCTTCTTTGTATTGTATTTCACAAATGAAAGGGAATATATGTTCCCTTTGATGAAAACACATATGGAAACAATGACGTTAGCGTTTTTGAGAGGGCGCGAGGTCACAGCCTTCAAACCCTCCAAGTTCCTTACCATCAGACCTAAACGTTGTTGTGCATGACTGTACAGACAGAAGAGGAACCCAAAAGGAACTTGAATTCTTCTGGGACCTATAAGTTGATAACCAACCAAGACAGTAGGTCTGGCCCCATCTCATCTGACTTTCAGACTGTGCAGCTCCAGATTTGCCCTGGTGACTCTCATCTTGGGCACAAGTCATGTTCAAAGCATTCACTCATTTAATAAATATTTGCTGTGCTCCTACCTGAGTGCTAACCATTGAGGATTCTGCCACAGGACACCCACCTGACAAAGGAAGCCAATATATACATCCATGTAGACAACAGTGCAGAACTATGAATGTTATGACAGGTGTATTTGTTTCCTAAGGTTGTCGAAACATATTACCACAAACCTGGGGGCTTAAAGCAAGAGACAGATTCTCTTACAGTTCTGGAGGCCAGAAATAGGAAATCAAGATGTTGGCAGAACTGCTTCCTTTTCAGACTTTAGAAAAGAATTCGTTCCTTGCCTCTGTCCTAGCTTCTGGGGCATGCCAGCACCTCTGGCTGCTCCTTCATTTCCAATCTCTGACTCAGTCTTAAGTAAATTCTCATTGGTCTCTATTTTCTCTTCCACTACTCTTATAAGGGAACTTGTCATTGAATTTAGGGTCCACCTGGGTAATGTAGAATGACCTCCTCTTGAGATCTTTATTTGAATTCTATCTGCAAAGACTCTTATCTCAGATGCACATGCACAGTTCCAGGACAAAGGTATACGTTGTGGGGTTACCATCCTACCTGGATTCAAAAGAAGCTGTGGAACAACAGACATCACTGTTGTATCAGATGGAGCTTGGCTGAAAACAGAGAACACCAGAACGATATCCACTTGTGTTTTATTGACTATGTCAAAGCATTTGACTGTGTGTCTCATAACAAACTATGGATGACCTTGAGAAGAATGGGAATTCCATTGTGCTCACTCAGAGCTTATACATGGACCAAGAGGAAGTTGTGTAACAGAACATGGAAACACTGTGTGGTTTAAAATCAGGAAATGTGTCAGAATTATACACTCACCATATTGATTCAATCTGTATTTTGAGCAAATCATGTCAGAGAAGCTGGATTATATGAAGAAGAATGTGGCATCAGGATTGAAAGAAGGCTTATTAATAACCCATGATATACAGATGACACATTCTTGCTTGCTGAAAGTGAGGAGGACTTGAAGCACTGGCTGATGAAGATCAAGGATGGTCGTCTTTAGTATGGATTATGTCTCCATGTGAAGAAGATAAAAATCCTCACAAATGGAGCAATAGAGAACACCGATAACTGAAGAAAATGTTGGCGTTGTCAAGGATTCGTCTGGCTTGCATCCAAAATCGGTGCTCATGGAAGCAGCAGTCAAGAGATCACAAGACACATAGCCTTAGGTTAATTTGCCACATCAGACCTCTCTAGAGTGTTGAAAAGCAGTGATATTCCTTCGAGGACTAAGTTGTGCGTGACTCAAGCCATGGCATTTTCAGTGGCCTCACACGCATGTGAAAGTTGGACATTG
Source organism: Tenrec ecaudatus (assembly GCF_050624435.1). Classification (NCBI taxonomy): domain Eukaryota; kingdom Metazoa; phylum Chordata; class Mammalia; order Afrosoricida; family Tenrecidae; genus Tenrec; species Tenrec ecaudatus. The sequence goes on along the minus strand of NC_134530.1, from coordinate 226,286,250 downwards.
AACAAGGAAGACTGAAGAAGAATCGATGCATTTGAATTGCGGTGCTGAGAGGAATATTGAAAGTACCATGGACAGCTAAATAGGCAGATCCATCTCTCTTGGACAAAGTAGGGCCAGAGCGCTCCTTAGAGGCAAGGATGGCAAGGCTTTGTCTAACGTACTTTGGACGTGTTGTCAGGAGAGACCAGTCCCTGGAGAAGGACATCCTGCTTGGTAAAGTGGAGGGGCAGTGGGAAAGAGGAAGGCCCTCAAGGTGATGGATTGACCCAGGCTGCCAACAACGGGCTCAGTCATCGCAACAATCGTGAGGATGGCACAGGACCCGGCAGTTCTTTGTTCTGTTGGGCATGGGGTTGCTATGGGTCGTGACTACCCCAACAGTACCTAACAACAACATTCAACCCATTACAGCAGGAGGTTAGGCCAGGTGATGCAAGAGAAGGCAGTAGGAGAAACCAAAGCAGATGGCTGATAAAAAATAGAGGACGATAGTTCTTACCTCCTGACATTCTACATGCACGATGCACCAGGAATAAGAGAAGGCGTTGGAGTTAGATGAGTGAAATTACCAGGTTTGGACCACCATCTCTAGTCCAATGTGGAGCCACCTGAGCAAAGAGCTCACTCAAACTTACTGCCATGAAGTCAATCCCAAAGCACAGTGACCCTGTCATCCGGGTAGAAGTGCTCCTGTGGGTCTCCAAGACTCTGAACTGTTTAAAGGCGTGGACAGCCTGTCTTTCTCCCACGGAGTGCCTGGTGATTTTGAATTGCTGACCTTGCTGCTAGCAGCTGGACACGGACTCACTAGGTCGCCAGGTCACCTTACAAAGCAGAGACATGCTTGATAGTTAGGGAAGATCCCTCTGGCTCTTTTCAGAGAAAAGTTAGTAAAAATGAAATCTATTCCCAACCCAGAAAGACCTCTCCCCAAAAACTGAGAAGAGAAAGAAACGTTTCGTATATCGGATCAGCTTCCACCAGAATGGGGTAATTCCGAGGCAGTCCGGGAAGAGACTGTAAACACATCGGATCCATGTTTACAACAAAACCGCTAATGTTTCTATCTCTTTCTGGCAGGACACCTGAGACTTCCTTTCACATACTTTGGACTCGTTACCAGGAAAGCTGAGTCGCTGGTGAGGGACAGAGGAAGGCCCACACCCAGATGACTGGACACAATGGCTGTCACAAAGGGCTGGCACCGAACAACATTTGTGAAGAAGGCTGCCCGTCGGGTCATTATGAGCCATAGCCAGTGGGATGGCAGCTAACAACAACAATGTGGTAGGAGGGGAGTCTTGGTGGCACTGTGGTTAAAGCACTTGGTGGCTCACCCAAAGCTCAGGGCTTTAAACTAAGGTGACCAGACGTCCCGCTAAATCGGGACAGTCCCGATTTTAACAATTTGTCCCATGTCCTGCGGCATTTTTAAAAAGTCCCGATTTTTGGAAAGAATGCACGACAAGCCAGGGAACGACGGGAGCATGAGAAAGGAATATACGGTTTTCGGCTGTCATGTGGCTATTTCACCAGGATATGAGTTTTATATTATTTTTGTTAACTTTATAATATTAAACTTTAATAATAACAAATAATTGTTGAGAACTGCTTATCGAGAACTGCTTATCAAAGTTCGCATTGCTGATCAGTTGTTAGAATTCGACCACCATTGTTGGACTTAATGAACAATGGCAATTTTTGGCATCGGCAACGACAAAAACATTTTGTAACTGTCTCTCAGTCAATACACATCACACTGCGTGCTAGTGCTAGTTAAACAAGTGATGTCAACAAATCAGCTATTCAGATAATGTAGGTAAGCTATTTATTTCATAAATACATAAATTTTCTTGAATTTAGCAGACAGTACTCGTATTATTTATATTTTATAGTGGCGGCAAAAAGTCTAGCGCCAGCCTTGAAAGTGACACTTATGACTTACGTTATGGCAAATTCAGAGAAAAATAATACAAGTTAGTATTGTTATTATTTAGAAAGAAATATAGGATTAAAATTAAAATAATTTTTAAATATAGTTACTTTATAACAAATTAATTTAATTTATAAACTAACAATAAAATATGTTCATGTAATTATGTACCTACTTGCTGTTTTTAAGCAATATGGATATAATAATTTATAATATAATTTAAAAATTTTTAGATTAAAAAAATTTTAGATTTTTAACATAATGGGTAAGAAAAGAGGATGCAAATTCAACAATGATCTAAGAAGTGAATTTCCTTTTATTAAAAATAACCAAAATTGATTACATGGTAAAATGTGAGAAATATAATGGTGAATTTTCTATGTTGCACGGTGGGAAGAATGATATTTCAAAGCACTTGGAGACACAGAAACATAAAAGATATTTAAATACAGCTGCATCTTCCTCCAAAATACAGGATTTTTTTCAGAAAACAACTTATGGAGACGAAGAAAAGAAATAAACATTAGCAGAAAGACTTATGTCCTTTCATCTTTCATGCTATTAATCACAATCATACCTTCAGATCTATAGATTGTACCTCACAAGTTGTCAAAAAGTTATTCAACAAAATAATTTGCCTGTGCTAGAACAAAATCTGAGGCAATTGTGTATAATGTGCTTTCCCCATATGCATTTTCAGAATTAAACAAAAATCTTGAAAAATTAATTTTCTGCCCATATATTCTGATGCATTTAATCATAAGTATATAAAGTTATTTCCAACTATTATTAGATTTTTTAAATTTGGAAACTGGAATAAAAATTAGAATTTTAGATTTCGTTTCTGTGCCCGGCAAAAATTCTGAAATAATTTTCAGTTCCATTATTAATATTTTGGAGAAAAAAAATTTAAACATAAAATTATTGCATATTGTGCAGACAACACAAACGCAAATTTTGGAGGAAAAGCAAGAAGAGGTACAAATAATATTTTTTATAAATTAAACGAAAACCTTAAAACATTATTGGTGTTGGTAGTGCAGCGCACATAATACATGACGCCATTCAAATAGCTGCTGATTTGTTGCCCGTAGATGTGGAAAATATTATTAAAATATATTCTTATTTCTACATATACACTGTGCACATTGAATTGCTTAAAAAATTTTGTGAAACTGTGGAAGTCCAACATCAGAAAATACGTGGATACAGTAAAATGCACCGGTTAGCTCTTTTGCCAGCTGTCGAAAGAATTTTGAAAATATACGATCCTTTGAAATCCTACATTCTATCACTGGATAAATGTCCTAGAACTTTAGAAGAGTTTTTTGAAAAGAATCTTCAAAAATTTGGCTAGAGTCTGTGCACAAGCAAGCAACTCTTTTTCAAAATGCTATAAAACTTATTGAAGGTGACAAAATTTCGGTAATCAAAGTAGCAAATGAAGTTAATAATTTAAAATTTCAGTATCAAGAGCGGTTAGAAAATAATTTTCTTCCATTAACTATCCGTAATAGTATAAGCCAACTAGAAGAACAAGGTATAATAAATCGTGCAGATATCATGAATCATGTTAAAAAGCTCGATAGTAACTGCCTAGATTATTTAGAAGAGTGGACGGTATATTACAATGATATTGAACATTTTCATTGGGTTACATTAAAACAAGAACTTAATTGGAATGATGTGCAAAAATCATTTGATCATATTATTCAAAATTTCCCATATAGTAATATTTCCAAAAAGATCTCTTTAATGAGGTATCATTATTAAAAATATATATTGATAAGGAAAAGGTTAACTCTTGGGCATCAGCAAAAATCACAATAGAGAACAAATGGTTAGAAATATTTCATCCTTTTGAAACAAACCATGTTCCATACAATAATGTACTAAAAATTGTGGAATATGCGCTGTCCTTACCAGGAACTAATGCTGCAACTGAACGCGTTTTTTCTACGGTAAATAAAGTGTGGACATCAGAAAAATCACAATTAAGTGTTGAGACTTTGAAAGCCATTTTATGTGTGAAATATAATTTAACAAATTCTTGTGAAAAATTTTCGTGACCTTTTAAACGACGACAGCAATCTACTCAAAAAAATCCACTCAAATGAGAAATACGCCAAAGAATAAAATAATACTATACATAACTTTTTAATGTATTATATTTGTAAATTGTACTTACGTTGAAATTTTAAAAAATATATTACAATACTATTTTTGCGTTCTTTGAAAATTTTTGTTGCTCCATATAGACCAAAATTTTAATATAGAACCCCCCCACCCTCAATCAATGGTATCCTGCTTTACCAATGTTAAAATCTGGTCACCTTACTTTAAACCCACCCATTGCTCTGCGGGAGAAAGATTTAGCAGGCTGCTTCCAGAGAAAGATAATAGGAGATGGCCTTGGAAACCCCCGGGAGCAGACCTGAGCTGTCCCATGGAGCTGGTAGGAGCTGGAATGAACAATAGCGGGGTGGGGGCCTGGGTAGGTGGAGAATGCCTCTGAGCCTGGCAAGAGTCGGGGGAGATAGGCCAGTGTGCCAGCAACCCTCTAAAACCTCCTCCCCAAAACGGCAGGCAGAAGCCGTGCGCCAGTGCTCCATTTGTCCCCATCTCCTCCCACATTTCTCCCCATTCCCGAGTACAAGGCCTTCAGACGAAGGCTGGGTGGAATCAGAAGACCCTGGCAACCTGTCAATCACCTTGCAAAACTGGCTGAACTGAACCGCTTGCCCCAAGCCATTCTGAGTAAATAAGACTGTAGGTCAGGAATGTGACTATAGGAGACCCGGATTGCTTAAGATGTTCTATCTTCTCACCAGGGAACCGTCCCCCATTCGACTCCATTTGTACTTTAAAGGCACACCTCCCTCCAAACTTCCAAGCAACATTATTTTTTTTTGTCTAAATAAAAACTGGCATTCATTGAATGCTGGTCTGTGTGTGCGTCACTGTTGTGTTTGTGCCCTTACTACAAAGATGGATACAATTCAAACCGGGTAGGAAAGAGCCTCCCAAACCATACAGATTGCACATGGAAAGGCAAAGAAGGTTCTGGATGAGTTAGAAGACCTGAGAGCACGCAGCTGTATTTTACCTAGGAAATTTCTATCTTGATTAACATTGCAACGCACCTTAGAGGTACTGAGTTCACAGAGGGATCCCAGGAGAACTGAGGGAAAGAACTAAAAGCAGCCAGGATACACGACTGGACTTTGAGGGTGCACTTGGCTGCTGGCAGGTCAGAGATTGCTTTTTGTTTCTTGTTTTTTGCAGGGTGGGGCAAGCAACTTTAAATTCTCTACAGGATGGCGGCTCAATTTGCAAATTCTTTTGTCGCTCAACAAATCTCACCACCTTTATTTGAACAGGTCACTCATCTTTACTCGTTACTATTTTTTTGGTATCAGATACTTGGGATCTGAAGGCACATTAATGTCAATGCCCTTGCACCCGCCCCCCCCCCCCAAATCATGGATTTAGAGCTAGTTTTCCAAAGTGGGTGATACTATCACAGGGGAGAGGCTGGGAGGGGGGGGGCATGCGGGGGGCATGCTGGAACAATCTAGGGAGGCTGCAAGAACAGATGCTTACACTGATCTAGTACTTATATAGTACAAAGGTGTTCATTGCCAGGAGTTGCTGAGTTAAAAAGAAATTCCTGAAAAAGAGGCGGTCGGCCAAGTAAGTATACGAACTTATGATGGAGACTGTGGTAGCAGTGATGGCGTCAGGACTTATTGCTGGGTTCTTCTTATACTTTTCAGCTCGCACTAGAAATGTGCTGTGAGTCTAGGAAGTCTGCTGAGGCTGTGGCTGCAATTCACCCAACTCTAATCACCTGCAAAAATCGCGTGCGTGGCACACGAAACTTGGTCCATTCTCCATGGCAAAGAAACTCACCTTTCCTTTCCAAAATGCCCCTTTAGGTTTCAGAGCACGGGCTCAGGGTTTTCGTGGGATGCGAAACGCCGCCTCAAAGGACTTGGCCGCTTCCCTTCGGTTACGGGTGCTCTGGCTGCCCACTGGAACCAGCAGGGGCATCCCTGCCTGCTTGCCTGGGGAGCACTGGCGTGCGTTCCTTACGTATTCTTGCGAACGAAGCCCCTTCATCTGTGGAGCCCGTACGGGGTCTTGTAACTGAATAGGGGGGTCATGAAAAGTTTGGCAACATCTGGGTTTTTGAATCTGTAATAATGAAAAATTAATTCAAAATCAAATGGGTAATGAATCCACGTTGCTTCTGGAACCACGTGCCCGTGTCGCAAACTTCTCCGGCTGAAAGGGGGTTTGAGTGTGAAATTTTAAGAAGCCCTGGTTGAGAAAACCAGTAGTATCTCCTGCGTGGCTGTTTGGAGCCGGACAGGCTAATTTTTCTGTGCGGCACATTAGGAAAGAAAGACCCCTGGACTAAGCAACCATAATGGGACGCCTATTTTGACCGGCATCTAAATACCTCAAAGGACGTCAGGAAAGTAAAACAGTGTCCATGCAAGGTAGCATTTCCAAATCTAGATAAACAGCAAGGAATCGCAAAGGCAGCATTCAGGTCCGACTTCCTCGGCTGCATTGCCAGGGGTGATTCCTTCCTAGTCTTCTTGGCCTTCTTATTCCTCTGGGAAGACTTGATCTGAGCTCCAGTCCTTTCCGGCTCCTCTAGCCAGTAAACCTCTGTCTGCCAGGCCTTTTAAACATCCATCCTAGTAAAACAGAAACCAATCTCTAAAATGTACAGGCAACTTCAAACCTCAACAAGAAAAAGACAAGTAATCCGATTTTAAAATTGGGTCCAAGACATGAACATACAACACTTTAGCAATGAAGACATGCAGGCAGCCAACAAACATGAAGAAATGTTCATGAGCATTCGCCATTCAAAAGATGCAAATCCAACAATGAGACATGGCCTAACCTCAGTATTAATAGCAACGTTAAACACACACACACACACACACACACACACACACACACACACACCCCAGAAAACAACAAAGGTTAGCAAAAGTATGGCGAGACTGGAATACTCATACAATTCAGGAATCCCTGTATTTGGTATACATTCTAGAGAAGTAAGAGCCACGATAGAAACAGGTCCATGCACCCCCACAGTCATAGGACTATTCACAATAGCAACAAGATGGAAAAAACCAAGGCCTGTCCATGAGAATGGATACGCTGTGGTGCATACACACAACAGAATACTATGAAACACTGAAAAATGATGAATCTGTGAAATGCTTCATAACATGAATGAACCTGAAGGACATTATGCAGAGTGAAATTAGTTGATCAAAAATACTGTATAAGACCACCCACTCATAAAAAGTCAAGAAACGATTCTGAAATGGAAAGAAATACTCCTTGATGGTTACCAAGGCTGGAAGGAGACCCGGAAGTCACCAGCTAGAGGGGAAATAAATGTTGAGGGCAGGGGAAAATAACAATGAAAAGATCAGCATTCTCCAGCACATAAATATCTTTGTCATAGATCATTTTCATTAATTCTTGGAGGTGTTCAGATTATTAAACGGTTAGTGAACAAAACCCATTGCCATCAAGTCGTTTCTGACCCATAGACTCCCACAGGACTAAGAACTGCTTTAAGGGGCCAGAGAGCGCGCCTCATCTTTCTACTGTGGTAGCTCATGGGTTTGAACGGATAACTGCAACCAGCAGCCCAAAGCCTAGCCGCAGTGCCAGTGTGGCTCCTTAAACATATAACACAACTTATTTATCATCAAATCAGCTGAGACATGGTCTTGGAAGAAATGCTATTATCTAGCTTCATAATACAATCTAGGGATAAGAAATTATTATATTGTCATCACCCTGTCTTTTACATGTTTTATAGGATTCTTTAGAGAATCAAGTTGAGAGTAATTTGTCCCTTTTTAAATTATTGCTTCAAAATCACAGAAACTGAGCTAATAAGGATGAGCTAATAACACGAATGAACAAAATGTTCTGAAACTGCGGTGATGATTATAAAGCTCTTCTTCGTGTGACTGAGCTATTGAATTATGTGACATATAAATTATGTGCCAATAAAACTATTTTAAAAAGCTTGTTGGGGCATAGGACTGAACCCTATGAACAGGCGATTTCTAAAACGGGCGTATTCACACACAATAAATTGCAAATAGTTAAAGGGGGGGAAAGTCACAGAAACCTCTATTGAGCAAAAATATAAAAATATGAAGGCATTATTTCTCAAATGTGTCCCTTTTAAAATCCTTCTTATCCAATTAAAACAATCTGTCCTTTTCTAGTACAGTTTTCAAATAGACTGATTTATATAAAAGTTTCGAAACCTCTCAAACCTACTGCTGTCCTGTCTAATCGACTCATTGTGACCCCTTAAGGCAGAGTAGAATTGCTCCCCAAGGTTTCTAGGGCTACACATCTTTATGGGAACAGAAAGCCCCATCTTTCTCCTGCAGAGAAACTGATGCGTTTGAACCATAAACCTTACAGTTAGCAACCCAATGCATAACCAACTGTGTCCAAAGCCCCAAACATAAAACAGACATTAGTAGTAGATTTTCCTAGAAAAGTGAAGATCTGAGATTTAACATAACCTTGTGGAAAATAGCAACTCCCAGAATGGCCACTAAATGTGATCCAAGACAGAAACTCAAGACACAATGTTCTAGCCAGAGGCAGGCTCTTGCAAAAACAATGAAAACAATTTACAAAGCCACATAAACCCATGAGTTCTGTGAGGCCAGCTTAAAAACCAGGTTTTCTGAAATAAAACAACAAAAGCAACCTAGTTTCTTACAATGCATACAGTGCATCTAGTGAGATGAAGTCACATCCACAGGAAAGCAGGTCTTGGATTAACTTGATTTTCCAGAACCACAGATGGAGGTATTCAAACCATTTGGATGGTTTTTGAAACTTTTTTTTCTCTTTTTCAAAAGTCAAAGAAAAAAAATCTTTCATAATTTAATGTAATTCTGAGCATGACCGAGGGGTAATAGCAATATGGAAAAGATTCTTAGCACTCGTACTAGGTCAGTTGTCTTTTTAAATGTATCTAATTTATTTTAAAGCATTTAAAATTTTTTTCTTTGAAGTCATGAATTAGGTATCCAATAGCCTCTCTACATTTTAACTACATGGAGTAACTCAGATAATTTCTAATAAAGTGAAATCAGATAAATCATATGGTAGCACCCTGCTGGCAAAAATCAGATGACATCTGAGGTAGACATCTGGTCCCAAGATAAGGGACTAACATTCCCTGAGTGTTGCTGGACTCGATGAACTTTGTTTTATAATTGTAGCTATTCTTGGGTTGCTAGCTTGCCTCATACTCGTGACCTTTCCCTTAGTAGTTCTATTCATAACGAAAGTATGTTTGGGCTCTGCACTTCCTTTTCTAGTCGCTTTGTAATGCTTGGAAAGAAAATGTATTTTTTAAGTTGGCCCAATCAGTAGGCAGTGTTGGTAGCCTAACTGAATCTTGGATCTGGCATCCTTAGCCATGATCTGGTTGTGAAAAATCAAATCTACCGGCCTCTGCTGTGTCTTATTACAATCATCTGCCCGGCGCTGCCATTAATCACGACATTACCTCCAAATGGGCTATGCCTGCTAGAGTATGCCATTCTTAGATGATTGGTTTGGCAGGAGGTATCATATTTTAATCTAATCAGAATGCAAACATTTCACTGAGGTTTCCCGGGGCCCTTCTGATCCCAAGTGCCCAAATGGCTAAAATGAAAGCATGAATTGCACCCCTAATGTGCATGTGTTTTCTCCTCTTTACTTCCCTTTGGAAGGTAGTATTGGATAATATATCAGTCCTTGTCCTTGATTTCCTGTTAGCTCAATATGGAGGAGTTTGTAACATCATCAATGTCGCCTATTATACTTGAATCATCAACACAAAAGTAGACGAAAATAGTACAAAGGTTTGCCCAAACTAAACCTTTTTAGGAGAAAATGAATAACCATTTTCACACTTTGAATGAGTCGTTTTGATTATCAAATGATTCCTCCGAATTTGGTCCTGTCTGCAGCACTGACCCGGATGGACTCCAGCTCACCCTGACTGCCCGGCCTGCTTATGTGGCTAGGCAAAGAGGAAATTAACCCAATTGGCCTTAAAGGGATGCTGCTCTCAACACTCGAATTTGTGAAATATCCAAGCACTGGCAACAGAAAGGTAACTCCATTACGGGTGTTGAGCACCCGCTATCGGAAGAAGGTGCTACAATAGCTCTAAAATTGAGGCACTTGGCATAACAAAATGGGTGGCATTAGGTCTGAATCAAAACTCCATTTTATTACAAACTCTGCATTCCTGAGAATGTATCCTTGATTTCTTCTTATCCATCTGCATAAGACCCTGGGTCTCTAGCTGAATGGAATCAGGAGACCCAATCAACCATCGTAGACTGGGAGCCAGTCTTAGTCACTACGAGGCTGTGACCAGTAGGAGATGCAGTCCACGCAAGAAGACAGTTGGAAATAGAATAGCTGGTGACAGACTTACCTTCCGACCGTAATCATGCAGCAGTCACAGACTCCCCTCTCCACTTTTACTGTGACAGCACACCTCTTCCATACTGTGTAGAAACTTTGTATCCTCTCCAGGATCGCTGCCCTGTGTGCAGATTAGTATGTCCTTCAGTACATCTCTTTACTTTTATTCTAACTGAGTCTGAATCCTCCCTCTTTTATACCAGGGTTGATGGAGACTAATGCAGAAACACAAGCCAGGGATAATGGTGCTCTGAACTGGGGGGTGGGCCCTGGGGAGGGCGGGGAGAAGAGAGACTAGAATCAGGAAGTGGTGCTTGATTGGATAGGCCCATGGTGGGATGGAAGTGTCAAAGGACGACCTTCGGCTGTATCTGGCCTGGCTCACGGTGCCTCTGAATGACCTAGGGGCCGCTTGTGGGTGCTTTTGGCAGGAGTATATTTCATAAACTTGTATCCGATGTTTGTCCAAACCAGCTAAAACAATAAACCCACTGCTAGTTAGTTGACTCTGACTTGCAGTAACCTTACCTGGCAGAGCAGCACCGCCCCACGGGGTTTCTATGGCTGTGCACCTTTAAGGATGCAGATTGCCACCTCTTTCTTCTGCAGAGCCAAGGATGGCTCCAAACCGCAGATCTTTCTGTCAGCGGAGGGCTGCATCCCCTTTTGCACCATTATGCCATCTAAATCTGTCAGGGCGCTTAAAAGGATGGTCCCCTGGGCTAGAGGAGGGGTCATGGGTGAGATGTCTGTCCACCTGAGGATTCTATTTTCTAGGACGAAGATGGTGGGACATCAGATTAGCGGACGAGGTCCAAGGTTCCTCTGGAGTACAGGCGAATGTTTTCCTGGGGTTCCTCTTCCTTGGGTCCCTATTCACCTTCAGTATCTATGGCTTATTTCTTAAGAGCATACCATTCAAGACACCTAAGGGAAGTTGATCTTTAAAAAATTTTTACCTTCTAGAACGATGTTTCCCAAAGTGGGCAATGTCCCAACACACACGGTGTGCAGATGGGGGGTGGGGGGGTGGGAGGAGGGTACTGAAATAATTGGGGAAGGGGCTACAAAAAACAGCTATCTACACTTCATCATTGATTATGCGCTACAGGACAAACGTTGTTAATGGCCGGGGGAGCTCGGAGCCACTTTTATTTTCTGAAAAGGGGACAGACAGAAGGTCAAATACGTTTGGGCACCTAGGATCTACATGGAGATATGAGACTACAAAAATAACTACAGGCCAACGTATATCTTGTTTATCACCATAAAGGGAATAAAAAGAAATGCTCCCAGAAAATCGAGGTCAGAGATGGCAGGCACTTCAACAATAGGTAAATCAGGCGGGAGACGGCGTTTAAGGCAGTCTTTTAGGAGAGGGGGTCTATCTATTGTTGGAAATGGGGGATTCAGATACGGTGGTGGTACTTTTGAGGAGGCAGCTTGAGCAAAATGGCAGTGGATTCTGTGTCAGGAGCTCAGAGCTCTGCTGCCTGAGCTCCTGCACAGAGTGAGTCCCTAAGCTGGCGTTTAGGGGCGCCCTCGATGTCCGTGTTGGGGGTATTAGAAGTCTTGAGAACGCCTCGAAACGCGGCGCAACGTGCATTTATGTAGGCAGGTGAATTTTTCTGGAGAGAGACCGCCCCCCACCCACGCACAGAAAGGAAAACCTGCACAGTCAGAGAGCGGATTCTGAGAGGGCCAGACCTCTCCAAGACGCTCAAGATGGTCGAGCTAGCAACAGTGAAAAATGGTACTCCGTGAACTCGGAGAAGGACTTACCGGTGGACCGAGCGCGTCCGTGGTCTGGCAAGGTCCACCTCGGATCTCTAGGCTAGGGGCGTTGGCAGGTTCCAAAGCAAGCCTTGGACTGCTAGCCTGGACAGCCGACTGACTACCCTTTGCCCACCTCGCATCGCCCACTCCCATTTTACAGAAGTGGCCCACCCACCACCACCTCCACCGCCTCTGGCTCCCAGATAAATACGGGGGGTGGGGGGACAGGAGGAAAATGAGTGATTCGCGTGAAGGTTCTGCAATCTCCTTTAGAGATAGGTAGGGTGCATGGAAGCTGCTCTGCCAAAGACTTGGGACCTAGTGACCAGCCTCTCCGGTTCCTGGGCCCCTCCTGAAGCCTGGAATCCAATTCTGGGAATTTCCAGGGCCGGTTTCCCGGGACGCAGGGTGTGGCGCGCGGCTCGGCCGCTGGGTGGCGCCGCGCCGGGCGCCGGGCGTGGGAAGCGCGGGCGCGCGGGCGGGCTGAGCTCACACGGCCTGGAAGCGGCCGCGGAGGAGCCGGCGTCCGCAGCGGCTGCGCACCTCGCCTCTCCCGCGGGGCGCTTGCAGGGCGCTCTCGGGGCGGCGAACCGGGTTGCGGAGGCCCCCGGGAGGGGGTCGCGGGAGGTAAGAGGCAGCTTCTGGCCGGACTGGGAGCGGGCGCCGCAAGATGGGCCTGCAGGTGGTTTCCGAACACTCGGGCGCGAGGGTTGGCCCCTAGGGCGATGCCCTGGGCCCGGCCGCCGCACGCCGCTGGGCGCAGCCGCTCCGCAGCAGGGGTTGAGAGCCGGCCGGGGCCTGGGCGGGGGATGGGGCCGCCCCAGCAGTCTGGGCCCGGGGGGGGGGCAGGCGAGCCGGGTCGGGGAGGTGGGCGCGTAGCCCTCTGGGCCCGCACGTGCGCCCGTGCCCCTCCCCGCCTGGCATCTCCACGCTCCGCAGTGGGCGTGGTGCCCCTTTGCTGCAGCGGGAGGGGAGGGGGGCTCAGTGTGTTGAGGACGGCTGGGGGGGGGTGCGGAGGGAGACAGGTGGTTGAGGGGGCGAGGCTCCGGGTGTGAGCGCGGATTCCTGTCTCCCCTCTTCTTCTGGGGGCGAGGAGCGCTCCGGGGAGTAGGCGGGCAGGCCGGAGGAGGGGGCGGCGGCGTTCGGAGAGGGTAGGTGCTGCTGGCAATGCACTGGACTCGGTCTCTGGGCAGTCCCTTCACCCTTGCCCTCTCCCCTCCTCCCAAATTAATCAAGTGGGCGTGGCGATGATCATGGCGTAGTTTGATGAGAACTGACCCTGAAGTGCCCCAGGGAAGGCCGCCTGCTTCCCAGTTTGTCCAGCGCCCTCTGCGGAGGGGCATGGGTGCCCGCCATGGAAGCTCTAGCAACTGCGGCAGCTCTCGAGATGGGAGCTGTGCTGAGTTGGTGGGTGGGTGGGTGGGTGGTCTTCCAGGCCTAGAACCCAAGTTCATGGGCTGGTTTTGGCCAAGATACAGTGGGAGTTGGGTGGTGGGGCTGAGGTAGGGGGTGAGGGGGAGGCTGTAGGGAAATAGGAATATTGTCCATGGGACTGCCTCCCATCGGCTTTGTTCACAACCATAGATTGAAATTTGGGAGCTACATTTGCCAGTGCGTTTGATTTTTTTTTCCCCTTCTTTTCTTTTCCCTCTTTCCCTTTCGGTTTGTTTTGTTTTTTTAGAGGAACAACAAATGACAGAGCAGAGGGACAGCTGCTCCAGCCAATCCTGGAGCCTCTGCAGCACTTGTGCCCCAAACACACAGTCTGGTGCAAGGAAGAGAGGAGGGGGCTGCTGGCCCACAGTCACGGCCCCTGATGAGAGGGCAGCCTGGCTGCCTGGGCTGCTGTGGGCCAGGGCCGTGACCCTGCCACTGCCCCTCCCTGCAGCCCAGCCAGCGTGGGAAGAAGCGTGCAGAGCCAGGCAAGTCTCTCTGTGTGTCCTCTGACGTGGAGGGAGCAGGTAGAAACAGAGCCGGGGCAGCCAGGGCCTGGTGTCGATGGCTTTGGCATTGGTGAGGGCTGTACCTCCAGCTTGTTGGGTTTGGTTCCACCCGGGCCTGCCCCTGGGATTTGACAACTGTGTCTGTGTGCTGATTAGTGCCACCGTGTTATATAACGCTTATATAACCTCCCAGGGCGAGCGCTGTGTCTCTGCTCTCAGGTCACGCAGGCACCGTGTCCGTGTGGGAGGCAGGATCTCTGGAAGCCTGCGGGTGGGCTGACTCCCCCCACCCCCTGCAGGGTTTCTTCTCATCTTGGGCCCAGAAGGGGGGCTGGAAGGACTGGCCCTGCTGCGTGGTATGGGGCTAGGCAGTCTCCCCATCTTGTCCCTCTAGTCTCCCTCACCCAGTAGACTGGCTGGTAGAATGGAAGCCCGTCTGGGGCTTTGAGCCTGGTGCTACCTGGTAGGGCAGGTGAGAGGTGTGAGATGAGTCCCAGCAGGTTGCAGTGGCAGGAGACCTGGGCTTGGGGGATGGACAAGTGTGGGCGGATTAGCCCTGACTTTGAGCTCTGAAGGAAGAGCAGCGGCAAGGGTGTCGTGACATTTGGAGACATTTGGTATAGGTCTGGGAGCCCGGGATGGCCAGGGAAGGGCATACAGGGAAGTGGATCAGACAGCAAAGATAAACATGGTGTTCTTTTACTGCACTCTCCACTGGGCTGTCCCTGGTTACCAGGGCAACAGAAGCAGTGATGAAAATCATGCCTTTCGTTCAGTGGAAAAATCTGGCTCCTCCTCCCGCCTCTTCCTCCTCTGATCGCCTGCGACCCATGGGGACAGTGATGCCCCCAGGGATGAGACCTTATCATCGTGTTCCCCCATCCCCAAATATTTGATTATCTCCCCTTTCTGCACCCCCGCTTTCTCCCCCACTCCCCGAGCTCGGCAATAGGCAGTTGCGTAGGAGTTGGAGTCGAGGAAGGGGGAAGGGCATGGACGTCATTGCATGGCAGGGCGAGCAGAGCGTGGGCAGCAGTGGTGATGCAGGAATGACTGGCACACGAGGAGGTCAGGCATTGATCGGCTTGATGGAGCTGAGAGCTTGTTTCTAGGGTGCTGGAAGCTGGGGGTGGGAAGAGTGAAGAAGATAATGGGGCATGCAAAGCCTGGCAGCTGGGCCCCAATTCGTGGGAATCAGTAGCCCCGAGTTTCTTGCATAGTCTCATTTCATGATGAAAGCTAGGGTGCGTACACTCACCCCTTACTGTGTACCTACTGTGTTAGGTGAGGTACTGGGAGGTGGAGAGATAGAGGTAAGTAGGACAGGGCCTTGACCTTGAAGAGCTTACTGTGGATGGAGAAGGATGACTATAATGAGAGGGGGAGATTAATCTGGAATTTGGGGCCCCAGCAAGACACTGGCATGACTCCAGACTCAGGGTGATGGATTAGGGTGGAGCTTGTGGGATTGGAGAGGAAGAGGTAGTTCGGGGAGCTTTGCTTGGGCTTGGGAACCAGGGCATGGGGAAGATGAGGTGGCGCCATGTGGGGCCCTTGTGATTGACAGCTGAGCCAGGGTTCAGACTTGTTTGCTGTCGTCGTCGTTTATATTTAGATGTGTTACTGTCTAAATGATGGCCTAGCATCCAAACAGAACTGTTTACGAGCAGGCAAAGTCAGCAGTGGATGCCACCAGTGGGAAGAGAGAGAGATTTTCGGGGCCATGGTGTCATGAAGCCATCAGAGTGCAAGGTTATTGAGGAGGTTTGTGGACAGGAGCCTTGGTGCATTTGGGCAGACTGCATCCCTTCTGCTCTTTATCATCCTGCACCTGTCCAGACTCCTGGATCAGTTTCTGCCTGTACCTGCCTCCAGCTCCTACTGGTTCACACCCCTACTGAGAAGCGCAAGTACGGTTGGAAAGACCCCTTCCTAAGCCTTCTCCTTGGCTTCTCTGCCCCATCCGCTCAACCCTGCGAGGGGGTCCGGGGACGGGCATAGGTCCTTGTTCTGCTTCTGGTCCACGTGCCCCTCTGTTGGAGGCAAGAGGCCTGAGCCCAGCCAGGAGACCTGCCCCAGCTGCAGTGGCTTGTCTAATTGACTAAGTTCCTTTTTGCTCTCAAACAACGGTGAGGATGACACAGGACCACGCAGGGTTTTGTTCTGTTGTGTGTAGGGTCGCTATGGGTCGGAGCCCACTTGATGGATCCTAACAGCAGCAGCTCTAAAATGTCTGCATTGGGTGTCTGGCATCTTTCCCGCCATTGCTGACCTATCTACTGCAGGCCAAGCTGTGGGACCAAGCAGCCCAGATTTGTTGGTGCTCAGTGGGACGCAGGGAGAAGCAAGGAGGGAGGGAAGCCTTGTTCGCAGAGAAGCCCTCTGTCTCTAGAGCGTGTGTCCAGCCTGCTCGGCACGTCCGTCTGTGGTCCATGGGCCCGATGCTTGTTTCTGTGAATAAAATTGTATAGGAATGGGGACTACGGCATGTCCTTTTCTCCATGTTCTGTTTGTGGATGCTTTCAGGCTACAGTGGGGGTGGGGCGGGGGGAGTTTGAGTGGCCCACATATCTGAAGTGTTTATTCTCCTGCTCTTAAAGAAAAGGAGTATTGACGTCTCCCATCATCAAGCCACACTCACTGCCATCGATGCCCCACGGGGCTTCCAAAGGCCATCCATCTTTCTGAAGCAGACTGGCACATCACTCTCCCTCAGAGCAGCCGTGGGGTCGAACCTCTTACCTTCAGTTAGCTGCAGAGTGTGTCCCCCACTGGGCCACCGGAGCTCTATTCCAGCCCTAGACCACCATAAAGATCCTAGCTCTCCTTTGGGGGTGCTGTTTTCAGATTTTTAGGGTTCTGTAGGCATTTGCATTAGTCCCTCCTTTGCAGTCTCGGTGCGGGGCGGGGAGGCCAGGGGAAGATGATCTGGCAGTAGAGATAGTGGATTCTTGGAATAAACTCAAAGATGGCCTTTTAGTTTTAGTCCTTTATCTGGAACCTAGAGAATACCCCCTCTGCCTGCCCCCCAACCTTGCCTTTGAACCCACAGGCCCGAGTTCCTTCGCAGGGCTGGGGTGTGGCCTTGGCTTGGGTTTGACTAGCTACCTCCTGGTCATTCCAACTCCCCAGGCCTGGGCAGAGGAGATGGGGCTGAATCAGACTCAGTCTCTGATAAGGAAAGGGAGGGCTCGCGGGCCCACCTAGGCCTGCAGCGCCTTAACCCTCTAGAGCCCGGGCCTGGAGCTGGGTCTACACAGAGAGTCTGCAGCACAGCCTGGCTTGTCTGTTTCAACATGGCACTCATCCGCTCTGTCGGCACAAGGCCCTGTGGCTTAGAGTTGGTGTGTGTGTGTGTGTGTGTGTGTGTGTGTGTGTGTGTGTGTGTGTGAGTGACATGTACCCTTGTGACCAGGATCAGTACTTAGTACTTGGCAGGTATCGAGCCCCTGGGTGGTGCCAAGGTTCAACACAGCACACTAACTGGAAGGTTACCGCTTCAGATCCACCAGAGCAGCCTCAGAAGAAAGGCCTAGTGGTCTGCGCTGAAAGGTCAGCCCTTGAAACCCCTGGGCCACGCAGTTCTCCTGGACCGCCTACAGAGTTGACGTGAGTTGGAGTCTGTGTGCCAGCAATTGCTTGTTGTTGTTGAGGATGCTTTTTAATTCGTGTAGCTAACCGTCACTGAATTGCCTTCTGTCCTGACGTCCACCTTTGTGACCTGATCCCTAACCTTCACAGTGCTGGTGCAGCTCCCGGCCAGGAACGGGGCTAAGGTTTGGGGTTTCATTTTTGCTGCTACAGAACAGCCTCCAGTCCCACAGCATTTGGGTCGGTTCTTCTTGGGGTGGAGATAGGAAGTGAGACATGTCCGTGGTGAGAGGAAACCACATGTTCAGAGCAGTGGGGGAGGGGGGAGAGCAACGGGTTACGGAGGTTTATTCCCATTGCAGCTGGGAAGGGAGGAGGCTGGCAGTGGGAGGAGGCAGCAGACAGCCTAGAATAGCCAAGGAGACAGAAGCTGAGCACACCCAGGCTGCTTTTAGCTGGTATTGGTAAGCTGGCTCCGGAGTCTTGCTTCACACCTCCCCCTACACACATTCTCCCCAGAGGCTGGCTCCTTGACTCTTCTGTTTGCCCTTATCAGAGATCCCCTCTAAATAGCTTCTCATCGCCAAGTTTAGGAGGACCCCATGCTACCTGGGAATAAACTGGTGGGAGATGGAGCGCACTGACTGGAGACACAGCCCCCTCCTCGGTCATGCTGTTATTAGAACTGTCCTGGGTAGAGCGCTCTGTGAGGCACTGGAGATGGGAGGCAAGCAGAAGAGATCCGGGGACTGGTCCGGAAGGAAGGTGTGTGGATAGCTGAGTCAACTCTAATAATAGTAATGATGTGCACTCCCCAAGCCTCTCTGTGCCGCTCTCCTCCGTGTTGCTCTAGCCCCCGCATAAGGCACAGACCTCCGCAGGCCCTCGATAGGCACACTGGGAGTGAAGTGGCTGATGCACGCTTCTCTGGTCAGTTCTGGAAGGGTGCAGGAGGGAGCTGAGCATGTACGTGGAGGAGGTAGAGCTGCCAGCAAGTGTGTCCCATGTGGGGGAAGATGGCAGACCTGAAGATACTAGCCCCGTGACTGCTGTTCGGGCAGAGCAGAGAGGGGGAGACAGGTAGGAATGAGGGGATGTGAGGGGCGTGACTTAGTGTTTTAGCGGCAGCCAACATTGGGTGGAGCAGCGGCCGGGTTGGTACGGGCTGAGATGGGGAGGGTCGAGGTCGAGGGAGAAGAAGCAGACAGTGTATTGTGGGGCGAGCCTGGGAAGCAGAGGGAGAGGAGACATGGCGGCCTCTCCAGGCCCAGGAAGGCAGCAGAGGTGAAGCAGGTGGGTAAGGTGGAAAGGATACCAGGCAGGCCGTGGACTCTGTTCCAGAGCTCTCTGCAGAAGTGGAAGGGCCAGAAATACCACTGAGCCAGTTTCCTATGGTGTGGGGGCTGGAGAGGGAGTTGGGGGTGGCACTGGTGGGGAACAGGTGCGAGGAAGTTAACTGTGGTTTGAAATGATCATTCGTTTTCTTTTTAAAAATTTCATTATGGAAAATTTTCAAATCGACACCACGGTAGATTGAATTCATATTATAGCCCAGCACCAAGTTTCAAGGCTTAATCAATTCATGGCCTGTCTCATTTCCTGTTTGCCCTCATTTTTCTCTTACCCTCTTCTTGAATTATCTGAAAGCAAATCTGAGACACCGGGTCATCTCACTCCTAAATATTACCTTCAAAAGGGAATGACTTACAAAGACCTGTAATTCCAAGCGCGTCATCAAACTCCAAGGGTGGCACCAATAGTTAAGTGCTTGACCTCTGACTGAAAGCTGGAGGTTCAGGTCTACACCGAGGTCCCATGCAGGAAAGGTCTGCTGGTCTTCCACAAAGCCGGCCATTTGAAAACCCAGTGCAGTTCTGCTCCGACACGTGGAGTGGCCAGGGGTTGGACTCGACTTGACAGCCATCGAAAGTGGAAGATTGTTATCACACAGTGACAAAGTAGAATCATTCTCAAGTCCCATCTGTCATCTGGTTAGTGTTTAAATTTTCCCGATCATCTCAATGGATTTTTTTTCTTATCAATTAAACATGTTTTAGCAGTTTCTTTGAATCAGGCTGTAAACAAGATTCACACATTTCATTTAGTCAATGATGATGAATTTCAGTGTCCTATAGAATGAAGATTATGGTCATTCTTAAAATAACTTGCTTCGTCATTGTGCTCTCCCTTCTGATCACGGCCGCAGCGTTCTGGAGTTGTGCGGCCAGTTTGTGAGTCTCCACGTCCGTCCTCATCCCTTCTCTCCTCGTGCTTTAATGTCATCAGTTACTCCTCCTTCCAAGAAATTGGTTGCTGTGTCTCAGGCTCTGTGCTGGGCATGGGGTGACACCCACAAAAAGACAAACAGGGTCCTGAACTCCGGGAGCTTACAGTCAACGGAGAGCCGTGGGGGGTGGGGGCTCTGGTCACTATAAGTCTTCCCTGTGGGTGTGGCCATGCCGTTCGTCTTGATGGATTGGTCGTCGTTTGTTGCTAGGCACTGTCAAGTCCGTTTCCACGCATAGCATCCCTAGGAGTAACAGAACCAAAGGCAGCCGGCACTGCACCAGCCGCACCATTGTTTCTACGTTTGAGCCCATCCGTGCAGCTACTGTGTCAGTTTCTCACATGGAGGAGTTTCCTTTGTGTTGTTGTTGTTGATTCTCTATTCCGAAGTCCTCCCCCAGAGGCTGGTCCCTTAGCACGACCAACATATGTGAAGGACGATCTTGCCAGCCTTGGACTTGGGATCCATGTAGTCCTTTCATGGAGTTGGTAAGAGGTTCACCTGAAAGTATTCGAGAAGCCAGCTGTGACTTCGCCGTGGGCCCCTGCTTCCTCGCCACGAGCCGGATCCATACTCTGCTCTGTTAGCTGGGCTGATGTTGACAGTGGCAGAGTTCATTTAACACATGTGAATTGGAGTCTTGGTAGCTATGAGAGCTAGAATGGAGAGCTTTCTTAACTGATGAGCTGCAGACAGGCCAGATGCAAACATTTAAGAGGTGCTAGGAACTCTTAACCCCAAACCAAGCCAAAACCACTGCCCCCAAGTCAGTCAATGACATCATAGAGCCGAGGAGAACTGCCTCTGTGGTTTTTTCCAAGGCTGTCTTGTCTTCACAGGAGCAGACAGGCTCATCTTTTTCCCATGCAGTGGCTGGTGGTTTTGAACCCCTGACCATGTGGTTAGCATTCCTACACTAAACCCACAGGACCACTTGGACTCCCTGTGATGTATTAAAAGGAAAAACACAAGCTGTTCATTTTTCTTAACTCACACATTGTCTAGAAAACAAAAACACACCCCAATCTTCACCCCTGTCACTTAGCGCTGATTTTGATAATATGTTTCATTTTACTGATTTTGATCATGTATCTATTTGCTTATCACTTTTGAGCAAATCCTATAGAGAGAGGAAGGGAGAGAGAGTCTGTCATGTGTATACAGTGTTGCAATACTAATGAACTGTACTTATTATAAAACAGACATTTAAAAAATGGATGTGACACATCCTGCCATCCCAGGGTGGCACAAACTGTACCTGGCTGCCAGCCTAACGGTTGGCGCTGCCAGCCCACCTGGTGGCACTGCAGAAGAGAGGCCTGGCATCTTGCTTTTGTAACGATTACAGTCAAACAACTCCCCACGGAGCTCCCTTCTGCTCTGTCACCTGTGGGTTGTCAGGAGTTAGAGGGGGCTCCATGGCAAGCGATGGAGCCCTGGTGGTGTCTTGATTATGTTTGGGCTGCGATCCACATGGCTGGCCGTTCAAAACTACCAGCAGCTCCTTGGGAGAAAGACTGGGCTTTCTACTCCCGTAAACAGTTACCGTCTAGGAGACCCACGGGGTCGCCACGGGTCTGCGTTGACTGCGTCTGGCTTTGGTTTCTGTGGCAAGTGTGGCATTTGACTTTTCCTCCCCCATGGACTAGACATGGTTCCGCGTGAGGGCAGCCTTTCTATGCTGTGCCAGATTTCAACCCCTCTCACCTCTTCATCCAGGGCCATTGTTCCAGCGCGACCTTCCCCCCTCTCCGTCGGATCAGCACACTGCTATCTTCCAAAGCTTAAAAAAATCCCCCATGACCCCACCTCTTCCAGGGACTGCCCTGCACCGCTGCCCCAAGAAGGGTTTTCTGTACCTGCGTTGTCAGCCCCTCTGGAATCACTCCAACGGGTCTTGGCCATTTGGGATGGAACTTCTGGCGAGGTCAGGAGTGACCGCCACACAGCTGGTCTAGGCATCTCTTTGTCCTCTGCCTCGGGCACTGCTGGCCCCTCCCCTTTTCCTTGAAACGTCTTCTCCGCTGGGCTTTCAGAAAGCATCCTGCTTTTCTGCCTGTCCCCAGCTGTTCTCCGTGCCCGCCTCCGAGGGCCCTGGCGCTGATTGCTGCCCTCCCTCTCAAGCTTGACGACCGAGGTCTGGGGTTGGCTTCAGAGTCACCCTAAGGGAAGAGCCCTGGGGGCGGCGGTTATGCGTTGGGCTGCTAACAGCAATTGCCAGTTCAGAACACCATCCACTGCTTGTGAGAAAGATGCGGCTTTCTCCTCCTGTAAAGAGCTTCAGGCCCGGAATCCCACAAGGGCAGTCCTACCCTGCTCTGTAGACTCGTTGTGAGTCGGAATCCACCCAGTGGCAGTCAGTGAGAGTGTTTGCTGATAGGTGAGGTAGATTGGTCCCTGGATTGGTTAGCAACCCTTGAAGTTGGGTGATAGGGTTTTTTTACCTCCTGCCCCCCAATGGGGCTTTTATTAGTCTTCTCTAGTAAGCCCCAATTATTTGTCCCTGTCCCTGGCTCTTCTCCAGGCTGCAGACCTGGGTCTCCATCTACTCAATCTAGCCTTTCCCCTTGGGTCTCAACATGCCTCAGACGAACTCTCTCTCCATCTCGCTCTGTTTTAGTAACCTTGGGTTTATTTAATCCAATCTATTGGAAATACCAGTTTCTGAGATTGGTTACATGGTATTTAAAACAAAAAGAGAAACTTATTAAGTCACACTCCAAACAGACTTCAGTTCAGACTAGCTACAGCTGAGGTACTCAGCTCCACAGGGCCCGTGGCTACCTCATTAGGAAGCGCAGGCCTGTCTGATTTGGCCACTTCTGGGTCTTCATCTCTGGCTGCGGGACCCTTTCCCTTGGCTCGGCCACATGGCCTCTTCCGTGGTCCTCAGGTAGAAGCTGCCTTTCCTTTCTCAGGAACTTTGCACCTCTGTCCCCTCCGTGTGGAATGCTGTTCCTTAAGCAGCCCCACGGCCAACTCCCTTCCTTTAGGAGTGTGCGGAGGTGTGAAACCTTCTCCCTGGGGTGTCCGCCTTGCCTGACACTCCCAGTGCTGCCCGGGTCCCTTCCTGCCATGTTTCTTCTCCTGGGCACCTCCACCATGGTACATGGTGTTGTTGTGTGGTGGAATCTCCATGTCTCTATGCCCACTGCAACATGAGCTCTGTGAGACAGGGATTGTCATCTGTTTTGTTCCCCTGCTGTCTTTCTAGAGCATCTAACAGCGCCTACACATGTAAGAGGCAGGTAGATGTTTGCTGGGTGGTATGCTCTGCTGCTTCAGAATACCTGAGTGTCCGAATTTGCGGCGCAGCAGTGTGTAGGCCTGCCTGAAGGCAGGAAGGCAGGGTGTCATGAAGAGACCTCACCAGCATGGGTGGATCCTCTGACTGCAGTTCCCCCTGAGTGGCTCACGCTCAGTCACCATGCTTGTCTGTCAGTCACGGCCGCCCGTTTCTGCCAAGGTGGTTCACATCCAGCGAGCGCAGTTCTCTCTTTTCTGACGTCTGCCAATTATTGCAAACTCATGGGAAGGCTTTGTATCTTTTTATAGGTGTAATACAAAAAAATATGTCCAGTCCCCAGGGAAGGACATCAGGTTTGGTAAAGTCAGAAGTTCAGTCAAGGAGAGGAAGACCTTCCACATTCTGGATTGACAAGTGGCTGCGACCATGGGCTCAAACCTAACAACCACGGCCGGGGTGGTGCAGGAGCAGGCGCCGGGCTGTGTGCCTCTCCAGCACCTCGACGCCTAGCAGGCATGTCTGCCGGATACTTACGCTCAGGCTGGTTTCCCAGTCTTTGTGACCAGAAAGAAGCACGGTTTCTGTGAGTGGCTGGAAAGCACTGCAGACTGTGGCAGGTGGCAGAGGCCTTGTGTGCCATGGACTTCAGCCCAGACCATCTCCCATGTCCCACTGTCCCTGATCAGGGCATGCCCCTCTGTTTGTCTTTGCTCCGTAGACCACTAGCTAGCCATCGGCACCCGTCCAGTGATGCTCTTGTGTGTAAGCCCTCCTGTGTGACAGGTCCTGTGTCCATGTCCCTTTGGGGGATGGGAGAGGCAGGCGTATGCATGGCCTCTGTCCCCGGGGAGCTAATGGGCCAATGAGGGAGGCAAAGAGACAAACAGACAGAGCTACTCAATGCAGATCAGTAACCTGCTCTGTTAGCCAGAAGTGGGTGGGGGCTGGGGGAACAGCTCATGGGACTCGAGGAAGAAGATTGCCGCTACCTTGTCAGTGGCTGTGTCTTTAGAGCCTTGCCCCATGGGGGGCATATCTCAGGGGCTCAGTCAAAGCCAGTGCGTGACTCGCCGGGGGGCGAAGTGAGCATAGGACTTCACCTGGAAGTGCCTGTGTAGAGGCAGGTGAAGGGGGCGATGGCCTGCTGGAGAAGGTGGTCAGGTTCTTGGCAGCACCCATGTGACAAGGAAGCCAGGGCAGTCTTGGACTAGCTGTCTCAGGGATGTGGTTGCTGAGATTCTTAACCTCTTCGGCCCTAGTTCGTTCTCATTGGGAACTGCGTGAAAGCTATACTCCTTTGCCTCCAAGAGAGCCCAAGCCACACGGGAAATCATAGCACGTGTAGCCCTATATCCCATCAGTAGGTTCACGGATCCCTGTTCTTGGCTGTGAAGGAGTCCCTGCATGGCACACACAGTTAATGTGCTCAGCTGCTAACTGAAAGGTTGGAAACTCGAGTCTACCCAGAGGCGGAAAAAAGGCCTGGCAATCTGCTTCTGCCAGCTATGGAGTACCTGAAGGAGTACCAGTCTACTTGCCACAAGTTTGAGTGGACCTGAAGGCCCACTGGCAATGGCCCTGGAGTCATCCATCGGGTGCTCCTGGTCACCCCTCCCTCCTTCTCCTCGAGTCCTTAGGAGTGGACTCAGAGGGGTGGTCCCTGCAGCCTTTCTGGTCATGGAGGCACCGGCAGTGCTTGGGTAGGTGGGTGGGGGCGTGTCTGTGAGCTGCCAGGAAAGGGGAGGTCCAGTGTCTGAACCACTCGCAAAGGACAGAGCTACCGGGGAACCAGAAAGCACTCGCTGAGAATATGGAGTGTCTGTGCCAACCTTGTTCCTGGGATCGGGCTTCCAGCTCAGGGGCCCAGCCAGACAGGAATTACGAACCCCGGGGAGCCGGTATGGCACTTCTGAGCTCCGTGAGGGTGGAAAGGAGTCCGTTTCCTATCCTGGGTGGGGGGTGTGAGGGGGTTGACAAAGTATGTGGGAACATTCCATTATCTTTTTCTGTCTTTCCACCGACGGTTTGGTGGACACTGTTTTGAAGCCCCCCCCCCCCCCCCCCATCCTGGAAGGTTTGGAGAATCTCATAGCTGTCTTGGGTGGGAGGCCTGCCAGGAGGTGGAGGCAACAAGATTGACAACAGCCACTGCGGAGAGCAGGGAGAGCAGGGAGACTGGGCTGAGCATGGTTTGAAATTGGGTCATTTTCATTCCCATTGCTCAAAAAATGCTCCTAAAAATGTATCTGTGCACCTTCAGTACATCAGAACCGTGTGAAGCCAAGCCATCTTTTCCTAGCCTCTGGCAGTTTGTCTGAGTCTAGAGAAGAGCAGTGTGGGCGGCCGGTGCGGACCTCTGCCGTGACGTGGCGTGGTGTGGCGTGGCGTAGGTAAGTGAGTGTGTTCCCTGGGTGGGGGTGAGCTCCAGGCCAGACCAGCAGGGATGGTTGGTGAGGAAGGGAGAAGCCCGCCCTGCCCTTTGAGACTGCCTTAACGGTGGTGAAGTCCAGGTGGTGGGTTGAGACCAGCCTGTAAGGAAAGCCAGACATGGCAATAGGAAGTAGAGGTCCACACTCAGCATGCAGACGGGTGCGTATGTAGCCCGGACTCCCAGTTATGTAACTGTGTCGTTGGGTGCCATCAAGTTGATTCCGAGTCACAGCGGCCCCATGTGGCAGGAGACCTGCCCTGAAGGGTTGATTTTTATTTTTTCCTTGGCTCTCGTTTTTTACCGAAGCTGATCACGACATCTCTCTTCCAAGGAGGTTTGAGATACCAACCTTTTTGTTGACTCAGGACGAGTGGTTCGTCACTGTGCCGCCAGGGCTTCCGGCTGCAGACTGCAGACAGACAAGTGTGGGTCCATGTGCGTGCGTGCCGGCCGTCATGTCACACTGCTCGCTTACCACGTGTCAGGGTCCACGGAGGGAGTGACAGTGTCTGGAAGGAGGTCAGCGAGTAGGCAGTGGACTCTGGCCACTCCCCCAGGCCATCTCCATGGAGACAGATGTGCTGAGCTTATTTTCCTTCATAAGAGCAACCAGAGTCTTGGGGGGGGGGGGGCTGGTTCTCCCAGCATGATCCCTGCAGCCTGTGGCTGTTCCCCCACTCCTGGCCCCTTCCCGGTGCCCAGGGCTCCGGCTGCAGAGGAGCTAGGGGGAGAGCCCAGGGAGAGCCCCACCGTAAAGGAGAGCAAAGGTCCCTTTGGCCGCAGCCCCCTGCCCCGCCCTCGCCACCCAGGGTGCGTGAGTCCCCGGAACACAGCTTCGCAAGCCCCTCACCTGCTTTCTCTCCCGCTTCCTGGCTTTGTTGGCATTTCCTTGTTTTTCATTTCATTTCATTTTTATTTTAGCATCAGACCTCCTCCTCCCGTGCATGTCAAGGGCAGGGCAGGGACAGGAAGCCATCTAACCCTTGACTTTGCCCTGTTGTTCTCGGCTTCTCAGGTTCATTGGGTAGGGAGGTTAGAGTTCACGTGATCTGGGGGCAGATTCCCGGTGGATTGGAATGAGCTGGCTGCTCCCTCCAGGACTCCACTTAGATCCCTGGTTCCTTTGGCCACGTGTCAAACCCTCTCCCCCACCCCCCGACACATACACACACACACACACACACACACCCTCCCCCGCCACCCCACCCCCGAGGATCACAATCACCTCGCCTGCCATCCACTGCGCAGGCCAGCCTGCAGGGCGCTGACCCACTTGTCTTACCTCAAATAGAGGTTTAAGTTAGGACCTTTAATCTGTAAGAGGCTTACAGCCTGTTGGTGGCCAGCTGCTCTGGACTCGCGTGTGGGCAGAGCTGGGCTTTGCTTGGCTGTCTTTGGTTTAGGGAATCCAGAGTGCTTCAGGGTAGGAGCCACCAGAGGACTGGACGAACTTGTAAGGCCTGAGGGAAGTTGGGGTCCAGCAGATGTGGATCTGCCTTATGCTGTGGTCACTGGTCTAGATTGGCCCTGTGGTTGGAGTCTGGCTGCGGTGGAATGGGCTGGAGGTAGGTCCTTGTATTGATGGTGTTGGGAGCCCAGACCTAGAGTAGCTCATGCAACCCTCTGAGGTAGTGGTTTCATATCGGGCTGATAACCTCTACGTCAGTAGTTCGAAACCACCAGGCTCCCTCTGCAGGAGAAAGACCCTGCCATCGAGGGTCGCTAGTCTACTCACCGACAGTGCGTTTGGTGTTTTGGTGAGTATGGCTCTGTTTACCTGGGCACTGAGCCTAGCTCCTTGCAGCTGTGCCGAGATAGCTCTGCTAGCTTAACCGGTATTTTCATTCCAGAGATTGTAAGTCAAGGCTGTTCCCAGCACGGTACCAGTTGTTACCAGGGACTCAGAGAAGTTTGACGACCGGGCCCTCCCCACATTCTCCATGTCTGCTTGAAAGGACAAGACGAGTGCAGGCAGATCCTGATTTGACTGGGAATCACTTCCAATCCAAACTCAACCACCATCAAGTCGATTCCTAGTGACCCCATAGGACAGGGTAGCACTGCCCCTGGGGTTCCTGAGATCAGGAGCAGAAAGCCATGTCCCTTATCCAGCTAGTGGTTACATACTGATGACATTTTCTGTTTGCAGTCTAACCTGTAACCCACTCTGGCCCCGAGCACCACGATTGCCCCATAAGGTATCAGCTGTCACATTTCCAAAGTAAAAGGCCTAGGGGTACGTGCTGTTGGAGACCCGAGAAGAGAGCCAGGCCGCACACACTCATCGTCGGGGCCAGAGCGGTGTTGAAAGCATACACCCAGCAGGCTGTACAGCCGTCACATGATCACATCCTGCAAGTGCTGTGGCTGTTCTCTCATCTCTCCTGTTCGGAATCGGCGCTCCTCCATCAACACCAGCTCACTCCCCCCGGGCATCCCATCTGGCCTTTGGAGTTTGATCATAAGCAAATCCTCCAGGTAGTTCTTGAAAGGCATGCGGTGGTGCCCAAGGCAGATTTTTCCTTTTTGACTAGTTGAAGCTAAATGTTTCTTTTCTTTTTGTTTATAAACATCTATTATAGGACAAAAAAGAAAACATGGGGGTGAGGGGCTGGCTGGGGTGGGGAGGGAACTACACTCACCAAAAAACTTAAGCCATGTTTTAGCTAAGTATGTATTCACATCTGTACATTATCACTTAGAACAGTGTGAGATAAACCCCAAGGTCTTCCCACACAGTAAACCGTACTCAAGTGACTGAGAAACAATGAGAATGAAGGAAAAAAAGGCAGCGGGCGCCTTGAGTGTCTCCTCGGCGTCTTAAACCTAAACTTTCCATTTGCTTCAAAGGAAGACGTTTTCAATTTAGGGTTTACTGACATTTTCAGTATAGAGTTTGCGTAGGATCTCAGGGCAATAGTCCCAAGGGTTCCTCCAGCCTCCAGACTTTCTGTATCCCATAAGATTTGAAAATTGGGGGCACCACTTCCTCAGCCTCACCGATTTAGTGCCTCTTCGTATTTGGTTGTATTAATAGTATCTCTAAGATCCAGAGCCCTGCGTGGCGGTCTTCCTTTAAGACCTGTCCTCCGGGTGTCTGTGCTGGCCACCACTCCATATGGGGGTGAGCGAGCAGAACTCCTTCTGATCTCACCTCTCTTACTGACCCCAAAGGGTGAAGGGAGAGGTGTTCCCCCTGGGGTCAGTGCCCCCTTTGCACTCTGGGTGCCGTGTTGGGGACAATTACTGCTTTCCTAATCAGGAGCCGCCTGGCGGTGGTTTCTCACGCCTTCTGCTCCCTAGGGTCCCTGGGAAGGGAGAGGGTCATGTGAGGGCAGTTCTCTCCACAAGTCCCGCTCCTCGCCGTCTGTCCCCGGGTGAACTTTGAAATGGACACGAAGAACAGCGTCGTTGGGGTGGCTTGGAGCAGCACTAAATTTAGCCTAACTGTAGCTGGTGAGGGGCCGGTGTTAGGGAGCCAAACCCGGCCCCAAGTGGACTCGATCTGTAGTCAAGAGACACTGTATTGCCTCTGCTTGAGCAAGTCTGTGGTTACACAGGCTCTGTCCGTGTCTAAGGTCCAGAAACGTGTCAGCCCGTCCCCAAGGACCTGGGTGTGTGTGGCCACCTCCCTGGTTCTGACACTGCTGATGCTGACTGACCTGCAGTCTCCCCCTCGTGGGTCTATGGATTTCTTGCTGCAGCGCTCCGCCTCAGCCTGCACACTTGCTCGTGCTTAGATCGTATTGCCAACTGTGTCTCCGAGGCCTCGGAGGGTCAACTCTGAGCTTTGATAGCATGGTCTCATATAGGGCATCGGCACCTCCCATGCCATTTGGGCAGATTTGAAGAATGGAAGAAAGAGAAGAGCCAGGCTGGTCCCTTGAACAAGGATTCGGAGGGCTGAGTTGGACTCCCCATTTTCCCAGCACCATAGCCAAGTACGTGGCATTCGTATGCCCAGCCCCTGAAGTGAGCCACGAGGAGGAGGCCGTGGGTGGGCCGTGAAAGTGAAAAGGTAGGCAGTTTCTCTGGAATGCTGGGTCTTCGGCAATAAGTTTCATCTGGGCGGAGGCAGGTTTAGCGGAATTGAGAATAGATGGGCTGCCAGAGAGAGCATCTTTGCCCACTGGGCCACTGCCTCCTGCTTCTCAGGTCCCAGAGTGGGTGATGGCTTGCTTTGGGGAGCCTCCTTTGCTCAGTGGCCACAGTGGTCACCAGGCAAACCCTCCTCAGCTCTGTGCACAGGTTACATGACCTGTCTGGGGGGCTGGGATCCTCTCCCTGTGGCCTGGTTGGGGTAGCATACGGCTGTGGTTCTCAGCCACAAGCAGCCTTACCCTTTAGGTAAGGTGACCAGATGTCCTGCTTTTGGCAGGACAGTCCTGATTTTGAACAATTTTTTCCGCATCCCGCAGCGTTTTAAAAAAGTCCCGATTTTTGGAAAGAATGCATGACAAGCTAGGGTATACGGTTTTCAGCTGCCAGGTGGCTATTTCGCCAGGATATGAGTTTTATCAATGGTGTCCCGCTTTACCAATGTTAAAACCTGGTCACCTTATGGCCTTAGGGAACCCTGGGCAGTGCGTGGAGCCGTGTTTGGCTTCTCTGAGTCAGAGGGAAACCACTGACTTCTGTTGGGTAGAGGTCAGCGATGCTGTGAAATGACCCTAAGGAAGCCTTATGCAGTCAAAGCGTCCAGGACTGCTGACAACGAGAAAGCAGCCCTTGCTGCTTCCAGCCTGACTCATGGCAGCCCCGTGTGTTACAGAGCAGAACCAGGGGTTTCCTGGGTGGCCGCCGTCGTGGAAGCCAACCGCCAGGCCTTTCCTCTGCGTGCCCACTGGGTAGCTTCAAATGGTCAACCTTTGGGGGAGGACTTGCACTCAAACGGCATCATCCACTGGTCTCCTGACTGCAGTCTGTAGGGACAGCATTATAGAAATGGTTTAGAGGTGTCATTTCTCCTGGAAATGATTGTGTGTGGGGGTGGGGTGGGGGGAGGGCTGTCTAGCTATTGCTTCTTCTCCTTTTTTTCCCAGCCCCCCTTTCTCAGCACGTACCTTGAAGCCCGTTAGCCAAATACCAGTGTCGCAGAGTGATTACGTTCAGGAAGTGGTTTCCAGGGTGTTTAGACTGCACAGGGTAAGTGTCCCATAGAAGCCCACACGGAAACTCACCTGTAGTCCACGCCGGCCTTCTGGGTGGGGGCGTAGGGCTGTGCTGGTTGCCACGTGTAAATGAGCAGTGCTCTTGGCATTGGAGGCTCCAATACCTTTCAGGTGAACTGGGGCGGGTGGGGGTGGGATGGGAGGTGACAGGAAGTCCATTTCAGGCAAACACCGTGTGGGGAAAGCTCAGCTTCTAGCCTGGAGCTGTTTTCTTTCCCTCCTGCTGCAATGTGTTTGTTCAGCCCTGTAGAACGGACTTCTGCTTGCTCAGGTTGCCTTCCAGACTGGAAATGTGCACTCCTTGCCCCAAGCACGTGATGAGTGATGACGTTTCCCAGCTAAAAGTCCCCAACCTGTCAGCAGACACCTGAGCTGCCCAGCGTAGCTCTCTTCTGTCAACAGCCTTCTCCTGCCCTTGGCAAAGCCAGTTCAAGGCCAGAACAAAGACTTGAGAGGCCTTCCAAAGGGAGGGCTTGAGGACCCTCTACAACATAGCACACGCTCATTTGGCCTGCTGCACCCTTTGCAACAAAATCATGCTGCACCTCCCTGGAGCTGAGAAGCCTGTAATACAAGATAAAGGATGGACATCTGCTTTTTCTTTCACTGCCCCACTTCCCCCCACCCCCGACATCAGTCCAGCACCCCCCAGGGGGCCAGTTATCACCCACTTTGGGGAACCCTGTTCTGGATGATAAAGGGATGTTAATCACGTGTGGGGGCTTCTAGAACTCAGCTCACTCACTGCCACCAAGTCAATGCTGACTCACGGCGACCACCTAGAACAGGGTGGAACTGCCCCTGTGGGTTTCTGAGAGATCGTGTCTCGTACAACTAGAGCTTCTTAAATATAGGGAAGCTTTCACAGACTCTTGGCTTGTGATGTCGGAGAGTGAAGGAATGTATGATCAGAGCGTTATGGTGTGGTTAGAGGGCGGGAGCAGGGACCGTGGCAGGGTAGACCTGCTGGAAGATAAGGGTTCTCTCCTGGAGGGCACTGGACAGCCTTGCCCACAGTCCAGTGTCAGAGCCCGGCCTCCAGTATGCTCCTTCAGTGTTCATGTGTCAGGTGAGGAGGGGACATTGGTGTTTTGGGATGAGCCTGTCGTGCCAACCTGGAAAGTAGTTCTACTTAAAAACTGATGCTAGTGACCCCACTGTACATAGTACGACTGTGCCGTCGCCAGACACCCAAGGTTCCAATCATTTCAGAAGCAGACTAACTCTTGGCGGACGTAGAGCACCTTGTCTTTGACCCTCAGAGCAGCTGGTAGGTTCCAACTGCCAGCCTGGGGGTGCAGCTGTGAGTGCTTAACTGCTGTGCCACCTGGGCACCTCTCATTCTGCTTGGAGTAAATAACACTTTACACACAACGTTAGGGTTAGTGGTGTTTTTAAGTTTGCCACCTCCAGAGAAAAACAATGAGGAGCTGATGCCAAGGGCTCAAGTAGAAAGAGAATGTTTTGGAAAGGATGATGGCAACCTATGGACAGATGCGCTTGACATGACGGATGTATGGATTGTTAAAAGAGCTGTAAGACCCCCCAAGAAAGTGATTAAATTTAAAAAGAGAAAAGGAAAAAGCCAGTCCCCTCCTTGTTTGGTTGGGTGCCGACAGGGTGCGTTTGACTTCCAGCCGTCCATGTGGCAGAGCCATCCTGTCCCTGGCTGTTTTCCAGCTGACTTCATGCAGAGCCCTCGTGGCATCGTGGTGACCCACTGGGTGGCTCGCCCCAAGGCCAGCAGTTCTAAACCACCAGCTCCTCCGTGGGGAGACAGGTGGGCTTGCTATTCCAGCAGAAAGTGACAGTCTTAGAAGCTAACCAGCCTGGCGCAGTTCTCCCCTGCCCCCTCGGGTGGCCGTAGATCGGCATGCACTCCGTGGCAGTGAGGGTGAGTGCCGGACCTTTCTGTGAGCAGATGGCCAGGCCTTTCTCCCGCACAGCCACTGGGTGCACGCCCCCTGTCAGCTGCTGAGTGCTGGACCCACTGTTCCCAGCACCCTCTGTCTCCCCTGTGTTGGAAGAAAGAACCGTGGTGGCACGGTGGGTACAGCACTGGGCGGCTAGCCGGAAGGTCAGCCGTGTTAGCGCACAGCAGCTGCTCCAGAAAGACATGCCCATCAGTTTCCGCTCCTGTAGGGTCGTTCGGAGTCAGAGTGGACTCAGCGGCAGTGGGGTGCTGGTGGGAATCTCGGGGGACCAGGGGGAAGCAGCAGACCCTTGCTGTTGTGGGAGTCCCAGCACACTGCTTCTCTCGTTCAAGACCAAGGTGACGGTTATGGACCCAAGGAGCCAGGGTCTGGGTCACTGGTGTTTCAGCTGGTCCTGGAGGCTCCCAAGCCTCGGACTCGAGGCTGAGGTTGTATCCCCAGTGCTTCGGACATGTCACCGGGCGGGACCGGTCCCTGGAGACGCCGTCATGCTCTGTAAAGCAGCAAAGAAGAAGACCCTCAGCAGGATGGACAGACACAGTGGCTGCCTCAGTGGGCTCCGACACGACCACAGTCGCGAGGGTGGTACAGGAACCAGGCACTGTGCTATCCCATTCATAGGGTCCCTCTGGTGAGAGCCAGCCTGATTGCCCGTAGCATCAACAGTGAAGGGGTGTAGAAATCCAAAGCCCCAGAAGTCCTGTTCAGTGGTGGTAAATATTTGGATGGACTGAACAGCACAGACGTCACACCCAATAGAGGAATTAACCTTGTGGTGAGGCGGCCTGGCTCACCCCTGCCACAGGTCAGAGCAGAGCCAAGGTTATATCCTCTTATTCCATGGCCCCCTGAGGTCACTTCCTTATGTGCCCAGGCTGCCCACACCCAGCTGCTGTTTCCTGCCCTGGGTCAGGAAGCACACAACACGTCTCCCCTCACCTCTGGGTACCGTCCAGTGATCTGCCAGCATTCTGGATTCTTTTGCCGTTGTTCCTGAGCTACTTCTCAGCCTAGCTGCCATCTTGCTTCTGTGAGCTGCTGGCTCTGCTTGGCTCGCTGGCTCCCAGGCCCGATGAATTCAGCACTCCAGGCAGAAATGGAAGCCCTGGATGACTGCTGACTTGGAACGGAGTCCTCACCTTAGACTCTCAGTCCTTTGGCTTTTATTCCCGTTCCCCCTGGTCCCTGCCAATTCTGTCCATTAAAAATCTCACCGGTTCCCCAAGGGAACCACTTCACCCTTCGAAACAGACCATGTCTCCCGACCGGTTCTCGTCCAGCACAGCGCTTGCCAAACCAACCTGGAGTTTTGAAAAGGTGCATTCATTTTATATGGTTCTGAAGCACTATGAAAAGCATCTCCCTTGTAGATGAAAATGCAGAGGGGAAGGAATGAGGGAGGAGTGTGTGTGTGTGTGTGTGTGTCTTCGACGCTGTGCGCAGAGATGGCAAGTGCTAAGATCTGTTGTGGGCAGAGATAACTGCCCATTCAGATAAATGCCCCTTCTCTCCAATTCCTTATCTTTTTCATTAGCATACCCACCCACCCCGGTCACTTTTTCATTGAAGTATACCAGATACACAGACAACGGAACAAACCATGCATGCGCAGCACAAAGTTGGCACCAACAGGTAAGGTAGCCAAGATCCAGAGGGAAAACACAGACCAAAAACACTAGCGCTCCCAGGCGCTCCAGAAGAGGCCTCGAGTTGCTTTCCAGCCCCTAACTGCCCATCCAAAGGCGAGCACCGTTGACCCCTGCCCTCGGGGCCAAGTTTGCCTGTTGCCGGCTTTATGTAGATGGGGTCCTACACCTGTTCTCTTTTGTGCCTGGCTGCATCCACGCAGCCTTTGTTTGCGAGGTCCACCGTGTGGTGTGCCATTGTGCTTTGCTTTTCTCGTGGCGTGCAATATTTTCTTTCATTCGTTGGCCCCAGTTTATTCATGATCCTGTGGATGCATGTGTGAGTCATTTACAGACTGGACCTACCGAAAACAGTGTCGCTGACTATATAGGTGTGCGGGTCACTTGATGCGTGAGTAGACTGGGGACGGAGGGGGCTTCCAAAAATTCATGGGAAACGCCATTATCTTTCCATTCCATCTTCCATGAACATTTTGAAGCTCACTCGTGTGTTTTTTTTAGTTCTAATTTTATATATATATATATATTTTTAACATTTTATTCGGGGCTCATACAACTTATCATAATCCATACATATACATACATCAATTGTATAAAAGCACATCCGTACATTCTTTGCCCTAATCATTTTCAAGGCATTTTCTCTCCACTTAAGCCCTCTGCATGAGGTCCTCTTTTTTTTCCCCCTCCCTCCCCGCTGCCCCCTCGTGAGTCCTTGATAATTTATAGATTGTTATTTTGTCATATCTTGCCCTATCCGGAGTCTCCCTTCCCCCCCCTTCTCTGCCATCCGTCTCCTAGGGAGGAGGTCACATGTGGATCCTTGTAATCAATTCCCCCTTTCCAACCCACTCACCCTCTACTCTCCCAGTATCACCCCTCACCCCCTGGTCCTGAAGGTATCATCCACCCTGGATTCCCTGTGCCTCCAGCTCCTATATGCACCAGTGTACAATCTCTGCCCTATCCAGTCCTGCAAGGTAGAATTCGGATCATGGTAGTTGGGGGGAGAAAGCATCCAGGATCTGGGGGAAAACTGTGTTCTTCATTAGTACTACATCGCACCCTGACTGACCCATCTCCTCTCCTAAACCCCTCTGTGAGGGGATCTCCAGTGGCCGACAAATGGGCTTTTGGTATCCACTCTGTACTTCCCCCTTCATTCACTATGGTTTATATATATATATATATATTTTTTTTTTTTTTGCATGATGCCTTATACCTGGTCCTTTGGCACCTCGTGATCGCACAGGCTGGTGTGCTTCTTCCATGTTGGCTTTATTGCTTCTGAGCTAGATGGCCGCTTGTTTACCTTCAAGCCTTTAAGACTCCAGGCACTATCTCTTTTGATAGCCGAGCACCATCAGCTTTCTTCGCCACATTTGCTTATGTACCCGTTTGTCTTCGGCGATCGTATGTATCATGGAGGTGTGCAGCCAATGATAAGAATTTTTGTTCTTTGATGCCTGATACCTGATCCCTCAGGACCACTCGATCACACAGGCTGGTGTGTTCTTCCATGTGGGCTTTGTTGCTTCTGAGCTAGATGGCCGCTTGTTTATCTTCAAGCCTTTAAGACCCCAGACATGATCTCTTTTGATTGCTGGGCACCATCAGCTTTCTTCACCACATTTACTTGTTCACCCGCTTTGGCTTCAGCAGTTGTGTTGGGAGGGTGAGCATCGTAGAGTGCCAATTTAATAAAAGAAGGTATTCATGCATTGAGGGAGTGTTTGAGTAGAGGCCCAAGGTCCTTCCGCCACCTTAATACTAAACCTATAAAGATAGACACATAGATCTATTTCCCCATCTTCATATATATATTTGAATGTACATGTCTTTGTCTAGACCTCTATAAATGCCGTTTGACTCCTACCTCTTTCCTCCATCTCCCTTGACTTTCCTCCTGCCCTACTACCATGCTCCATCCCCACCTGGGTTACAGCTGTACCTCTTCTTTACGTAACCTTACCCTTGACCATTCCCTATCAGGCCTGCCACTCCCCCCTCACTACCACTTTAAAACACTCGTGTTTTAAAACCAAAGTTGTTGCTGTCGAGTTGATGCCTCAGTTAATGGTGCCCCCTCCCCCCCCATGTGATGAAGCACAACTGGTGTAGTGGCTATGTGCGCTGGGCTGCTTGCTACAAGGGGAAACCTTCGGACCCGCCAGCCACTCCAAAGGAGAAAGACGAGACAGTCTACCCCCGTACCGAGTGCCAGCTTTGGAAACCTGCAGGAGTGGTTCTGCCCACTCCTGCAGGGTTAGCAGGAGTCCTCCGCATCGACTTGATGGCAGTGGGTTGGGTTTTGAGTTTTGGAATCTCTCTACAGAAGTAAATTGCTGGGCCTTTCTTTGTGTGCATTTGAACTGCTAATTTGTTCTAGATTAATATCAAAACCAAGCCCAGTGCTGTGGAGAAGATCCAATTCTCAGGGTCCCTGTGGGCCAGGGTAGAACTGCCCCTCCAGCTTACAAGACTGTAAATCTCTGTGGAAGCGCACTACCGCATCTTTTTTCCTTGGGGCAGCTTGTGGCCTAGAACTGCTCACCCTCCTTCCATTAGTCCCCAAGTGCCTAACCACTGTAGAGCCAGGGCTTCCTTGTAAGTTACTGGTTAGGTGCGGACCATTTATAGCATGGCCCAGGGACCTGAGAGAGAGAGAGAGAGAGAGAGAGAGAGAGAGAGAGAGAGAGAGAGTGTATATGTGTGTATTCAGATTCCCAGTAGGTAAATACCTATGAAGAGAGTATGCTGGTTCATAGTTTCAGTAGCTAGAGCCATAACCCCATAATCGTTGACCAGTTATACTCCCACAAGAGAAGTCTGCAAGTCTGGGCTGTAGGACACCTTGCCAATCTTTGATGTTCTCTTTCTTTTTCACGAAGGAACCGGGATGGTGCTGTCAGATAAACTCGGGGCTGCTGCTGAACAGTGGGCAGCTCACACCCTCCAGACACCCTTTGGGAGAAAAGAGGGTGGGGGACCTGTCTTGCTCCTGTAAAAATTTGCAGCCTCAGAAACCCTGTACCAGTCACGATGAGTCCGAAATGACTTGATGGCAGGAGGTTTGGTTTGGTTTTTATTCTTCACGAGGTCCATTCTGGAGGGTGCATAGTGGTGTCCTTCTGTGGTCTGAATGTGCCACGTTGTGATATGCTTGTTCAGGTGGTCGCCCATTTTCCTGTTGTTGTCTTCCCTTCATTACTGGCTGATGCTGCTGGTTTGTAGAATCCTCTGTATTGTTGCATACGTAGATTGCAAATAGCTGTGTGATCTGCAAGGCTAAGCCCGATGGGAACATTCGGATTATGTATTGTTCTTGCTAAGGACTCTTTTAGTCTTTGTTCTCTGTGTTAAACTAAGCGTGGTGTGCTATCAGTACTCACCAACAAAGGTGCTTTCGGGACACTGGTTCTGTGTAGGTGGGCCAGGGGCTCTTGGGGGGACGAGTCTTGGTATATTTAGGTCCCAGCACCTCAAGGCTTAACATTAAAACAAAAATAGTCACTATCTAAAGGTTTACTATGTGTCCAGCATTTTACATGGGCTGTCTGACGTATTCCTCAGGTAAGTTTGTCATCTAAGTCCTATTCAGTGGGCACTATCCACCCTGTTTCCAAATGAGGAAATGGAGGCCTTGGGAGTTCTCTTACTGTGTGAGGTCATACACCGAGGAGCCTCTGGCCACATGCTCTTAACCCTGTTAGGACACAGCAAGTTCCCTTTCCTGCAGCTGTCTTATTCCAGTGCCCAGAATAGAGCCTGACACATAGTGGGTGCTCAATCAGTACTCAGTGAGTGGGAAAATTGGACAGTTGGACAAGGAGCCCTTGGTGGCTCAGTGTTTAAGGTGCTTGCTTGCAAACAGAAAGGTCACTGGTTTGAACTGCCAGCTGCCTCTCTGCAGGGGGAGACTGTGGACGTCTGTAAGGAGTGACTGCCTTGGAAACCCTGTGGGTCAGTTCTACCCTGCCCTCCAGGGTAGAACCCCAGAGCAGCAGCTTTGATTTGGGTTTTGGAGCTGGGTAAAGCCTTCATTCGTTCACTAGGGATACTGGCCCGGCCATGGGCTGAGTTGGTCTGGGAGGCAGTTTCCTTCCTGGCATCCATCTCTTATCTGCCGCAGAGTAGACATCCGTGGGAGAGAACGTTTGTGGCGCTAGAGAATCAGTCCCAGGAAGACGGTGAAACTGGACTAGCAGAATGGGTGATCTCATAGGATGCTGCAGAGACCAGAGCCAGGGTGGGCCCATCAGTGAGGAACAGCATTGTGGCCCAGGGAGAACTCTTAAGAATCGGGCTAGCTGACCCATCCCAGTTGTGCAGTCACAAGCCAGGACAGTTGTGTCTGTTGGGCAGGGCCCGAAGTCAACAGGCGAGGCTGCCCCAATTTCAGGCACTCGGGTCAGAAGAGATTCCAGCACCAGTGCATGGCTGGCTCGACGCAAGGTCAGGTCATCCAGCATCACCAGGTGGCAAGCAGTACAAGTTCAGGCAGGCTGGAGATAGGGCCAAAGAGCACATGGACCGAGCTGTCACCAGGCTGGCTTTCCCTACAGAATAAGGCCTTTCCCCTCCCCTCGGGGTGCTCAGGGTGCCCAGAGGGACTGCTCCAAGCCTCAGAATGTGCTGGCGACTCACCCTGTGCTGCAGCCAGCAGACGCCTCCATCAGTGGCTGGGCAAGTTCTCTATTTCCCGGAGGAGGCAATTACCGCTTCCGGGAGAGGTGGTTCAGCAAATGGTAGAGCCAGCAATGAAGCCGGGCACGCTAGGTTTCTCTCCCTTCCTCGTGTTTCTCTCGCGGCGTTGGAGGAGGTGACGGGGATTGTGGGGGAGGAGAAAGGCGTGGGTGAAGGCCAGGGGGAGGGTACAGAGAACAAGGGTCCAGGTGGTGGGAATTTGGAGGACATCGCTTGTGATGTTGACCCCAGAATGCATGTTCCATGAGGTCAGTCTGTTTCATTTCTGTTGAAGCATAAACACGCAGGAAAGGACACAGAGCTGAAGGACTTCTTACCTGGCCTGCTTCTTGGGGCTTGGAATGGATCCTGGCCTTAATATGCCCTCAGCAAGTAATGGTTGAGTGCGTGTTAGCTGTTACCTTGGACAGAAGAGTGAGGGAACCAAGTGGGCTGCCTAACAGCTCTTCCTTGATGGATCCGGTGTGAAAGGTGTGGGGTCACTTCCAGAGGCAGGGGTGAAGCCAGCGAGGTGAAGATGCTCTCAGGAACAGGGCACAGGGATTGGACAGGAGCCTGGGGATGGCCCAGGTGATGGGAGAGGCAGGTGGTCTCAGAATAGTACCGTGGGGTCTGCACACAGGAGCCAGGCTTTCAGAAGCAGATGACCAGCAGCAGTAAGATCCAAGTCAGTCAAGGAGAAGTCTGAGGAAGGAGCACTGGGATCGGCCAATGGTGATGGAGGCAGTCCCCTTCCTGATAGCACTGCTGAGCTCTGAGAGGCAATTCTGAGGAAGGCCGGGGGAAAAACACACCTGAACACCATAACCATCAGCTGCGAAACTGCCAGGCACCAGGTGAACAGCAGGTGGAGCCTCTTCAGACAGGAGATTCGTACAGCACAGACCACTCTAGGTCTTGGGCTCAGGTGCGACCTTGAAATGTGGTTGAAATCTGCACTCTATCAGCAGAGAGAAAGGAACCTCATCAAGGAGGCAACGAGAGAAGGGGTTTGATGCAATGGGGGTGTATTTACAGGTGTCAGTCAGGAGGCCAGACTGATAAGGCAGCTGATAGGTTGGGGAATGGGAACGGGGTCGGCACTTCTAAATATTGCCTCCTTTTAATAGACGGTCAAGAGATGGCACCGGGAAGCTGGAGTGATCAGGAAGCTAAATGTATTGTTGCCCGTGGATGCTGAGTAGTAGATCAGTCCATAGGTACAGTTCTTGGACACCGAAGCGTCCCCAGGACTGCCTATTGCCCTGCAAGTAGAGTGGAATGTTCTAGCAGGGACACTAGTGGTATAAAGACTTGGTGGTGTGTGACAGGCACACCTGGCTCAAGGAAGAGTTCGGGTGTTTCTGAGAATCCATCTGTGTTCCACTTAGGCAGTAGATGCCGGATGTTGTTGTTGTTGTTGTTGTTAGGTACCGACTCATAGCAACCGTATGTACAACAGAATGGAAGATTGCCTGCCCCATTCCCCTCCCCCCCATGGTTCTTTAGTTCGAGTCTGTGCTGCAGCCAGTGTCGGGCATCCCAGTGAGGACCTTCCTCTTTGTCGCTGCCCGTCTACTTTACCAAGCATGATGGGCCCTCTACAGGGACTCGTCCCCTGGCAACCTGTCCAAAGTACGTGAGATGAACTCTTGCCATCTTTGCCTCTAAGGAGCACTCTTGCTGTGCTTCTTCCAAGACAGACTTGTTTGTTCTTTTGGCAGCGCAAGGTACTTTCAGTACTCTTTGCCAGAACCAAAATTCAGGAGAAAAAAAAAATTTAAGGATAGCAACACTAAAACATGAAGATCCTTGAAGAGTCGAGTCTGGTCTGTACCTAGACTTACTTCACCCGCAAAGACATTTCTTTCTCCAGAGCCTTGGGAGATAGTGGGCTGAAAGCAGAGGACGTCGAGGTCCCTCCCATCTGCCATCACCTCCGTCTCCCGCGCTGCCTGCACAGACGCAGAGCTACCGAGCCCTCCCGGCATTGTCTGCACTCAGACTCATCCCCGCTGGGAGAGCAGTTTGGTAAATTCCTGAGCACACCCACAATCTTGGCCTCAGATCTCTAGGAAATGTTGAGAAACAACTTTTAAATGTAATCTCCAGCTAACTCCCCCAAATCTGGAATGACGGAAAGCGATTTATCTCAGGGAAAATGCCTAGAGCATTCCCACAGCATGCAGATGAAGGCCCAGAGCATGCAGAGCGAACACTGCAGAGGATCATCAGATGCCGCCACTCCCCCACCTGCGCAGGAAACCAGGCAGAGCCTGCGCACGGGCGGTGTCCTGGCAGCACCGGGAAGCCTCAGCCTACCGCCTCCAGCCCTGAGGTGCTCAAAGGGAAGCCGGGCCCCTGAAGGTGGCTTTGGATTTCTGCAGCCTTGTACCCATGTCTGTGGAGCCTCCCGTTCTCCAGTCTAGTTCAAGGTTTCAGGGAAGATTCTCCAGCACCCTGAATCAAATTCCATACCTGTCTGACAGAACTGTTGTCCCAGTTATTTGGAGGCTTCAGTGAGTTCACAAATAGAAAACACTTAGAATCCCACCCTCGCACTCAGTTGTTGTCAAGTGGGTGCCAACTCCTGGCCTCCCGGGACGTGCAGAATAGACCTGCCCCGCAGACCTCTTCAGAAGGCCTGCCCATGCATGGCACCTGTGGGCAGGTTGAACTACCAACCCTGTGATGGGTCGTTGAGTACGTCACCATTTGTGGACAGTGAGCGCTCAGCACGCGGTGGAGGCAATTCTTACTGTGCTTTATGGTCTTCTAGGCACCTGAGATAATCGTCACGTTCGACAGGCCAGGGAACAGATTCACACAGCTGAGATCACACAGCTAGGAAGAGGCGCAGGTGGGACGCCTGTGTTCTTCAGGGAGGAGTAGAGGAGTCAGCTACTGACCAGCCAGACTCCTGGATCCCATTTCTCCCTGTTAGAGTTGGCTGCCCCAAGTCTGCAGCGGGGGTGGGTGGGAGGGGTAGCCCAACATACAACTCCCGACTTCATGCAGAAAAAGCTGTGTGTCTTTCCCTCTCGAAGTGGGGGCCATGGAGCACATCCCCAGGACCCCTCTTGTTACCTCTCATGACTCTGAGACCCAGCCCATTCAGCCTGGGGTCCATCCCCAGTTCTGCCACAAGCTAACTACAGGACCTTGCTGACTCCACTTTCCTATATGTAGGCGTCCCTGTCGTGGAGTCAATGCCAACTCGTAGCAACCCTGAAGGACAGGGTAGGATTGTCCTGTGGGTTTCCCCAATTGTAACTCTGCACAGGAGTAGAAAGCCTCATCTTTTCTCCCATAGTGCGTCTGGTGGTTTCCAACTGCTGACCTTGTGCTTAGCAGCCTAATAAATAACCATGACACCACCGGGGCTTCTTCTAGGTAGGGTAAATGAGGTTTCACTTGAGCAAAGGTTTTTCAAAAAATACAATTTTTTTTCTTTATGCGGCGGGACGTTATCTTCAAACAAACTAGTACCTGGAGATACAGAATGTGAAAACAAGTTAAACACACTGAGAATGTGGGAATGGAGCCCATTTCCCCCCCTCCCCCCGGCTCCCTGACTGTTAAGCAGGAGATTCCCTAGCC
Organism: Tenrec ecaudatus; assembly: GCF_050624435.1. Classification (NCBI taxonomy): domain Eukaryota; kingdom Metazoa; phylum Chordata; class Mammalia; order Afrosoricida; family Tenrecidae; genus Tenrec; species Tenrec ecaudatus. The sequence goes on along the minus strand of NC_134530.1, from coordinate 226,243,503 downwards.
TTCCTTCCGAGGTGCCTCTGGGCCAGCTCAGATTGCCAACACTCTTGTTATCAGTGGATTGGGAGTGCATCAGCCGTTTGCACCAGACAGAGCGGCAGGGAGAGATCGGAACAGCAACAAAGGCCAGCCAGTCAGCCTGCTCAGCGGTTGTCTCCTCGGCTCCCAGGCCGGCCCTCTCATCCCTCCTGCCCCTTGGCCTGCTCCTGCCCCTGCATGCTCAATGAACCCTTGGATTCCAGGGACCCTTTGTCTCCAGTGGTTCTGCCCTGGGTGAGTTCCTACTCAGTGCAGGGCTTCTGTGAACTATTTCAATCATCAGGCTCCCTCACACTGCCTAGTGTTGGGTTTTTAAAATGTACCTATTTTCATTTACATGATGATGTTTGCATTAGATTATATAAGGGATAGCATCTACGAGGGAGCTTCAAAGAGATCATTCCATTATCTTCTCGTTCCATTTTCCATGAAGGTTTTGAAGAACCTTTTGCATCTTCATAATCTAGGGGGGGGGGGCAGATTGCCAGCTCGATAATGCTTCCAAACCGGTACTTGGTTTTTAAAGTCTCTTTTAAAGAAAGGATATGTTATTGTGTCCCTCAGTGCCTAGTACTTCATAGGGTTTGTGGCCGGTGGAAATAATCCTGTGTCCTGTGAAGTGTCTTGCCCCTGCCAGGTTCTCAGTAAATGCCCATGTTAAATGCTTGCACAGTGTGAGGTGCTTTCTGCCTGAGTAGCCCCGGATTTGAATCTTGGTTCTGCCACATACACTACTGACTGTAGTGTCCGTGGTTGTGGCTGTGAGTTGGCCCCAGGCCACAGAGTGCAGGAGGAAACATTGGCTGGTCCTGCTCCATCTTCGCGCCTGTTAGTAATAGGTTTGAGCCCATATCCGGGACTCCTTTGCTAACACACCTCACTGCAGGCTTCCTGAAATTCCATTGGCTCTCTTCTTCACCAAACATGATGGTTTGTTTTTGTTTGGTTGTTTGTTTGTTTACTAGAGATTGGTTTTGCCTGATGCTCTATCCCAAGTGAAAAGCTGAAGTCTTGCCATCCTCACCTCTAAGGAATATTCTGGCTATATTCTTAGGAAAGGAGCCCTGCTGGCAGAGTGGTTATGCATTGGGCTTCTAACCACAAGATCCATAGCTTGAAGCCACCAGCTGCTCCGTGGGAGAAAGAGGAGGCTTTCTACTCCCACAAAGAGTTATAGTCTCAGAAAACCACTGAGCAGTTCTACCCTGTCCTAAAGGGTTGTTATGAGTTGGAATCAATTCAATGGCTGTGAGTTTGGGTTTTTGTTTATTATTGGGGGAAACACTTCTATAAAGTGGGGGTGACAATCCATCCATACAGAAAGTGTTTGCTGGGGGCCTTTTATATTTCCAGCAATATTCTGGGTTCTGGAAACCCAGAAATCTCTGACTTTTGGGAACTGATGTTGCAGCCAGTTTTCAAGAAGAGCCCCCCACGGGTTGGGCAAAGAGGGGGAACGTCCCCCCTTCCTCTTGATTAGCGGTGGATCCTCAGCCTGGGTGGGACTAGAGCTTAATGATCTCTGTGTTGGTTGGGACCCTCCCATGAGATGGAAAGAAGAGAAAGGGGTCGGAACGGCTGCCATGGTTCAATGACCGGGGGCAGTGAGTTTGTCCCTTGCGGGCCTCCAGCCCTGAGGTGGTACCTCCTCCAAGACTGCTGCCCTCCTTCCCTTCCCCACATAGCCTGGTGGCTGCCAGCCTGAGGCTCCCCTCCCCCGTGACACAGAGTCTCCCCATCTTGCACTGGTCCCTGTGCTCCTGCAGTGGAGGCTGGACACGGGCATGCCTGTGTGGAGTCTCTGGGCCACACAGCAGAGCCCAGCCAGATGGCTACGGAAGGAAGAAGCCCTCCTCCCCAGCTTGTGTGGGAGGAGAGATGCTGGAGTTGCCGAGCCCCAGGTGGGCAGATCTTGCGTTAAGCCCACCCCACCCCCCAAGCACCTGAGAACTATAGGTTTTGAGCAGACTTCCTGTGAACTTGAGTTTCCCATCACCTCGTGCTGTGACCGTTGGCCATTGCTTGTACCCACAGCCCCTTTCTGCTTGCTTCTTTCTTGCTAGAGCGATAGGGGGTGGGCGGCACAGCATCGTGGGTGGTGGTTACTTCTCTCCATTTTCAGTCTGGAAAGTGCCCGCTTCCAGGATGCTCGGTCTGGGGAGGAAGCAGAGTGTTGTGGCCGCGCCCGGCCATGACTGCTGCCTCTGCCTGCGGTGGTGAGCTTCAGCCTGCACCAGTACCCCGCCCAGGGTGACCCGCTGTCGAGGAACTTTGTCCTCCGTGTAAGGTAAGCTTTACTGCACCTCTGCTCCGCCTCATTGTCCTCATCTGTAAAATGGTGTCAGTAACAATGACTTCACATTAGACAACTGAGGAACGAGCAAAGTGGTCTTAGTGCTGGCATGTCAATATCAGCTGCTCTCGAGTGGGAATCCACTCACGGAAACTGCATGCCTGCCAGAGGAGAGCTGTGGGCACCCCAGGGTTGGCGGTTCAAACCCACCAGCCACCCAGCGGGAGTAGGAGGAAGGTGTCTTCTCCTGTACAGATGGACGGATTGGAAACCCTGTGAGTTGCCTCTGTGAGTTGGCCTCAACTCTGTGGTAGTGGGTTGTTTGTGGTTTGGCTGTTGACTTTGTAGAAGAGATTGCTAGGCTCTTCTCCCAAGGAGCCTCCCCAGTGGCCTCGGCTTTGTTGGTTAGCAGCCGGGTGTGTTCGCTGTTTGTACCGCTGATGGCACAGCGCTGTGATGCGCTTGCTACGCCTATACATTATTCACCACCTGCGTTTCTCATTTGTGGGCTTGTCCTGTAATCATGAGCTTGTTGCGCCTCGGATCTGTGTCTTCCATATTGCAGTAGCCTTCGTGCCTAGCCCAAAGGAACCCTGGTGGCGTCGTGGTTATGCACCGGACCCAAATCAGCCAGCCACTCTGCAGGAGAAACACGGGGTTTTCAACTCCCCTAAAGAGTTTGTCTTGGAGACTCGCGGGGCAGTTGTGCCCCACCCTGCCCTGCCCTGTAGGGTCGGTCGCGATGAGTTGGCGTGGACACCGTGGCAGTGAGTTTGGTGTGTTGGTACTGCCTAGCCCAGTGCCTGGTCTGGGCATTCAATGCTAAAAGGGCCCGTGGCCTCAGGATTTAGAGCAGGTGAGCAGGGAGGCCGAAAGAAGCATGTCAGAGGGAAGCAAACGGAAGGGCCATGAAATGAATCTGGCCGGCAGCCTCTGGATGTCAGCGGGCTTGAACGCTGGGAGCGTGCCAGTCAGACACTGGGTTGGGGAGCAGTGTTTCCGAGGAGATATGGATGGATCTAGAAGGGATGAGAGGAGAGCGAGCCTGCAGCGAGCAGGCCATCAGTGAGGAAGCTGCGGGGGACACGCAGCTGGGAGTCACGAGCTGTGTGGGCAGATGTGTCCTCGCGGCTCTCTGCCCCTCCCTTCCCAGCACCATGAGGAGCCAGGCCAGCATGCCATGGCCAGCCCCTTCCCCCCAGGCCAGCCCCCACTGTTCCCACCACTGGCCCTGTCTATTTGCATCCTCCGCAGCCCGACACACCTCTTAGGTTGCCAGGTTACTGCAGCCCTCGCTGCCAGGCGAGCCTTGGCTCCATTGCCGCGTAATTTCCCCCTCACCTTCCTTCCATTGTGAGTGTGTGTGTGTGTGTGTGTATGTGTGTATTTTTCAACCTGAGAGTGAGAAACATCGAGGCTGCTGGAAGTAGACCGGGTGCTTTTATGTGCTCCCCTCACCCTCCAAGGACAAGCATGTTCCTGAGCCACGCAGACAGCCCCGGAGCCCGGGGGAGGGGGTGGGAGGCTGAATGTGGAGAGAACGTGGACAGCCGCCCCGGAAGTCCAGGCTGTGCTGAGGCCAAGATACCCTGACAGCAGGTGGCCATTTTGCTTGTGGGTGGCGGCTGCAGCCCCTGTCTCCCCACGGCCCCAGCACCCGCCCAGTGAGGAGCCACAGCCTTGGCTCCAGCCTCCTGGGCCGGAGAAGCCATGTCCTGGTCCTGGTGAAGCTGTCCAGCCGGCCCACCCGGCCTGTGCCCCGTGACTCGCCATGGTAGTGAGTGAGGCCAGGTGGCTGGGAGAAGGAAGTGGCCTTCACTGAGCACGCAGTTTCTGAAACACGGTCTGGAGTTAGGGAGACGCCACAGGCCCCCCCTGGGGGACCAGGTATTGGGGGCTGTCGAGCCGATTCTGACTCCAGGCAACCCACCCTCTGGGACAGAGTAGAGCTGCCCCTTGGGACTTCTGGGCCGGAGGGTCCTTCCTCTCTTCGCAGAGTCCCTGGTGGTTCAAACCACTGGCCTTTAAAAAAATTTTTTTTTCCAAAATCATTTTATTGGAGGGCTCATAGAACTCTTATCACAATCCATATATCCATCCGTTGTGTCGGCACATCTGTACATATGTTGCCATCATCATTTTCAAAACATTTTCTTTCTACTTGAGCCCTTGGTATCAGCTCCTCAGTTTTTCCCCTCCCTCTCTCGTGAACCCTTGATAATTTATAAATGATTATTTTTCCATGTCTTACACTGACTGATGTCTCCCTTCATCCACTTTTCTGTTGTTTGTTCCCCAGGGAGGGGGTTATATGTAGATCATTGTGATCAGTTCCCCTTTTCTCCCCCCACCTTCCCCTTCCCCTCCTGATATCTCTACTCTCATTATTGGTCCTGAGGGGGTTGTCTGTCCAGAATTCCCTGTGTTTCCAGCTCTTATCTGTACCCGTGTACATGCTCTGGTCTAGCCGGATTTGTAAGGTAGAATTGGGGTCATGATGGGGGGGGGAGGCATTAGAGAACTAAAGGGAAGTTGCATATTTCATTGGTGCCAAAGCATTGACCTTTCGCTTAGTAGCCAAGCACTACCCACCCGGGCTCCTTGCCTGGGGAGTGGGGTCTGATCGTGGCAGTGGCAGCCATGTATCTAGTGCCTGTACCATGTATCAAGTGCATGTACCATGTGTGGGCAGGGTGCTTAGGGATCCTGCATACATTATCTCCTTTCATCTTCACAAGTAGCCATGCCTACCGCTTGGTGTTAGCACAGTGTTGTGGATGAAGAAACTGAGACCCAATGAGACTAGTTGACTTGTCTGGGGTCCCACAACCAGCAACTGTGGCTCCCAAGCCCCCATACCCAGCCCCCGTACTGCTCTGCCTCCCACAGTGCCCAGACCCCAAGGTGTCGTATGGAGATGGTTGTGGATCAGAGCATTTTGAGTCAGAGGATTTTCAACAGCTGGTTCTTGGAAGTAGGTTACCAGGCCTTTCTTCCTAGTCCTTCTTAGCCTGGAAGCTCCATGGACCTATTGAGCATCACAGCAACCTGCAGGCCTCTCCTTACAGACCCATGGCAGCTGAGATGCATTGGGTGGATTTAGTTGTGTGTCTGCATCGTACTCTTCACCACCAAGTCAATTCTGACTCAGAGCAACCCCTTGGGATAGGGGAGAGCTGTCCCTCTGAGACCCAAGGCTCTCAGTCTTTATGGGAGCAGACGACCTCATTGTTCTCCCATGGAAGACCTGGTGGCTTCGACCTGCTGACCTTCCCATTAGCAGCTCAACCCCTCATCCTTAGACCACTTGAAGGTAGGCATTCTACTACAGAACCACCTCCTACTAATCAATAAGGAGTTGTACATATATTACACCACCTCAAAATGAGACAGTTGTAAAAGTGTATTTAAAAGATAATTGCTCCCCACCCCCAAGGAAAAATATATCTTCATTTGACTTTTTAAGACATTTTTTATAAAGGACTCGTGGTTTGTTTGCACCAACCTTATAACGGGTTATCGAGTATCAAAAGAGCAGTCATCCCCCAGCAAAGGATAGGAGATCCTTGGGAAAGGGCTGTGGTTAAGGGCCCGGGCTTCTCAGCCTGAGGCTGCCTTTGAGCACAGTCACTAGCTGAGCATCTCTGCACCGGTGCCCGGGCTCCCAGAAGGTGGAAATGGAGTTAGTAATAGTCCCCACTTCATACCATTCTAGTGGCGGCATAACGAGCTATGATGCTCTCTAAGTGCCTAGCCCAGGGCCTGGAACGTGCAAAGTGTTGAATGGATATTGAGGTTAATGCCGACGTAAGGGTGATGGTGTTACTGGGCAGATAGGCAACGGGTGTGCTCGTTTGGGGGGTTGGTCTCGTTTGAAGCTCTTTCTCACAGGGCAATGAGGGAGCAGATCGATCAGGTGGGACTAGGGTCCTAGCTTCGGGCAGCATCGGAAAGAAGGTGAGCCAAAACCAAACCACGCCAACCAAGCCTTTGCCTTCCGGTCATTTCCAACTCACGGCTGCCCCATGAGTCACCGAGTGGAACTGCTCCGTGGAGTTCTTGGGCTGCAGCCCTGACGGAAGCAGAGCCACTAGCCTTTAGGTTGGCCAATGAGCACAGACCATTTGTGCCTTCTGGGGCCCACGGGAAGAAGCCACGCCCTCACTGAGGTCTCCAAGCCATCCCAGCCTCCCTCAAAACTGGGGGTGAGGACTATGGGGCCATAGGGATTTAGAGGGAAACACCTCTGCCTGGGCCTGAGCAGGTTACAAATCCCCGGGCAGAGGGAGGGATGCATTCCAGGGTGAAATTTGCCGCCCTCGTGTTGGCCCAGGAGCAAAGTTGACCTGAGTTCCTGCCTTTTCTCTCTTCCTTTTGAATTGCTATTTGTGTATAAGCGAGGAAGAGGACTTGGGGAGGCAAGAGGTGACATGGGGGTGGGAAGGAGGTAAGATGATTGGAATAGCTTGCAGGAACTGCTTCTCTCTTTTCTGCACAAGGGGTTTATACGAAAATTCCATGTGATCCGGAAGTAGAAAGATGCCAGTCAGTAGGGCCTGGGCCCTTTGTGGTTCCAAAAATGAGGGGTAAGGCCCACCTTCTAGGCTATTTAAAAGTAGGTGTGTCCACTCCTTCCTTTGAGTGCCCCGTGACACAGCAGACATTTCCTGGGAACGGATGTGCCATAGGTGACAGCCTGAAGAGGTATGAGACTCACCCCATGTCCTGGAGAAGCTTCCCTGTGACTCGGCTATTTTAGAACTATTCCCAAATCATGCTAGCTCTGGCAGCTACCTTAGGGCTCCTTTGATTGGGATCCACATCTTATACTTAATGCTGAGTCTCCCTCCCCAGGTAGCATCGTTAACAAACACTGTGTGCTTGGTGTTGTCTTAGGTAGTGGCAGGGCTTAGAAGAACCGGGATATACTTGGTAAGAGCTGGTTTATTCTAGAGCAGGTGCCCAGGACAGCCTCCAGAGAACGTCAGGCCATCTCCTATGTAGTCACAGTTGTTCCTGTCTCGGAAGTGCCCTGGTCAGGTGGCACTGCCTAGAGTATGTCAGTACCCGTGAACTCCCCTAGAGCCAGGCTTGGCCCCCCTTTTTGTGAGGTGGTCCTATGTTCATAGCAACAGTAAGAATCTGATCTTAGTCCTGAGACACTTGGAGGTGGGTAAGCCTCCACCTGTCCCCCAACCTACTGAGGACAGTGCATGGCTCTCCTTGGCCCTTCTCTTCTGCTGCGGCTGCAGGGAGAGCTGCTGAGCTGAACCCCATTGTATGTGGTCTGTGGGGACAATGGGAGTCTGTTGCCTTTGATCCTCTGGGAGAGGTGACTGTGATGTGGGCCGCAGACTGTTGTGTGTGCTCCGCCCACCCCCCCCCACTCCTCCATCCATGCTGGGTCTCACGTTGGGACATGGGGTCAAGAAAACTCTACAACAAAGCTTCCCGAGATCCAGAACTGGGGTTGTACTATTTGGGGCCTACAGTGAGCTGCCCTTGTGGCATCGCCATCCAGAGAGCGAGGCAGTTGCTGGTGCTTGTGATAGCGAGGGTTTGATGTCTGCTTGGGAACCCGCTACAGAAGCTGGCGTGAGAAGAGTAAATTCGAGTCTGACCAGTCCAGATCAAAGGCAGACAAGAGGAGCCCAGACTCAAAGGACCAGTATGGGCAGGGGCGGCCCTGAGATCCAGTGAGCCCCATTGCCATCGGGGTGCTTGTTGGAGACTTGAGGGTAGTCAGATTGGACGCAGAGGCCTAATGCTGGCTGGCCAGCCACTCGTCAAGTATGGATTCAGTATCTAGTCGGCGCTCGTTGGTGTGTGTAGTGGTTCTGCACTCGGCTGCTAACTGAAAGGGCGGCAGTTCAGACCCAGCAGACACTGCGGGGGAAGATGCAGTGGTTTGTTTTCTCAGAGATCACAGACTTGGGAACTGTCCGCGAGGGTTGCTGTGAGTCAGAGCTGCTCACAGCCGTGGATTTCTGAGTTTAACCCTGGTCAGAGTGAGAGCAGATTATAAAGCTTACCGGGGCCCTGACCCTGAAAAACATCTTCTCTTCATTGGAATGCCAAACCGGCCTGTCCTGTGAGACACGGCGGACGGCATATGGGCAGGTTCTGCATGGAGCAAACAGTTAACACACGCAGATGCTCGCTGACAGGCTGGAGGTTCAAGCCCACTCACTCTTTGGAGGAAAGCCCTGGTGAGCCCACTTACACGCAAAGCAGCCACTGAAAACCCCGGGGAGCTCAGCCCCACTCTGACCACAGATGAGGTGGCCGTGAGTCAGGAGTCGACGGTCCAAAGGCGGGAAGGGGGAAGGATCCACCCAGTGAGCAGTGGGAAAGGGAGCTTGGACACTGAGCGGGCACAGCGTTTGAGCCCCAGTCAGGAGAAGGCAGCAGATGACTGGACACAGGTCTATGTAACCGTTCCTCGTGGGATACTTTGCTTATGGAAAAAATTTGACCAGGGTTTATTCACCTATCTCTACAACAAGAGTGTGGGCCTCCAGAAGAAGAAACAGAAGGATGCTGTAAACAAGGGGGGTGGTCGAGTGAGGTGGGAGAGGCAAGGACAGCGTCAATGAGGGGTGGGGTGGGGGAGTCTGACTCTTCTTGTGAAGGATGGGGCCATTCCACCTTGAGGCTGCCTCCCAACTCTGGGATTCTAAAAGCTGCCTCTGGCCAGCCCAGCCCAAGTCCTTTGGATGGGGTTGAAAGGCTCTACGTTGGGTGGGGCTGTTTTAGGCTGACCCCAGCCCGGCTCATGATAAAGCTGACACTTTTCTGGGAGTCTGAACTTGCACCCCAGCAGCACTTGATGGCCCGTGTCTGTCTTCCTCTCCCCTGGGCTGCGGGTGCAGGCATGCCCCAGTCAGGGTTGGGGAGAAAGCAGCCGAGAATTTAAAGCTAAAGTCAGAGCAGTTTACAGAACCCCCTGCCCTACTTGTGATGCTTGTGGTCTAGATCTGACTCAGCTAAGCGGAGAGACACCCCATTTTGAGTCACACGGTGGAACGCAGAGGTCAGTGGCCCCCATGAGTCATCAGTTGCTAGGGTCCATGTACCCTCGCGATCTCTCCGCCTGCTCAGAGCTGCTCTTCTGGATCTAGAGGAGGCACACCAGGAGTCTGGCTGCCTTCTGAAGGCACAAGCCCGTGCCAGGAGGTCAACTGGCAGAGGTCTCCCTCACCCCTGCCCCACAACCGCCCTGCCGGAGCCACCTCCGTCAGCAGGTTGCACCATGCTTTCTGGAGTCTGGCTCTCATGGCTCAGCCACACTCCATCTCTGGAATCGTTTCCCTCCGTGGACAAGGCCAGGATTTCAAGAGCAACCAGCCAAGACGTGCATTGGGTTACTCGCTGAGTCCCAAGAAGACTTCGTCCCCTGCTTGATTGGGCAGCACTAGAAGCCTCTGGTCCAGGGGTTTGGGCCAGGGACTCCATAGAATGGCCATGCTCACCCAGCCTCAAGCCAGCGTCAGATTAACAGGTACGGGTCCTATTGCCAGGCTGAGCTGGGAACCGTCTGCTGTGGAGAGCGTAGATGTAATGATCCGCGGCCTAGGACGGTCTCCTTTTGGACTCACTCACTTCCCTGAGAGGTGGGCGGGGGGTGGCAGCCAGCTCAGTCTGGACATTTGGGAGCCAAGGTTTTGGGCCTGAGAGATTTCCTGATTTTAGTCTGCCCAGGAGAAAGCCTGGGCTTAAAAACAGGACAAATTGGTCACAGGATCTGCCTTCCTTGTCCTGACCTTGCCCCCAAAACAAATGCCCCCTCCTCCTAGTGCCCTTGGGCATATTCCATGCAGGAGTCTCCGTCGGTGCTCACGTCCGTTGGCGATGTGTATCCAGGACATGACGCTGCTCATCTTCGGTCACCCTGAAGCCAGGGGAGTCCCGTGTTCTCTGGGCCACTGTCTGCCAGGCCACTTATTGTCTGCTGCCTGGCTCCAGCTCCCCGGCGGTGGCGGCATTCTGTGCCTGCGTCTGCATCTCACCTCTGCCAGGACCTACCCTCCAGCACAGGCTGTCCCCAGCTCAGGCCTCTCGGATTTTCACTTGGCATCTGGCACTGCACTGTGTCCTTGGAGCGCCACCGCTGGGCCTTGTTCCCCTTTGGTTCAGAGAACTGGGCGGAAGTACCGTGGTTGCTTGGTATGTGGGTACAATAGGAAATGCAGCTTAGGGGCTCTGGGGGCATTTCTCCAGAAGACTTGACAAGATGTGGTCTTTGATGGCTGACGGCTGACCACACCGTGGTGATTACTGTGGATCTAAGCCATTCACGCTGCTGCCCCTTCAGGAGCCTTTCCCCATCGATGCTGTAGACTTCGGATCTTCCACTATAATTTTGAAGCCTCCCGCCTCCAACTTTGCACACTTTCCGAAGTTTGGGGATTATATGTATTTGTTTTTATACTCGGTGCTGTTTCTTCATCTTGCAGGTCTCCAAGATTAGATACTCATCCCTTCCTTTCCAGGTGTTACACTGCTCCAGTAATTTGGCTTTTACTTCCTTGAACCAGCTCCTTCTCTGTCCTCGGCCATACATTGGCACCCTGAACATGCTTAACCTTTCTACTTAGTCTTCTCAAGGTGAACCTAGGTATGGTCAGATCTGGCAAGATTTGAATGAAAGACATACAAATGTCAAGTGCTATGAGTGACGCTTCAGGTACAGGTCGGAATTGGACTGCTAGTCACAAGGTCAGTGGTTCGAAACCACCAGCCATTCACAGGGAGAAAGATGAGGATGTCTGCTCCTGTAACGATTGATCACCTGGGACACCCTGTATCGGGCTGTGACGAGCTGGAATCTATTGCATGGCAGTGGGTTTCTTGAGGGTGCCAGGTCTCTCCCGTTGTTAGTGGGCCTTTTCTTCTAGTCCTGCTTGGTACCAAGTGCAAAATCAGTATCACCATTAATGTCGCTGTCGTAGGGACAACTGGCCTTGATGGAGCACTTGGTGTTGGGCGTTTTGATACATGCTTTCTGAGATTTTATACTGTCATCACAAAAGCCTTATGAAGTAAGGATGAGGCTGAAACTAGGAACTCGGGAAGGTTAAGTAAGTCGTTCAAGTTTATATAGCTAGTAAAGAAGCTGCACCAGAATTAAAATCTGCCTTTATTTGAGCCTGGGTCTGTAACCACTCTGTGGTTACACACATGCGTTTATCTTTGCTTAGTGGAATATACTCAATGAGTGTCTGTAGATGAGCAAGATTGTTCTGGCAGTCCTGCCTGCATCCACGGAAACACTAAGAACGATGGTCACAGTAGCGGCCCACCGCCAGGCTGTGTACTCAGTGACGTACATGGGTGTTAGCTCATGTGCTTCACACAGCTCGAACAGAATGATTCCCTATATACTGCAGGCCAGGTAACTAAGCCTCCAGAAGGCTAAATAACTTTCCCAAGGTAACAGAGAAGTGGTTAACCGTCAGGATTTGGATGCAAGGTAGTTCATAAGCAATAGGAAATTTTCTCTTAATAAATTACTTTTTGATTCCAAAATAGAGACAGAGAGAGAGAGACTTTCAGAATTTTTTTAGGGGGGGGCATGTATGTTTGTCAATTCATTTGTTCGTGATGGTTTTCCTATGCCTTTTCCTTCTCATCCTGTTCTTTTTCAGAATTCTAGATGGACAGTCTTTCCTCAGACTCCCCCGCCCCATTGGACTCCCTTTGTCCTTGTACTCTTTCCTATGTTGTGGACCACCTAATCAGTGCTTCTATTTATAGTTTCTTTAAGATTTTAAGTTTTAGATCCTTGTGTTAAAAGCATCTGGAAAATAATAATAAAGAGCCCCTTGGTACATTAGTGATCCGTACTCCAAACAGGCGGTCGGCTTGCCTACATCTTTTATTTCTGACCAACAGAATGGAACACGGAACCCAGTCAACAACGCTGGGTCCGTTGTGTATCCATAAGGAAAGAAACACACCTCGACCACTGCCTCCTGCCACACACACAAATCAGCTGCAGGCCTTTTTTCCAAACACGAAAGCTAAAGCAAAGCAAACCTTGGTTTGGAGGATACCTAAGAAGAAGTCTACCTAACCTGGGGGTCGCTGGTTATTTCTGGTCAGGCCCGGAAAGCAGGATTTCCCGAGGAGAGATTGATAGGTCCATGAGAAGAGAGCGGCCTCCGCCGTCGCACAGAAGGCCCTGTACTTAGAAGAGTGGGAGCGGTGGACAGTTGCCTCCTCCCAGTCCAGGAGTAGAACCAATTAGTCCTGGATCGTTGGCACAGCCTGGTGGCTGGCCTTGGGAACTGTCTGGTCCTGCGGCTCTTTGGGTAATTTTCTTTTGGTGTGGGCTGTGCCCTTTCTTTCCCATGCCCTCCTTTACTCAGCTGTTGATGCCGCTACATGCGCCTCCTGTCTTAACCATAGAACATACAGAACTTTCCTCCCCTCCTTTGGCATGTTAATGTTTGGTGTGCCCCCTGATATTTCTCTCCTGCTTCTGCCCTCTCCATTTCTCGTCTCACTTTTTATTTGCCTTCTTGCTTAGCCTGAAAGCTGTGGATGTATCCGAAATCTTGGGGCCAGGGTGAATGGGAGAGACACAAGCAGACGTATTGCCATGGGGCAGATCCAAGACCTGGAGGCCAGGTGATACCTGGAGAGAGCTTTCAGCTCAGCCCCTGTCCAGCCGTTGGAGGCATTACTGAAACAAACTGAGGCTAGACAGCGATTTGGTCTGGCGTTTATGGGGGGACCTTTGCCTTGGATGAGGAGCCTTGATGGCAAAGAGTTGAATGCTGGCTAATAACCCGAAGGTTGGCAGTTTGAATCTACTCAGAGGCTCCACAGAAGAAAGACCAGGCGAGATCTGCTCCCGTGAAGATCACATCCAAGAAAATCCCATGAGGGTACTTGTGCTGTTCTATAGGGTCACTGCGAGTCGAAATCGACTCGGCAGCACCTAGGGGTGACAGCCTTGGCATGCCTTGGATGGCAGCTGCGTGATGACTCTCCACCGCAGTCCTTCCACCCACCCAACAGACCTTTGACGACATGCAGAGCATCGCCTTGTGACGGTGTGCCGTGGAAGGATTCTCCCCGACCTGTGTGTTCAGGAGTCATTCTGACGTCTTGTCTTCTCAGGGCTGGTGACAGCCATAGACCTGAAGGTGTCTCGCTCCTCGGGCTACCTACCTGCTAGTCTTTTCCTCGGCGAGCAGCAGCTGAGCCACAGGTCCTTGTTTTCCAGTTGGACTCTCGGTTTCGTTCATTTAATGCCAGACTTTGGCAGTGTCGGCTCCTACTTCTCGTAGCCAGTGTGTTGTAATTTGTACACTTCATAACAGAAAGCACTGTGGAAGCCCGGCAGGTATGGTATGCTTTTTAACAAGGTTGACGATGTTTGAAATTCAGGGCTAACATAATACCTCTAGACTTCCACCTTCTCCTCCGGGACTCCGTACACTGGGCTCTCTGGGTCTCCCTTCCCGAACGGCCCCAAGCTTACAGAGCTGGGGAGCGGCGGCCTCCATCAGCAGTGGCCTGCACCTTCCACCTGGCGCGTTCCCACCCCAGCCACGTCATCCCTTTATTACCTGCCTTGCCCCTTACAGGCATTTGAGTCTGTGACTTCCTGAAGTGGATAACGCAGGCTTTTGTGGGCTAGCCGGGGAATCTGACCAGGGTGCTAAATATGATTTCAATGGAAAAACACATTCCAGCTTTCAAAGAGAGGGTTTTTGAAACTCCAGTCTCGGCAAGTATGGGAATGGTTGCTGGAGCCTCGGCTAGAACGTGTGTTTGCCTTCGGGGGAGGCAGTGTGCGCGCCGGCCTTCTCCGTGCTGTGCTTTGGCTCAGCACACTCACTGCTGGGAACAGATGCTGTCGAGCGGCCTCCAGCTCTCGGCGACCTTCTGTACGGTGGAATGAAACACTCCCTGGCCCTGCGCCATCATGGTGGTCCTCGGTATGCTTGGTCCTTGGGATGCTCGATCATCTCCTCGGGCGCTTCCCCGTTTTCGTGGACCCTCGGCTTTCCCAACCGGGAGCTACCCTTCTGGTGACTTCTTTCCTGAAGGGGTGGTTGACGTAAGTCGGTGGGTGTCTCGAGGGCCTCCCCTCAAAGGAACTCCTCTGTTGTATTTCTTCTTAGACTGATTCACTCCTACTGTAGGACCCTTGGTGGAGCGGTGGTTACGCATTGGGCATGGAACCGCAAGGTCAGCAGTTCAAAACCACTAGGGTTTTCTTCTCCCATAAAGAGGTGCCGTCTCAGAAACTCCGGGGGCCGTCCTAGCGTGTCCTATAAGGTCTCTGGGAGTCCACATTGATTTGATGGCAGTGTGTTTGGCTTTTTGGTTATGTCGTCCATGGTTAGGAGTTCTTAGACACTTTGTAGATGATGTCCTCACGGAGTCACTCAGAGCCTGTTGCCTGCCTCCTTCTACATCGATAAACAGAAATGTCATCTGACTGTGGGCCTGGACCTGCCAGTGCTGCCCAATACCGACTTGCTACCTCATTTTGACTGGAACTCCCAATCCCAGCTGGTAGATACCCGTATAGAGTTTTAGGATTAGTCCCCGCTCTACCACCCCCATCTGGAGAGAAGCGGGTTCTGTCCCTATTCAAGGTCCGGTCACCATAGAGCTGGCCGTGACGAGGAGCTTCCAGGACAGAGAGGCCTGCGCTCAGCTGGCCTGCCTAGGCGATGACCGCCATGCCAGAGTTCCTGGCAGTGACAGAGTGCTTACATTCCAGGCGCTGGACAAGGGTTGGGTAAAGGAAAGTTCAGTTCATTCCCTTTAAAGAAAAAAAAATTTTTTTTTTTGTCTTTGGCATTTCAAAAGTTTTGGCCCAGATCGGGGGTGGCCACCGAGGGCTTGCGGCATCTGGAGAGCGTGTTTCATTCCTGATGCCTGTAGCTGTGCAGATGCGGAAAAGAGCCAGCGAGCTCCGCAGCTGGGGCTGACTCGCAGGTCTGCTTGGGCCTCCCTCACGCAGACATTATCTCTACCCCCTGAAATCAAACACTGCGCACAGCACCCTGTAAACGTGCTTCCTCCTTGTAGGCCCAGGCGTGCTTGCTAAGTAAACATCCTCCCATGCTTTGGAGCTGAGTCCACTTCTGCTTCCTGGTCACCCCGTCCGGGTTTTTCTGTGCTCGGCATCATACTGAATCGGGTTGATGGGAGGGGGTGAGGGTGGCAGGGAGGGTGCGGGAAGGACAAGACCCAGGATTGGGCAGACACGCCTAAGAGGTTAATCTTTCTCAATGGCGTGAGGGAAAGATGACGATGTGGGTGAAAAGTGAAAGACAGCTGAGCCTTCCTGAGCATAGTGTCACCGCCACACTTGGAAAGTCAGGACAGGCCCGTGCGGGGCCTCAGAGATAGGGGAACTTTTCTTCGCCAGGGCTCAAGCTCAGCCTTGCTCTGGGTGTGTGCCGTCACCGCCAGCCACTGCCCGTGAATCCTGTGGCTTATTTGACCCCCGGCTTATTTGCCTCTCCTCTCTCACTTCCACCCACCGGTGACATCGCCATCGCCGTGGCAGGGAGCAGCCACGTCATGCACCCTGCTGCGCTCACAGGCTGATGGGCCCATTCGGTGCTGCTGAGCGCGACTTCCCTCTAGTTCCCCCTCCTGAAGCAGGAGGCTCCCTGGCAGAGCTCAGAGCCCTTTTGTTTATTTGATCCCGGGCTCTTGGATAAATCAGGAATGTCCTGACATGAACTCAGGCATGTTTTTCTTCCACGGAGAAAGGAGCGATGGCCAATGGGACCTCAGTAGGCAGAAGAGACCATTCCGGGGACTTGCGTTGGTACCATCAGAGCCGCATTCCTCTGGTCATCAGACCAGTAGGTGACTTCTCTATTGGCATGCTCTACCCTGGCGCCCAGAAGGTGTGAATGTGAAGCATTCCCCCCTGCTGGGAGCCTGGCCCGGCCTCTCTGAGCGTCTTTTAAGACGGCTGGTGCCATGAGCGTCTTCCAAGTAGTCCTTGTTTCTCCTGGGCGAAACCTTGGCTGGGGGTCGTTGCTTGAGGAGCAAGATCTTTTTCTGAAGCCCTCTTCCTTGTCCGTTGTAAGGCTCTGGCTCTTGATATCATATGCTTTACGAGGAAGCTGCCCCAGTCCCCAAGTACCTTTCACTTCTCCTCAGGCCTCAAGCAAGGCCCATAGGAATCCGCCGGTCAGTGGAGCCCTCTGCAGGTCTGCATTTTGCCGATGTAGCGGTGTGGGAACCTCAGGCTGCCGGAGCCCATCCAGTGGCACCATCCGGTGGATTCTGGATTCCTATCTGAGCTGTTCTTAGAGACCTTGCTGCGCCTGAAGACAGGAAAGCTTGGGACCTATGTGCCTCGCTGCTTGCTGCTGCAGAGACACATCCAGAAAGAACCCCAATCGGTTTCCAGAGCATTGGTGGGTCCGCCCCCACCCCCTGGGAGTTTCCAGGTGTGCAGCTGTCTCTGCATGACTGCCCTGGGGGACTGGCCAGAGGGGAGGGGGTGGAGGAGATTCATCTTACTTGGCTGCCCAACTAGGAGGGGAGACAAGCCAGGCATTGGCGACTTCAGGTCCAGGCGTGGCTGTCTCTCTGGTTAGCTGCCTTTCACATTGTCAGAAGGGTCTTGGGAACAAATGACTCAGCAAGCTGAACCTGCGGGGCTGTGTAGCCTCCCGGGCCTGGTGAGAAGTAAACGAAGCATCTACCGAGGGCCTAAAATTCAGAACCCCGGAAGGACCGAGGTCCAGGCGGGTTTTGTGTCTGTGTCCCCGGCTGCTGCTCCATCTCATTTCTCAACCCCCTGCACCGATAGCCAGCTCTCACCCACAGGGCGAGCAGGCCACGGTTCACTTTCAGCTTTTGTCCTTAGGAAATTCCAGGGAGAAAATCAAAGGTCATTGCAAAGTCTGTGGCCCCAAAGAGCATAAGGGAGACCCGAATTGCGTGCCAGTTGTTATTCTGGGTGTGTCTGTGTGTCAGAAAGCATTCGCGGGAGGTGGGTTCAGTGGGGAGACCATCCGTTTCCTCCTGGCCTGGAGAAGTCCACACAGGTCAAGAACAGAGGATGCAACCACGTTCAGCTTGGGGAAACCGCGAGAGGACGCCGTCCAGGCTTGTCTCTGAAAGGGTTAAGCCAGCCTGGTGTCTGGGAAGCCCTCAGGGAAGGAGCAAGGCCATAGGGACCTGGACCTCTGTGCCCGGAGCAGTGAGGGGTGGGGTGGAAAGCGGGCAGGCTGGAGAGTGTGGCCAGGGAGGCAGTGTGGGCCCAACTTTTTTTTTTTTTTGGTCTTGTTTGACCAGCCTTGGCACTGCCCTCCGGCTCTCCCGGGGAAAGCTGCAGTTCTGCTCCTGCAACACAAGGAGCAGACTGGAGAATTTAGATCTGCGTCACAGAGCTCAGAGAGAGAGAGCGAGCGAGAGAGCGAGCGAGTGAGGGAGAGAGAGAGAGAGAGAGAGCAAGAGCTCCGTCGATAGGTCTGCTAGCAACAGCCGTGTTGCAGCAGAGGAGAGAGAGAGACAGAGAGAGAGAGACAGACAGACAGAGAGATATCAAGAAATAAGTCATATAGCAACACCGGCACCAGGTCTGCCAGCTCACTTGCCAAGCTTCCAGAAATCTGTTGGGGGGCCGGAGGCCTCTGGGTAGCCGGGACCGAAGAGATGACACGCAAGGTGGCACGGGTGATCCCCTCGGGGAGGAATCGGGTAGTGGTGGGGTGGTGGGGAGGTGGGGGTGAGAGTGGGGGCAGGGGTGGGAGCAAAATGTTGTGGGGCGACGGTGAAAGGTTTAACGGGACCGACTTCTGGAACCTTCGGGACTGCGGCACCTGACGGACAAACAGACAGACATTCGGGTCTGCGCAGGCGGCAGGGGGTTGGTCCGATGGGCGCCGGGACTTAATGGCGTAACCCCCTTCTCCCCCACGTATGTATCTGCCAGGACCGGGGCGATGGCTCTGTGTCTGTGGGTGCTCTGCCTGTCCCACCTCCTTCTCGCTTTTTTTTTTGCTATTTTTTTTCTGTGAGGGAGGATTAAAAAGAAACAATTTTTTGTTGTTTTTTTCTTCCCCACTTTTAATTCCTTCTCGCTTTGTGTCAGCTGCTCGAGCCTGACACGGGTAGAAGAACGAGGAGTGGACTTGTCCCTGCTCCCACTTGACCTCTCAGCCTTTACCCCATTTCCCATTTCAGGTGGACAGACAGATGGACCAACAGGCCTGCCAACTTGTGTGGGTGTCAGTGCCTGTCCACGCAGTTCTTCTGGAGATGGTGGGGAGTGAGGACGGAGAGGTGCTGGCAGGCAGGCAGGCTTTCCCAGGGGTGACTGCTGAAATGCGGGGCCTGGGGATCAGGGTGGGGGGGGGCAGTGTGGCGGGTGGGCTGGGTGTGGGCCGGGAGAAGTGGGGTGCAGCTGGCTGGTTTGTCACTGCGTAGTTGGGGAAAGTGGTGAGTGGTGACGCAGCCCCTGTTGCGTCTTGTGAGGGGCTCTGGAGGGCCAGGTAGTGAGGCTCTCTGGGTCTGAGGGGCCAGCCGAGAGGGGTTCAGGATGAGCTGAGAAGGGAAGCGAGCATTTAGAGATTAAATGTCATCCCTTTGGCGTTAGAAAGTTGTTTACCTTGTGCTCTCTGTGTCTCCATGTTGGCACCCTTCCAGTTCACATGTGATGGCCTTCCCTGTACTGCTGCATCATTAACTAAGTGACTGAGCTGGCCTGCCATTGGCCAAGGGAGGGCTCTCACTCCAGACACTCCTTCTGATTGGTAGGCAACCTGATGACAGGTGAAAACCTTTTTTTGATTGGCCAAGGGCCAGGGTATCAAATCTGAATTTGCATTTCACTTGCTTAAAAGGGGAGGGGGGGTGGCAGGAGGCAGAGAAGCCCAGAAGCTTTCTAAAATCTCTTTTGGGGTGTGCGTGTACATGGTGCCCAGGCTGGCTTCTGACTGGCCATTGAAGTCTCTTCCTGTGCCCAATTTTTTTTTTTAATTTCATGTACTAAAGGAAGACGAGCCTAAGGTTCCACAACTTTTGTGTGGCACTGCAGAGTGGTTTGGGGAGGTGGGCGTGCAGAGGGCTGAACAAATTGGAAGCAACTGTTTTGGTCCTTCATTTGGGGTGTCAGAAAAGGGAATTTTCCAATCAGCCACACCTCACAGTTGCCGCAAAATCGCTCTGGGCTCCCTGGAAATGCCTCAGTAAGGTAGGGCAGAGCCAGAGCGGCTGCTGCTGTGGCCCCCACCCTGGGCTTCCTGCTGACTGTGGGTCACTCCCTGGGGACATGAGATTTGCAGTGACGTCCCGGGCCCTCCGGCCAGAGGCCCTCAGGAGCTAGCCATGAGCTAAGCCCAGTATGGAAAGTACCTGCCTTCTGGAAGCTGCTGCTGCTTGGTGTTTGGAAAGGTGAGGCTCGGGCCCTAGCCCAGGGGATGATTCAAAAACTGCCTGCTTGGTGGGCTTTCCAGCAAAGTCAGTGGGTGACGGGGAGTCTTGGGTCGCAGCTGGAAAGGTTTGGCCGTCCAGGGGAAGGGCGAAGGGGGGAGAGAAAGAAAGTAGGACAGTCGGCTGTCCGCCTCCCATTGGGGGAGGGAGGCCTGGGAAAACTAGGGTCCAGCCCGCCCTGGTTGCAGGGTTCACATATGTGGGGAGGGGGTTCCCAGCGCCCAGGGCCGTGCCCCCCGCCCCCCGCCATGACTGCGCATCTGGCAGCGCAGTGCACCCTGGGTCCTCCCTGGCCTGGGACGAGCACCGCCCCTCTGATTACATAACCGGGACTAGGACGCCGCTGGGTGGCTCTCGGCCTCCCCTGCAGCCCAGCCAGGGCCCACAGGGCCAACGAGCAGCAGGGAGCAGCCCTGCTCCTCTGAGGGATGGCCCCCGCTCAGCTGGTGGCTAGAGCTGGGTTTGAGGGCAGAGCTGGGGTGCTGCCCTCCCACCCCACCCCACTCCACCCCTCATCTTGGGGAGTGGCACGTTGAATGCCCTTCGGTTTGCCCCAGGTCACCGATGGCTCCCCAGGGTCTGTCTGAGGGATGGGATGGTACCCTTCCTTCTTTCCCTCTTACCATTTCTGAGAGTGGAGAGGCGATTTCTGAAACAGGAGATGTGGCACTCCGGGGGTAAGGACAGTCGTGGGAAGCTGGAGGTTGTTGGCAGTACACACACACACGCCATCTTTGTTACTGGCTTCCCTGTGTCTGGTGGGGGCACAATATTGAGGGACTCCTTTCACCGGGTGCCATCTTGGAGACATTTCTGTTGGCCTCCGGAATGGTGGCGTTGGTGTTTCTGGCCCTCCTGTGCCAGTTCCGCAGAGGGGGCGGGGGCTATGACAGAGGGCGCAGGGCGGGGGCAGAGGCGGGCACGACGCAGGCTGCCTGCCGCAGAGGACGGCGCCCTGGGGCAGATCCGCCCAGACCCACCCTTGGTTACAACCCCAGGCGGAGTTCAGGTAGAAGTCTTCCATTACCTGAGGCTCCGGCGTTGGCAGACTGGACAGTACTCACCGAGGGCCTGCGTGTCCCATGCCCTCCTCCGTCTGAGCTCACAGTAGGTCAGGGGGAGGCCGGGGGTTGGGGGGCGTGTGACGGCAGGGACGCGGCAGCTGCCCTCCGATGTGTCAGACCCATGGTGTGTGTGGCCCAAATTGGCTCTGTCGCTGCTGGCCGGCAGAGTCTCCCCGTGAGGACAGGGCATGGGGCTCCATCCGGGGTGGCTTCGAGGGTCTGCTCAGCTGGTTTGCTTGGACATTGTCCTTCTTTGCTTCTCCCGCATGCCCACTGCCAGCGCCGGGTTCCAGCTGCAGCTCTCAGTGAGGCTCCCTGCTGCCAGTCCCTTCTACGTGCTGTGGCCGGCCATCTTGTCTGCCTTGCTCAGGCATTTAAAATGGTTTCTCGTGGTTTCCAGAATGAGCTCCCTTCTCCTGAGCATGGTGTTCCAGACCATCCATGGCCGGCCCTCGCTTTCTTGCATCGTCTTATTCCCTCCCTTTCCCTAAACCGATCAAGTCTTCCAACAAAACCAGGTGGCTGACTTCTTGCTCTTCTCTCTCTCTCTCTCTCTCTCTCTCTCTCTCTCTCTCTCTCTCTCTCTCTCTCCTCTCTCTCTCTCTCTCTGTTTTATTTGTGCTATTTTTTACACCTCCTCTTCACCACAGCTCCACCTGTGGCAGCCACCTTCCTCCCTAGCAAGAAGAAATTTTCCTTATCACCCTGCCCCTTCGGCCAGACTGCTCCAGGCCCTCCTTCTGTGGCCCCTTCCCTTGCTGTGTGAACGCTCTTCGTACATGAGTTGTGTGCCACCTATGAGATCGTGCGCTTCGAGAGACCAGGGGAAGGAGAGAGAAGGTAACTACCCATCGGGTGCCTCCCATCTGCCCGGTGGATTTGCACCTGCCCCTTACCATGCCCGTCAGGAATGCCCCTGGCCAATGAGGATCTGATTCCCATGAGAACCCTGATCCCCCACAAGCCTTGCCTCCTCCCCCCTGAAGTCTCAGTGTCTAGAAATGCCCTGGACGGAACTGGCCACCGAAATGTAACTGTGGAAGGAAGCTCTGTGAACCCCATCTGCCCAGAGTGAGTCTGGGGGGGGGGGCGGATGGTCTCGTGCCCGTAGTCTGGTCGCTCACTTGCCCTCTGAACGCCCTCGCTGCTGCCTCCCGAATGTGCTCCGACTCGCAGAGACCCTCAAGTACAGGCTGGTAGAACTGGCCCCTCGCGATTCCAAGGCCTCAGGTCGCAAGAACATTCTGCCGCATCTTTTTCTCTCAGGGCAGCTGGTGGGTTCTCACTGGCAGCCTCTGGTTGGCACCCACTGCACCCCCCTAAAGATGACAGCCTGGGAAACCTTGTGGGGACCGGGCCCCGAGGGGCCACTGTGAGGCACCTGACAGCAATGCAGGACATGGGGAAGAGGGGCTAGTGTGCCTTTAAAAGGGACATTAGCACAAGCCCTGAAGAGGTAAGCTGCGGGGTCAACTTCCCCGCTCCCCGACGTTCCTTCCACTGGGACCAGGTGCCCTGGCCTGTGCCTCTGGAAAAGGCTGTGGGAAGGGAGATGTGACCGTGGCATAGTGAGGGTTAACCAGTATGCTGTACTGGGAGCCCTGTGATGCCAGGCTGCCCTCCTCCTCCCCGCATCCAGTGGCTGCCTGGTCCCTGCTGATACTGAGCCCCGCCGTGGGAGGGACACTGGGCCCCCTGAAGCCCCTCATCATCAGTCCGGGGGCTGCAGAGAGGAGCGTGGCGACAGCCGGTGAGTCAGTCGTCAGAGGATGGCAGTGGGGACCCTGGTGACGACTGCTGGGTTGTTTTTTTCCTCTTTGGAAGATGACTCAGTGTATCGTGAGCCGGGAGATGGAGCTCTCCGAGGAGTGGCCAGGATGTTCTGTCAACACGGCAGCGGCACAGACAGCTTGCTGGGGCTCCGGGCCGGGCCTGAGCCCGGGGCATTGTAAGGGAGACAACCAGACACCGGGCTGGGGGCGACCTTAGCTAGAAATGCGTTGTGTGTGATATGAAGCACACCCCGGCAACTGGGATCCGGTCCAGGGCTCCTCGGGCTGGCCCCTTGTGACAGGCACCTTTCTGGGTCCAGGCAGCCTCTGTCCGTGATGGGCTCCGCTCCGAGGGGTCCATGTCGTGTGGGTCCTCTGACATAGGGGCGTGTGTGTGTGTGTGTGTGTGTGTGTGTGTGTGTGTGTGTGGTGGGGGGCGGGTATGGACGCCCTAGGGAACGGACCCAGGGTGTGTGGCAGGGATATGCTCTCTTAGGGGTCCCCGCTGGGCTTCACAGATGGTGGCTCTTTGTCCCCAGCCTTAGTCACAGGCAGCAAAAGGTCAGCCCTTAGGCAGCTGGCTTCAGCCTCCCCTTTTCCTTATTTGTCCCAAATCAGAGCTTATCTCGCCTTCATCTTTCTCCACTTCCTTCTTGGGCAAAACAGTGGTCTGCGAGGTCTCCATGGCCCTGGAGGCAGGGAGCACCATCATGGCGGCTCTGAGTTCTAGGCTTTTCTGGAATCTGCAGCATTGTGTCACAAGCGCGTGATCACCCCCCCCCATCCCCGCCCTGTCCCCGCCCCCATCCTCACTCTGCCCCGCCCTGCCTCCTTGGGAGCAGGAAGGAACATGGACCTCCACAGCTTCTGATTCGGGGCCAAGCCAGAACCCCACCGTTTGGCTTCCCTGTCTCGCTCCTTAAGCCTGGGTCTGGGGGTCATGGGTCCTGACAGGCTGTGTGAAGACTGAGGGGACACCAGCCCAGGAGCGTTCTCCCAGCTCTGCTTCCCCACAGAGGCTGAGCACCACTACCTCCTCTCCCCCTGGGCCCCCCAGGGTGACACCTTGGGGATCTCCAGTTGGGTGGCTCCTGGGGGTGGAGCCAGGCCAGGGATGGAGGCCGGAGCTCCGCCGCAAGTTCAAGGGCAAGCCACGGCCCTGCTTGCCAATGTGCCCTCCTGTGCCTGCGTAGGGGGGGGGCAGTTTGACCCAGAAAGGGGGTGTATATGTGTGGGTGGGGGGGGGTCCTTCCCTGTCTCCTGGGTCTTGGTCCAGAGCTTAGCATGGGACAGGACCCTGGATGCCATGCTCGGGAGAGCGCCCCTGCCTCACAGGTTTGTGTTCTGAAGAGGCAGTGGATTAGGGCCTGTGCCCATTGGTGCTAGCCCTCCTTGTGCCTGGCATTGGATGACGAGGGCAGTGGAGGGCCATGGTTGCGGGCCCCTGGAGCCCCAGGGCGGGCCTCGATGCCCAGTGACTGCTCTGCCTTGAGAGTTGAGCCCTGTTGTCCTCTCTATTCTTCCTCACAGCGACCTCGGGAGCGTTCCGAGCACACGACACTCAAGTTGAGCCAGAGCCTGGTGGAGGAGGGTGCCTTGGGGTGCGGTTGTGGGGAGGCAGCTAGAATCGCCGGTGTGCCTCTGCTGGGAACCACATGGAGACCCTGTGCCCCCGTTCTGTGCGGTAAGTCTCTGCCTGCGTCCTTGGCCCGTCTCATTTCTCCCCATATCGGAAGGGGACGAGGCATGTCTCTCGAACCCCGCCAGCTGCTGGGCCAGGCCATTCTTCCCCTGCAGGCCCACGGCCTGCGTCCTCCCGAAAAGCGGGCTGGGTTCATTGTCTAGTGCAATTGGAGGGTTGGAGAGCTGCAGAGAGCTGGGAAGCCCATGCTCAGCCGTGTACGCAGCCCCCTCGGGGCCAGGAGCAGGCGGTATACCCTTCAAACGGGGCCCCCGCACGTAGCCAGTGTCCCTCCCAGCTGAGCGCTCATGGGCCGGAAGGAAGGACCCTGTTTGCCCTCACTGCCCCCAGCCTGGGGGTGAGGCCCACAGTTGGCTGGCTGCGGGAGGACGGTTCTTGCCAACACCCAGCGTGGTTCTCTGCCAAGTTCTAGCTCCAGTTCTCTAGGCTGGAAGGAACCTAGACTATATATAGCCTTGTGCTAAGCAATTCTTATCGGCCGTGTCTGCTCTCCCCTGCTGGAGAGGCGCTCTTCCATCAGAGAGCTGGAACCTCGATGGTGTGAGCCATCTCCATTGGGGCCTTTTATTCTGGGAAGCGGTATGGATGTGCAGGGCACATGTGTGTGTGTGTTCTTGTGGTTCAGGGGGGCCCAGCCTTGTTTGTCTTCCCTTTTGGATGCCGGTGGATTCACAGGTCACGCCGATGTAGGATGGTGCTGGGCAGGGCTGCCGCTTCCCTGGAAGAGAGGGCAGGGCCCCGTGGCACAGCAGGCACCCGTCAGAGGCCAGCCTCTACTTTCTCTTCTTTGCTTCCTGTTTCCTTCCCGTGCCCAAGGATGTCTTTTGACCTCTCTCTTCCTTCTTTTGACCCGACGCATTCCCTGCCTCCCTCCCCCTCTTCCTCTTTCTCCTCTGAGTGTTCTATCGGACACAGGAGGGCAGCCACTCCACGGGCATCCGGGAGCAGTGTCCCCTGTCTGCCCTCACCCCATTGGCTGTGGTCAGGCACAGCAGGGTCAGCTGTGCCTGGAGGAAGCTGGGTGGCGAGTGAGGGTGGTGCCGTGGGTGGTGTTCTCAAAGCAGGGTGGGCAGATGTCTCCCTCGTCCCTCTCACAGGTTCCATGAAGCTATCAGTGTGTGTGTCATTTGGCGACACATGTGCAAAGGGATGCACCCCAACCCCAGGCTTGTTCCTGAATCACCCCAGACTGGAAACCAGATGCAGCAAGGGGAACAGACTTAACCCCTGCCTCACAGGTACGTGCCGGGTGCTCTGTTCCCTCCACATGCAGACTTGCTTGAGCTGCTCCGTTCGGAATCATACACACAGCTGTTCTCTTCTTTCCATTCTCTCGCTCCTGTGTTTTCTGAATGGGGAAAGGGGGCCAGCTGGAGTGACCGGCCCACTAGGGCGTGTGGGTGCTCTTGAGAGCATTGCTGGAGGTGAAGATGGCAGGGGATCCAGGTCTCTCCCAATGGCAGAAGGGAAGCACGGCTGGGCCCCCAACATCTCCATATTCAGGGTCCCCCCACTCCTCAGGGAGTGGGTCTATAGCTGTACAGCCTCTTCCCAGTTGTTCCAGCTCACTCCAGACCTCTTTAGCCTGTCCACTGGTCTCAAGGCGGTGACCTAGAGTTTAGACTGTGGGCTGGGCAGTGAGTGGGCTTTGGGGCTCTTTCCGTGGCTGTGGGGGCATCTGTGGAATGGATGGATGGGTCCCTTAGAAAGAAAAGAATCCTGGCCCAGCGAGCCATCGCAAAGCGTTTTCTAGGTGGTTGATGTAGACGTGCTCTTTCCCTCTGCCTCACGTGATGCTGGCCATAGCCATAGCAACGGTGGCTGAGCCTGACGATGACTTGCAGAACTGAGCAGGCCTGTCGCATCAGAGAGCTGGCTCAGAACGCAGACGGCAGGCAGTTGCCACGTCACCAGGAAGTCTCTCTTCTGTCAGCAATTACTGCCATCTTCCTGGCCAGTTGGAATTAGCAACAGCAGATTGATCCAGGAGGAGCCCTCCCCTGGTGGGGTTACTTGTTGGTCTGCTAACCACAAGGTCAGCAGTTCGAAACCGCCAGCCGTTCAGCGGGAGAAAGTCGGGGCTCTCTACTCCCATAAAGAGTTACAGTCTCGGAAACCCACTGGGGCAGTTCTACCCTGTCCTGCGCGGTTGCTGTGATTTGGAACTGACCCAGTGACAGCGAGTTTGACTTTGGAGATTGGTCCCAGCCCTGAAGATAAAAGGAATGATGCTGCGTAATCTTAGGGTGCCTTGGGCTAAGGGAAGGGCGGTGAGAGGGCACCCGTCTACCCCACCTCCAACTCAGGGTAACCATCTCTGTCTAGTGAGCACCGTGGTGACTCCTCTTCTCCATCCCCTCCCAGGGAGGGCTGGCAATTCCGTCTCAAGCGCTTCATCCTCTCTTCCCATCTGATACGAGTCTCAGGGTGGCAGGGAGCGGCGCCATGTGTAGGAGTCCAGTGTCTTGTCCGTCAGGGAATTTGACAATCCCCGGCCCCTCCTGCGATGACACAGTTAGGCATAGCTGGGACTGTTGGACCGGGATCAAGCGTGAATAAAGAGGAGCAGCTTGGGTGCAGCTGGGAGATGGAGAAGGAGGGCGGCCAAGTCCCTGGCGACGTGTCCGCCACAGACTGGCCTGGGCTGGCTGAAGGGCTCCAGCCGGGTGTGGCTGCCGGGCCACCCTCGGAGCCTCAGTCCCTGAGCCTGACTCCAGGGACTGCCCTTCCCATGGACACAGCCTGCCCTCGCCTGGGTCAGGATCCGGAGATGGGCACCGGAAGGGAAGGAGGTTCTGTTCTTGCTGACGCAGTTGTCTCTGACTGCCTGGTGTTTCCAGAGGGGGGGTGCTGCCTTTTCCTGGTAGGTTGCCTGTTTGGTCTAAGGAGCCCTGTGCCTCAGTGGATCGAGCTGTGGGCTGCTCCCACAAAAGCCAGCAGTTTGAACCCACCAGCCACTCTGCGGTGGGGTGAGGAGGCGGCCGGGGCAGCTGCAGCCCTTCTTTTCTGTCCTGCCGGGTCCTGATGAGCGAGGACCAACGCCTTAAGAGCACTCAGGGTTTTGTTGTTGTTGTCTGTCCCCTGGCTTCCCCCCCACACACACACCAACTCCACCCCAACTGACGTACAGACCCTTATGTATTGCCAGTCGGGCTCCAGGACAGTTGTCCTGCCTGAGGTGGGGCAAGTGTACCTGGTGCTTTGTCTTGATCTTTTCAAGCCTGAGGTCAGGGCCTCAGAGATTGGGCCTTTCCACCCTGGACCCAGCAGAGGTTGACCCAGCTGGTGGGGCGGGAGCAGTGGTGGTGTGGCTTGGCTCTGGAGGCTGGGGCGGGGCTCTGCCAAGGCACCCGATTGGTCAGTACCTTTTCTTGTCCATTGAATCCTGGGCTGGTCAGGGCTGTGAGTTGGATAATGCATATCTTGGCTCTGTCCCCTGGCCTAAGTGGCCCCGAGGCTAGGCTGTAGCCGCAGCTTTTCCAGGAGAGGCTGTGCCTCGTGCTAGGCATTTTTGGGGGCAGGCTGTGTCCACCTGAGATTTTTGAGACAGATCTCCTCTCCACTCTCCAGCCCACCGTCTGTGGGAGGCCCCTTTTGCTCGCTTTGAGGGGCCGGGGAGTGATGGTGCAGAAAGCACAGCACCCCGTGGCCCTGGGTTGGCATGTGCCAGAACAGGCCTAACCTGCGCAGGAGTGGAGGCGGACACTGGGACAGAGGGAGGTGCCTGGGAGGCTGCCGTACCCCATCTGATCACAGGAACAAGGTCAGGAGTGAGTGCGGGAGCCTTGCTGTGGAACAGGGTGGCTGTGTGCGTGTGAATGTCCCCTCTGAAGGACACCTATCCAGATGCCTGGCCCCACAGGAAGCATGTGCCGAGATTGATATCCCTAAGGAGGCACGAGATCGAGACCAAAACTCCATCTGACTTCGGTCAGGCCTGCTGCTCCCACCTTGGCTTCCCTGAGCCACCAGAGGGAAATAGGGATTTTTGCCTTTTATGGTGAAAGGAATGCTGTTGGCACAATGGTTCCGCACTTGGCGACCGACTGAAGGGTCCGTGGTTCGAACGTACCAGATGCACAGGAGCAGAAATCTTGTGACACCCTCCCCCCACCTGCTACCCACGTCGAGCATAGATAGCCAGCAGGACAGGCGTGAGCCAGAGGGACAGACGGGCCGACTTCCCTGGGCCCGAGGAAGGCCATGTCATACTCCTCCTCCGGGAGGCAGGGCAGGGGCAGCCGCCCTCCGGGCATGCAGAGGCAGGGAGGTGGGAGCAAGGCAAATGCTCTCCAGGAAGCTCTGTCTCGAGCTATGTCTGCTGTATGCCGGGAACTGAGGCAGTGCTGGGGACGCAGAGGCCACAAAGCAACACTTTGGAGCTGTGCGCCATACATTCTAATGTGGGGCGAGATCGTTGAAAACAAACAACGTGCGTGTCGATACAAAGTCTGGTGGGTGAAGGGAACGGTGGCACCTCAGTAGCTCCTGTGAAGTTTTTCTGTAGACTTCAAAGGGCTAGAGCTAAGAAATAAAGAAACCATGTCCAGAAGACATCGATGGCGAATGTATAAGATGAAGATGGCCATCCACACCTCAGAAAGCGGTCCAGATGATGGTCAAGCGGGGACATTTAAGACACCGGTGACCCTCAGCGAGACACGTAAGCCATATTGACTGAGCCTTTCTTTAAAGAATCCGGGGTGGTAGGGATAGTGGCCCCCCCCTTCTCTTAAACAGCTAATGAAATCAAAGGACCCCATAGCCTGCTAGGACCTGTCCCAAGTTCCACCGTGTGTCGGGGGTCCAGGCGGGATGGACTTGGTTACAGACGGGAGTTTTTCATTGGCCCTGCTGCTGCGGCCTGCCACCCACAGCCCTCTCACGGTGCTGGGTGGCTCCCGTGCTCAGCAAGGTCTCCACGCTCCCCTCTGGTCCATGTGGCATGGGGGCGCACTTGGGTTAAGACTTTGCTGAATCACTGGCCTCTTGAGCTCAGCCTCTCCTGCCGGTATATGTAGCATCTAAGAACTGATTGGCTCAGTAGAAAAGGGACAAATGCTAAGTCACCTTGTGGCAAATGCTTGGTTGTGCTTTTTTTTTTTTTTGCCTTCAGAGGTTGGGCAGCCTGATGGCCCTGGAGATGGGGTGGGGGTGGGGTTCCGGTGCAGCTCCTAAGCTCAGGCCTTGTTTACTTGGTGGAAGAGGCACAGTGGCCCGTGGTGAGTCAGGCCACGTGACCCTTCCCTCCTCGCTCTCCTCACTGGCACAAGGTGCCCTGATCCACGGAGACTGCCACCTGCTGCCAGCACTCTGATATTGCTCAAGGAGGCTTTCTAGGTTGCAGGCCAAGTGAGGTGTGTGGTAGTGGGGTGGGGTGGAGGCAGCCAGAGAGTCTGTCAGAAGTGGCTTTTAGGGTGTTCGGTGTCTCCGAGTCAGCAGACCTGGACTCTGCTCTAAATGACTCTGTTGGTACAAATTAGTTCAGTCGCTCCCTCTCCCTCTTTGGGCTATTGCTTCGTTATCTGTAAAATGAGGGAGCTGAACCAAATTTTTTTCTGAGGTTCCTCCTCTGGTGGCATCATAGGTACATGCTGGCTGCTAGCCCCAGGGTCATTAGTTTAAAACCGCCAGCCCCGGGAGGAAGAAGAGGCTTTCAACTCCCATAAAGAGTTACAGCCTTGGACACCCACAGGGGCAGTTCTACTCTGTGAAGTGGAATTGACTCAATGGCAGTGAGTTTGCTTTGGTTTGAATGTTCAGGGAGGTGTTTCAGAGCCAGAAACGCAGGACAAAAAACCAACAACATAAATTACAGCTAGAGGAGAGGAAGGATCTTGCATACTGCTCCAGAGGAACTCAAGTCCGCTTGGCCAAAACCTGGGTCAGGGTTTGGGGGCTGAGAAGGACCCCCACCCACCCACCCCAAAGGAGCAGGGATGGAGCTGGAGACTGAGTACAGGTGGTGGGACGGACTGGCTGCCTGGGGAGGCTCTGGAGACAGGTGCCCACTTAGAGGTTTGCTGGACATGAGCGCTCTGGGGTTGCTGTGCTGCAGGGGCTGGTGAGAGACACCCTTTTGTAGGCAGAGTGCTCAGAGCTTCCTGGACCTAAGCTCTACAGTAGAATTAATAGGATCGTGGGGTTGGGGAAGCCTCCCTGTATGTTTAGCATCTCTACTGGGAACAATAGAGAAAGCAGTCTTTGGGTGGCACTCTTGACTAAGATGCTCAGCTGCTAACCCAAAAGCTGTCGGCCGAGTCCACGCAGAGGTGCCTTGGAAGAAAGGCCTGCTGGTCCCTTTCTGAAACATCAGCCACGGAAGCCCCAGGGGACACATGCCCTTGCGGTCGGAATGAAAAGCAAACAGGGAATGGCCAAGGAATTTAGAGTCACCAGCACCCGCCTCCCCCACCCCCTTAAAAAAAAAAATCTTGGTCCGTCCTAGAAAGATGACAAAATAAAACTCATGCAGGGAAGTTCAAGGTCGCAGCCCCAGGGCTGGCATGCTGCAGCAGCCAGACAAAGCCAGGCAGGGCCAGGAATGGCAGGGACTCAGGCCCAGAGAGCAACCTCTTCCCGCAAGACTGAGCAGGTAGAAGCCCTAGGGCTGAGGAACATGGGGTGTAAAACCCAAACTCACTGCCATCAGGTCAATTCTAACTCATGGTGACCCCATAGAACAGGGGAAAACTGCCCATGTGGGTTTCCAAGACTAGACCTCTTGATGGGAACAGAAAGCCCATCTTTTTCCTGCGTAGCGGGGTGGTGGTTTTGAACTGCTGACCTTGTGGTAAGCAGCCCCAAAACGTACCTACTCCACCACCAGGGCACCTTGGAAACAGAATGTAGAGTTTAGAAAAAATGAGAGCCATGTTTCTCCAGATAGGATCTGCTGGATATTTACCTGGGATTGAAAATAACCTCCTTCTGCCTCCCCAGTTCCCAGTATGGTAAAGTGAGCGGCAATTTGACCTTTTCAGGTGGTAGGAGGACTGACTTGGCACAGTCAGATCATCCCTTCCCCTGCGGTGGTGTACAGTTCTTGTCGGTTCCCACACAGCCTGGGGAGGTGGGTGGCATCATCCCTGCAGTGGATGAAACCGAACCAGAGAAAGGGCTGCCCACACAGAACTAGCTTCCAGTACCTGCAAACTCTGGTTCTCCCACCCTGGGTCCGACTGCTCTTTCCCTGAGCTCTTAAAACACACTGTTATCAAGTTGATTCTGGCTCATAGCAACCCTACAGGAAAGGGTGGAACTACTGTGGGGTTCTGAGACTGTAACTCATGAGGGGAATAGAAAGCCTCGTTTTTCTCCCATGAAGCAGCTGGTGGCTGCGAACTACTGACCTTGCAGGTCAGCAACCCAACTCCTAACTTGAGCTCTATCTAGTAGCACTCTAACCCCAGATATTGGGACCAGACAGGAAGACAGTCTTTAGACAGTTTCCTTGACCTCGTGGCTGTTGGTCAGTCCTCTAACCATTGAAACCCCAGAATTCACTTCAACCCGCTATGCTTGAGTGAGTGAGTTCTCACTCATATAGGGGTTCTTAGAGTGTACATCTTTATGGGAGTCTCCTCTTTCTTCCTGGGAGCTACTGGTGGTTTTGAACTGCCAACCCTGTGGTTAGCCACGCAGTGCCTAATTCTCAGTGCTCCAGGACTCCTCAACATTGAAGGGGGGAGGAAATGACAGAGTGCCTGGGTTTCTGTATTCCCTGTTTCTGTACACTTCTTGGCACTGGTGAGACCAGCCTTGCACCTTGTGGCTGGGAAACCAGTCGCTTAAACACCACGTGTTCCCAGAGAGGCTTCTGGAGCAGGGACAGCATGAAGCTTCAGAAGTCATGTCGTTTGAAAACGGGGTGCTTCAAACTACTACGACCCAAGGCAGGACGCTCCGCTCGGTGCATGTGCATGCAGATGATTGCATAGGGGTGAGGCCTCACTGGGGAACCTTTCAGCGGTTCCAGCAGATTTGTCAGGGGGACCTGAGCTCTGCCCAGCATGCACGTTGTGAGTGGGCTCCTGCTTGTGGGTAACGCACAGCACCAGCTGGAGGGATTAGCTACTGCACAGGGTTAAGGAAGGTTCGAGACTCCCTGGCTTCAGTGCTGAATGTTGGCTCAGTGAGCGACTGGGAAAATCGAGCCTGGCTCTCCGCGGAGGGGAGGGTGATGTTCCCTCTGGTGTTGACTGAAACCCCCACACTTTGTAAGGGTGCCTATGCGGTTTTCATGGGGGTGGGCCCCAAACTTGGATGTTGGGGAAGGAAGAGCTGGCCTTCATCTTTTAGCTGCATTCCAGCTGATGGTTCCTTTAGCTGTATCTCGGGAGGAGAGTCAGGAGTGACAGGGGCTGGGGCAGCACAGGCCTGTGTCTGACCCCTGGCTTGTGGGGGGAGTGGGTCAGCAGGCTCCATGGGCCAGGGATCGTTTCAAGGCACGGAGCCTTCAGCCCTGTCACGTGTGAGGATTTGTCACACCGGACCCAGTTCTATCCGTGGGTCTTGAGGCCGGAAGGCAGTGAGCTGAATTGGCAGCAGGGAGGCATGGTGGGGGCGGGGGCACAGGAGGTGGAGTGTGCTTGCCCAGCTCCCTGTAGGCGGAGGCTGGGATTTTGAGGTCACCTGGGAGCAGGTCATTTGTACCAAGATCTAGATCAGGCAGCAGGTCAAAATCACATGGGACCATGTGAGCATCGGTGCATTGGCTCTGGAACATGTCTCCTGAATCCTGTAGAAACAGATTCATTGGGAATCAAAAAGTAGACAAGCATGTTGACAGTTATGCCTTCCACGCAAGAACTCTGAGCCTGTCTGGTTGGTAATTGTGCTACCATCTACCGCCTCCCTCCCTGGCAACGCCATTCCCCCAGCCCTCCGGACCTTGGGGGATATAGGGGTATATTGGGGGGGCGGGTTGTGGAGAAGGCAGGGAAAGGGAGAAGGACAGATTGAGGTTGGGCCTCAGCTCTGGCGGCAGGCCTGTCACTCGTCACACCAGAGGTGCAAGTGTGTACTCAAATAGGCACATGACTGTGAGGTCGACCAGAGGCTGAACTGAACCAGGACATGGAGAAGTGACAATTGCATTAAATAGAGCCACCAGCCACCTTGCTGTGTCCTGACGACCAGCACTCCAGACTGCTTCAGAAGGCCTGCTGGATGGGCATAATTAAGGGGCCCTGTCTGTAAGCTCATGCTCATGCTCCAGCCCCTGCCCCTGCCCCCTCCCCACCCAGGTACCTGCGGCTATTTGTCCATTTGACACGTGTGTGCTGCTCTCTGCTGGTGTCTCTAGGATCACGGAATGTTTCACTTTTATGTCAAATGCCAACAGACTATCGCTCTCTCCAGATTGGAGCTACTGCTGAGATGAGCTACTGCCAACGTCCTGGCAGCCTCCTTGCCCCCAGCCCCCCCCCCCGTGCCACGTCCTGGGCAGAGACAGTAAAGCTCCCCTCCACCCCCGGCTGTGAGCATCAGGAGTGTTCTTAGTGGGGCAGCGTGGCTCCGTGTCACCCCTCTTTTGTGGAGCGGGGTTTGCTCAGGCACTTGTTCCCCAAACCTTATGAACTTCCAAGTTTGAAGTCTCCCGTGGTGGCCTTGAGAGTCTGAGACCACCTAGTTCCCCTGTTAAGCCAGGAAGGAGGCAGAGAGGCATGGGGACAGACTGACAGGATTGAGGGCATGGCCTCCTGGCCACTGGCCTCTCTCCAAGACAGGTGAACTCTGTGTTCAGAAAAAAAATCCATCTAATCTTTTGGCCCTAATGTAGGGAAGCTTATTTGTATTTTTCCTCCGTCTCTCTCTTTTTCCTCCTCTTTCTCCCTACCCCCACCTCCAGCCTCCAAAGAATTTAATCTGCTGGACAACAAACAATACTGTTATAAAACTTTGAAAACAAGAGGGAGAGGCCTCCCTGACAAGGAGAAGGGCATGCTGGGTAACGGCCTGAGGGAGTGTGCCAGGCCGGTGATGGAGCCGGGCGAGAGCCCAGTTGGCTGGGTACCTGGGCTCCTGCTCCTACCCCCACCCCACCCAGCCCGTCGGCAGCACCCTGCCCAGTCCAGGGAGAAGTGAAACAAAAGCTGGGAGGGGGGAGAGGGGAGACGCTGGTCTGTCCGAGAAGCACTTGAAAAGGGAAGTTGTACTGTGTTCCCCTTTCTCTGATCTGATGGGAATACGCTAGACTGAAGCTTCCTCCTCCTTCTGCCCTTGTCCCTCCCTCTGTCCTCCATCCCTCTCCCCTCCTCCCTCCTCCTCCTTGCTGCTCACTGTTCCTAGTCTTGACACTGGCAGGCAGAGGTCCTGAGAACCCAGTGAGGCTCGAATAGCAATGTAGGTGCCACTTTTAGCTGGGCCCGCTGAGCGGGAAGCGAGAGAGAACAGAAGCTCCTCAGAATTGGTTTTGGACTCTGGACCTACCTCCTGTCTGGCCTAGCCTCCCTTCCCCCAATCAGGGAAGTGGAATCGAGTCACAGGGTGTGCCCCAGCCCATGTGCTCTGCCAGGTGTGTGCCCAGGTACCGGCTAGAACTGCCCCTGGGGGGGGGGTGGTGGAGATGCGCTGGGCTTCCTGGTGTGCGCTGGGTGGAGGCTGGGCTGTGCAGGATGCCTGGTGTGGGAGATGCTCTCCCTTCTGTGGGAGCGGAGGTTGCTACAGCAGTTGGGGCATGACTCTGCAGGGGCTCCTGGGAGCAGGAATGGGCTTCTCCAAGCAGGCAGGTAGGCAGAGGGGCTGGACCGCCTGGTGGTAGGACAGATCTTCTGGCTAATTCCAGGGAGCTCTTCTGGGGGAGGTGGGGGTGCCGGGCTCGGGATTTGTCTGCCCTGGCCTCCCGAGGCCAGTGTTAGGGGCCTTGCAGTTTCATGCCCAAGTCCTTTTTTCCAGAGTTAGGAGTGACAGGGAGACCCGACTGGAGGTTACTCTTTGGACTCAGTGTTGATTGGGACAGGTGCACGGGAAAGGGGGCACTGTGTGTGACACACCAAAAGAATGCGTGCTCCGTTTTCTCCTTGCTTCCTGGTTCCCTGCAGCACAGTTCAGGGCTGTGGCCACTGCCCTGCCAGAGCTCAGCCATTCAGCTAGGAGCACTGGGCTTGCGGAGCTCCAGCTGTCCTGCCCGCCTCCTTCCTACCCCTAGTCTTACTTCCTAATACCCCCACCCCACCCCACAGGGCACAGTAGCCATCCTGACCCTCCCAGTGGCCCTGTGGTGAGTCTGGGGGGTTTAGATCCTATATTCTGGCTGGTAGTGTTAGGAAGGGATGGGGAACTGCCTCACTTTTTGGAAGCAGCTGGGTAGGAGCACGGGCCACCAGGAGTCTGCCCACAGGGCCCAGTGCGTCTAGGAGCTGGGACTTATTGCCGATCCTGGGATGGGCTTCCTAGGGACAGACACAGTGGGGCTGGAGCAAAAGCAGGAGAAGCCCCACTTTGGGATCCGAGGCTCGGGGAGCAGGGTACCCTCTGGGTGGGGGGACGCCTTTGAGCATCCATACACTCCCTGCCCAGCTCCCCTCCTCTGCACAGACCCTTCATTTTATCACCCTTTCCTCTGATTCATTAACCACAGCGAGTTGGCAGCAGCCTGTACCCTACCCTGACAGCTCAGACAAAATGTCCACGACACGCGGGCCCGGCGTGGGCTAGAGCAGAGGGTGACAGGAAGCTGGGCTGCCTTCTCAGTTCACAGAAACAATGGGCGGAGGGAGGGCAGGGTGCCCCCACCCCTTCTGTTTGCATAGGGCCTAGCCCAGCCCTTCCCTTCGCCCAGGTCAGGAACCCTGCAGCCCACATTGCCAGTGGCCGCGAGCAGAAGATGGACGCCCAGGCTGGCTTCCGGCCCCTCCCCCGCGGGCTGGAACCTGCCTCAGTCACGTAAGGAGCTGTGACTCAGCACCTAGCAGCAGCGGCGGCCGCCTGGGTCAGGAGGGAGAGCGGCTGCCTTGGCAGGAACCCTCCCCTCCCTCCCCTCTCCTCCCTGTGCGCATGCGCGCGGATTCCGGAATCCAGCACGCTGCGCCGCGCGGCTAGCCCAGAGCCCAGCCAGAGGAGCGGACTCTCGTGGGGCGGACGGCTGCTTGATCAGTGGGTTTGCTTGTGGATTTCACAAACCAGGGTCCTTGTCCTCTCCAACGCCCTGCCCTACCTTCATCTCTCTCCTGGGCACCTGCCGCGTCACTGAGCTAGGCACAGGATTTTCCAGACTTGAGACCCTCTGGAAGGAAGCCCTGGTTTGGTGGGGCTCGGCCAGGGTGCTTTTAAGGCTCTGATTGTCTCCACACAGCCCAGCCTCTGCAAGTCTCAGCATTCCTGCCGCAGGCATCTGGGAAACCTCCTGTAAGCATTGGAAGGCCCCGCAACCGGACTGCCCAGCTTCTCCTGTCCGCGGGAGGAGGCACCGAGGCCCAGACAGGGGAAGTGGCAGACCTGCTCGTGGGCTTTGGGTCCAAGCAGGAATCCACTCCACCATGTTCTGATTCACTACGGGGTGGCCTTTCCTGCACCCTCATGTCCTTGCCCAGGCAGAAGAGGGCCCTGGCTCATGGGCACAGGATCAGACACCCATAACCAACATGACTGCAGGGTGGCGCCCCAGACGCCGGCCCTGTGTGGTGGCACCTCCCAGGGCTCCTCCCACACCCAGTGGCAAGAGCTCCTTCCTGGACAAGCCCAGCCACGCTCATCCCCATTGGCCATTCTTGTGGGTGCCTTGAGCCTAGGGGGTGAGAGGTGGCGGATCCCCTTCTTCCATGGCTGAGACCTCAGAAGCCAGGGCCTGAGCACTCTGCCTTCCAACAGACCTAGGTGACCCTCAGGCTCAGTGTGAGGAGAGCCAGCCGCTGTCAAAGCACCCACTGTGTCCAAGTAGGGACAGAACCACCGGGTGTCAGGTAAGGGTGGCCGCTCCACCGGCAGAGGAGCTTGGTGCTGTGGGGGAGGACTAAGTGTTTTAATCGTCGGCATTGAAAGGGTGAAGTGTTACGGTGCTAAGATTACTTTTTTCCCTTCTTTTAGAATGCCATGGTTGGATTACCTCCTCTTCCAGTGAACGAAGAGTATTTTAGGATCCAAGTTTGGGACTTCTCAGCTCCGTGTGGCAGTGACCCCTGCCCCCTACCCCCAGCTCTGCTGGTCTCGGTGGCCCATTGTGGGTCACCGGAGAGGCATACACAGTTCCATCCAGGCCCAAATGAGAGAGATTTTGTGAAGGAAGAGAAGCCACTTCTGTGGAGAGCTGGTGCTCCTTGGGCCAGGCCCCTGCTCTAGGCAACTCTCCTGAGCAGGGGACTAGTGAGCGGAGAGCAATGCCGCCGGAGGGCAGTGGTCAGGGTGAGGGGTCGACTAGAGAGTATTCCGGAAAGAGGGACCTGCATCTGCAGTCGCTGCATGTGGAGGCAGGAGGCGTGACTCATTGGTCACTGACAGTCCTGGGCGACCACCCAGAGGAAGAGGCTTGCTCTCTGGTCCCTGCCAGGTAGAAGCTGCTAAGAAAGCATCCATCGCGATCCACTCCAAGGCAGTGAGTTGGCAGGGTTTTGGTTCCATTTTAAAACAGGAAGAATCTGCTGTAAAAAGGCAGATTAGCTGAGAAAAGCCAAATGTAGAAAACACCCAACCCCCAGACCCTGCTGTTGACTGTTCCCGACAGTGTGGAGCTGGTCCATGGGCTTCCAAGACTAGGAGGCTTTATGGGACTGCAGACTGCCTCAGCTTACACCCACAGAGTGGGTGGGTGGTGGGTTTGAAACGCTGACCTTCTCAGCCGCTGAGCTCTTACTCTCTGGGGCCCTTAAGAGCACCCAGCCCCCTCCTTTTCCAGGATTCAGGTCTCCAGGTGACCCCTTGAGCCCCTGCCACGCAAACCTGGCCCTGGGCTTTCTCCTCTGACCTGGGACGAGGTTCCCAGGATGGCCAGCCTAGGGTTGCAAAGTTGGTGTCGGAATCATTCAGGAATCTCTGACAGGCTTTGAATGGCAGGCCCTCCCCTACCCCCAGCCCCCACCCTGTCCTGTGGGCAAATGCGAGGGAGCCAGAAAACCAAGCAAGCTTCTCCAGGCCCTGACTGACCTGAGCCCAAGCCTGCTCCCAAATGCAAGGTGGTGCACAGTCAGGATCACCTCCCCACGCCATGCAAAAGTAGGGCTGGGAGTTCCCCCTCGTTCTTGCTCATTGTTCAGCTCACACACAGCATGAGATGCAAGGCTGCAGCGTTGGGCAGAGCAGAGCAGCAGAGCGGGAGGAACACAGACTTTGGGAGTTGGACCTCAGAACCACACCATTTATTAGCCTTGAGCCTGTGGACAAGCTTACACCTCGGTAAAGGTCAAGATCATCTTCTCCCCACCGAAAGAACTATTTCTTGCTGGGTAGGAGTCTTGTCAGAATTAGCACAGCTTTGGATATTCAAATGTTATTTCCTTCCCTTCCCATGCTGCTGTGTTCGGCAGGCATGCAGCACACAGGCCGATATGGAGAGGCTTGCCGCAGCGGGAGGGGCCTGCTGTCCACAGCCCCAGCTGTGCCGCCCCTTTCTCCCGGCGGCGATGCCAGAGCAATTACAGGCAGATTTGCTCAGCCTCAAAGAACCAAAAAGGATGGAAGGGGAAAGAGGAACACAGTTTGCAAGTTTTATTTTGAGGCAAATAACCAAAAACAAAAATACGTTCCTATATCAGAAAATGGTCCGCTTAGTACAGTGTTGGGGTACCAGTCAAGTTTTGTTGTTATCAAAAAGCACCCTGGATGTGAAGTAAGGCCACGCTGCCAATCAAAGGGAGCCCTGGTGGCCCCTTTGTGGATTCAACTTTGGGCTGCTGACTGCAGAGTTAGTGGTTCAAACCCACCAGCAGCTCCTCATGAGAAAGATGAGACTGTCTGCCCCATAAAGATTGGAAACCCACAGGGGCAGTCCTGTAGTGTCACTGTGAGGCAGCATTGACTCCATGGCGGCAGTGGGTTTGGTGGGGGGTCATTTGAGTGCTCTGACATTTATCTGAGGGCTGGGAAGGAGGCGCTCGTGGTCGTCTTGGGTGCGGCACATGAGCGGGCTGCCATCATGGCCTGGGTGACGTTCACCCTGGTGTAGTGGCTGGAGCCTCAGCCCTCCAGGGTGGTGGTTTCCTGATTCAGGCAGGGAGGGGGATGCATCTGAAAATGCATACTGCGAAACATTCCACAGACACAGGGTACTTCGAATCTAGATATCAATGCCTTTGAATGATAGTTTTGCCTATTTTATTTCATCCCATGTAGAAGAACTGGTCCCGTATGGGCTCTGAAATGAAACAGTTAACCAAGAGTTCCTGAGTACTATGTTACTGGCACCCATTCAAAATATGCACATGACTCTCAAGGTGCTTGGAACCTCCCTCCCTGCAAGCTCACCCTCCACCCCGGCCCTCCCAGGGACCCGGCACAAGCAGGACCTCGAGTCGCCGTTCTCAGCAGCCTGCCTCCTGATGGACAGCGCGTCCCCCTTCTTCCACCTGTGAGATCCTCTTCTTCTGGAAGCTGGTTTCACATGGTGGCTTAGATTTTTCCATCTTTGTATCTAGCACCATTTGAAATCAGTGTTTTAGGAGTAAGAATTGCAGCACAGCCAAGGGCGGACGACGGAGGCTGAAGATGCAACCAGTCACCTGTGGGCTAGGCTCCTCTCCTCAGCCTCTACCAGGGAAACACTGCTGGGTTGGTTGGGTTCGGGGACCGGCAGCGGTGGGGTCAGGAGGGGCTCAGGGTTGAGCAGAAGCAGCAGTGGTGGGTGGGGGCAAGCCCTCGGTGGGCAGTCTGAAAGCAGCTGTAATCATGCCACACTGGTAGAGCCCTTGAGCGGGTTGGCTGTGTGGTGTATTGAATGGGCAGGGTACAGGACTGTCCACCTGGAGGACTACCTTATCCAATTCCAAGTCCCCCTTCACCCGGACACTGCCCAGCGCGTGCTGCTACCAGAAGCACCTGGAATCTAAGACCTGCACCTGCGCCGACGAGGCGCGGAGCCCAGCGGCACCACGGACCCATCTCCTACACAGGCTGACCGATTTCTCCTGGTGTTCAGAGTCTGCTTGTGTCTAGCACCATTTGAAATCGGTTATGATGTAGGGGGAAGAGCAGCAGCCCGGAGCCTCACACCAAGCCCATGGACAAGTAGCCTGTGCTTCTGTGAACGAAGGGGAGCCCAGAGGGGGGGTGAGAGCATGCCCCCCCCCCCACTAACTTACTCAACTGCACTTACGATTGCAGAGGTAAGAGAGAGTTCCATGGACTCACGTGAGCGCCGTGGCACGTTGCTGAAACATCGTCCTGCTGTCAATCTTAGAAGTCGGCAGCCGTTTGGATTCGCTCTCCGTTAAGGTTCTGTGCATGCATCCCGAGCTTAATAAATGCTTTTGCTGCATTTGGTTCCTCATGCTTGTGTTCTCACCTGTTATTGTCCATTCATAACTTTAAGATGATGAGAAGTAGGTCCTGTTCGATTCATTTGCTAGGCAGGCCAAGTCGGCCTATTTCATAAAGAATTTGAAGTAGGTTACAGAAGACGGGCATTCAAAAAAAACAAGGAAGCTCATTAAGACAAGAATGGGATCCGGTGAGCTCAGGAATAAAAAGAGAAGATTCGAAGTGAGAGAGGGAAATATAGGCCAAGGGACACGCTACTGACGGAAGAACAAGCCGGCCTTTGCGCTAAGTGGGTTGCGTCCTGCCACCTGTTCACAAGCCAGCAGCGTTCCTGCGAGGGCCTGTGTGCCACCGAGCGCGCTGTCACACGGGCCTCTGGGGCTGGGGGGGGGGGGCGCCCTGACGGTTCCACTGCTCCATACAAAATGCAGTTCTACTCCGGGCTGCCAGTGGAGAGCCACTCTCACAAAGGGGATGTCCCTTTGGTAAAGGTAGTCACAGATTAGCCTGATGGACTTGACCAGAGACCACGCTGGGGCAAGGGCTATGGCCCCTTGGGGACCTCTTCCCATAGGCGGTGCCTCACACAGAGACTCACTGCCCTCTCACAGAGACCTAGGACAGGACAAGGTAGAACTGCCCCATGGGTTTCCGAGGACTTGAAAGCCTCATCTTTCTCCCGCATCGTGCCTGGGGCTTTTGAACTGCTGACCTGAGGGTAGCAGTCCTGCGTGTCCCATTATGCCACCAAGGTTCTTACAGGTGGTGCTTAGTAGACTCAACCACCTGGGGGAAGGCCCATCTTCTGATGTGCTGCCTGGAGTGGCGTCTAACGAATCCCATAGGGCTGTCTAGGCCGTCACCTTGACCAGAGCAGATAGCAGCATCTTTCTCCCATGGGGCCCTTTCCCCGCAGAATCCAGCTGGATGTTTATTTTAAACAGAGCACAGTCTGGTTGCACGAGCACACAACAAACTGAAAAGGTGCGGCAGCAAAGACATGGTTCTGTCTAATAATTAAGAAACAGGAGGGCAAGCCCATAAATGAAGAACCGAACATTTAAGCTGCATAGAAGAATTCATTGTCCCTGACGCCCATACTTTGGGAATCCCCACTCTGTTGTCCAGTGGACACACCTGCATGTTTTGAGCCGGGGAGAGAGGCATGGTTACAGACTCCCCAGGCAACGGGGCAGGGGGCAGATGCCTGGTGAGCTTGACATTCTAGGCAGAGGTCCATCAGGTGGCTCCTGCCGATGGCATGGGTATCCACCACAAGATCCCAGGCCCAGGGGCTACTGTATTCCACGGTTCTTCCAGGCGCTTCTTGCCGGCGCCGCTCGGGGGTGTACGCGTCCATCGGGGCCGCCACTTTGGAAACACAATGCCCACCTCTCTCCCTTTTTTTAAACGGAGACGTGGCTTTTATTATAAAAATTGTGCACGCAAAACAAAGCCTTGGGCCGGACTCAGTGATGCTTTGTGGATGAGTTTGCTTTTGGCTGCGCTGGCCTGCTTCCGCTCCTGCCGCCGAGCTCAGGGTCTAACCCAAAGCAGCCATGCACGCTCCGGTTAGCGCCCAAGAGCTTGCACACCCCCTCTTGGGGGTTCCTGGTTTCCCATACGCGGTGACAGACCTGGAGCCCCTTTCTGAGGGCAGCCCCATCACCATGTTTCCCCAGATGCCTGCCCCACTTAGTAGGATGGGGGCTGGGAGGCGTCCTGGGTGGCGAGCACAGCATTTGTTGGGAAAACGTCCCCGTGAATGTCATGCACACACCCCACGACCACCACTGCCGTGCAGGTATTTCAGGCTTTCCGTTGACTGTGTCCTAATCCACAGGGTGTGGCAGTGTAATGGCTAAGGCCCTAAACTATGTGATTGTAGTCACTTCCGTCCCCCACCAAGGAAGGCTGCTGGCATACCTCCAGACAACACAGCTCTGTACAGACTACAAATTAAACCAATTTGACTCATCTACCATATTCCACTGCCATGTACAGTTACAGTCTTGGAAACTCACACGGACAGTTCTGCCCTGTCCTATAGGGTCGCTATGAGTTGGCATCGACACACTGGCAGTGAGTGAGTGACCCTGCCCCATGTACTTGGGTGTTATAACAGGTTTAGGTCTATCTCAACCTCAAAGTCAGCAGTTTGAACCTACCCGACGGCTCTACGGCAGGACCAGGCAAACCGCTTCTGTAAAGGACAGCCAAGACAAGGCCGCGGAGCAGCTCCACTGTGGGGCACATGGGCCTCCCAGGAGTAGGATGAGCTAGATGACAAAGAGTTTGTGTTCCTCCGAGTGCCACTCTCCACCCCAAACGACATCGCTCGCCCTGGCGCCCCTTCCCACTCACAGTTCACCTGTAGCACAGAGTAGACCAGCGCATGGGGTTTCGGAGGCTGTAGTCTTTCTGGGAGCAGACAGACTTACCTATCTCCCATGGAGTGGTTGGTGGTTTCAAACTGCCAGCTTTGTGGTGAACAGCCCTACGTATAACCGCCCCCCCCCCAACCAGCCCCCGCTCAGGCTGGATGTTGCAAACACAAACAAGACACGGCTCAGAGGGGCTGCTGATGCTGGGGTCCAACCGCTGAGTGCCAGATTGGGTTTCACCTCAAAGGCTAGCAGCAGTGATTTGCATGATCTCTTTGAGAGAAGAGGTTTACGGAGCTCCTGCTGATTGTTTAATTGTGAACAGCCCCCCATTGCTAGGTCAGGAGGAGCGAAACTCACCTTGACAAAGAAGAAAACGAGTGACGGGCATGCAGTTTGCCCCTTATGACTTGTAGATCGTGTCTCTGTGTTAGGTGCAATTGTTAACCTAAACCAAAGCCAGGACACCAAGTCAGTGCTGAGTCAGAGACCCTACAGGACAGGCTAGAGCTGCCCCTGTGAGCTTCCAGGACCTTAACTGTTTACAGGAGGAGAGAGGCCTGTCTTGGACACAAGCCTGTTGTTACCACACCCTGCAGGGAGCCACCCAATATGTAACCACTACACCACCAAGAGCCCCATGGGCACCCCGACGGGACTGCAGAAATGCCCATTGCTCTTGCTAGGCTGTGATCTTTGCCCTCGTGGGGTCATGGTTATGCGTTGGGCTGCGGCCTGCATGGTGGGTAGTTTCAAACCACCAACAGCTCCGACGGAGAAAGACTGGGCTTTCTGCTCCTGTCACCGGTTACGGTCCCAGAAATGCACACAGTGGGGGTCACTGTGACTCAGCATGGACCCAATGGCTGGAGTTTGGAGTTCATTCACCTATAGCAAGTGTTTATTTCTTGCGGCGGTTCCCAGTGTGGTGGATTTGAAAGACCAGCCTTTCTGTCTGCAGCCAGGCATGTAACCATTGTGCCACCGGGGCTCTGTTCAAAGCTGCTATTGAGGTGAGTTTTCTTTTTTTTTTTTTTAAGTGAACAATCTTTATTTTATTTTATTTCTGATTCATAGCAACCTCACAGGACAGGATAGAGCTGCCCATGTGGGTTTCTTTCCCTTTTTAAAAAAATAATTTTATTACGGGCTCATACAACTCATCATAATCCATACATACATCAATTGTGTAAAGCACATTTGTACATTCATTGCCCTCATCATTCTCAAAACGTTTGCTCTCCACCTAAGCCCCTGGCATCAGGTCCTCATTTTCCCCCTCTCTACCCATTCCCTCCTCCCTCATGAACCATTGATTATTTATAAATTATTTTGCCATATCTTGTCCTGCCCAACGTCTCCCTTCACCCACTTTTCTGTTGTCCGTCCCCCCAGGAGGAAGTCACATGTAGATCCTTGTAATCGGTTCCCCCTTTCCAACCCACTCACCCTCTACTCTCCCAGCATCACCCTTCACACCCCTGGTCCTGAAGGGATCATCTCTCCTGGATTCCCTGTGTTTCCAGTTCCTATCTGCACCAGTGTACATCCTCTGGTCTAGCCAGATATGTAAGGTAGAATTGGGATCACGATAGTGGGTGGGGAAGAAGCATTTAGGAACTAGAGGAAAGTTGTATGTTTCATTGTTGCTACATCGCACCCTGACTGGCTCGTTTCCTCCCAGATACCCTTCTGTAAGGGGATGTCCATTGGCCTACAAATGGGCTTTGGGTTTCCACTCCATAGTCCTCCCCTCATTCACTATGATAGGATTTTTTTGTTCTGATGATGCCTGGTCCCTTATCCCTTCATCACCTCATGATCACACAGGCTGGTGTGCTTCTTCCATGT
The DNA here is from genome assembly GCF_050624435.1 of Tenrec ecaudatus. NCBI lineage: Eukaryota > Metazoa > Chordata > Mammalia > Afrosoricida > Tenrecidae > Tenrec > Tenrec ecaudatus. The sequence goes on along the minus strand of NC_134530.1, from coordinate 226,198,558 downwards.
GGACTTTATTGCTTCTGAGCTAGATGGCCACTTGTTTACCTTCAAGCCTTTAAGACCCCAGACACTATATCTTTTCATAGCCGGGCACCATCAGCTTTCCTTACCAAATTTGCTTATTCACCCTCTTTTCTTCAGCGGTTGTGTCGGAAAGGTGAACATCATAGAATGCCAATTTAATAGAACAAAGTATTCTTGCATTGAGGGAGTACTTGAGTGGAGGTCCAATGTCCTTCTGCTACCTTAATACTAAACTTATAAATATATGCACATAGATCTATTTCCCCATCCTCATATATAAATATATTTACATATGTACATTCCTCTATTTAGACCTCTCTATATGCCCTTTGCCTCCTAGCTCTTTCCTCTATTTCCTTTGACTTTCCTCTTGTCCCACTATCATGCTCAGTCTTCATTTGGGTTTCAGTAATTCCTCTTGGTTACATTACCCTTGATCACGCCCTACCAGGCCTCCTATACCCTCTGAGATGAGTTTTCAATCAAAATGTGGTCAACATTCCTATTTCTTTTAGAAACAAAGCCATCGACCTAGACAGGAAGAAACTTCAGCAGGCGTGGATCGCACTGGCCACAGTTTTAACTGTCCACTGAAAAGTGCAGGAAGGACCCTCGGGCCTCACGCAAACCACACTGCAATCCCTTCCGTGGATGCCCATGCCAACGAGCCCTTCCTGAGACCACTCAAGTCTCAACCAGCTTAGGTGACACTCGAGGAAGGACTGAGCCTAACACCTGCCCATCCCTGTAGAACGTTGACTCATTCTGAGGAACTGGTGATGCATTTTAAGGGTGTTCTTATTTTTTTCCTCGCAGGATGAGTGTACACTGTTGGAGCACATAGTGATTCCTTTCCTCAGACACAAGGGATTCTGGGGTTCCAATCCCAACCACTTGAATTTAACTGGACCTGGAATTTAACAGCACATTTTTTTAAAAAAAGGAAAACGGAGAAGTCTGTTCTCTTGTGCAGCCAGGGCTAGAGTCATGGTTCTGACGTTTCTCCAGGACTTTCCTAAGTGCAGTAGGAAGACCTTGGTGTTGGCAGATTGGTTTTCTGTGGCTATGTTGGCAAAAATAACAACAGACTCCCTTGCCTGAACGATTCTGAGGGTCAGAAATCTGAAATTGGGTGAAGGAAGTATCTGTCAGCAGGCTGCTCGCCCCCTTTCCTTCCATTTCCTCAAGTTTCCCAGCTTCCGAAGCTCCCCTCTTGGATTTGTGGTCTCCTCCATCGTCAAAGCCAGCAGCAGTATCTCAATTTGCCTCCGTGGTCATAGTGACTTCTGGTCTAGCTAGTGAGTCCTCTGTAATGCTGGATGAGACTTGAGTCAGCGCGGTTAGGACAAATGAGAAAGGACTGAGTCTAAAACCTGCCCATTTCTGCAAGATGCCCCCTCCTTCGAAGGATACTTGTAGCCCAACCAGGTAATCCAGGATAATTTTCCCATCTCAAAATCTTTATTTGAATCACCTGCAACCCCCACCCCCTACCCCGTGGGGTGGAAATGCCCTGAGGCTTCAGAAAGTTCTTGGGAAAAGTCCATTGCATTCCATTCTCGCAGGACCCTTTTGAAGCCTCCTGAGAGACGGTCACCGTTGCAGGTGGCAGGGATTAGGACTTGGCTGTCTCTGCCGACCACAGTGTGCAGCACCTGGAAATTCATTAAAAATGCCAGGTTTCTGCCTCCACCTCAAACCTATAGAACCCATTGTGTGAGTTACGTGTACTCTCAAATTTGAGTTCTCCAGTAATTGGATCTTAGCTCAGATAGAACTTGGAGATGTATTTTTTTTCCAAGAGCCCTTTCAAGTGCAGATTGGGAATTCTGATTTTATATTTCTGGTGACGACATGCGTAGCAGAGGGTAGATCACTCCCACAAGTTCTGCACGTACCATCTGCTGCCATTGTTTACATTCTCCAAGCTATGAACTGCTTTGTGGTGTCCCTTTCCAACCTCATGACTATTGTCAAAAACTTTCTACCCGCTAAGCTTAAATGACCCTTTCAGTGCTATTACTCGTCTTCGAAAGAGCTCCATGCTCAAGGCAAACATATTTTCCCAGTAAGCTGTAGGATTCCAAGCAGCCTTCAGGGGATGTTTCTGTTGAAACACGACTTTGTGGCAGTCGCTCGGGAGGCTCCTTAGCCCTTGATTGACTCCGGATATTCCAGATTGCGTTGAGAATGTGACACTGTTACACCTCCCCTCTCCACCTTCTTTTTCTTTTTGGTCAGGATCGCCAATGAAATCATTGAGCAAGACATGGAGTAAAGTAGCTCCGGAGAGGACAGGAAACAGCACGGAGGCCACATCTGACCTCCTCTAACGACCCAAGGGAGGAGAGTCCAACTCCACACCAGCCCAAGATTGATTCCTACCAGGCAGATCAGGCAAACCTTCCCCTCCAGCCTTTTGTACCCTGACAATACTGGTCCCTCCCACAACCTTCTATTTCTCTGCTGGGTTTGGTGATCCACTTCTTGGCTACACTGAACACACAGACAAGACTCCCAACTATGGGATTTCTTAAGGAAGCTGACAGGTTTTTGAGTCAGGATCAGAAATGTTAAGGACACAGTTCTTTGTCCACAGCTTCTTCTCAGACATGCCTGCGGGAATGTCTCTTACTGGTGCTCAGGCTCTCTGCTCAGTGGTCCCTTGGCCTCTGGCCTGTTTGGGAAAGCGTTAAAAAGTTTATTTAGCACTGATAAAGGCCCAGAGGTACCCCACTCTGCAAACCAGCCTCCTGTTCAGGGACACTGAGCTTTACTCAGCCCCACCCAGGGTCGGGAGGCCATACACTGTCATGGTCGGCCACGGCTTCTCTGCAGGAATCCTGGTTCAGACTGAGATTGAGGAGGCTCCGCTCCTGCCTCCTCTTTCTGCCTGTTCATGAGACCCTTTATTCTTGGCTTAAAGATAGGTCACTTTAAACCCAGTGGAACGGCCAAACTGACCAACCCCCTCTTTGAAGACCACTCTATGCATCCTTATTTGCATGCTCCCTCCCAGCCATTTGGTTGGAGTTAAAGCCATATGCGTAGAAGCATAGTCAGTCAACTCACTTCATCACGATGATGCATACTCCTACTGAACCCCATAAATAAGTGCTCGTCAAAACATCAGAAAGAATTTGTTTCTAGAATTCTTAGTCAAGCCTCTAGCCTGGGGTTATCACAGCTCTTATTGTTTCCAGCGATTCCACTCAAGGTTATTTTAAGGGTTGCATACATAACTGCTATCAAGTTGGCCCAATTCATGGTGATGAATTCAAGGGGGCTTCAACAAGTTCATGGGAAAATGGAATAAAAAGATAATGTAATGCTTCCACAAATGGCGTTTACTCAGTAGCAGGAAATTTGAGTTGGATTTTCCTGTGGACCAACTACATATAAGGCTCTTCATCATCCTCATGATGGCCAGCACGTAAGCTATCTGAAGAGATTGTACCTGTTCATCTCAGCAAGAGGCTCCCTTGCCCTCGTCGTCACAAATCAGATGTTCTACTTCAGCAGTTGATGCCTCTTGGCAAAATATTCAAGCCAAGCAAGTCAGACAATGTTGTGTCCTGACCCGTAAAACAAACACAACTTCCTGCCATTGAGTCATAATGAGACTGTAACTGTTTACAGGAGCAGAAAGAAAGCCGTCTTTCTCCCTTGGAATGGCTGTTGGTTTGAACTGCCATCCTGTCTGATCACAGCCCAACTTGGCTCACCTGGGCTCCATTAGGACCTATAGGGTTCCATTAAGTTTGGGGCATAGTTCATCAGGATTTTCTTTCTTACTCTATCTTGGTCTAGAAGCTCCACTCAAACCTGCTCACCTGGATGAGCCTGCTGGTATTTGAATGACCCGTTCAAGTACCACAGCTTCCAGCACCACCAACGGGCATGCCGCTGCAGTATGAGAGTAAGTGAGGAAGTAAGTATTGTTACTGGAGTCAATGGGGTGGGGCCACAGCTGACCACCTCTGATTGCATAGGGGAGAAGGAGAACCCATCTTCCCACCAGCCCAAGGTCGACTATTGAACAAAGTGAAGGTTGCCCCTAGCCAACATCTTGACCCAATTCTGCCACCAACCACTCCTTCCATGACACTTGGCTTTTCTGCTGGGTCTATATACCACGACTGTGCGGACCTCACACAGCACTCGCAATGATGGGGGTTATTTGGGAAATGACCAGATTACCAAGCGCCAGGATCAGAAATCATGAAGGGTCAGTCACTGGTCTATAAGCAGCACCTCTTCTCAGCCAACTGTTGTCTCTCTCTCTCTCTCTCTCTCTCTCTCTCTCTCTCTCTCTCTCTCTCTCTCTCTCGACTTTTCTCTGCTCCCCCCCTGCCCCCACTTTGTCACTCCAGTCCTCGGTCTCTCTGCCATGTGGTCCCTTGGCCCCTGCCTCTGTGGGCCAGGAAGCTCACCTGCTGAGCTGCCTTCCAGTCCCGTGGTCTTGGTGCTGCTCTTCTGTTCGGCCTCGCAGCCTCCTTGCCTCAGCCTGTGGTCTCTGCTGCCTCCTTCACTTCAGGCAGGGGTTTCTAAGGTGCTCCTTTGGTGACACTTTGTCTAATGGTCCCAGAATTCTCTGTTCCTGCCTCTAGGATGCCTCCTTCTTACAGCCAGGGGAATGGTAACACTGACCAATCATTAACTTAAAGCCTTCTTCACCTCATTTGAATGCCCCCCCAAAGTCATTTGGTGGGAATTAGAAGGTCAGCAGTTGAAACCAGCCGATGCTCCGTGGAGGAAAGATGGGTCTTTCTCTTCTCATCTGGAGTCACAGTCTCAGAAACCCCGAGGGACAGTTCTGCCCTGTCCTGTAAGGTTGCGATGAGTCAGAACGCCTGGATGGTTTTATTTTTTAGTACATGCACTGTGTGTTCCAAATAAAACATCTGAGCAGACCGGTGAATGGCTGCAGACAAGTTCGGTAACACACTTGTCTGAGTCTCATTTCCCCAAACCGTATTTACTGCCATCAAAACCAGATTCTGATTCCTAGGGATGCTGTGGGACAAAGTGGAACTGCCCCTGTGGGTTTCCGAAGCTGTAAATCTTTTTGGAAGCTGAAAGCCTCGGCTTTTCCCCTTGGAGCAACTGCTGGGTTTGGACCCCCACCTTGTGGTAAACAGCTTGGAGTGCACTATGGCACCAGAGCTGCTTTCTTCTCGCTCACTCGCTCGCTCGCTCACTCACTCACTCGCTGTCATCAAGTAGATGCTGACTCGTGACCCTACAGGACAGGGGAGAACTGCCCACGGGGATTCCAAGACTAACTCTTTACAGGAGTAGAAAGTCTCATCTTTCTCCTGTGGAGCAACTAGTGGTTTCAAACTGCTGACCTCAGGCTTAGCCTAATGCATAATGGCTACACCTCCAGGGCTTCGTATCTCACGGGCAGGTGGGTGGGTGGTTGGGGGCTTAAAAAAAGGTCCAATTAACACAGCAGTGTCCCAGAGGATCTGCTGAGCCAGTTAAATTCAAGGCAGAAAGGTCAGCTTAGAAGGTGATGGTAATTTTGTTTTGTTTTTAAATCTCAAAGGGGCCGTGCTGACATATTTTCTGGAAGGATTCTGAAGACTTAGAAAGGTGAAAACAGCGGTGAGGAAAAGGCCTGTGAAGCTGAGCCAGGGGTTTTTTTCTTCCTCCCCATCCTCGCCCTGCCCCTGGCTCCTCCTCTCAGGGTGCCCAGGGCTGGCCTAGGAGGATTCCATGGGGAGACCTCACCCCCCACCTTACAGCCCTGATCCTACCCCTTCAGACTGCTCTCCGTTGGCCTCCCAAACTCGGAGAGCCTTGAATAGGAGAGTGATGTGGATCTCTCAAGGCGTCACCCTCCCTGTTTTAAGGTGGCGACCAGCGGCAAGCACAGCTTTCTCTAAGCAAGCGTGCCCTTCAGAAGTGGATAGGTCGGCAGCTCTCAACCTTCGGGTCGCGACCCCTTTGGGGGTCGAACGACCCTTTCACAGGGGTCACCCGATTCATAGCAGTAGCAAAATGACAGTGATTAAGTAGCAACGAAAATAATTTTATGGTTGGGGGTCACCGCAACATGAGGCAGTGTCTGAAAGGGCCGCGGCACGAGGAAGGTGGAGAAGCGTTGTTCTAGGGGGTGCTGGGGAACAACAGCTTCCCCTGTTGCTCTGGCCCTGTAATCAACGTGCCCATGAGTTTGCAAGGACGGCCCAGGATCTTGCAGCGTTTTGTCCGTTGCGTGCAGGGTTGCTATGGGTTGGAAGCAAGTCGACGACAACGTGATTTTGCAGCAAGACTAGTTTTAGTTCCCTTGGGACAACCAACGTGATGGAAAAGCTTCGTTCTACTGGCAGCCTCTGCAGGCATTCGGAGGAGGACAGTGGTTACACTGTGGTCAGCCTTGGGCTGCTACTTCAAGTCCTGGACCCAGACCCACAGCGCAAGCACCTCCAGCCCCGGCTGGCAGCCCTGCATGGGATCGCTGTGGATGGGAACCAGCTCCACAGTCAGGTGCCGTTTTCTTGGGCTTTGGCCTGACAAGTCAGGTGTTGGGCGGGGGGTGGGGAGTATTATTCTACTTACGTAGCTTGTTCATCTTCTGCCCATCTGAGGGAGGGAAGATAACTTTTTGACCACAGGATGTCCTTGCCTCTGAGATCTGAAGACTAGTTTTTCCAACAGATGTAAATGCTCCATGATTATTCTTTCCCCATATTTGAGGCAGGCTACAGTTTAACCCTGTTTACAATGTCCATTTCACAGATGAGATGCAGAAAAGAACCAGTTAATACCACATCCAAAATGAAGCTAATAGTGGCCTCTGGAAAGCACAGAAATGATCTCTCACTGCCATCGAGTCAATATTGGCTCATAGCAAACCCCCTGTGGATTTCTGCAGCTGGAAGTGTTCACGGGAGTAGAAAGCCCAGACTTTTCTGCTTCAGAGCTGCGGGTGATTGTGAACTGCCGACCATGCAGATCACAGCCCCACACATAGGCTCAGGAGAGGGTTGTCAGGCTCCTAACCTTCCACAGGAGGGCAGCAACGCTACGAGAGACAAGGTTTTTGTGCAGTCCCGGGACACAGGAGGATATGCACAGCAACCGGAGAAAGGCTTTCTCCCATGTCGTGGTTACAGACTTCATGTCTCCTTTCAGAGGGCTGCTCTGAGTTGGCATGGACTCCATGGCGGTGAGTTTGGTGTTTTGGAATCTTTACAGGATCCCATCACGAGACCTTTTCTTCTGCAGAGCTGCAGATGGGTTAGAACCGCCGACCGTGGAGTTAGCAGAGCGCCTGTAGGGCCCCTTTACAAAGCCTTAGTGTGCCACTGAATCAGTGTGACCTCTGAAAGAACCTAGAAATGCGGATGGGAGCCAGGTAGTTTCGAAAACAAGGAGGGTGAGTCAAGATGTATTGCTACTTGGGGGTTTGGGGTCATACATGAACGGGCTTATTCCAAAGGAAACACATTTCAGCTCTGAGATCAGTGGCTACAGACAAATTCTCCCTGTGATACACTTGTCTTCGTGTCGTTTGGGGGCCTTTAAAAGAAACGCCCACTCCAAACAGTAGCTTCTATGGGGCCAGTGGGATTCAAAGCCGAAGGGCCAGCTCAGGCCATGGCGACTGCTTTTGGAGACTCCAAAGGGTCGACTTGACAACTTTTCTTAAAGACTCTTCTCGAGTGTTTATTAGGAAGTTTTCAGAAATTTGAAAAGGATGGTGCTGAGAAAAAGCCCAGCAAAGGCGCACTAAGGCATCACCCCCATCAAGACACTGTCCCGGCTCCAAAGGCGGTGCTGGGAGGATCCATAGTTAAATCTTCCCCATCCACCCCGCATCCTGCCCCTTCAGACCTTTCATTCTCCAAACCCAAAGCACATTGGAAAGGAGCACAACTGGAGCCCCGCAGGGGTGCCCACACTGCCATTTTGATGGCAATGGAAGGCTGCAGGAGTCTTCGGGAAAAGGTTAGCCAGGGCCGCACCGCACGGCCCTCAGGAGGGCCGAAACCTAGATGCTGCGTCTGTCGAGAAACACTAGCTTCTTGTGTTGACACTTTTGAAAATAAAGGCAACTACGACTTTGTAGCAGTACATTTTGGGGTAACCCTCATATACCAGATGTACAGGCACTCAGTTTTGTAGTTTTAGGAAGTCAAGAGACCCTAAGTTACACTTGCGTTCAACTCTACCAATTTTCAAGTACGCAAACATTTGTTCTGGACTAAAATGTTGCCTGTGAGACATGACATACAGACTGTTAGGGCACTTCCCTGGTGGTGCAGTGGGGACACGGAGGCTGTGATCCACAGCCTACACTCCCTAGGAGGAAGATGGGGCTTGCTGCTCCTGCAAAGTTAGTGTTTTGGAAATTCACAGGGGGCACTTCTACCCTGTCCTACAGGGTTGCTGTGAATTGGCATGACTCCACAGCTGAGCTTGGTAGTTCCCTTCAGAATCCACTTTATCGATGCCAACCTTCAAGTGTGGCCCTCCGTTTCCCTCAGCAGCCTGGCAGCTTGTGTTAAAAGCACTCCCTGTACACTTCATGCCAGCTTGAAAATAGCAGTACAGTCTGAAGTTCCAGTCATATAAAACTGGCTAAAATGATTTCCTTATTCCTTCATGTTGACAATTACACCAAGATTGTTTTCATATTGTTAAGTGATAAGATGTTCAGATAGCCAGGCACCAAACAATTGACATACTTGAAATTTCCTGATTTCTTCACTGGGCCAAATTAATTCTGTAAATACAAGCTTATTACTGTCAGGCTTTCTCAGTTTGTATATAGAAATTGACCAAGGCCATGAGGATCCAGAGGTGCCCAACCTTAGCTGGAGACTGGAATCACTTGGGAAGTTTTAAAACCACCCCCAGCCCAGGCCACAACCCAGCTCCAATTCAGGAGAAATCTTAGGAGTAGGGGATGTGGGGGATAACCCAGGTATCAGAAAAGCTTCCCATGGGATTCCCATGTTCAGTCATGGTTGAGAAACACAGCCCTGATGAGATATTTAGCATCTGACTTAATCAAAATTGGAAAAAAGAATAATTTTCACCCCCATAAAAACAAATTTCATTGGTTACATAAATCAAGTTTCATACTTTCATTGTTGGGATTTGGATTTTTATTTACCTGGTCCTTACCCCTGCATTTAAGCCATGGTGGCCCTGTCAGGTACGCATTAGACAGCTAACGGCAAATTCAGTGGTTCAAACTCACCAGCTGCTCTGTGGAAGAAAGGTGAGGCTGTCTGCTCTTGTAGATGTGTGCAGCCTAGGACACCCTATTGAGGGTTGCTATGGGTTGGAATCAACTCAATAGCCGTGGGTGATTACCTAAGCATCCATGTGGGTACTTATACCTTCGACTGGGCACTGGCTGGTAGACATACGTGACTTTAACTCAGCTAAGAGCAAAGGCTGTGGGAGCTGGGCAGAAATCAAGAGAAGCTGTGTGGACTGGGTAATGTTGGAAAGATGCGTAGGATGCGGATGGGACACTGGGTGTTTGGGGTAACAGTGGCCCAGGAACTTAACTCCCCGCTGGGAACAGATGGTCCAGCTTGCAGTTTCCTGAGGAAGTAGAGCAGAAAGATTGGGAAGAAATGTTGGGAATGAATCGTAGAAGACATCCAAGTATTTGAATTTTTTTTTTTATTCATTGAATCCGTGCAATCTTTGAGTGGGAGAGACTCACAAAGGGTTGGAAGTGAAGAGGCTGGGGGTCCTTGGAGGCCTGAGCGGTGTGGGACTGGAGAAAGTGGGAGGTGAACGATAGGCGGCTCCAGCGGGGCACACACTGGACAAGATACACAGGTAGCAACGGCGGCACCACGCGGCCCTCAGGGGGGCCTAAACCTGGACCGAGAAACTATTGCTCCTCGCTTTGATATTTTTGATAACAAATCGTGAAAATATACACCCAAACATTCACCAGTCCAACGATTTCCATGTAGAATTTCAGTAACGTTACATTCTTCAGATTGTACAACCACACCACTAGCCTTCTCCGTTCCTGCCACAGTCACGCGGGACTCCCAGCACAGCCCCGGGGTACGGCTCAGGAGCTTTGTTTTCTATGCAGCGGTTCATGTTCACATGGAATCACACATTGTCCACTAGCAACGGCTTCTTTCAGCCCATATGCTTTCAAGGTTCACCTCTTGGCATGTATCAGGAGGGCAGGTCTCCTAGCCGAGTGACAGTCCCCACACCGAACTGTGCCCCGTCTCTTCAGAGGTAGTCCCCTTGTTTCCACCTTTGACCTGCTGTGAAGAGAGCTGCCATGGCCACTGGCTTGCAGTTTCGTCTTTCTTCAAATGGCTACACGTCCATTCTATTGAAGGATACAATGTGTCGAGAACGACAGCTGACAACTTCACTTTGTTACATACAAAAATCTATATTTACACACACGTCATATAAATATGCACAGCTTACAAAATCTGAAGCAGAAACTTCTTTAAGAAAAGTCAGCCCATAAAAAAAGTCGGTTGCAGAAAGAAATGGTACAGACATTCCCTTGTGTTAAACACCTGCCGGTCCTCCAAGGTCGAGGACGCATTGGGCTGCTTAACCACAAGGCCAGCGGTTCAAACTCATGAGGGAGACAGAGAAGGAGGCTGTCTGCTCTCCTGAAGATTCCCAGCCTTGGAAAAACGTGGGGACGGGGAGCTGCAGAGGACGTAAGCGCAGTGGGTTTGGGGTCGGGTTGGAACCACTGAGCAGGCTTCATCGCCCTCACCCGCCCTGGCTGCGAGTGTAGCTTTGTTGTCACTGAAAAGGCGTCCTTCCTGACACTAAGGGAAGGCTGAATAAGAACTATGAACACTGACAAAGTTACCTCCACTTAAAAAAAATAAAGGTTTATTGAGAGATCCTTCATGGAGTAAAAACTTCACTGTTAAACTCAGAGTCCAGCAGTACCCCCATCAGTGCGCATTCTTAAAGACACACCAGGGGTGCCGGCTCATCCACCTCCCCTAAGGCAATGTTGCTCCTCCCCCAGGGACTGCAAAGTGAAGGGAAATGCCCACTTCAGAATGCACGGGGAAGTGGGGAGGAGGGGGAGGCCCCCCGCCCCCCGTGGCCCCGTACTTGGAGGGGAGAAATGAATGTACGTTCTCCTTCCCTTTGCAGTCTCTGGGGAAGCAGCAACACGTTCACCCACAAATTCGCCAGACTCCAGCCTCATTCAGATGTGAGAATAAAGGCGCCTTCACGAGAGTGGGGTTGCATTTGGTGAGCTTAATATTGGAAGACAAGGAGAAGGAAAAAAAGATGCACTGGCTTGTAGAAGCCAGTCAGCTCGCTTGCTCTGCTGCTGGAGTGGTTGATGTCGTCTTGCAGGTGGTGTATTCAGCTGTAACCTCGCTTCTCCTACAGGCAAAGTACAGAGAAAGCACCAAAGATAAACACAGTGAAGGATAGAAATGAAATTCCAATTAAAAATGTGCTAAATAGCACGAGCCCACCCCCCCCCACAGGAAATAGATGGCGCTTTGAACACTAATATCAAGTCATCAATTCTCCTTTCACTTAAAACTATTCTTCTATCACTGGATTGTCATTTTATCACCCCCCAAATGAGGAGGGGGGCAGGAGCATGCGCAGGGCTTATGGCTTCCCCGCTGTGACTTGGGGCTGACGGGAAAGGCTAAAGACAGGTGTTGCAAGCACCACCGTTGAAGCACTGCCGCTCCAACCGGAAGCTTTGGTAGCGCAGCGTCCTAACCGTACTCAGTGCAGTAGACGCCTCATTCACCCCTCACTGTCCAGGAGGCAGGGGAGCCCTGGTGGTTATGAATTGGGCTGCTAATCACAAGGTCAGCGGTTTGAAGCCATCAGATGCTCCTTGGGAAAAGACGGGGCTTTCGACTCTTGTAAAGAGTTACAGTCTCGGACACTCACAGGGGCAGTTCTATCCAGTCCAATAGGGTCACTAGAATTGACTCGGTGGCAGTGAGTTTGGTTGGGCTTGCTCCAGGAGGTGTCTATTTCAAGTAAGAGACCCCCCTAAATCACTCTTCCCCCCAACAAGCTTTTATTATAACAAGTTACCTTTCTCAAATCTATTACTCCAGTCCAGCCAGTGAGTGTTGCCCACTGGACCTCAAATGACTTAGAGACGTGGCTTCAAGTTTCCTCAAAGCCACATGGTTTCAAAATGCCTGTACATGACACAGGCAGAATTAATTGGATTTAACCCAATCCAATAAGGATAACATGGTTTGGGCCTGTGCTTTATATATTCTTGTACCAAATCTAAGACCTTTGGTCTGGGGCATACATGGACAGCACCTTCCACGTGGGGTTCATCAGCCACACATGACTATTGGCGACCACATCGGCCTGTGTGGTTTTTATCCCTGCCATAGTCAATTGGACTGTGATAGACGAATACTAAATTTGAACTGGCCAATTGTTAGTACATTTGCCACAGCAAACACTGCTGAGATGCTGACCTAAGGTAATGTGACCAGACGTCCATCCCACTTTTGGCGGGACAGTCCCGATTTTTAACAATTTTTCCTGTGACCTGCGGTGTTTAAAAAAGTCCTGATTTTTGGAAAGAATGCATGACAAGCTAGGGTATACAGTTTTCGACTGCCATGTGGCTATTTCGCCAGGATATGAGTTTTACCAATGGTGTCCCACTTTAGCAATGTTAAAATCTGGTCACCTAAATAAGGTCACAGCTAACCATGCTAATATTAATATTTCCCTTTATGGGATAGGCCGTCATGATGAATTCCTATTGTCACAGGCCTCTGCGCCTGTATAGTATCGGTGTCCTAAAGGCCACTCTGGTGAACACAGTCTCGCAGCACAGTGCTTGAGCGCTTTGCTGCCCACCAAAGGCCAGCTCTTTGAAGCCGCCAGCCACTCTGGGAGAGAGGCAAGGCCGCCTGGTCTCATCCAGATTCCTGCAGTTTAGCAAACCCACTCAGGCAATTCTACTTTGTCCTTTAGGGTTGGCATAAGCCAGACTCGACTCGATAGCACTGAGTTTGGTTTTGGTAAGATGACATTAAGCCTTGGGGCCGAGTGGACGTCCACTGGACATCAGCCAACATAGTATAGCTCATGTTATTGCTATCTACAGATGAACAGATGGCTTTCTCAAAGAAAGGGTCATGGAAAAGAGATAAACAAAAAGCAGATACCTTTTAATGGTAAAAGAAAACCTTTCAGCTATCTTCTTCTCAGAGAGAAATAAACTTTACTTCTCTGTGGCTCTCATCAATTACGTATGCACTGAACAGAGAGGAAGGGAAAAGGACCGAATAAAACAGGGACACCACACCAAGACACATGTATGAGCGGGGGTCGGTCATACACTGGGAAAACCAGTTCTCCGGAAGGAGAGAAGAAAAGCCGCAGGTCCGTTGTAAAGCCAGGCTATCCATTCCGGGGACCTGCGACCCATTCTGTGCAAGAAGCAAGTTCTCTTTGAAGGAAGTCTCACAGATCCAGCTAACAGCCGGGCAGAGTCTAAGGTTCTGTTCGATCTTGAGCCCCTGGTGCGAGAAGTAGACAATGCAAACGACTCCGGGGCAACAGACAGACTGTGGGAAGAGGGCTGCTCCTGCTCTCTAGCTCTCTAGATTTTGAGGCCACATAGTGTTACTATATTCACGTGCCGTTATCCTAGAACTCAGCTGAATGACGACTCCTACATGCTCAGATGCATCTTGGCTTTTGACTCGAGCACGTTGGTTTTGGACCCTGAGGGAAGGCCCTTCAGAAACAATACTGCACAGTCTCCCATATTTGGAGGCTGGAGCTGAGGTCAGACATGTGTTCTCTGAACGAGGTACGAACCCGGCTAGGTGTTAGGTTTGTCACCGTCTTTTTGAAAACTTTGTTGAATGCACAAGAATTGGATAGCCAATTAGGAAAAAGTAATCAAGTTACACTGATCCTTCAGCTTTGTCCTTTTAAAAGTCCTCAGTAGCCACACATGACCCTTTGGCTGTCGCCTGAACAGCCCCGTTTTCAATGCCTGCCTTAGTCAAGTAACTCTGATAGCAGACAATGACTAAATTCAGACTAGCCACGGGTTCACCAGTATATTTGCCAGAGCAAACACTGGGATGTTAACCATGGGCTAGCCAGGTTAGTTTGGGACATCTTAATATGCCCCTTTGTGAGGCAGGCCAGCTACGGGGCCACATACTTGTGCATGGAGTCTTTGTTTCGTGTCATTATGTGTCAATGCACTCTCAACCACCTGGCCAGACAAGTCACAGAGACTTCTGTCACATCTAAGTGTGACAGCTTCAAAGAAATCACAAAATTCACCGGATCAGTCCATATTAACATGAGAATTAGGTTTAATGTGTACTGAAAATAAAAGCAATGGAAGACGAATTTACTACAGGTAGTAAAATATATCATTCTAATCAACTTAGTCAACTCTCACATTTCCAGATATGAATTAGCTAATGAAATTCATGCACTTAGTGGGGGGGGGAGGGAAGGGATCACTACAAGTAATGAAAACATTTATGCTATTGTCTAGAACAGCACGGCAATGGCAGGCAGCATGGAACGGAGCGGCAGCCAAGCACAAGACAAGGGTGGGGGATGCCAAGATGAGGGCGTTTGGCAGACCAGTGCAGAAAGGTGCATGGCACTGCACTAGTTTCGCACCATGTGGGATGCTCTTCTAAGCGACAGAAGCTTTGGGGCCAGTCCCCATCAAGTCATTGAAATGAGGCTTCATGGTCTTCAACAAAGACCGTGCTGTTGGGTGCTGTCAATTTTTGATGCCCGCGGGCATTGTGTGACAGAGAGCGGAGCTGCTCCCGTGGGCCTGCCCTGGCTGTTCTCTCAAAGGGAGCACACGGCCGCGTCTTTCTCCTGCGGAGCTGCTGAGTGGCTTCTCGGTGAGCAGCTCAGCACGTAACTTCGAAAGCACCAGATCGCCTTGAGAAATGACGAGCCCTGATGGTCCTGCGGGCTAGGTGCTGGGCTGCCACGTGGGAGGTTGGCGGTTCAAACCCCTGAGCTGCTCTGCAGGAGGAAGAAGAGGCTGTCTGCTCCCATCAAGATGTCGGAGTCGCCATCACCTTGATGGAGGTGGGTTCGGTACTTTGGGATGAAGGTTGTACAAGTGTTCCCCTTTAGGACATGGACCGAATCCATTTTTAGACCAAGCTGGAGCAGCAATTTGGGAGCATCTACTCTTCCTTCAGAATTAGACGTAACTCCTTTACGTTTTATAGTCTGTGCAAAAAGTTTCTGTGGCAACAGTAGCCAACTTTGGGAGAAAAAATTGTATACATTAAACAGTGCAAAGTATGTAAGAGAAATCTTTACTTGTTTGAAAAACCAACAAAAACGAAGCCAAGCCTTTTTTGGGCCCACATAATGCCAAGGAATCTTTAAAAGATCCAATGATCTTAACCACACAAAAAAAGTGCCAATAGGTCTTTCAAGAACAGGGGCACCTCAAGAAGAGCCTCCACTCTGGTGGTCCACACACAGCAGCACTCTCGACTGGGGGTTCTTACTAAAATGCAGGCTCTCGGGCTCCAGTCCAGGACCCATGATACAAATCTGTCTCTTAACAGGAGCCCCAAGAGGCTTATGTGCAGACTGAAGTTGTGGACGCAGACTCCAGAAAGTGCAGCAGGAAGGCCATCCACACGTCAGAGTGACTTCAGCTATGAAAGTCACCTAGCACTAGAGCAGCTCACGAGGGTGGCCATGTGTTGACGCCAGTCCATGAAGAGTCCTTCCGTCTTAATCCGGCTATCGCGGGAGACACAGGATTTCTAATGGAAATGACATGGGTGGGCGGCATATAGCCTGAAAGATTCCAATACCATCGATATTTTAGCACGAAGGCAATTACGTTGTCCACCCTAGTTATAAAACAAGCAACCTTTTCCCTCCCAAGTGGTGCTTTTATTTGCACAGATAAAAAACACTTTAAAATTTGCACACTGCCAATTTTTCTTTCTTGCTTTGTAAATTGTATTTGCTGCAAAATACGGGCTTTTAAAAGTCACCAAGCACACTTTTTGGACCCTCGCTGTTGCACGGAGCTTTTTAACTCGAGGTGAAATGCTTAGATAACTGCTCCTCCGCCTTAGAAGAACCAGGGACTAACTGGTAGCTGTCGGGAGTTCAAATACTCCCTTCAGGACATTTTCAGTAATTGAGGCAGTCAGGTTTAAGACAGAAAGAAAGTGGGTAGAGGAATACCTTTGTCTGACTTTCTTTGGATATTATTTCTACATAAACTGTTGGATCTGTAATAACTGTTCCCCTGCTAAGAGGGTTGGATATAGATTTTAAAAATACACCGATGGGAGATAGCAGGTACATATGTCTTAAGTTCAACAGCTCTTCAAGCATCTGCGTATTTTGAAAAAGGTAACTATGGAAAAAATGCGAGATCTTTCTGAGTGAAGATGTTCTTTTGTTAATATATAGCCCAAACCCAATGATGAATATGAAAGAAAAATAACCCCAGCATAAATTTCACAAAGTTATTACTAAGTTTCATTCCAAAGTTATTTCATAATGAAGATGCTCCTCAGCTTTCAGAAATCCCAAAGCATCAAATCTTGGTTGATGGCAGGTACTTTTAAGTGTTTCATGAAACTGTACACTTTTTTACTTAAACTGTAGTGCTTACAAAACCTATTTTCTTTAGACGGTCTTTACCTGCCAATTTTTGCTATTCTGAGTTCCTCTTTTCTCATTTTTAATAGATCAAAAGGGAGAGAAAAGATCATGGAGACACCTTGTTGATCTTACCCCTGTCGGCAAACCCCATCAGTTTTACGGTGACCTAGCAAATTAAGAGAACATAAGAAGGAAATCAAATTGTGTTGTGTTTCATCCCCAGTGAAGTAACCCCTCTACATAAAATCAAATGAGGTCTTTGGATGGAATCAATCTATGGTCCCTTACAATTAATTAAGTTGTGCAAATGGAAATCTTCATCATGAAAATTCAAATGAATACAATGATCAGAGTGTCCATTGGGAATATTTAGAATTTCAGGATTCCGGTTTTGGAAGTAGGGGTTGCTTAGGGTCAGGACAGGCCCATTCGAGAGCCCCAATTCACTACAGAGCCGCCACAAGTACCTCTGTTACCTAACACTCTCTGAACAGCTGAAGCAACCCTGCACACGCGACTCTGGTTGCAACAGTAACATGGCTGGGAGTATTTGGACAGCGACATGGGATTCTGAGGGCACAGGAACACAGGCACATTGACAGAGAGGCTGCATGCAACACAAAGGGCACACTGAGGCTGCACAAAAGCTGGCCCAGGGCGACAAGGACGAGCAGGAGAGGAGGAGACGTGCTCCGACTTACCCGCTCTTGTTCTTGTTCAGATATTTATACAAAAAGATGAAAAATACCGTAACTCCGATAGCTACAAGAAACCAGGAGACATGTGACATGTGACTGGAAGCCAGTTACCAAGACTTAAAACCAGGCAGAAGAAATCCAGGTTGGCTACAGTTCCCGGGTCAGAAAACACTATTTTATTTAAGCACAGACATGGTTAGCTACCACTGGTACTCTACACTGCCTAACTTCAATCCCTGGGAATCACACTTAAGTATTCCCACACGAGTCAGGCAAAATCCTTGCTTCACTGAGATAATCGCCCAAGGGGTAGTTGGGAAGGGACCTCACGTGACTTGGTTGCGGTGCAGAGTCATTGCTGAGTGGCATGTGGAGTACCACGCCATTTACAATCCCTCCCATGGGTGTGGGTCGGAGGAGAGCTCAGAGTTTGCCGATTGGTTTATTGAGGCCCACGCTTTCAACAGGATAACCAACAGAAAAGCAGTAACAAAACCAACGCTGGATCTCGTAGTGAATGGAAAGTCTGCTTTAGGCGGGTTTCCACGTGTGGGATACTTACCAATGGCAACTACAATCACAGTGATGCTGCCTCCACCTGGGAAAAAGGGAACGGCATTTAAAGATGGCACGTCACACCACATCTCTTCCAGCAAAGAAGAGTCTACCTATCTGGGTAGCGAGGGGCCACTGCTGGGTATAGTGATTATGCATTGGGCTGTGATTGGAAAGATCAGTGACTTGAAATCACCAGTGGCTCTTCAGGGAAAAGAGGCGGTTTTCTATCCAGTAAACAGTTAATGGTCTTGGAAACCCACAGGGCCAGTCCGAACCTGTCCCATAGGGTTGCTATGAGTTGCCATCAACTTGATAGCAGTGAGTTTGGTTTGTGAGTCCATCTGGGTATATACCCTAAAGAAATCAAGAATACAACATCAACAGACATACGCACACCTATGTTTAGTGCAGCAATTTCCACAACAGCAACAACACGGGAATAGTTGTTTCTCTAGTACCCTACTCCCAAGGTGCCATAATGTGTTAGAACGGGTTGACCAGAAAAACAAATCCAGTGACACTCATATATGTGTAAGAAAGAGCTTTATCAAGGAGTAATTGGAAATCAAGAAAACATCCCAGCCCATTCCAAATCAAGTCCATAATTCCAATATGAATAATCTATAAACCCCTCTTCGACTCACACAGCCACATGCAATGATGGAGAATGCAGGACGATCACAGGCCGGTGGGTGCAGAGTCTTGTGGATCCAATGGCGGTGGAAGCATCACAAGGCTCTGGCAGGTCTCAGCACATGGGTCACCAACAGGATGGCGGAGCAGAGTGTGTATGGCCCACCTCCAGGAAGAAAGAGGAAGAGGCCCACCTCGGAGAGTCATTTATCTCCATAGCCCTCCAATCAAGCTGCGACCTGACTGACAGGCTTAACTTTGCCCACATGTTCTACGGGAGCCACGTTGGCACAAAAAAACCTAACTATCACATGGGTGTCTCTGAATTTGTTTCTCTACTTAACCTGGCCTAATGCAAGAGAAACGGATCAGTAAGCTCTGACACGTTCACGCTATGGGATATTATACATTAATAGAAAAACTCTTGAACAGTGCAAGATATGGACAAAACGAGAACACTGTGCTGAGCAATCTCAGTCATTCTTAAGAAGATAAATAATAAAACAGTTAATAAATAGGTATGAAGAAAAACAATGAAAAAGAAACAAGCTTACATAGCAACAGACAAGGCTTTGATGACTCTGAGGAGACCAGGTACAGGGTAAGAACAGAGAGGGAAGAGACAGGTCATAGGCGGGGGAGTAGGATGGGGTAGGATACAGGGAGAGGGAAAAAGAAACCATATGCATGGAGGATTTAATAGGATATTGTTGATTTCATTTCTTGAGGTGGGCTGTGTAAATATAATTTTCTTTAAAGACAAACAAGCAAACAAACAGAAATTCTAGATTCTTTATCCCTCAAACCAAATCGTGGCCTGAATGGCTTTCAAAAACAAAAACACGGGAGGAACAGTAAAATTGAAACGGACTTGGATTCATCTCAAACCGATGAAAAGAATCAGTCTTTTAGTGTTAGTCAGACGATTAACATATCCAATATCCAGTTCATTTTGATCACAGACACCGGAGCCGTTCCAGGCTGCGGGTCCAACACGGGAAGGTCTTGCTAGGAACCACGCGTGTCATTGCGTTGTGCTGTCCCTACCCCACCGGGTGGTCGGTGAAGGCCATCAGCACAACAAGACGTCACCGGATGTGAGGGTGATAGTAAACAAAGACAAAGGACCATCCCCTGCTAGTAGGCTTAGCTCAGTGTTCTATCGTTCTTTATGATTTGGTGGGAAATTTACATGTTTCCTTAAAATTGGCTCTGCAGAAAGGAAATCATGTATGTCAATTCACCTATCATATAGACAGGATTTTCAGATTCTTTACAAATCAAACTTTATCTTAGTTAGCATCAAACCCCTGGCCCTCCCCACCCCTTTTCCTTCAGTGAATGAAGCCCAAGTTGTGGTCATCAAGGAGAATCTTTATGTATGTAAATGAAACCCCAGGGCACTTGGTGAGGGGGGGGGGGCTACTAAGTAAGCCTACACAATCTGAAGGTTTTCTTACAGTAGTACCTTTAGCTTCTAAAATGGCTACAGGGCACAACATAAATTTCACTGTCATGTGGAACTCTGACCTTGCATCTTATAAACAATTTCCAAGTGTGGAACCATTGAAGGTAGCGCCCTGGCAATTTAACCATGCATTCTAACAAACCAAAAACCCACCGCCAGTGAATCCATGCTGAGTGGACGTATGGGTCAGGAATAGAACTGTCCCTGAGTGTGAGACTGGATTTACTAAAACTCAGCTTCTCAAATTCAAGACCAAATTCAGTGCCACAGAGTCGATGCTGACTCATAGTGGCCCTCCAGGACAGAGCAGAACTGCCCTGTGGGTTTCCATGACTGTGACTCTGTATGGGAGTGGACAGTCTCGTCTTTCTCTGGGGCTGCAGCCGGTGGTTTCAAACTGCTATCCAATGTGTAACCGCTAAGCCAGCAGGGCTCAGAAGCCAGCTTGGGGTGCATTTCATGCAAAGACTAGCAGTCACGAAACTTGTCAAAGGAATGCAAAGTAATAGCTCTTGTCTTCGTTTACTTCTCGAGAAACCTATTTTATCAAACTTTCACTGCCACTACTACATTTTATCATTTCTGTTAACACACAGTGTGCGAATGGAGTAAGCTGACATGAAGTGTTCTACCTTGGGGGAAAACAAAGGAACCCAGCTTCAGAGCCTCAAATCAGCCCATCCTGGGTTCATGGCACGGCTGGGAATTTGCATTTCCTTAAGAAATCAGCCAGAATCTGCATTTTAACAACATCCCCAGATCTCAGAAAGGGGTGGAACCAGAATAAACCTGTTCAAAGCCCAGCCCAGTTTATCTGGCTCATGCAGATGGAATCTCATTACGGCAAAAATTTATCTACAAATTGCCATCACAAAATAATACTGCAACAAGAAAACGTGTGTGTGTGTGTGTGTGTGTGTGTGTGTGTGTGTGTGTGTGTGTGTGAGAGAGAGAGAGAGAGAGAGAGAGAGAGAGAGAGATGGCAACTTGTAAGTGAATTTCTTTCTATCCATCTCTTATTTGCAGGAGCTGTAATATATTTACCGGGCAAGGCTTTGAACTGGTTCATTCTGGTTCAACCCCTTGTAGTGATTATAGCCCTACTCGTGCGGTAGAGTCAGTGTTGGACTGTTAACCACAAGCTCCATCGTTCAAACCCACCGGCTGCTTATAGGCAGAATGATGAGGTTACCTGCTCGAGTAAAGACTAAGTAAGTCACTACTTCAGAGTCGGTTCCAACTCACAGTGACTCTGTAGGGCAGGGCGGGAGGTTTCTGAGATGATAGCTCTTTACGGAGATAGAAAGCTTACGGCTTTAGAAACCCTATACAGGTTCAAGATGAATTATAATCTACTCGGTGACAGTGAGTAGCCAGTGTCTAACCATAGTGCTTAGGAAAGTCCCCTTGTCCCACTAGCTGTCTCCTTTGGGTTGACTCCAACTCCTGGTGGCCCTGAGTTTGCCAGAGTGGGACTGGGCTTCACAGGGATTTCAATGGCTGGTTGGTCAGAAGCAGACTGCCACACCTGCCTTCCATGGCCTCTCTGGGTAGACCTCAACTCCCAGCTTTTGGGTGAGTCAGTAGTTGAAATTTAAGCCATTTGTACCACTTAAGGCCCATAGTGGTTAAACAATGGGCAGCAATCTGCATGGCTGGCAGTTCAAAACCACCGGCAGCGCTCTACTCCCGGTTAGTCTCGGGAAACACTGAGTCACCACTGACTCTGAAGGGGGTCTGTTTGTTTGTTTGTTTAATGTCGAACCCAGCTAAGGTAATTCACATGTTGAGGAATTTCCTTAAAAACTATTAATTATCTAAGTGTTTTCCACACATGACCTTAACTTTTTACTAAGAAGTGGGTGAAAGTGTACACAGGAAATCTGCTTTCCACTCAACAACTCATAGTTTGTTTTGACCACTTACATGGGTTATGGCATCAGTACCACTTCAAATAACGCCAGGTATCATCAGGAACTTGCGACACAGTCTTTCTTACCCAAGTGATTAAGATATATTAGTTCTATAGACAACTCTACTTTTCATAAGTTTATTAGTAGCCAAAGTAATACTAAACCTAGAATATTTGAAGCGGGCGGAACTTCAGTGAAAGAAGTTGTTCCTGGAGGGGAGGAAAAGAGAAAATGGATTCAGTAAAAAATCAGTCTGAATCAACTTAACAGTAACTAATGACAATAGATCATGCAATAGCATTATATTAATACTAATTTCTGGATCTTGTTAATTATACAATTATGGAAGATAATGTGAAAGAGCAATGTATCAACTTAATTTCAAATGGCTTATAAGAGGTGAACAGAGCCATAGAGAGAGACATGATTCAAAATAAATGTGTTTCAAAATTGTCAACATTTGGGGAATTCTTTGTACTACTGTAGTTCCTAAAATTCCATAAAGAAAAAAATAAATAAGCCTTGAAGCCTAAAATGTGTTTTTTCTCTTTCATCTTTGTAGGGAAAAGAAAATGCTTAATGACTCCTTTTTCCTTGTATTGTATTAACTGCTGTCATTAAATGGCGTTTCCTAAAATCTTTTCAATTTACACTGATTACCAGTTCCTGTGTTGTTACTCTGTGGTACGGATAGCAAGCAGACTAATCATTATTATATTCCCCAGATCCATCTTTGCACTGAATGCCCTCAGGTGACCGTGAGTTCCAGTTCACCGCATGGCCACAGCCCTGGTAATTAAGACACATAGCTAGGAGAGGTCTTAATTCAGTGATTTTAAAGTGAACTGGAAAATTTAACAGGACATTAGTCTCAAAATGTCTGAAAAGAAAATGTCCTGTCAGACATTACTATGGAGCACAGTACGTGGTAATTGAAACTGCGTACTCCTGGCACAGGAATAAATAGAGTCCAAAGGGGCAGAAAGGAGACGAGAACAACTATGAATTTAATGTACAGAAAACGTGTCACTTCAATGGAAGAGAAGACAACTTGATCAACAACTGGGACTGCGTAGCGCCAAATCGGAAGAGGTGGGGTGAGGAACCTTATCTCATTCCACATAATATAATGAATTTCAGATGCACCAATGATTAAAATGCAAACAACATAGGAGTTCCAAACTACCAAAGTATATAAAACAAAACTCTCAACTACTGAAATAGATTAAAAAGAAACTAAGCTATTAACAGTTGTTAACTCAAGTAACGAACTTGGAGAACTAATTTTTTACTCATAGTTTTATAAGAGGGAGACCTGGTGGCATACTGGCTACACATTGCGGTCAGATCTGAAAGATCAGCAGTTCAGAACCACCAGCTTGCTCTGCAGGAGAAGGATGAGGCTTTCTACTCTTATACATAGCCTTGGGCAAAATACATGAATAAAAAGCTTACAGAAAATGAAATGTTTGCAGTAAATGCAGAAGAGAAAAATCAAGGAAATGAATTGAAAATGGAAGAAGGGCAAATTAAAATAAGACCCCCGCGTTGCACCCGTTGACCACATAAATCCATGGCCAACCCACGTGAAGCTGTGCTGTGACCCTACCTGAAAGGCTTGTTTGGTCGGGCCTGCGAGTTGTAGTAGTAGAAGCATCTGGGAAAAGATAAAAGGATAAATTTAATCCGCCTCATCAACGTAAAACAATACATTTAATTTTACATTTTTGAAGAAGTTCATGGACAAAAACAACATAGTCTCCAGACTTTGCAATGCTACTTCTGAGAATATCACCTGAGTATATGTTTGCACAGGTATGCAAAGATGGTAAACACACTGACTATGCCTCCCTACCATAGAATGGGAATCCTAGAAGTTGTGGTTGCTGTGTGCCCATGAGGCTCAGCTGACTCACAGAGACCCTGGGTGACAGAACGGCCCCATAGGGTCCCCTCCACTCTCATCTTCATTGGGCAGGTGGCCTGCTCTTTCCTCCCGCCGTGCTGCCGTTGGGTTCGAATCCTCCACTGACCTTCTGTTTATCAGCGAGTGCTTGCCCACAAGTAATGTGTTCAGGTAAATCTAGTTCTCTTTTAAGCAAACCCCAAAACTCCAGGGTGGAATCAGACAACGTAATCTACACCTTATTATTCCCCACTTAATATATTTTAGATACATTTTCATGAGTACATGTAGATCTACCTACCACCATTATATGCTGCGATTGATACTTTTGACATAGTCTTGCCCCAGCTGAGGATTTTAAAAAATGATTGACAATCCCTTGAGGATTTATTTGAAGATTTCCTATAATGCCCATTCTTTATAAGCTTTGGCTCACAATCCATTTGCTCTTTTCTCCTCAGTGTTTTATGACAAGTCCACGATCAACTTTGTCAAACACCAAGTTCAACAAATTCAGGTATATACTCGTGAGGAGCATGCGAGCAAAACTGGGTGGGTTAATGTGTACATATTTTATATACAATCTTAGTTGTGTTCTCATATCGATCCACCAAAATTCTACCCCCATGCTAATTTAATTAAGGTATACTCCTAGCAGGTATCAGTTACGTTTACCGGAATGGTAACAGTTTTCTAAATGCCATACTAAGGTAGACAATTTCCCTCCTTTCTTCATTTAAATGTTAGGGTGATGGGAAGTGTGCAAACGAATCAGGCCAAGGTGACACTTCTTTGTGATCAACACCCTCTTTAAATCAGAGAGAAACGACAGGCCATAGAAATGATAAGTTAGCAGAGCCAACCTTGGACCCTGAGCAGGGTCTGCCCCAACTTAGACTCCTCCATTATTTCCTTGTCTATTTCTTCTGCTCCCACCAAGGTGAAGTGAAGGAGAGCAAGCAGCACTGACATCAGCGATATCAGCGCTTCAAGCGCATCAAAAGAATCGTCAGCTCTTAATTGGAGCATCACTGAGCAACAACAGTCCCTGCAAGAAACCCTCCATTCATTTCAGCCAAGCAGGACTCTCCCAATCTTTTCAGTTGCTTTGAAATTTCGTTTCTGTCGCCAAAGAAAATTGCCCAGCGATTAGAAAAAGGACAATCGTAGGCAGGAGCAGGATGTGGGGAAGAAACCCAGGAATTGTCCTGGAGACATTAAAACTTCCCAGGTTGAAACACTCCGGTTGAAAGGAATTAAACTGGTTGCATCCTAGAGAATGAAGCACAGCCCTGGACTGGGGGGACCGCCAATGAAGGTGGCTTTTGGGAAAAAAGATCACCAAAGTGGCAATGTTGAGGACATAGATCACGCACACACCAAGAACCATAGCCACGGAAGTTCCTTTTCACGGACCCTCGTTCCAGTGGCGACTTAATCAGACTCGTGACCTTAGGTGAGCTCCCGTAGGGTGGTTGCTCCCATAAAGATTACCTGCAGCCATCACGCTGATGCTGACTCCTATGGACCCTGAAGGACAGAACTGCCCAATAGGGTTTCCAGTCTCCATGGCAGCAAACTGCCACATCTTGTTTTCATAAAATGGCTAAGTTTTACCTACAAATCTTGTGTCTAGGAGCTGGCTGTTTTAGCCTCTGTACCAGCAGGGCTCCTTGGGACAGATTACACCTTATCGGGCAGATCTGCGCTGTCGTATGATGGTCACTGTGAGTCACAATCAGCTAGACGGCACACACCACTGCACAGCAAGGAAGGTTCTAAATCATTTTACAGGCGTGAAACACATCTCAAGCTTACCTAACTTTGCATATCTGTTTGAATCTGCAGATTGTGGTATATAAGTTAGAATCATTAAGTCTAACAAATATATATATATATATATAATATATATATATATATATATATATATGCATGCTGGTGGCAATTTGCCTTCCTCCTCCTATTAGTAAAAATGCTGAATGCAAAAAAAAATAATCTACTGAAAAAAAAATGAAATAACCAGCAATGAAAAGGCTTAGGGGAAATGAAACAACAGAGCAGGATGGTACTAGACCTGGACGAGCCAAAATCGTAGATTTTGTACTGGCAGTAGCTGACACTGCAAAACAAAACAAGATAATAAAAATAAGTGCAGACTGGGTCAGACATTGGGGAGATATGGTTGGGATTTTCACCAAGAATTTTAAGTACCCTTGACAAATGTATGGAGGAAATTACAAAACCTGTGAGAATCAAAATTGGAGGTTTTCTAGTGGTGGTAGTTGACACTGCAACAGAAAACAACATACAGTCGGGTCAGACACTTGGGAGTCCTTGCTGGCATTGTCAGCAAGCATGTACAGGACATGTGAAAAGGAGGAAATTGCAAAACCTGTGAGAATCAAAATTGGAGGTATTCTGGGAGGGCTTGGCACTGTAAAATAAAACAAAAAGACTGGGTCAGATCTTTGGGAGGGACTGCTGGCACTTTCACCAAGAATTTAATGAAATGTTGAAGATTATGATAAGTAGGAAATTACGAAACTTGGATGAGACAAAATTGGGCTTTCTCTATGGGAGGAGTCCGCACTACAAAATAATGTAGATGGGGTCAAACACTTGGAAGTAAGTGCTCTCGTATCATGTATATGAGGGGGTACCCCCCAAAACCTGAATTCCTCCTCCCCTCCAAAGCTATGTATTTAAAAAAAATTTTTTTTTTTTACAAAACAACCTATCACCTTCAAAGTATTCTCCATTACATTGACTACATTTGTCAAATCTGTGATTCCATTCTTGGAAACATTTTTCGAATTCATCTGTTTGGATGGCTGGCAACACCTGCCTAGGTTTTTTTCTTCACCTTTTTTCTGTCGTCAAATCGCTGCTTTCATGTCCCTCTTTATTTTGCAGAATCAAAAAGAAGTTGCATGAAATGAAGTCAGGTGAGTAAGGTGCATGGAGCAAGAGAGGCATGCCGTCTCTTTGCCACAAACTGGCGCACTGAGATGGCTGCGTGAGCAGGTGCATTGTCATGGTGGCAAAACCAGTCCCGTCTGCCACAAAGCAGGCCTTTTTGGTCACACACCATTAAGAGGTCTTTTCAGAACCTCTAAACAGAAAACTTGATCAACACTCTGACCTGGTGGGAGAACTCCACATGCACTAGCCCCTCACAACAGGAAAACAAATGAGTATCATCTTGATCTTTCATTTGACAAGCTGTTTGGGGGCGAGGTGAGGATGGCGTCTTCTACTGGTTTGATTGATGTTGCTTTCGGGGTCATAAGAATTGCATCGTCACCAGTAATGACTCACTTCAGAGCTGTTCTGTCAAAGCAGGGCATGTTTCCACTCGATGCTCTTGTCCCTCGTCAGTCAGAACCCCAGGCCCAATTTCACAGCGACCTTTCTCATCCCCAAGTCTTCCGTTAAAATTCACTGAACTCCAAGATGGTCCAGATAACTCCCCAGTCTCATCAATGGTCTGTCATCCGTCTTTGAGCACAAGTGCATGGATTTTGTCTACATTTTTTGTTCTTTCAGGAAGTTGACGGGTGTCTAGAATGAGGTTTGTCACCAGTCGGCATTTCACCTTTTTTGAAATGAGAAAACCATCCACACACGGGAGTTTTTCCCATAGCGCCATCCTTGTAAGCGGTGTTCAACATCACAGCCGTTTCTGCGGGACTTTTCCTGAGCAGGAAACAAAGTTTCACCGCGGCATGCTGTTCTCTGAAATCGGCCATCACACAAAACGAGGTTCGAGCGAAACTGCTTGTATGGAAAAATTCACTGTGACCTGAGAGAACCTTCCCGGGCGATGTCATTGGGTGCACTGACTCAGCGAGATGGTTGATGCTCACCCAGCGAGAAAACTGTGTACCGTGAAAGCTCCAGCCAGTAGAGCTTTTTCCTGTTTTTATTTTTTGGGGGGGTGACCCTCCCATATGAATTATGGCTTTCATGCTCCAGTTGCTTTAGCTAAAACAATGTTCCTGCTCCAACTTACACTGAAAACTTGGTACCTACTTTGTGTACATAAAAATCGGGAATCCACGCGCCAAGGTGATCTATGTAGCTTGCCCCTGCAACAACTGCAGTAGCCAAATTGCACATGAATTTTTATGTCATGCATCTGTCATGCAAATGAATGCCCAAGCCCTGTTGCCATCAGGTTGGCTCTGTGGCATTATAGCGCGCCTCCACAGGGTTTCCGTAACCCTGAGCGCGAGCAGACCGTCTCCTAGTTCTCCCGCCGTGCTGCGTGGGTTGGAGCGGTCGGTCCCGTGCTTGGTAGCAATGTTTACCCACTGGCATGACCAGGACTCCCTGAAATGACTAATGCCAAACACGAAAGTGGCTTATTTTCAATCATCCTGTACCACTGTCAATGAAATTATACTTAAAAAAAAAAAGGAAATAAGAAAGAAAAAGAAAAGCAATCCTCATACCTTTGAGACATACTGGAACTGGGGGGTTCCACTTGTTATTTTCTTCACAAGTAATGATGTTGTTTCCAGTCATGGAAAAACCCTTCAGGCATTCAAACTTAACCTTGGCCTTGTAGTAATACTTTCTCTGATGTCCCCCCACCATCTCTCCATTCACGACTATTGGGTATTCACATTTGACCACTGAAACCAGAAGAAACCTCAGAATTAATGGAAAGCTGCCTTAACTAAGACCAGAAAATGCAGCGTGAAGTGGTATACACAGTGACTTTACGTATTTAAACTGAAGAAAAAGAAAGCGTGTTAATTCCAGGTGTAGAAACTCACTCTCCCTGCCGTCAAGTGGATGTTGACTCATAGGACAGAGGAGAACTGCCCTGTGGCTTTCCGAGACGGTAAGTAGAAAGATGTGTGCATATTGTGAAATCTAATGCTTCCCCACAAAGCAGATTGCCATTATAGTTTATTTACTTTCTTAGTTTTTTTTTCTAAAAAAGTTTTGACAAAGGTGTACAAAGTAAAATTTAGAGTAACTTCAAAGGAGACTTTTGTTACATTTCGGCTCTAGGGATTTTTTTCTTAAAGGTCATGATTAACCTAATAAAGGCACCTACTTTTTTAGAAAAGTAGGAAAGACTTTCCTGAGAATAGCTGAGTTCAGATTTAGGAGATGCCACATGCCAGACATCCAAAAAGGAAGTCCTCAGAAGAAAGCACGTGCACCCTCTTGGGCGTTCGCAAAACAGGCAGGCTAACAGAGTCATAGGGTCGTGCTCCAGAGTCTTATCTGAAACCCAAAGAAAGAAACACCTTTTATATCTCAACCCCCTACACACACACACACACACACACACACACACACACACACACACACACACACACGCCTGAAATAAAAATACAGAATCAATACTTAGCCTTCATAGCAGTGCCATCTGATATTTTCCTTTCTACTCTATTCCTTCAAAAGTAAAATGCTGGTCATGACCAACTAGATTAATTTCAATGTCATGTTGTTGTTTTGTTAGGGGCCATTGGGTTGGTCAGTTCTGACCCAGAGCGAGCCCTGCACAATAGAAGGAAACACTGCCTATCCTGTGCCACCCTTCCAAGTGTTCCTGTGCTTGAGCCCATTGTTGCTGCCATGGTGGGGGGGGTCTCCTGAGGGCCTTCCTCTTTTCACTGCCCTTCACTTGTACCACGCACGATGCCCTTCCCCAGGGTCTCAAACACAGCAGCAGACATGAAACTGGTCCAGACCATGGCTTGTAAGGACAAGTCCATTCTTTTCCACATGATTCTCTGAGGATCTGTCACGATTCCCATGCATCCTTTTTGTCTTTGGCAAGTGTGTGTTAGAATTTTGCTTCTAAATTCTATTTCGTAAGTAAGTAGAGTGATAGGACCCACACGGCTGACGGTAATGAGTTTCTTCCCACTCCTTTGTGCCTTCGGGATCACTTTGATCCCAGCAGGCTGGGTAAATTCTGTGCACAAGGATTACCTTTCAGCAGAACTATCGTGTGTGTGTGTGTGTGTGTGTGTGCGCGCGCGCACGCACATCCTGGCTACTCTGTACTGATGCTGAGCAAGTTCTGGCTCTCCTGTTGACACCACACAGCAATGATCATCTCTACCTCCTTTGGTCCCTTGGCCAGGATGGTCAGAGAGAGTTTTTTTAAAGTCACTTTTAGGTTGAAGTAGTTCTCAGAAACCCTCTCAAAAAGTTCTCAGAAGGGAACTCCTAGTCTGTTGAAAAGTTTTATCTGGAAAAGATGATGAATTATGTTAAACAATTTCTTTGCACTTATTACAATGACACTTGCTCTTTATATCCTCTTCATGTTATAAACTATAGTGATTAAGCTTTGAGTGTTAACTCAATCTTGCCCTCATGGGATGCATCCTCCTGGCTCCTGACATATTACTCTTTTTATATATGACTGGACTCAGTTGACGGTATCCCTGAATGGTACAAATGGTTGACATGCTCACTTGGAATATTGAGAGGTTGAGGGTTGTAGACTGCCCACATAAGAAAGGCCTGGTTGTCTCTGACATCCACTCAACGTCAACTGGTAACTGATGGATTTGATTTCTAGTCTGTTGAGTACTTCTGGCTTGAGGTTCACCAACAGCATTGCCTACCATCTTCTTGTAATGTCTTTGCCTGGTTTTGGTATCAGGGTAATTCAATCTTCAAAAATGAGTTGGGAAGTGTTCTTTCCTTTTGTATTTTTCGGATGAGTTTGTGTCGAATTTGCTCCTTACATTTTTGTAGACTCCCCCAGTGAAGGCATCTGGCTAGGCCAGGGGGATAAGGTTTTTTAAGTGCAAGTTCTAATTCTTTGCTAGATTTAGAATGATTCAGGCTATCTTTATGTTTCAATGAATTTTGGTATTTGGGGTAACTACCTGGAAAAACTGCCAGACCAGATGAAGTATTTCCCTAACCCCAGGAGTTGGGTGTGAAACCCTTTCTTTAAATCTGCTCAGCCTGAAAATTTGTCTTTGTGAGTGGGAGGAATTCTGCGATCCTAGGTTGACAGATCACAGATTTCTATGAGAGAAGAGTATTTTTATGTCTACACCTTAGGGGTTGCACCAGTTTAAATTCAAAGTTTCTTGGATTTGAACATTATTTCAAGTTCTGCCAGATAAAAAGAATGAAAATGTCTAGAAGACACCAAAAATGGGGCAAACTAAAGCTGTCCAGGTTGAGAATACGAAAGAGCCGTGAAATTATCATCGATGGGTTTAAAAAGTTCATTGTCACCCAGTTGGTTCCCACTGAAATTGATCCTCGAGGCAACATAACCGCTCAGTTCTAGGACATCCTTCTTACTACCACGACATCAGTCTGAGCCACTGTGTCTGTCCACCTCCTTGAGGATCTTCCTTTCTCACCGACCCTCCCCCCAAGTGTGACAGCCAGCCCTCCTGATGACATGCTCGAAGTTGGGCCAGTAGCTACAAGTTTGTCAGTTTGAGCCCACCATTCTCCAGGAGAAAAATGAAGCTGTCTGCTCCCATAACAATCTACAGCCTTGGAAGCCAGCAAGGGCAGTTCTAGCTTGCTGGATGAGGTTGTTATGAGTGGGAATCGACTCAGGGGCTATGAGCTTGGATGAACAGGGAAGAAAGGCACGTGGTGCCTTCAGCAGCAGACTAGCTCCAAGACAAAGCCACTTCTATTTTGAGAGTGTGAGACAAAGGAACTCTGGGAATAACATGTCTACAGAATACACAACCCTCATGCCTAGTCCTTGTTCTTTGTGCAAGTGCTACCCTCTAGAAGGATTTTTATGTTACAGGCTTGCAGTCTCCTTTGTAGTCATCTGTAGTGGGAACCGCCTGGATGTGACAAGCTCTCAAATAACCATGTTGTGCTGGGATTTAAATTCTCTGAGACCTGTGTTTTCGGGCTTGCAAATTTTATTGTCACTGACATTTGAGCATGTTCTTTTACAAATTACAAGGTTCTAGGGTAGGACTGAGCGCTTAATTTATTTTTCAATTTTTTACCTGAAAAAAATTAAGCCAGTTAAAGAATTCCAATGTTGTGCTCTAGTAAGCTGATTTTGAATGTTTCAAATAACTTGGTATACTTTATTTAAACCATGTTTTTATGGTTCAACATGGTTTTCAAATGTTATTTTTAACTATATTTTGCCTTTACCACGATCACGTATTCAATTTGTTTTTCATAGTTCCAAATTTCAGAAAAATTAAAATCAGTATGTTTCTTAAAAAGGGGTGTGTGTCTCAGTTTCATCGAAGTATTTAACTAATAGGCATAAAGGTATTCACAATATTCTTTTATCTTTTCAATGCATGTAGAATATGTAATAGCGTCTTTTTAAGAAAAATTCTTGATATTGGCAACATGTTTTAGATTTTTCTTTGTAGTCAGACCACAGGCTTATCATTTTATTAATCTTTAAGAACCAACTTTTGGTTCCAATAATTTTCTCTATTTTCTTCTCTTTTCAATGTCATTGATTTCTGCTTTTCTTTATTTAATTTCCATCCATCTGCTTATTTGGGGTTTAGGTTTCTTAATGTGGAAACTGAGATCATTTGAGACTTTTTCTCTAATATGCATATTTCATGCGATAAGCATCTCAATCGATAATGTTTTAGCTACATCTAAAAAGTTTTGATGTTATGACAAAATAATAATAACTTATAAATTATCAAGGGTCCATGAGGGAGGGGGCCAGGGAGGAAGAGGAAAAATGAGAATGATGATGACAACAAATGTACAGATGTGCTTCTCACAATGAATGTATGTATGGATTGTGGTAAGAATTGTATGAGCCCCCAATAAAAATAACTTTTTAAAAATTAAATAAGAAATAAAGCTAGTTCTATTGAAATACAAAAATAAATTACTCATTAAATTAAAAATTATTTTAAAAATATGCTAAAAATTTTGTTTGGATGTTTTGTTTTTCATTTTTATTCGATTCAAAATGTCTTCTCATTTCCCTTCTGCTTTCCTCTTTGATTCTTGGGTTATTTACAAGTATACTACATAATTCCCAAATATTTGAGGATCTCCCAGAAATCTCTTGTACTGATTTTCAGTTGTAGTCCATGCGATAAGAGTATGTACTTGGAATGATTGCACTGTTTTTGCAATTTGTTGAAAATTGTCTTATTGTCTACTAGAATGTGGTCTATCTTGGAAACATTACATGTGTTGTCCAAAAGTAGATATGTTACTACTGTGTTCAGGGGGTCCTGCTTACGTGGGTCAACTCTCTTCCATTGTCTCATGTTGTTGATCTCTCTCCGGTGCTGTAAACATTTTACACACACACACACACACACACACACACACACACACACACACCATATATACTCATGTATAAGCCGAGTTTTCAGCACATTTTTAATGCAGTTTTTGTGGTAAGATTCAGTACCTGGTCCTTGGCTGAAATTCGGGTCAGCTTATACGCGAGTATACACAGTATATATTTGTCTATAGTCTATCATGTTATCAGTAAGAAAGAAGTAACGGCTATTACAAGGTATTATAACCATTGTCAGGAGCTAAAACTCACAGAGATCTTGTAGCACACTATAAAATGTTATTTTTAAGACAGTACTGCTGGGGTTTGCGTTTCTTTCACACACACACACACACACACACACACACACAGTTCTAATACATAGGTATCAATCACAATGTATACACTCAGATGCCAAGAATATTGCGAGGTGGTTTCCTTCACCTAGACCTATCATCAACTCTGTTTGAGCTACATTAAAGTTAGTAACTAATTTTACAGGGAGTGGAAGCATTTAATTTGACTGTGCTTTCCAATGTAAGTAACATCATATGCAATGTTTTTTCACTGCATTTTCTAATGAAGAAGGATATACACTTAATTTTTACCTTTACACTTAGGAGGCTCGCTACTCCATTCTGCATTAGTAGAACACGAAAGAATTTCCGCTCCAACAAGTGAATACTGATCTGCTCCTCTCACAGGGTTGCAGCTGTAACGCACCACCTCACCGTACTCATAGACATCCTTCCCAGCATTGCTGTATATCCCATTTTCTATGTCTGGAGGTGGTTCACACATAGCCTCTTAAAAGGGGGGGAAAAAGAAGAAATCAGTCACAGACATATATATATATATATATATATATATTCATAGAGATATATGAAATAGAAAACAAAAGGCAAAAGATTAAGTTCAGACTTCTTTCTCACTGTCATTGAGTCCATTCTTACTCATGGCGACCCTATAGGGCATGGTAGCACTACCCTTGTGGGTTTCGGATCCTGTATATCTTTACAGGACTAGAAAGCCCACCTTTCTCCCACCGAGGGGCTGGTGTTTGCCAACTGATAACCTGGATGTTAGCAACCCAACACACAATCACTATGCCACCACTGTCTCATGTCCAGTTTTATGAATTACCTTCAATAAAACCATCAACACACAATTGCTACTAGTTGTGAAGCCAAGAGTCATTTGGATGAGAGTTTCCGTGAAAAAATGAATATATCACACCCAGCACCGTCACTTAAAATAAGCTTTCAAAATAAAACTCATTATCTTAAGGCATGAAATACTTCTTGTTATCTATAAGGCAATGCTTAGTTTTATTCTAGTAATCATGAAAGATTCTGACAATTTTATTCTAGTAATCCTAAGAGATCCTGACAATTGAGTTTATAAGTAAATGTAGAACTGAATTTCAGTTGAAAAAGAAATCGTTTGTAATGTATAGCTGTATCTACTCTCTAAATCGGTGGATAATAACACAAAGTTACTGTCTTTTGTTTTCCCTCAGTCACATGATATGACGACACTCTGGAACTTTTCAGAGGCTGCTAACTGTGCGAATACTGCAGTAGATTGAAAGCAAAGAAAATGCCCTGCTACGTCACAGTGATCCTGTAAGATAGGGTAGAACTGCCCCTAGGAGTTTCTGAGATTGTAACTCTTTACAGGAATAGAAAGCCTTGTCTTTCTCTCAGAGTGGTGGTCTTGAACTTTGGACCTTGCAGTTAGCAGCCCCGCATGGAACCACCATGCCATCAGCACTCCTTGCAGTCGCTTAAATGTAGGAGTACGTAAGAGAATCCAGACACCATCCTCTAATTCACATGTTGAAGACACTTGCAAAATAAGAAAAGTGTCACTGTTGACACTATTTGGGGAAAATAGTTATTTTTCACAAAAATGTCACACATACCAAAATGTATTGCGTTCACTATTCCTAAGAAATGAAAACATTAATTATGATTTGAAAACATCTCAGTTTTAACTCTAATATGATAATTATCAACCGGTGTAAAGAACAGCTCTAGGCAGTTCCCTGTAATTTAAAAGAGGAAAGGGGTTCAGAGCTCGAAATGCTGCAGAACTGCCAGTGTAAAGTTTAAAACAGAATGTACTTACTCTCACACTGTGGAAGGTTGCCATTCCAATTAACTGAATCTTGACCGATCTCACATATGAGGCTTTTTTTACCCACTAAGTTAAAACTAAACGAGAAAAGAAAGGGTTACAGTCACTTCAGCAGCTAACAACATGCGCACAACACAGGGAATTCTTACGCAGGTGGTTGGTTTTACGCACGGCAGTAGTCTTAGCTTTCATGAGTGCCATCTATTGAAAAAAATTGCTAACATAATCTACAATTTCATCTAATACAGTCCCTTCATTTGGACACATTTTTGTCAAGGACAAACCTATCTGTCTAACTCTGCTGTGCCTGCTGGTCTGGTCTACTGGCTGTTTCCGGCGGCACAGTGCGCTCATTCCCGGCCTCTGATCCTGCAGCTCACACAGCGAGAACAGCAATAGAGGAATAGATCAGGGTCTAGAGCTGGACTGTCTGGATTTGACTCCCAGCTCCACAGCTCCCT
This sequence comes from Tenrec ecaudatus, assembly GCF_050624435.1. Taxonomy (NCBI): domain Eukaryota; kingdom Metazoa; phylum Chordata; class Mammalia; order Afrosoricida; family Tenrecidae; genus Tenrec; species Tenrec ecaudatus. The sequence goes on along the minus strand of NC_134530.1, from coordinate 226,162,879 downwards.
TTTTATTTGAGCTTGGACAATTCACTTATTACTCCTTCTCTTTAGTTTCCTCATCTGTAAAAAGGGGCTAATACTTACCTACCTTTTGTGAGGATTCATTGCATTAGATCTGGCAGATGAGACCTCTGCATAGATTAGCTCATGTAGGATGTATTAGCTTTTAGATCACAATCTCTCTTTAGTTTTAGATAACTCAGGAAGAGCTCTAGACTCTGAAATCTTCTCTGACGAGTGAAATTTACAGCAATCTTCCCTTCTCCTGGGCTCTATTTATTTTACTCTTCTCATATGCAATTTTGCTTGATAACACTCAGTATATATTGCATTTCTCAGTGAGGTTACAACTTCATTAAGAAAATTCTAGGTCTTAAATGTTTTTTGGGGTTTTTTATTGCTCAAAATGTCTATTGACTAAAGAATCCAGTGTTTTTAGGTTTATCAAGTTAAAAAAAGAATCCATGAAACTACCAGTACAGATTCATAGCTCATTTTTCTCAAGCTCAATCTGTGTTTTTCCTATTTATAGTAGGGTACACTAACGATTACTAACTGCACATTTCTCATAAATGCCAACTATCTGACACATACGGTTTCAAAGGCTCTGAAGAGCAAAGGCCATGATTGAGTGCTCAGTGTCTCTCTCCGAGAAGCTCGACAAATTGACAATAGTTTCAGAGAGGTTTTCCAACACTGATCACTGTTAATGTACTGGTCGGGTGGAACCAGGGTGGTTTCAGACTAGGAACACAGAGCACAGGATATAGACAGAGTTATATCCTGGCTCTCAGAATATCTCTAAGCTTGGCAACTCTACCTGCTGTTCTGTAAGCCCGACTTCAACTCTGGGAGTGGTGTTTTTACATAGGGTTACACTTGACTGCCAAGCATAAAACAACCCATGATTTTATTCCTTTCAACAGGCTTATCATTTGATAAACTAGTGCTACATAATCTTGCTTTCCTTCCATCCAATTTCTTTTTTTCCTACTTATGTATCTCCTCAGTCTCCATGAAAATCCCAAGAATTATTTGGATACAAGTAACATTTTTCACAGTCAGCAAAAGGAATTGAGTTTATATACATATCTAAGAGAAGCAAAACAAAAATGGAATAAGTAATATTTGCCTTATTTCATCCAAGAAGCAACTTACTTACCCTTCCTCACAAGAAAAGGTAATGGTTGCGCCTAACTCAAAGCCTTCACTTTGGTCTATAATGCCGTTGATGAGCTCTCCTGGATTGCCACATGCCTTTTCTAAAAGAAAATCATTTTAAAATTTATTTTTGCATACCACTTTCAAAATATATCTGACTTAAAAATCAAAATTCTACATTGTTCTTTTGAATTTCAGGGAACCTTGTTTTCTGGATTAAAGTCTAACAAGGGCAAATGGAAGGTGCCCATTTACCCAGGCAACTTATTGCCAAGGAAAAGATTCCCTGAAGATTTCCCAAAGCCTGAAAAAAATACACTGCTTCTAAAACTTTGTTTCATGAGAAAAATCATCACTATAATTCTGGAAGATGCACCTTAAAACGTGAAGGAAATCTCTAGAGTAAGAAGAATGAAGAAGCCCACAAAAAGTTTTATTTACTTACTTGTACAGCCTTCTTGGAGAAGGGACCATGAGTTATTAGCATAACAAACAGAAACCATGTTTGAAGGTATTTTTTTTTTGTATCCTAAGCGGCACTCATATTCTACTCTCTCATCAGGAGCATAATTGAGCTTACTCCCACCCTTGATCTTCATTGTTTCAAATCTTGGTGGATCACAGGCATCTAGCGGAAATGAAAGGAGAATGTGAAAACGAGGCATGGATCTCAGCTAAACAAGCCAAGAGTGCTGGCTTGAGAGCAGGTTCGACAGAATAAATGGAGAGGTTCTTGGAAAGACTGTAGGTTGTTCGGTGGTTTTACCCAAGTTTTGATAGCGGTGGAGGAATGGACCCTGCTGGCTTTAAAGAACCGCTTTTGATAGTAGACGGAATCTTCATTTGACAGTGAATTTGAGGAATAACATTATCTCTAGGCTTTAAAATTTGCAAAGGTGACTTTTCGCCACCAGAGAGTTGGAAAAGCCAGAACCTTGGAATGGAGGGCTATGATCCTACTGACTGTGGTGCTCCGTGAGAAGACTGGTTTCTCAGATGGTCTGTGCTGTTCACGATGGAGAGAATCCCATCTTGGGGCTGGGGGGCAAGATGGCGAGGAAGGAGCCCACACTGGAGGAGCTCTGCGGAGACCAGTGCAGAGGGGCCACACGGAGACCATACACTTCCAGACCTCAAGATTCTCGGCATAAAGGTAAGTAGACGTCATACCTTTATTAAAATAAAGGAACAGCAACCCCTGCCCATGAGCTCCCCTTTGTCCTCAGCCCTCAGCACAAGCTGGCAGAACACGGCTCCCCAACTCTCCCAACTGAGCTTCCCCAGTCCTGGAGCTAGCTAGTGCGGCTGACTGGGCTGAACTACGCGGGCATTCTTCCACACCATCAGCGTGGGGCAGATAAGCGCACCAGGCTTGGCACTCAGCACGAGCCAAGCAAGCTCCAGTCTGCTAACACTCGCAGCCCTAATGGCAGGGACTGCACAGCTTACTGAGCCACATCGGGCTAGCTCTACAGGACAGCCTGGAGCAGGCAGGAATAGTGAATAAACTAACTCTCCACACAAGCTAGGGGAGCTCCAGTCCCCCACATGGCAAAACTAATGCTCCATCCCTCACGTACAGCTCTGCACAGGCCCTGTCTTAAGGCACCAAAAAAGCAAGAACATTCAAAAGGTGTGTGTGTGTGTGTGTGTGTGTATGTGTGTGTGTCCAGCCCACAACCGAATTGGGGAAAATCTAGTGGACGACAATATCCCCCTCTACCCCCACCCCTTATCTTCACTTTCCTGCTGGCTGACCCTGGCTGCCGCCAGAGCCCTGCAGGTGCATCTACCACCATTGGATCCACAAGACCATAACTCACCGGCCTGTGATCTTCCTGCATTCTGCATCATTGCATGTGGTTCGTGAGTCTGAAGAGGGACTGATGGACTAGTATTGGACTTAAGGACTTGAGTTGGACTAGGCTGGGATGTTTTCCTGATATACAACTACTTCTTGATACAAAGCTCTTTCTTATACATGTATGAGTCTCTGGATTTGTTTCTCTAGTCAACCCGGCCTAACACACTGTGCATCCTTAAAAAACAGTAATCAAAGCATGAAATACCGCATGCCATAAAATGATCTGGTAACCATTACACCATGTTGAGCGAAGTTAGTGAATTACAAAAGGGCAAATATTGCAGGAGTCCACCTCTATAAAGAGAAACACTAATTAAACAAACCGTGGAGACTAGTTCCCAAATAAAGGGGTAGAATATAAGTCTACGGACCAAGAAACATACAAGGGGGTGGCCCCCCTCCAAAACAAATGGGAAAAAAGCTCCACCAGGCAGAGCTTTTGTAGCATACACACTTCTCCCCACTAAGGGAGCTTTGAGCCACCTGCTAAGAGTTAGTTCACCCAGGTGACATCACCTGGGAAGGCTCTCTCTGGTCACAGTGAATTTTTTCATAAAAGCAGTTTCTCTCAAAGCTCATTTTTTGTGATGGCTGATTTCAGGGTGTGGCTGTGGAATTTTGTTTCCTGCTCAACAAAAATGCCACAGAAACTACTGTGATGTTGAACACAGCTTGCAAGGGCAGCACGGGGGGGAGGGGGAATTAAAGTGTGAGTGCTTTTCTCATTTAGAAAAAGGTGAAATGTCAACTGATTACAAACCTCGTTCTGGACGTCCATCAACTTCCCGGACAAAAATATCGATTACATTCATGCACTTGTCCTTGAAGACTGAAGATGGACCATCGAAGAGATGGGGAAGTTATCTAGGTGACGTTGGAGCTCAGTCCCAAGAATTTTAACACAGGATTTGGGAATGAGAAGGGTTGCTGGGAAATGTGTGCCTCGGGTTCTGACTGACCAGGGAAAAGAGCATCCAGTGGAAACATGCCGTGCTTTGACTGAACAGCTCCTTTCTTCAGAAAGTCATTACTGGTGATCCGAAATGGTGCTGTTTTTATGACACCGAAAGCAGACACCAATCAAGCCAGTGGCAGACGCCATCGTCACCCCACCCAAAAAGCTGACATCAAAGGTCAAGAGATGCTCCTTTGTTGTTGTTTATGGGATAGGTACAGTGCATTTGCTGTTCTTTCCACCAGGTCAGACTGTTAATCAAGCTTTCCATTTAGAGGTTCTGAGAAGATTGTGTAACAATGTGTGACAAAAATGGCCTGATTTGTGGCAGATGGGGGACTGGTTTTGCCACCATGACAATGCACCTGCTCATGCAGACATCTCAGTGGGCCAGTTTTGGCAAAAAACAGTACGTCTCTCTTGCCCCACGCTCCTTACCTGACCCCACTCCATGCTACTTCATTTCTGTGAATGAAGAGGGACATGAAAGGCCAGCGATTTGATGATGTAGAAGAGGGGACAAAAAAACGAGGGAGGTGCTGTCAGCCATCCAAACAGAAGAGTTTGAGAAATGTTTCCAAGAATGGACTCGCAGATCTGGCCAATGTATTAAGTGTCATGGAGAGCACTTTGAAGTGATCAGGTTGTTTTGTAAAAAAATATATATATAGTTTTAAAAAATTATTTTTTAGGGGGGCTACCCCCTCATATATCATGACCCCCTGTCCCAACCTTAGGTACACTTCTTAAGAACCACCTCATAAGAGGAGACCTCACGTTGCCTGAAGTCACTCCTTCCAGAAGGGGGGAAGGGAGAGCATTCACGTGATGCTCTGTAACATTGAGAGGCGGCTGCAGCAACTCAGCAGGTCCTCCGCAGGAACGAGACGAGAGCCTTGTTGGGAAATCAAGTTCAGAGCAGGTTGAGGGGAGCACCCACCTGCCAGAGGAGGCACTGATCTTTCTTTGGGTGGCTACGGGGAAGGGGAGCATGGTAGGAGAAGCCCAGGAGCCTAGGCTTGCACCTATTTGTTGTGGAGTCCCTCGGTTCGAGGTACTGCTGCGTGACATACCACACCAGTCGAGAGGGCATCCTGTAAGCCCACAGACGGTAGTTTGGGCAGAAGCATTATGTGCAGGGAAGGGAATTTCATATCCATCAAGCACCTATTATCTTTTTAAAAATGTGTTTGTTTTTTAATGCTGTTGGCATTGCCTTTTTTTGATCTTTTATTGTATCTTAGATGGGAATGTACACTTTAGATCAACATTGTATTTCACATTCTAAACTCCTACATCCTCCAACATCTCGCCCCTCCCATGCTCCTCGATAAGTTATGCACACTAGGAGAATTTCCTTTCCCCAATGTCTCTTAGGTAAGTTCCCGAAAGAGGCTGATGTGTACCTATAGCAACCAGGCCAGAGTTTTCTTTCTCAGTCAACTGATCTCAGGGACTGGCTCCTGCTGGACTTCTTTTCCAGTATCCCCTTCAATAAACTGACTCTTTCTGTTCAAGCCTTTTCTCTGCCTCTTGTCTGAACTTTGCCTTTCGCTTGAAATCTTTCTTGTGAGAGGACAAGTACCAAGGAGTGGAGGCTTTAAAGTCTTGAGTCTCCTCCTGGTAACAGAACTAATCAAATATTTTAAGAAAAAAAATTTTTGTTTAGTGTTTGTGCTCACAATGCAACATTACTTGTTATGTTAAAGGTCGTGTACTTTCTCAGCTCTTCACGCTGGTCAATGCCCGCTCTGCCAAGTATTCCCTCCCATTTTACCACCGCCTCACACATTTTTTTTTTCAAAACAAAAACCAGAGGAATATCACTGGGGGGAAAAAGGGGGTCCACGCTATGGCATGGAAAGACAGCACCTGCCTCGCTATCAAACATGACAGTCACTGGGGGTCTAAAGACTTATCAAGGTAAGCAGCCACCAAAGCACACATGGTACCCAGCTTCCTTTCCGAAGGTGTGTCTGGTCTTAATCCTATTTCCAAATGAGTGACCATCTAATAGAAACACCAAAAGGCCCTTGCAGAAGACAAGTTACTCCATTGTGGGTAATGTGAGCCTTACCCTGCAGATGAGACTCCACACACGGCACAGTAAAGAATGGTAAGTCCACGTAGGAGAAGCCATTCTTAAAACAGTGATCCGATGATTTATACAGAAATTCTTGACCAGAAGTGAGGATCGAAGAACTAGGTACTTGGCATAATGAGACGCTTTTGCCAAAGCTGTTGGCCAGGCTCCTTTTGTTATTGTTTACTGTTTATTCTGAACTAACTTTTGAAAGTTAGCTAGCAAGCTTACAAGCAGACACCCTCTCTCCTCCCCCAGCCTCCCTTCCCGTCACAATATGATCCCAGGAAAAGCATTTATTCAGGCTGGCCACTGACATTATGAAAGAATAAGCTGTTAAACAGCTCAAACTGTATGATTAGCAAAATAATGTTTAAGAGCTCTTACCATTGGCTTGTGTCTATTAGAAAGCATGATTTTAAAAATGACAACCAATTGGAATTTTCTTGTAAGCTCCTGCATTCTCTTCATGTAAGCTCTGTGGAAGCTTCCTTTTGCTGAAGTACTTTGGTGAATCCGCCAAGGTACTGTCGAAATCTGGAATGCTGCTACTGCTCCTCCTCCTCCTCCTTCTTCTTCATAAACACTTTTCTCTTAACAGAGGCTCCAGCTTGCTCTTTGACACTTGGCTACCTCCAAGACTGAATCTAGAATCTTTATGTAGTGGACCTATCTAAATAAATTCAGCACAACCCCACTTTGCTAGCTCTTGCACTGCGGCGTCACATCTTTTGTATCCATTGCCGCACATATACTTCCAGCACCTGCCTACAGGACTTAGGGAATCACGTTGTTCCGTGTGAGAGGAGCACACCTCCATAGGTCACGCTTTGTACCTCACCTTTCAGGGTCTGCTAGGGCTCATTCTAGATTTGGGTTGAACAGAACAGTGGGGAGCAGGTGGATGCTGAAGCCAATCAACAGTACCTTCAGGAAAATGCCACGAGGGGAGTCCAAAGAGACTCAACAAAATGTAGAGTTTCAAAGCTCCCACTTGCATCAGTATGACCTTCCACTGATATTTTGGTTTTTTTGTTTGTTAATCTATTTCAGTTTCAATATGCCTGCTTTCTTTTTACATTTTATTAGGGACTCATACAACTCTTATCACAGTCTATCCATATATCAATTGTGTAAAGCACATCTGTACATTCTTTTCCCTCATCATTTTCAAAGCATTTGCTCTCCACTTAAGCCCTTTGCATCAGGTCCTCTTGTTTCCCCCTCCCTCCCCACTCCCCCCTCCCTCATGAGCCCTTGACAATTTATAAATTATTATTTTGTCATATCTTGCCCTGTCGCACGTCTCCCTTCACCCCATTTTCTGCTTTCTTTTTTATGGTTTCTCTTTGTGTATATTGGTGTTTTGTTTGTTCATTGTTTTTCCCAATTTCCACTAGCTCTGTGTGTACTCCTTTAGTCATGCTAGCCTGTTAAATGTTGTATTCTTCCAATCTACTCATCATTCCGGATTCCACAGATAAACATTCTCTCCAGTCATCTTGTTCCCTTGGGTGAGCTGTCATTTCCATTCTCTTGGTATTTCTTGTACTCTTTGGTTGACTTGTGACATTAAATTCTTTGCTCCATGCTACTTTCTCTGTTTTCCTCCGTCACCGCTGTTATAGAAGCCACTGTTTTCTGGAAGATATCCTTAGGTGGGAAGAGTCTTCAAACTTTGCTCCTCTCTGTGGCTGACCAAGTTTTTGTCTTTCAATGTCTCTCACCAGAAATGAGTGCATGTTAATTCATCTGTCCACATACTGGCACCACATTAGTTCCCTAGTTGTCTGTTTCTTGCTTTGCTGTATTTACAACCTTTTGTGATACACGTATAGTAGAGCATGCATAGCCACACTTTCAAATGAGCAGTATTTAAAAGAGTTCTTCTCTTTCATCCCTCTCCTGCTCCTGCCTTGTGCAAGGGTCTTCCTGTCTCTCCCTTTCCCTCTCAGGAGTCCCGGCTACCATCAGCGGGAGGTCCCAATAGCAGGGATGGTGGATATGACACCCTGAGTGGTTCAGCAGCGTGATCTGCTTTGTTGAGCTTGGCTGGAATTTAAGGCCCCTTTTCTGTGCACTGACAAACCGAATGATCTCTGGGGGGCTAAGCAGTTCACTGAAATCCCATTGGATCTGCTAGATGGCTCAGAGCGAGCGTAGCTCATGGACTCCCAGTGCTGAGATTGTAGAGGAAGGCTTTCCCCTGCTTTTTAATTCTCTTCTCTGACTACTTCCATCAGCTGGTCTCTGCAGCTGTCCTGGCCCTCCTCCACAGGTGGTGGGAAAGGATCCCAAAGGTGTGAACTGACAGTAAAAGGAATACAGAGTTGGGTCATGCTGAATTTATTTATATAGGCCCACTAAACAGAGAGTCTGGAGATTTTTGTGCTGTACTTCTTGGGAGTTTTTTTGGGAGATTGGAAACTTGCTCCTCTCATATCATCATCTTCCCAGAAGGCTCCACACAAACTATTTAAAAATCTTTGCCTTCAGGTAGAGTATGCTATAAAGTGGAATGCTATGTTTTCCTGGCTGGCGTGGGGTGGGGCTGAGAGGGTGGAGAAACAGCTTAACCCTTACAGATTTGCCTGGGCGTGTCCTGGAGGGAATCTGGAGCATTAGGGCTATGTGATCCTATCCTGACTGTCTTGGTTGGAGGGCCTAGAACCAACCTTGTAAGCTTTTCCACCTAGAACCATGTATGCACCCCAGGGTGGTCCCTTTCCTGCTTTGGTAGTCCCACCTGCAACTGTGATGTGTTGATCTGCCACCAGTCATGCTTCTGTGACAGTTTCCCTGGTACTCCATGTCCTCTTCAATTGCCATGCTTCTGTAAATTCTTGGACAACACTATGGCCTCATCCTGATGGACTCCCTCATCTGGAGGATGCCTTTGTCTTGTTTAAGACTTAAAAAATATGTCTCTATAAATCATATTAGAATTTGGAGGATGCTTTTCTTCCCTAAAACACTCCTCACTTTTACTTCGAACTCAAGCTACTGTTAGTTTTGACCATCTAGATCCCCTTCCCTACCTCGCCACCTTCCATCCGATTCATTTTTTTCATATTGCTAAGAGTGTTATGTCTATGACAAAGGGTATTCCCAGCAGACACCTGCCGATGGCTCTGTACTGCCCTCCGGTGGTGGTGTTTAAACACACATGCTAACAGGCCCAAGTCATTCTTAAGTATTCTCAAGTATTGCCCTGCTTTCTGGCCCTCTAGGCCTCCATGCGTAGCCATAGTGGTGTGCATTGAAGACAGATGGGGCTTTCTACTCCCATAGGGAGTGACAGTCTTAGAGACCCCCCCAGGGGCAATTTTAACGCTGCCCTGTAGGGTCCCCAGGCATCAGGACAGACCCCATGGCAGTGAGGTTTGGTTTGGTTTTGAGACCACCAAGTATTGTTTTACACTTCAGCTTTGACCACAGATCCTGCCACTCTTACCACCATGCCCCTTTTTCCTTAAAGCTTCCTGACCCCCTCTCACTCACAGTACTGGGTAAATTGTCCTAGGGTACCCTGATTCTGTTTGTCCATCTCAGTTGATCATGGTTTATATCCCCTACATGATTGCCATCCTTTTCAGGACCATGTCTCGTTTGTCACTGCATGGTGGCAGAGTGGGTTACAGGTTGGGTTGCTAACTGCAAGGTCAGCAGTTTGAACATGCCAGCTCCTTCGAGGGTGACACAGGGGGCTGTCGGTTTCTGTGAAGCTCTACAGGCTTGGAAACCCAGAGCGTGGTTCTAGTCTGCCCTGCAAGGCCGCTGTGGGTCAGGACGGACTCCATGGCCTGGCCGAGCCAGAGCCAAGCGAGAGCTCCTCTTGGCTCTCTGCTCATAGATCAAAACCCACATTCTTTCCTCTTTGGACAATTTGCTGCAGAGGTATTTGTAAGTCACACAATTTTGTCTTCGCTTTTTTAATGCCTATCTTGAAACTTGTGATTGGTTTAATCATCAGTGTTTTTAGTCACTTATATAAAAATGTTTCTGCTTCAGACATTGATGGTGAACCCTGCTTCCTTCCTCACCACTATTGTTGGAAATGGCATTTTAACATTAGCAAAGGCAACTTCCAAAGACCATGGGCTATATATATTTCTTCCCTAAATGAGACAGAGTTGACTCAGTGGTAATGGTTTGGGTGATAGTAACCTATTTCAGATTCTTTTCTTATAACATACATAAACCAAAACCAAATTCACTGCCTTTGACCAATGCTGACTCATAGCAACCACTGTGGCTTTCTGAGACTAAATGTTAACAGGACTAGAAAGCCCAGTCTTTCTCCTGAACTGCCAACCACGTGGATCATAGCCCAGTGCGTAACCACTACCCCACCGTGGGTGGTGATAATCTGAGAAACGGTCAACAGTAACGGCTTCCTTCACCAATGATTGTCTTAGTGCTTTTTAACTAATCGGACCTTCATAAGCATCCTGTGAGATAAGTACTCTTTAAGATGCACAAATTCAGGCATATGTAGTATGGTAGAATATATTCCTAGTAGAGGTTAGACCTAGAAGAGAAGCCAGGCAGGCTGGTTGCCAGGCCACAATGTGAATCACTAGGCCACACAGTTGCCCGTGACCCGCTCTTGGCTGGATCCCCTGCCTGGCACCAACACACTCTCTCTGCAAGTTAGTTCAAGAAACTTGAGGCAGTTCAATCAAACTTAGTTTAGTTTACCTTTAGTGCTATGGTTAAGGTGGGTGGTTACTAACCAAAAGGTTAGCAGCTAAAACCGGCCATCCTCTCTCTTCAGGGGAAAGAGATGTCCATCAGTTTCCTTTAAGGTCTACAGCCTTGGAAACCGACGGGGCAGTTCAGCTCTGTCTTAATTGCATTGATTTGGTTTCTGAATTTAGATTCCTGCTGTGCCAACTGCTCAAGAATAACACTATGTCCTAAAGGGGATGACAGTGATACACTATCCTGTTTGGGTTTCCCAATTTACTCTGTGACCCAGTCACTTGCCTTTTCCTTGCTTCTCTTTTGCCCTCTCGCCGCCATGTGGAATAATCCCTTGGCAGGCACTGAATGCCTTGAGCTGTGTCACACTTCCCTGACTGTTCACACTGCTCTGAACGCCCTTCCTTCCATTGTAGACGGCTATGGCTCCTGCTCCTGCTCTCGTCTTCCTGGACTCAGTGCCCTCATCGATTCCTTTAGGAAGACCTGCTTCTTACCAGGAAGCAGTGACAAGTTCCCTTTCCTCTTGCATCCCTCGGGAAACTCACACGCTTTGGTGTCCAATAGAGAACACGGCTGACTGACTCCATAGTCCGGATTCTGTGGAATAAGCGTCTGTGTCTCATTTGCCTACCTGGCAGTCACACCCAGCACACTGTGTCCCTTACAGCAGTTATTCAAAGCATTTGCCAAGGAAGGTACCATGACTTTCAAACACCAGGTAAGGGTGAAGAGTAAGGTAAGGGTTCTCATACTAAATGAAAATCCTCCTCGAGTTTTATGAATTTGAGATAGGGGTTCGGCCACATATGAAGGAGGCTTCAAAAGTGCCTGGAAAATGGAATGGAAAGATGGTGGAAACACCTCTCTCATAAGAGCCCTTGTTAGTTTGCTCCCAAGAGTCTGGTAACCTAGCAACCCATCAGACAAGGACTACTCTTTCTCCGCAAGACAACTAGGAAACGGCTAGTGTTAGCGCAGATTAATCTTTGCTTCCTTAACTTGGAAAGATAAGTCCTAAACTAGGAGGACACACACAACAGAGATCATGGGTTCCCTTTAAATAAACTTCCCCTCTTCTAGAGGAAGAATCCCTAGGTGATGCAGACCATTAACATACGAACCCAAAAGGCACAGTGGGTTTCAGAAAGCGCTTCTGAAAATCCAACCACTGGGAACCCTGTGGAGCTCAGCTCTACTCTGACCCACGAGTTACCACGAGTCAGAGGGACTACATGGTACAGGTCTTCTGGATTCCAGAAAGCGAGTGAAATTGAACCAAGGTCTCCGCCTACAGTCTGGTACCATTGGGCAACTCACTTTCCCCTGCCGGGCCTCAGGTGCACAGTGCCGTCTGCTGACCAGCCTCCATCTTCCTGAGCATGTGAGCTGCATGCTCCTAGATGGAAATGCGTCGGGTACTCATGAAATCCCCTTCTCTGGCATGGTGACTTTGACAAGGCTTTACGCCTATCTTGAGTTTTACCTTTTGGCCTTAATGTAACCTCTCTCTCCCTACCTGCTTAAAAAATTTTTTTATTAAATACTTTTATTGGGGGCTCTTACATCTCTTATCACAATCCATACATTCATCCAGTGTGTCAAGCACATTTGCACATATGCCGCCATCACCATTTTTAAACCATTCTCTTCCCATTTGAGCCCGATATCAGCTCCCCATTTCTTCTCCCTCCCTCCCTCCCTCCCTCCCTCATGAGCCCTTAATAAGTTATAGATTATTATTTTCATATCTTACATCATCCTCTGTTGCCCCTCACCCACTTTTCCATTGTTTGTCCCCCTGGGAGGGAGTTCTATGCTAACCCTTGTGATCCAGTCCCCCTTTCTCCGCCCACCTTCCCCTAATCCTCCTGGTGTCTTTACTCTCATTGTTGGCTCTGAGGGGTTTAGCTAACCTGGATTCCCTGTGTTGCAGGCTCTTATCTGTAGCAGTGTGCATGTCTGGTTTAATCCTATTTTTAAGGTAGAATTGAGGCCACAATAGTGGGGAGAAGGAAGCACCAAAGAACTAGAGGAAAGTTGTGTGTTTCATTGGTGCTATACTGTACCCTGACTGGCTCATCTCTTCCCTGTGGCCCCTCTGTGAGGGGATGTCCAATTGTCTACAGGTGGGCATTAGGTCTCCACTCCATGCCCATTCCCTCCATTCACCTTGAGTATGATTTTGTTCTGGGTCTTAGATGCATGATACCTGATCTCATCAACACCTCGTGATCATGCAGGCTGGTGTGCTTCTTCTGTGTGGGCTTTGTTGCTTCTCAGCTAGATGGTCACTTGTTTGTCCTCAAGCCTTTAAGACCCCAGACACTATATCTTTTGATAGCCAGGCACCATCAGCTTTCTTCACCACATTTACTTATGCACCCACTTTGTCTTCAGTGATCGTGTCGGGAAGGTGAGCATCACCGAATGCTGGATTGTTAGAACAAAATGTTCTTGTATTGAGGGAGTACCTGAGTCAAGGCCCAATGTCCATCTACAAACTTAATTCTTAACATATAGATACGAGTACATAGTTCTAATCCCCTCTCATTTTATGTATATACTTATATATGTACATGCCTGTATTTTTAGGCCTCTATAGATGTCCTTTGCCTCCTGGTTCTTTCCTCTCTTTACTTTTTCTTTCCTCTTGCCCCACCATCACGTTCGGCCTTCATTCAGGTTTAGTAATTCCTCGCTGCTACAGTGCCCACTTCCTCTTAATTTTAGTTTCCTTATCATCCACGTTTTACCCTAGTCCGTGATCTGTTTGTCTCCATTTCAAACAGCACAGGGATCCTTCAACTCTAGTCTTAAATCTATTCAACTCTTATTCTTTTGAAAATATTGTTATTGTCTTCCTCTCACCATGACTGGTTCCCACTCCCTCAACACCACCGCCCCACCACCACCACCGCCCCCCAATCCCCGCAAAAGAAATCACTGCGAAGGAAGGACAGAGGGAGGCCTGTGTGCCCTGGGAAGTCTCCATGAACAGGAGGAGGTCGATAGCTGCTGACCTAACTGCCCCTGCTCTGGCTACTTACACACCACGGAGAGGCCAGCCTAACCATGTCTCTTAAAAGAAGCTTCCCCTAGAGGGCGAAAGGAATTCATTTCTTCCTGTCAGGTATATGTAAGGAGGCTTCAAAAAGCTAGTGGGGGAGATTCCAGCATCTTTTCATCTCATTTGCCACACACTTCTTGAAGACCCCCGTGGGCATTTGTTGGGACTTAACTGGCATAAGCCAAAATAGAAAACAGAACAAAATCCACCCAAGCCAATGGCTGCTGAGTTCATGACAACCCCACCACACAGAGTGGAACTGCCAGTCCAGCATTTTTAAGCCTGTGTCCTTTCAGTGACAGTAGTCCACGCCTTTCTTCCAAGTTGCCCCTGGGTGAGTATGCAAAGTCACCCACTTAACCCATTGACACTACCCAGGGCTGGCTCCCTAGGATGATCCAAAAAGAGGCCCCTGTGAAGAGGTAACATTTCAGCTGAGCTTGCAGGCCCAAAGGGGCTGAGTTATAGAGAGGTGCGAGAGTGTTCCCAGGCAGAGACAACATAACACACAGATGCCCTAGAGTAGCAGAATTTGGTCAGGCTGGTGCACCACAGTTGTTTTATACGTGTGAAGGGCTTGTGGCAAAGTGGAATGACTTGGTATGGCTCCTCTGTCGTCACAGTCTTGGTAACTCCCACCAAATGACTGGGCCTCCACGAACCATCAAACTCAGCGCCATGGAGTTGCCTCTCACTCCTAGGACAGGGCAGGGTAGTGACGCCCTGTGGGATTCGGAAACCATACATCTTTATGGGAGTAGAATGCCTCATGTTCCTCCTCTGGAGCGGCTGGTGTGTTCTAACTGATGACCTTGTGGTTAGCAGCCCAATGGGGAACCCATTCCTCTCAATAACTAGGTGGGAGCATGCAAAAAACGGGTAGGGATGAGTGTAACTCAGGGATTGGTCATTTTTGCCATTCTGCTGGGTATAGAGTGGGTCGTTTTAGAAGCAGTTGAGAAGGGAATTCCAAGGCACCTAGAGCACAGAGCTGAGAGGCAGGTGTGCAGAGGCAGGCGGCAGCAGCAGCAGCTTCCTCCACTCAGGACAATTAAAGCCCAGGGCCTTCAGGTAGGACGTCCTTGGGGCATTTCTCAGTGCTAATGGAGCTTTTTAACACTTGTTGGAGCAGGGCAGAGGACAAGGGGACTCACTGTTGAGAGGCCAACGCCCAGGGAGAATCCTGTCTGTCAGCATGGCTGAGAAGCACACTGGGCAAAAGAACTATATCCTAAATATTTTCTGATCCTAGTTGTTACTACCTGTTAACTTCCCTGCTAACTAGCGCCCCATAATCATTGACGTTGTCTGTGCGTTCCATGTGGCCATTGCAACAGAGTGTGGAAGCCAGAGGAGAAGCAGAGTGCTGTGGTGAGCTGGGCGATGTCAAGGCAGGGAAAAGGAGGTAGGCACAGGGAGCCATGTCTGACTTTTGCCTCATAGGAATCAGCTTTGGGTTCGTGTGCAGTGGGATTCTCCTGCCTCTTCGTGTTGCCAGTCGAGGTCTGCACGACACCTCACACCGCGTCTTCATGGCTTCAAAAAATGCCTTTATCATTTAATCCCATTCTCCCTCAATCTTGTCTCATGTGTTGATCTCTCTCCGGTGCTGTAAACATTTTACACACACACACACACACACTATATATATATATATATATATATATATATATATATATGCCATTTAAAGAATTTTAAACCATGTAAACATTTTACACACACACACACACACCATATATATATATATATATATATATATATATATATATATATATATATATATATATATGCCATTTAAAGAATTTTAAACCATTTTTCCCCGCCAATGAAATACAAAATAAGTTCAGTGGGAGATGCTTTCAGCTTTGGGATAATTTCTCACTAGATTTGGCTACCATTTAGTCATAGGTTGCTAACATGCCCTCAAATATGGCGTAAACAAATATTTTCCATGGAGAATAATGCCAAAAGCCATTAGGTTATAATAGAATCTGATACTTGAGTGGCTAAGGAAAAAAAAACAACAACCAAGGGAGCAAACTGTAAAACAAAAGGGGGAAAAAAAACTTGTCAAGTTCACCGGCTACAAAGGACCTATTTCTCCCCATAAAATTCAAAAATCCATTGGACTCTTTCCATTCCGCTAAACTAGCGGTTCTCAACCTGTGGGTCGCGACCCCTTTGCGGGTCGAACCACCTTTTCACCCTCTCAGCAAACACATAAATACTTCCCAATATATCATTACATACTTTTTGATTAATCAGTATGCTTTAATTATGTTTATGTTCGATTTGTAGCGATGAAAACACATCCTGCCTATCAAATATTTACACGACGATTCATGAAAGTAGCAAAATGACAGTGATGAAGTAGCAACGAAAATAATCTTATGATTGGGGGTCCCCACAACACGAAGAACTATTATAGGGTGGCGGCGTTAGGAAGGTTCCAACCTAGCCCCTCGGCGCGGGCTCCTACCTCAGACACAGCGCGGAGTGCCCCGCCCAGCCCAGTCCGGAGCACAGGTCCACCCCCGACTACGTAAATGGCCGCACGAAACCAGAGTAGACAGCACTGCGGCGGCGAAAACACTGCTCGCGGCCTCCACCCCGGCCTCGCCCGGTGTCCCGGGAGTCCAAGGGCAGCACCACTCTGCCCGCAGCGCGCTCGCTTCCGCTTAGCCCGCTGCCCCCAGCCCGCGCCCGCCTGGCGGGCACTCTCGCCGGTCCCAGTCACGGCCCAGCGAGCGTGCAGGCCAGGGTCCAGCTGCCCCTCGGGAGGGAGGGTCAGGAGCGTAACTCTCCAGCAGAGCCCCTTCTGCCTTCCGAGGAGCGGGTGGCGGTTTCGACGTGCTGATCTTGCAGAGAGCAGCCCAACGGGGTCCCCCCCTCGGCTCCACCCAGGGTGTTCGCGGTAGAGAGAACTAGGAACCCCGTCGCCCCGCGCGCTCCCGCCCAGGGTCTCACCAGCCGCTAGAATGCAGAGCCCCACAGCCAGCAGCGCCGGCCCGAGGCGGCCCCAGGCAGCGCAGGGCTTCTTGCGGCGGTCCGCAGACACGAAGCGCACAGCGGCGGACATGCTCCTTTTGATTTCCCCACGTCCGGCTGGAAGCCTGAAAGCCCGGCAAGTGAAGCCAACCCGCTGGGCAGGTTATCTAACGCAACAATCCCACATTTACTGTGCTCGAGGCTGAAAGGCGGGTGGGCGTGGTCTAGACCGCGGCCGAGGCGGAAGTGGCCGGGGGTCTTGCAGCGCCTGGGCCAATCGGCAAGCTGGGAGGCGGGGCCTCGGAGCCCATAGACCCGCCCCCTCTGGAGGGCGCGGCCTATTGAGTCGCGGGGCGGTCGGGGGCGGCTGTCATCCATTCCGGGATGCGGGCGGGACTCGCTCCTACGGAGCACCCAGGCGTGACTTTTAGGTAAACAGGGCTACCGCCCAGGAAGGGATGGTGGGAGGGGATAGGAAGCTTGGGCGGGACCGAAGAATAAAGCTCGCTAGCCTAAAAATAGTCCTGTAGCCCAGGTCACAGGAAGCAAGTCATATAGAGCCCGCACCCCTCAAGCCCGGCTTTGCCCTGGGCACTCCCAAGTTGTCCAGACGACCACGAACCAAACTCGCCGCCGTCGGGTCAGTGGTGACTCAGCGACCCCGTGGGTTTCCAAGACCGTCGATGTGTGCGGGAGGAACAAGCCCAGCCTTTCTCCCGCCGAGCCACGGGCGGATTCGAACTTCCCACCGTGCGCAGCCGCTGGCGTAGCAGTTACGCGATCCTGTAGTTGGGCGTCATCAGCATGACTTGTCTTCTGTAAATCGCCTCTCTGCCGCTAGTTTACAGACTCCCCGACCTTGGGCCACGGCACTCTGAGCCCTGAGGGTCGTTGGCTCTTCTTCCACACGCCCTCGAGGGGCTCCGGGAATGGTAAATTGGTAACAGGTGCTCGGCCTCGTGGGGCTCTCTGGCTCTCGAGCCACTGAATGTTTTATCAAAGGTGAAACATACCCTCATGCAAAATGTAAGGGCGAGGTGGAGTCCGTGCCAAATTCCTGGAAGCAATGAGTGGCATGGGCGAGAGGAGGGTTAGATGGGTTAGGGAGAAGGCATTTCTGAGGAGACAATCTCTCCAACAAAACCTAGAAATTAGGAATGGGCAGGATTAACTGGGAGGGCTGTGAGGATGCCTGTGGCATCGATGAAGGACAATAAAAGAAACGTGGCTGGTGATTGTAGAAGCAGACCAAAAGAATCGATATTTTCTCCCTTTTGGCAAAGAATAAAGATGCCAACCAATATGAGTGAGCGTGTTGAGGAAGAGAGGTATCACTCTTCACTCTTCAGTGGAAAGGTAGCATTCTGGAGGACAGTTTAGCACCGTAGTTTCCGTAGGGAAGGCGCCACCCACATGAGTGGGTGGGGCCGGCCAAGCGGAAAACCACACGAGCCCCTCCCCTCCCCTCCCCCTCCCTCCTTCCCTCCTTCCCTCCCCGCTAAGACTGCCCTTAACTCCTCCCGCCTTCCCAGGGCCTAGGCGGTGAAGGTCCTCGCTGTTTTGTCAACGGAGCGGGCGGCTAGCCTTCAAAGAGCAGGTTTATCACACTGGGTGACCTGCGACACCAACCTAGTGGTGCTTCTGCCTTGGCCTTTCCGCAATGCCAGCTCGCCTACCCACCTAGGCAAACGACCCTGTGACATTGTAAGAGGTGGACGCGCCCCTCCCTCTATTATGTTACAAATTTCTCAACTCACTGCCACAGAGTCAATGCCAACTCATAGTGACAACTCAGGGGTTTCCGCGACTGCAGCTACTTCCTGGTATAGAAAGCAACATCTTTCTCCCATGGAGCGGCTGGTGCTTTCTGGCCTTGCAGATGGCAACCCAACCTGTAACCACTATACTACCAGGGCTCCTTGCTACTGATTTAGCAATTTGTAAAACATCAGTTTCACTTAATTGCTATATGAAGGGGGGGGGGGATCAACAGCTGTGAACCAAAATTTGTAATTTATAGAAAAAGTGTAAGTCATGAGTGTCTAACAAAAATGCTAAGGAATATCTGTTAAGGGCCTTGATTCTATGTAGCAAGGGTTGTAAAACAATATCAATATGGCGAACATAGCACACAGGTACAAAGCAGACTCCACATCAGTATATATATTACGGCATTCATCTTAGTAAAACAAAAATACCCTATTAATATATATATAAAAGGAGGCTAGTTGGAAACATACCAAAATTAACAACTCTTGAGAGGCTTGTGGGTGATATTCTGTTTTCTTGGTGATTCACATTTTCTACATGTGGAAAATGGTATAGAAAATGAATGTACAAATGTGCTTTACACAATTGGTTTCTTGTATGAATTGTGATAAGAGTTGTATGATCCCCTAATAAAATGATTTTAAGTAAATATTAATAAAGATGAAAGAAGCAGAAAAAAAAATCCAACCCATGCACCAGTGAAATTCTGGCCATTGAATGATGAAGATTGAATCTGTGTCACACAGAATTAGGTATGAGGGGATGGGGAGGAAATGGAGGCTCTCTGTATAAGGTTCTGATGGTTTTCTGGAATGACTACTTTGTATAGATTTAGTCCATAATCAATGCTCATGGAAACCAAACCAAAACTTACTGTCATCAAGTCAGCTTTGACTCACGATGACCCTGTGGGACAGAGTAGAACTACCCCTATGGATTTCCCAGACTGTATTCCTTACGGGAGTAGAAAGCCTCACCTGTCTCCCACAGAGCAGCTGATTTCAAACTGCTGACCTTGGGCAAATCTGTGGCACAAGACCTCCTTACAATGTTAGGTAAGCGGGAACTAGATGTGGAAACCTGAAAGAAAAGGACTGCACTGGCAGATTGTAACATGTCCTTCTCTCTTTGTAACAGAGAGAGAGATTCATCTGCTCTGTGTCAGGATCCCTGATAGGCTATGACTACTTGTATGCTGTGTGTGTGTGTGCGTGTGTGTGTGTGGTTTATCTATACAAGATGAGTAGAATAGGCAATCCTGTGGAGACAGTGACAGGACCTTGGGGCAGGGGGGCATGGGAGGGGAGCAGGTAGGGGTGAGGGGAGAGTGCTGTGCCAATAAAGACAGGTACAGGGGAATCGTAAGGGTTTTTTAAATGGATGGTGAGGAAGGGATAGCTATTCTGGTTGTGCCTGCTCAATAGAATTGTATCTGAAAAGAATTAGTAAGCAGTGAATGATGGGTAAACATGATAGTGGTGCAGACAGAAAGAAAAAGAGGAAAGAAGAAAGTATATATGTATACATATATATAATTATTTAAATATAGGTATATTCATATATGTATATATATGCAAATGCAACAAGGAAGCAGATGGACTTTGCTTAAAGCTTACCTCAGTACAAGAAGTTTGTTCCAATAATGTACTGTGTGATACTCACCTTGCTTACACAATTGCTGAAGACAAAATGGGTACATAAGCAAATGTGGTGAAGAAAGCTGATGATGCCCAGTTATTAAAAAATATAGCGTCTGGGGTGGTAAAGGCTTGTAGTCAAACAAGCGCCATCTAGCAGGGACGCAACAAAGCCCACATGGAAGAAGCCTGTGTGATCACGAGGTGTCGGTGGGAAAGCCATCAGAAGTTCAAACCCAGGCAACCAAATCGAGGTGAAGGGGAGGGGATGCAGTGGAGACCCCAAACCCACCTGCTAGTTAATTGGACAGTGCTCCTGAGGAGGGCCTCATGGAAGGGGTAATAAAGCTAGGGCGGAGTACAGCACGGATGAAGCACATAACTGTCCTCTGGTTCTGCAGTATCTCCTCCCCTGACTATTATGATTTTTGTTTTACCTTATTAATAATGTTAGACCCACATTTGTGTAATTAAGATCATCCGATACTTGAAAGGCAAGATACATAACCCTTCAGAAACAGTATCAGGAGTTACAGTCCCCAGGGGAACAGGAAGTGACAGGGGAGGGGAAACAGCTGATAGCACTGATGACTGTATGACCCCACTTGAGGGAAATGAACAATGGAATTGTACATAAATGAATATATTGGATGGTGTTAAGATGTGGCAAAATAAATAAAAATAAGGGTTCGGGGGGGGCGGAGATAAAGGGGAACTGATATCAAGGAGTTCACGAAGAAAGAAAATATTTTGAAAATGATGGTGGTAGCAATTATATAATACTGCTTAATCTAATTAAACTGTGATTTGTTAAAATAGCTAGAAGAGTTCCAAATAAAATGATTTTTTTTAAAAAGCAAAAGTATCACTCTGAGGACTAAAATGTGTCGGACCTAAGCTGTGGCACTTTAAAACTTCCGTCTGCATGGGAAAGCTGCACAATGACAACGGCAGCCTCGAGAAGAATCAAGACACTTGATTGTGACTTTGACAAAGAACTGCGAGGTTTGTGGTTTGAAATCAGCAACTGCCCCACAGGAGAAAGAGAAGCTGGCTGCTCTTGTAAAGTTTTACCATTTGGGAAACTGTCCCTGGGATGACTATGAGTATGAATCAATTCGATGGCAGTGAGTACAGTGGATTGGTGAAGAATAATCAATGTACCTTGGACTACCAGAAGCACAAACACATCTGTCTTAGAGGAAGTACAGCCAGAATACTTAGAAAAGAAGATGGCAAGACTTCATCTCATACACTTCGGGTATGATTTGAAGAGGGACTGAAAACCAAAACCCAAACAGACTGACATTGAAGTCTAAGCTGACTAATAGGACAGAGTAGAACTGCCTCTGTGAATTTTGAGCGTTCAACTCTTTACCGGAGTAGAAAGCCCCAGCTTTATCTAGAGCCATGGCTAGTGGTTTCCAACAGCTGATCTTGCGGTTAGCAGCCCAATGGGAAACCACCACGCCATCAGGGCTCCTGTTTCAAGAGGAACTAGTCCTTAGAGAAAGACATCAGGCTTGGTAGAGGGTCCTCCAAAAAGAAAACCCTCAGGGAGATGGATTGGCACAGTGCTTGCAACCACGGCTCAAATTTAACGATGAGGAGGATGGTGCCAGACGGAGCAGTGGTTCATGCTGTTGTACAAAAGGTGGCAATGAGTCAGAATCGACTCAGTGGTACCTGTGGAAGTCGGATGATTTTATGTACCGTATGTACTCGTGTATAGCACATATTTTGTGCTGAAAAACTGGGATTCAGCTTATACATAGGTCAGTGGCATGAATGGATGTCATCTGGTCAAGCCCGACTAACAACAGGAGGAAATCTCATGAAGCCTGACATAGAGTTAATAGCAAAGTGGGTTCGAGATGCATGGGAAGACATTCC
The DNA here is from genome assembly GCF_050624435.1 of Tenrec ecaudatus. Taxonomy (NCBI): domain Eukaryota; kingdom Metazoa; phylum Chordata; class Mammalia; order Afrosoricida; family Tenrecidae; genus Tenrec; species Tenrec ecaudatus. The sequence continues at coordinate 226,140,760 of NC_134530.1, read as the reverse complement.
AGAAGACATAGTGCGATGTGCTTTCCAGAAATGTAGTATTAGTAATGCTACGGATGGCAGTGAAGACTGCGCTTTGTATGAAAATGACAGCAGTGATGGTGATGACAGCGATCTCAGTGAGGACAGCGTCTATGATGACCTCACACCAGCTGAAGCTCTGCATTGGGATACAGATGATGATGAGGAATCCAGTTTTGAAGGATTTTCACTTTTTCCATTTTAGCTTGGTTGCTGATTGAACTCAGGGCATAGTACTCTTAAGGTATCATTGTTGATACTTTATTGTTTTTGTTGAACCTATTTTCGACTTACTGTGCTGGGTTACTAATGTTAAATGACTTGTTGTCCTTTTGTTTATGTTTTTTATTTAAAATAAATATTTAAATACATTACCCCACTGAAGTCTCAGTTTTTAGTAATTTTATTTTCATTTGTTTTGATTATTGAAACTCTCCAATAGCTTCTGCATTTTCCACCCTAGGCTTATACTCGAGTCAATCAGTTTTTCTGGTTTCCCAGGTAATAATTAGGTACCTCAGCTTATACTCGGGTCGACTTATATTCAAGTACATGCAGTGATTTGAATTTGTACGAAAGTGTAGGGGTGGAGTCCATCCTGTCAATCAAGTTACATCCTGGTGATGCCCTCTTGAGGGTATGACCTTCATCTAAGGAGAAATGAGGAACTTGCCCCTCTTGCTGCCCCCTCTCCCTCCACCCTGCTGGGACTCTGCTTGCCTCCAGAGGCAGCCCCATGTGAGCTGCCAGTCCCCAAGAGCTGTAGACACCTACCAGGTGCCATCAACTTTGGACCCATTGATTCTGCCCCTGTTGGTCTGTGATCTTCCTGCATCATGCTTTACCTCTCGGTGGCACCAGGTGCATTTATATGGTCTGAGGAGGGCCCTGCCCTGCATCCAGCTTATAAACTTGAGTTGGACTGGGCTGGGATGCCTTCATGCTATAAAATTCATTCTTTACCTAAAGCTCTTTCCTATACATATGTGTATGAGTGTCATTGGATTTGTTTCTGTACACAGCCCGGTCTAACACTGTACCCAACAACAACAAATAGCTGAGAAACACAGAAGACTTTCTGGGTTCATTAAACCATGGCATTTCACTCCATGCCAAGATTTTTAAAAAAATTATTGGCAAGGCATAGTAAACATAAAGTGTGGAAGATTTAAAAAACCTTAATATTTTGGATTTTTAAAATTTGAAATTCCATGGTGGCACTTACAGGAGACATAATTTTTTAAAAAGAGAGAGTAAATAGGAAACCCAATGAAGAGGAACTGTCATTTCTGCTAATGATTATAGTTGTGAAAGTGATATGACAGGGATGTTCTGGGGTCAATGTTGCACTTAATTGAGCAAGCAGAAAATCTATTTGTTAAAAATGCTCCCCCTGATGGACACTGGTCCCCTTGCACACATTCCCTTAATACAAGAGCACCTTGCTCAACTAAACAGTCATTTCATGATACCCACCTTCCCCACATAAACGCTGAAGATGAATGTGTGCATAAGTAAGTGTGGTGAAGAGAGCTGATGGTACCCGGTTATCAAAAGATATAGCATCTGGAGTCTTAAAGGCTTGAAAGTAAACAAGCAGCCATCTAGCCCAGAAGCTACAGCACCCACATGGAAAGCAAGCAGCCCACCAACATGTGTGATCATGAAGGGCCGAGGGGACCAGGTTTCAAGCACCAAAGGCGGGGTTGGGGTTGGTGGGAAAATCATATCGTGAATGAGGGGAGTGCACGATGGGGACCCAATGCCCATCTGTAGACAACTGGACATCCCTTACAGAGGGGTAATAGGGAGGAGATGAGTCTCCCAGGGTTCAATGTAGCAATAATGAAATTCACAACCTTCCTCTAGTTCTTAAACACTTCCTTCCCCCAACTATCATGATCCCAATTCTACCTTGCAAACCTGGTTAGACCAGAGGCTGCGCAGCGGTACAGATGGGAACTGGAAACAGGGAATCTAGGATATATAAACCCCTCAGGACCAGTGGTAAGAGTGGTGATACCGGGAGGGAAGGAGGGTTACAAAGGGGGAACCTATCATAAGGATCTACATGTAACCTCCTCTCTGGGGAATGGGCAACAGGAAAGGGGGTGAAGGGAGATGCTGGGAAGTGTAAGATAAAATAATAATTTATAAATTATTAAGGGATCATGAAGGAAGGGGGAATGGGGAAGGGATAAAGGAAAATGAGGAGCTGATTCCAGGAACCCAAGTGAAAAGGGGATTTTGAGAATGATGAGGGCAACAAATGTATAACTGTGCTTTATACAATTGACATATGTATGGATTGTGATGAGTTGTATGAGCCCCAATAAAATGATTTTAAAATAATACTCCACCTGTTTCCAGGCTCTGAAGTAGAGTTGGTTTATTTATTTATTTACTTTTGATGGCCCCTCCCTCCACCTTCAGCTGAATGATGATAATGAGAAAAATGACAGGGGCAGGGGGTGCCTGTGGTGCTTGGCTTCCAACTTTTACTTGCTAAATTAGAGTCAAGAATGGTATTTAACTGAAACCTTATTTTAGTCCATGAAATTTTCTAATCTTTGATTTCATCAAGCCAGTTAAAAATAGTTGTGGAGTCATTGCCACAATTACAAATCATCTTCTTCTCATACTCATTGTTGATAGCTCCCCATTTCCCCCACCTAACCTCTCCTTGTGCCCTTAATTAATTATTATCCAGTTATTCTCTCTAGATTTACCTCTCCAAGATTTCATATACAGGAAATCGTACAAAACATAAACAAAAAGCAAACAACAACAAAACACAACGACAACACAAGACCGAAAAGCCTCAATCAAAAAGAAAGCAAAAAATAATAAAAATGGAAACAACTTGAAGTTGTTTAATTGAAACAATTTTTAATGGAAGACTTTTATGTTTATTTCTTTAACTGATGGTCACTTATTGCTTTTTGTTTTTCAGAACAAGTTCTCTAGCATAGGAATTGAATTTTCTTGACATCTCTTCGGTGTCTAGACAGTTCTAGGCTTACAGTAGGTGTTCACAAGGTTGTTAGTCCGGCAGACTAGAGAAATAAATCCAGGGAGACTTGTGTGTGTATAAGAAAGAGATTTATATACAAGAGCAATTGAAAATTGAGAAAACACCCCAGTCCAGTCCAGATCAAGTCCAGAAGTCTGATATTAGCCCCATATGTCCAACACCAATCAGTAAATTCTTCTTCAGATTCATGCAACACATGAAATGATGCCACATACAGGAAGATCACAGGCCAATGGGTGGAAAGTCTTGTGGATTCAGTGGCAGTGGAAGCATCTTAGCGCTGGCAGGGGTCACCACATGGCTTCTTCAGTTCCAGGGTTCTAGCATAGCTCCATGTGTCTTCTCAGCCAGAATGTCTCACAGGGAGGGAGGGAGTGTCTCGCCTCCAGTGAGCTCTTTAGTGGCTCCAAATGAAGTCATCAGGCTGTGACCTGATTGACAGGCTAACCCCCACCCCTTCACTCTTAAGTCTCAAATTGACAACAGATCATGTAACTACCACAAGATATCTGCTTAATATTTAATGAAGTGCTTTTAACTTGAGTCTGTCATTTATTCCATGGTATGAATTTACCAAACATTGACAAAGGTTCTGAGACATTTTGATTTTAATAATTTTGGGTGATGTGGAAACAGATGAGGGTCGGGTAGCTGTTTTCTCCAGATCAAACGTTTGAATCCACCAGCTAGCCCAACAGAAAAAGATGTGTCAGTCTGCTTCTGTAAACAGTTCTAGTCTAGGAAACCCTATTGTGGTGGTGGGCCAATTGCACCCTGTCATAAAGAGATGCTGTGATTGAGTTGGAATGGAGTCAACAGCCATGAGCTACCAGTAGATTTTGTCTTAAAAAGTAGCTACATGTCCAGAAAACATTCCTAAATTAGCCATTGTAGGCTGATTTGTGCAGTGGAGTTACTGTCCATCACCCTTTAACCTTCAGATAATTTTCGTGACTGACCCAAAAAAATGCTTACCAATGAACCAACGCCCTGACAGGGACGGAACTGGTAGCAGTCAAGGCTGTGAGTCAAGTGGAGGTGAGAACATGAATGTCTCCTCCCCCCTCCCCCCCCCCCCCCCCCCCGTCAAACTGCCAGAGAGACAAGGAGGAGAGCATGGAAGATAAGCACCTTTGGGGGCCAGGTTTTGAACTACGCAGTAGATCTTCTTTAGGCTTCATTAATGGCAGTGAGGTGGAGGTTGGTGTATGACAACATTGTTATGTAGAGGCCAACTTCTTCTCTAAAATAAATTTTTGTCTTAAGTGATTCTTTATCTCCTACATTGTATAGCTGCACGATGCTTCTCAGATGTGGGCATAGCAGCATGAATGCCGGACTCTCAGAAAAGTAAGGCACACTTGAGATTTTTGTGAAAGCTGACAGGGAAGGGCAACCAGGGTAGGTACGTCATCTTTTTGGTCTTGACCTTGAACATCTAAGTTACCACAGTTTGCAACTATTAAGAACCTGTGGACCAAATAACCCAATATTTTCTCTCTCTCTCCGTCACTCGCACCCTTGCCTCTTGTGAGTTCTATGCCTGAAGCTCAGTTGGGTAACTTTGGTTGTGTCTGACTCTGTTTCCTGTTGGCAACAGGAAATATCTGTGGTATGCAAAACACTTCACAGGAATTGGAAACAGTACACAGAAACAGGCATTTCTCAGAAGGAACACAGTTGTTTTGTTTTCTCATGGCCTTTGAAGGTTTTTAAGAGAGTAAACATATCGTATAACCTTAATCTTTCTCATGATACTAGGGAAGAAAGAACATTTTATTTTCATTTAAAAGTCAAGGACTTAAATTTACATCTCACATGTAGGCATACCAAAAATTAAGTAGATAAACTTAGAATGTTAGCAATCAACATAGCGTTGGAAATTCATGAGGGTGCTCAAATGGATACGCAAATGTTTGCGGAAAAGCTCACAATCACTAGTCCTCTAGGAGATGCAAATCAAACCAGTGATGGTGCTATCACATTACACTAACAAAGATAGGACCTGGGTGACATGGGAGAAGGGGAGGTGGGGGGAAAGGTAGTGGTGTTAACAGACCCAGGGACAAGGGAACAACAAGTGATCCAAATCGGTGGTGAGGAGGGTGTAGGAGGTATGATCAAGGGTAATGTAACCAAGAGGAATTACTGAAACCCAAATGAAGACTCAGCATGATAGTGGGACAAGTGGAGAATCAAAGGTAATAGAGGAAAGAGCTAGGAGGCAAAGGGCATTTATAGAGGTCTAAATATAGCCATGTACATATGTAAATATATATGAGGATAGGGAAATAGATCTATGTGCATATATTTATGGATTTAGTATTAAGGTAGCAGAAGGACATTGGGCCTCCACTCAAGTACTCCCTCAATGCAAAAATACTTTGTTCACAAATTGGTATTCTATGATGCTCATCTTTCCGACACAAATACTGAGGACAAAGCGGGTGCATAAGCCAATGTGGTGAAGAAAGCTGATGGTGCCTGGCTATCAAAAGATATAGTATCTGGGGTCTTAAAAGCTTGAAGGTAAACAAGCGGCCATCTAGCTCAGAAGCAACAAAGCCCACATGGTAGAAGCACACCAGCCTGCGTGGTCACAAGGTGCCAAAGTGATCAGTTATCAGGCATCAAAGAACAAAAAACCATATCATTGTGTGCTCACCTCCCTGATACGATCACTGAAGACAAATGGGTGCATAAGAAAATGTGGTGAAAAAAGCTAATGGTGCCTGGCTATCAAAAGATATAGCATCTGGCATCTTAAAGGTTTGAAGGTATACAAGTGGCCATCTAGCTCAAAGCCCACATGGAAGAAGCACACCAGCCTGTGTGATCACGAGGTGTCGAAGGGATCAGGCATCATCAGAACAAAAAATCATATCATTGTGAATGAGGGGGAATGTGGAGTGGGGACTTAAAGCCCATCTGTAGGCCACTGGACATCCCCTTACAGAAGGGTCGCTGGGAGGAGACGAGCCAGGCAGGGTGCAGTGTAGCATCAATGAAACATACAATTTCCCTCTACTTCTTACATGCTTCCTCCACCACTATTATGATCCCAGTTCTACCTTACAAGTCTGGTTAGACCAGAGAATGTACACTGGTACAGACAGGAACTGGGAATCCAGGGTGGATGATCCCTTCAGGATCAGTGGTAGTAGTGATACAGGGGAGGGTGGGGTGAGGGTGGGATGGAATGGGGGAACCGATTACAAGGATCTACATGTGACTTCCTCCCTGGGGGACGGACAACAGAAAAGTGGGTGAAGAGAGACATCAGACAGTGCAAGATATGAAAAAAATAATAATTTATAAATTATCAAGGGTTCACAAGGGAAGGGGGAGCGGCGAGGGAGGGGAAAAATGAGGAAGTGATGCCGGAAGCGGAGGCTGCGGTGGCACGGCTGGGGTCTCACTGGGGCTTTGGCCCAGAGGAGCTCTACAGCCTGGAGTTGCCCGTCATTGAAAAAAAGGATAGGAAAGCATTTAATCCAACTTATGAAGAAAAGCTAAAACTTGTGGCACTGCATAAGCAGGTTATGGACCCATCTATTGCAGACACTTGTCCTGAGGTTGGAGTTTTTGATGTGCCGGGAAATGACAGGAGGAGAGAATGCACAGTCCTCGGAAACATGTCAACAGAAGATGCCATGGTGCCGTTGGTCAAGCTTCTAAACAGATGTTGTCATCTCTTTTCAACATATGTTGCACCCCACCAAATAGAGAAGGAAGACCAAGGGGGTAAAAAAAAAAAAAGGAGAGGAGGAGGAGGAACGAAGGAGTTGGAAAGAAGAAAGAGGACGTCTGCAAAAGGAGGAAGAGAAGCACTGGGGATAAGAGGAGGAAGGGCTAACGCGGGAGGAAAGGGAGAGGAGGCCAATAGAAGGAGAGTGACTTTGCTGGAACAGCGAAAGCAGCAGAGGAACAGCAGCTTTAAACTCACCGACCGTCGTGCAGTCCCAGCTGTGTGCCGGCAACTACGAGCAGCAGCAAATTCTTGTCCGCCAGTTGCAGGAGCAGCACTATCCGCAGTAAATGCAGCAGCTGAATCAAGTCCAGCTTGCACAGCAAGAGTTTCAGTTGTTACGGAAACAAGAAGCAGCAATAGGCAGGGCATTTTTGCACCATCAACAGTGAATACAACTGTGCCAAGCAGTATACTATCGGGCAATGCACAGGCCCAAACCCTCAAGGACAACTCGGAGAAAGAACTAGAACCTGAACCTGTGGAAGCAGTTTTGGAACCTGGACCACAAGACTCTTTCAGTAATAGTGGCCCCATCCATGTGAACTCTACCCCAAATCAGAGACCTTAAAGCGATGGTTCAGCAGGATGTGGATTCTGTTATTACCGTGGGCCAAGGAGACGTGGTCACTGAGTACAGACCCACGAAGAAGAATCCTGTCTCTTTGGGGCGTGTGCTACAGACAATTATGACTGTGGGTTGTGGTGTACCTTGAATGGACAGACTCTCCAAACCCTGCTTGTCAGCGTGCATGTCAGTGAGTCCGGCGGTGATAATGACGAGCAGGAAGAGAATGTCACTAATAAAGAGAAAACCAAATGGCCACCAAGCCTGTGCTGGATGAGACCGACCGACAGGACTGCCATGAAGAAGTGTCTGCTGGCAGCGCCCTGTATCCAGGGAAAGGAGTCTATCTCCTCAAATCTGATAACTCCTCCTCTTTGTGGAGATCAAACCAGTCTGCTGCAGAGTCCATTATACAAGATAAAGATGCTTCACAAGCTGGAGTCTAGGATTGGGCAGAAGGTGGCATTTGAATAGGAAATTTCCTTTGAGTTTTTGGAAGCATTGGAGGCAGTGTCTATTGATTTTGGTCTGATAGTTTGTGAACTCTCTTGGGGAGCCAAGATGTCTCAGAGACCCTTTAGCATGCATACTTTGGGCATAGAGGGCTCCCCCAGGTTCCCCCAGTGCTTGGACACTGACCAGCAGAGTGTCTGGAGGATGCTGAAGTTACATGAACTCTGTGTTAAATCTCTAAAGTCTCCAAATTTCAACAGCCCAGCACTGGCCTCCCCCTTGGCTGGTGGTTAGTCGCTTGCCACCTCTTCCATGTGTTTTATGAGACCCATAATATATATCTGCCCTCAGGTTTGAGATCTTTATGTTAAATGGGGTACATGAGATACAGCTGGCTTTGACTGAATGAAGGTCAGCATGCGTAACACTTTAAAAACTCAAAGACCTCACTGGTTATAATAGAAAAAAGCGATGATCTCAATTTGATCTTGTTCCGAATGATCCAGATTGTATGTGCTTCAGGTGCAACTGTTTCGTTCAGAGCCCTATATTACAGAGAGCTATGTTCTGAGGTAGACTGAACCTAGAATGTTCAATCCTGTGATAAGTGAACTATCAGGATACATAGGACACCTCTAACATATTTCTAGAGAGCCTTCACACATTTTCCTCTTCTCTTTTCCAAATTACCAATAGCGAGGCAACATTAATTTTCTACTTGATTGGGCTTCATAGATCGTCTCAAAGTGGAACTGATTTCTACCCAAGCACACAAATGACATTGGCACCTACTGAATTTAAATATGTGAAGCTGTTTTCATATATTTCAGTGATGGATGGGAATCACAACGCAGTGATAGGAAATCCCGGCCAGAGACCGTCTGTTTTCTTTTTGTGATTCCTGCCCTATGTGATTTCAATTTGTGGTCACGTTTAAGAGAAACATGTGCACATGCTTACAGCTTTAATCGGTGTTATATGTATTGATGGGAAGAGGTAAGTTTTTATCTTCCCCAATAAAAACAAACATGAATTAACTGCCTCAATGCTGTATAAAGTGATGTACTAGTCTAGAGGGTCTTCTTTTCAGAAGGGAGCATGACATAGATAGAAAATCACAAGGATAGCAATGTACACTTCATGTGGTTATTGTATGTTGTTATTTAGATACCCAGAGATTTTTATTTCAGAACATGAATCACTTCTTGTAGAAGGGTCTCCACTGATTAGCTGTGGTGCATTCAGTTCAGTACATGATGAGAGGTTGTTTTTGTTTCTTGTGGACTGCATTTCTTTCTGGTTTTTAAAATTGATTTAATACTAGGTTTGTACACTCCTAATTCTTTTTGCACTTGGTTGTTCAGAAATTGAATTATTTTCTCCTAAGCAGTGCTTAATATCTGTGTGGGTGTGTTTCAGTTTTGATTCAGTAGTCCCAGCTCAGAGGTGTCTATCCTGTCACATCCAGAATGCCATGTGAGGCTGCCTGTCAGCGATCACATACTTGTGGTATAGGAGGCAAGGCTCTTCCTGGCTTTTTTATGAGAAAAGTTCTGTATTTAAATGTAAAACAAACTTTTAAAAGACAGGCACCAGTATATATTTCTTCCAGGATTTAATTACAGATTTTGTCCTTACACATGGTAAAGGGAATTATTTTTCAAAAATATCATTGTTCTTGGGAGTAGTATGTTACTTTAGAAGCAGTGGCTCATGCCATGTGTCATGCCAGAATATCTTTTGTTTTAAAACATTTTTATTGCTTTTGGCTGTTAATTAGTATAGCACACATGTGATTTCAAAACAATCTTGTAATAATACATTGAATCAATTAAAATGTTTCTCTGTCAAATAAAGGAAAGAAGAATAGCGTCTGGAGTCTTAAAGGTTTGTTTGCAAACAGCCAGCTATCTAAAGGAGGAGTCAGCTAAGTCCACATGGCAGAAGTACACCAGCTTTTGTGATCCAAGGATTGTAAACACTAGAATCCGAATCTAAAGAAGGGAATGATGTCAGAGATTAAATTGTGAGCACCTGGTTTGCAGAAGGCTATGGGTGGCAGTAGGAGCCCCAGCTCCGCTTGTAGGTCCCCACATAGATTAAGCTTGCAGTGAACCCCCTTCAATCACAGTTATGAATGCGGATAGCCCTGGAATCAGATGGGAGCATTGGAAAGTCAGTTATGGCAGACTCGGGTCAAAATGTACTATGATTTGATCTCCCCTTGGACTCATTTGAAAGCTATTGCAGTTTTTAAAAGCAATAGTGAGGGGGACGACATGCGTGGATTAATATCTTAGGGCACGCCCTCTGACCAGGGACCAGGCATGTGAGAAGCCTTGCTAACATGCAGAGCGCATTGGAAAGTGGGCTGCTGCAGATGCAGGTGGGTAAATAGTTGCACCCTATCATGTGCTCTCCCTGAGGATCCATTGAAATGTATTATAATCTTTAATGTTTCCTGCTTTTTTATAATTGTGCGTTTTCTCGATTTCGCTTTGCTATTATTGTTAGTTGGTTTTTGTTTTGTTTTGTTTTTTAAACAGATTTTGTATATGTAATCCAGGATAGGTAAATTGGGTTCCTTGGGGGGTATGGTAGGGGAGGTTGAAGGGAAATGTAGAGCTAATAAAGATGAGTACAAGAATAAAAAGACTGTTCCGAAACCGATCGTGGTAATGATTATACAATTCTTTATGATGTGATTGAACTATTGTATTATATGTGAATTATATGCCAATAAAACTGTTAAACCAACACATCCTTTGTACAACAGTGTTTTATCGTTGACGATAATAATATTACTATCAAAAGAGTTATCTTAAACACCATGAGGCTAAGCTATGATGTCATTCCATAGACTGCTCACGATGTCTCCAAAAGTGAACCGGGACCATATGGAAGTCATAGTTATATGGACGGATTTTGAGTGCTCGCTTGATCATAGCCCTAATATAAGAGCAATTAGTTCTCGTGACAGGTCCCTGCACAGTACGCCCCTGCGCGAGATCACTAACCATGTGGTGGCCACAGCAAAACGTGGCAAAGAAGCCAGATTGTGCCCAACCATCAGGAAAAATAGCTTCTGGGTCTTCAAGTCTTGTCTCAGAACAAGCAGCCATCTAATTCTGGGGTCAGCTAAGTCCACACAGAAGAAGCACAGCAGTCTGTATGATCCACGGACTTTAAACAATAAGATGCAAACTCAGAGGAGAGAAGAGTGCCAGGCCTACATTCTGAACACGCAGTTTGAGGAACACAATGGGTGACAGTGGAAGCCCAAAATCCACTTCGAGGTCCCTTTGTGGCTTGAATCCCTGGAGAATCCTCATGGCCCACAGACTTGGGATGTGAACAGCCCCGATATCAGACAAAGAGCAGTGCAAAGAGGTTCTTAGCAGCTGGACTTTGACTGGAGGGTAACCCCTTGACATTAGATCTCCCTTTGGGCCCACTTTCAATTTATCCTAAATTTTTAATGCTGTCTGCTTTTTCTTAGATTGAGATCGTTCACTGTTTTATATGATCATTGTCGCTGGGCTTTCTTTCTTTTCCTTCCTTCCTACCTGCCGTTTTTGTTTTTTATCCTTGTTTTATTGTTATTATTATTTTTCTCTGTGGGGAAGCCATGATCTATGAAGACAGTAACTGAAACAATAATTCCTTGTGGGGATAGAAGGGCAGGTGGGGGGAATGGAGAGTCAACAGCAACGGGAACAAGAAGGAAGAAAATGGTCCAAAGTCAATAGTGGTGATAATTGCATAATCCTCCATTATAATCAAACTATTGATTCGTGTGATGTATTACTTATAATTCAATAACACTATTTTTTAAAGAATACATTTGGAATGCAATTGGTCTGTCACTTGTTTTCAGATGAGCAAGGTGAGGCAGGTGAACAGAAATTAAGGCGAATACAAATTATGCTAAGCAGTAGAGTTAGTATATAGGGCACTTCCAAGAGGCAACTGATATACTAGAGGGGAAAATCTCATGGAGTCATTGAAATTAAAAAGTCACACACATTTTTTTTCGTTACAGTTAGGAGGGTTTTTTTTTTAACCTTCTGCATCACATATCTAATAGTCCTATTATTCATTGACTTAATACTCTGTAGAAAAAGAATACAGACTGTATAAGTGTGTGTGCTGGGAATTTTAAATCTAAGAAAGGCCAATCCTCACACTTTTAATGTATAATCTTCCTTTAATTTTTAACTTCTTTAAGAATCCACGAAATAATAGAAATATGTTAGAGACTTTGCTAATCAATAATTTTACTACGGATCATCTCATACATTTGTGGTTTTAGTAAAACTTTTCCTTTTGGTGACCAGGCTCTATGTCATTTGTTAATTTTGAGGTAGTGGTCTTTGAATTTTCAAACTCTCCAATAGAACAATTTCCCCTTGTCCATAATATAAGCTACATTTTTTCCCCTCTAAGATTGTCAGTTGACATTTCCTACATGGTTTTTATCTATCTATGTTGCATGGTTTTAAATTCAAGCTGATTATGTCCAGCTCATTCTTAATACAGGTATCAAAGAAAATGTGGCATAAGATCGTAAAATTAATTATTACATGTTACAACATTGAACTACATAGAAGTGAGTCATAGTCACTTACAAATCTATTATCAAATAACTGGAAGGTTTCTGATATAACACCAGACTCGGTAATAGCTGTTAAAAAAATGAAAGATTCGAGGTCTGTTCACTTAGAAATGCCTATAAATTTTCAAACCCTGGTAAACTCTTAAAGCTGAGACTTTAAAAGTGAAATTTTTGCTTTCTATAATGTTTTTTATTTCAACTTTTGGTATGTTTATATATAAAACAAGGTACAAAATCCTTTTGAAAAGGGGCTTAAAAGATATCTAAAGCTTCATCATTTCCCCCAGATAATTATTTCTTTTTGATCTTGATTCTTTTCCTTCATAATTATTTAATGTGTTATTAGTAAACAGACATTAATCTTTTTTTCTAGACAGGCGAAAGCTAATGTTGCCTATAGTTTTACTCTAAACTGTCAAAAGGACTGCAACTTATAAAACAAAACTGTTTCAGAATGACACACATATATGAAAAATTGTCCAAAATTAAAAATATTAATAGCAGTTATCACTGACTATACAACTTATTTGCTCTTCATAGCTCCCTGCATTTTCCAACTTCTTCGTTGGTCCATTCCACGTTCTAAACAGTTTGAAACCTGGAAGAAAAAAAAATGACACATTTCCAAGCTAGAAATCCCTGGTAATCAAAACAAATCCCAAGTATCTACAATCAAAAACTGGAACCAGAAATCTCTGGTGACTGAGAGCCAGGGCATTGAAATGACTGTCTAGATCCCAATGCAGCATTTCCTGCTGGTTTTCAGCAGCGGCAGGAGGAAGAAAACGGGATAACAGTAGCAAATTAGGCTGAGCTGTCCTCACTAGAGGGACGGGAATCTTCTTGGCATCTTTAAAAGCATAGCTTCACGTCGCTGTGAAGTCACTTCAAAGATATCATGCAGTCACAGCTCTGGTGCTGTTGGATGACCTGGCTCCTTTCCAACAACATTCCCACGCTCGAAAGGCCTTTGTCCAGGAAGGGCACTGAGATAACAAAGCGTTTCTATTTCGACGACTGCATGCTTAACAACCGAGTTCTCCAGAATGAATGTGCTGATAATCACGATGCTGGCCTTGCCCATAATCTATCACTTCGTAAGAACTGCCTACTGCCCTCCACTGTAGCTGTTAAGGGAGGTACGAGAGAGCACGACGTACGATCGAAACATGGAGGAAATAAGCTAGGTTAATGAATAGCTCGACCTTTCTTCACGGTTGGTTTTTGTCAAGGAGAGAAAAAGTGCTCTCCGATTTGAGCACAGTAATAAGAGTCTCGCCCCAGAAAGCACACCAGTTCTAACATGCTAAACGTTTCCTGGAGTCTTTTTGAACGATAGGTGTAGCAGGAACTCGCTGTCCTGCTTGAGGAAGGATGGCTTCTTCCCCTAGTCACAGTCCAGGCTGAAGGGAACGAAGGCAATGTAAGGTATTCAAAGGCTGCTTAGGACGTGCAGGAACTTCTCAGAGTCCAGGTTTCTGTCCTTCCGCCCACGGACAGACAGATCCTCTCATGAGCCACACCATCTCACCTGGCCACCGCCTTAGACTTCCACCTGGATTCTTCCTCGTTGTTGTCGTTCACAAGGTCTCCCGGTGCTATTTGTTATCTGCATCATCTATGAACATTCTGCGGCTTCCCCTGCATCGCTCACGGTGCGGCGACAACGAGCCTGAGTGCGCAGGGTTTAGGATTGGTCAAGACGCGAGCGCTCTATTTGGTAGAGCTACTGTTCCTGTGGAATATTGTAGTCAACATTCCAATCATGAAGCGGAAACCTTGATATACCATTATTAAGGACTTCCTACCTTTTTATGAGGAGCCCGGATGGTGGCGTGGTTACACATTGGGTGACCATCTTGGAAACCCACAGGGACAGTTCTACCCTGTCCTATAGGGTGGCCGTGAGTTAGAATCGACTTGGCGACCATGAGTACTTTCTACTCATACTTTTCCAGTTTTAACCCACCAGCCAGCTTCTGAGCAGGGGAGGTGGTGTGGGGGGGTTTTGTGGCACCTGGCTCCTGTCAAGGTGACAGTCTTGGAGCACCTATGGGGCTGATCTTCTCTGCCCAGAGTGCCATGAATTGGAATCAGTTCGACAACAAACCGGGACAGTTTCGTTTCTGTTCGTCAGAGTTTGCAACTTGATGTGCACCTTGAAAATAAGACTGCGCCTAAACAAGTTGAGGAATAAGATGGAATGTTGATAAATTCATTCCCTCGCATCTTGACAAGGCACTTCTCCCTTGATGAACTCGATGCTTTGCATTTGGGAACAATTCAAAACAGTGGCCTCTGTTCACGAGAAGTTGATAATTTACTATGAAAAAGCAAAGGGAAAAAAAATCCATGGCATGTAAACCCCAAACCAAACTCCCTGCTGTGGAGCCGATGCTGACTCATAGCAACGCTGTAGGACAGGGTAGAACTGCCTCTGTGGGTTTCTGAGACTGACACCTTTTGCAAAGTGGTTGATTCCAAGCTGCTGACCTTGTAGTGACCAGCCCAACTGATAACCACGACGCCACTACCAGAACACAGTGACGAATGTCTGAATAGTGAGTGACGGAGAAAGTGAGTCACTGCCATAGAGATACACAGGCAAAACATGACACAGGGCCATTTGTCACAAGGTCATATGATTGAAAACAAATTAGAGCACAGGAGCTTTGGAGGCATAACTTAAAGTTTCCCTTAAAACAATGTTCTCTGCCTATTTTATCGTAAAGTCTCCTGTATCATTTGCCATCTGCTCCCGATGTACATACTTGTGCTTATACATGTGTTAATGTAGAAATAATTCTATTTCCTTTCAAACCACCGTGGCGACATCAAAGCTTCAAAAGTAAGTGCCAATTCTGAAGCTTTACAAGCAGCCGGTTTCATTTGCTCCCTTAATCAATCGTGGAAAACAAACTATATGGTGGAAGCAATGCGATTAATTAGGAAGTCAGATAACCAACTAACCCACACTAACTAAACCACACCAACTAAACCACACCACTGCCACCAAGTTAATTCTGACTCTTAACAAGCTTATTGGACAAACTAGCACTGCCCCTACGGGTTTCTGAGACGTAACTCTATGGGACTAGACAGCTCCATCTTTCTCCCAGACGATAAGCAGGGCATTGTGAATTCACCTCTAGTCTAGGAGAAAACAGGACAGAAGTAACCCATGTTAGTATGTTTGGAAAGAGTTCAGTTGCCTCTGTTGGTATGTAATGAGCCCTGGTGGTGCAGTGTTTAAGCGCCTGGCTGCTGACGGGAAGGCAGTGGTTCAAAGTTCTCAGTCACTCCGCAGAAAGCAGCGGAGGCCTTCTGCTTCTGTGAAGCTCCACAGCCTAGGAAGTCATGGGGCGCAGTTCACCTCTGCCTTCTAAGCTCGCGAGGAGTCAGAGTGGACTCCTCGACCATGGATGGGTTTGTGTATGTCTTGATTGACTATAAAATCCCTCCCCCAACCTCACTCTTGCCAATGCTGCATCCCGCCGCCCTCTGAAGCGTTTAAGATGGCTAACGTGCATTTTAAAAAGGAGTTCTAACGTGCATGGAAGTTTGAAGTGCTGGTCTTCAACCAGAGTACATTGATATGAAAAAGAGGAAGTTTACTAAGAAGGACATTTACTAACACGTAGTGCTCTGACTTGTTTTCACTGACGGTGGCTGACTTCCCTCAGCGGGCACACTACAGCATTGTTTCTGACAGCGCCCTGCGGGACCTTCGGGGTAGGACATTGTGGGACTTGTAAGCAGCCAGAATAAGCAAGGGACAGATGAGCTGCACTGCATGATAAAGAAAAACGACAGTTCTGACTGCCAGGAATCCAAGAGTCAAAATGAGGAGCCCTTCTATGAAACGCAGTAAGGAGTTGAACCAAAGAGAAGAATGCCCGGTGAGAAAGGCCTGGGGAAGGGTATCATGCCGAGGCTTAAAGGGGGTAAATCCAATGCCATGGAGTGAATTCTGACTCAGAGTAGCTGACCCCGTGACCTGCTTCATAATCTTCGGAGAGAGGAGGTCTTTATGGAAGCACAAAGTCTCACTTTTCTCCCTCAGGGTAGCTGGTGGGTTTGAACTGCTGACCTTAGGGTTAGCAGCCCCACATGCAACACACTGTGCCACCAGGGCTCCTGAAGGACAGACCAGCCCTGGGAGTGTAGTGGGCTATGAGTTGGGCTCCTAATGGAAAAGTCAGCTGTTGGAAAGCACCAGTCACTCTGTAGGAGGAAGATGAGGCTTTCTACTCGCATGGCATTTAGTCCAAGAAACCCCCAGGCCCAGTTTTACTCTCGGCTGTAGGGTTCCTTTGAGTTGGCATCAAGTCCTGGGCAGTGAGTTTGTTTTTTTAGTTGTTGCAAGTGATAAATTCTTCGTAGTGTCAGCCAGAATCGACTCCATGGGTCACAACAAGCACACGACATGGTCCAGTGATTGGCCGCTTCTTCCTGTATGAGGTCAGGTAGTAGGTATTTTCAGGGCTGTGGATCTCTGAGTCTCCGTTGCATCTGCATACTCATTTCCGCCATTGTTGCATGGAAGCAGCCAAAGGCACTAAATATAGACTAGGTATGATAGTGTTCCGGTCAAACTTTATTTTAATAACATCGGCGACCCACTTGACTTCCTACAGAGTTACAGACCTCTGGGATAGCCTGCTACGTTGTAGGTGAGTGATTTCCGATTCTCAGTTCTCTGATGTGTGCTGCTTTGGGCCGTGGGAGAATCTCCTTTTCATGCAAACCTTTAGTAAGCCCCTGGGGTAGGGCTACCTTGGGAAGCAGCATGAAGGGACAGGCACAAGTGAGCAGCGGGAAGAGCCCGGGCGAAGTGCAGAAGCAAAGCAACCGCTAGCAGTTGGGACCCGGGGAAGAGTCACGTGTCAGTCTCCACAGGATCCTCCAGAGACCCGTGGGGACACTTGGTTTCCATTTGCCCAGTTTAGGGAATTTAGAGGACCCAGAGCCTGCCTGGTGGCAAATGCCTGGTGGCTCCATGAGCAAAAGAAGAGCCGGTGACAACCGGAAGAGTTGTAGTATTAAAACCAGATGTACAAATAGCTAGGAATGCTTTGAAAGCACAGTGCTTGTAAACAACACTGACAGACAGCATCCCCAAGTCTCTGGGCATAACAAGCTCAGAAAACAAAAAGTGGGTTCTGTGCCCACGAATCTATGAGAGGATATTATGACACATACACATGATATAGTAGAGCATGGGGGGGGGGGGAAGGGTTATGCAAACTTCTTCAGAAAGCTTTGCCATAGCCAAACCTCTTCTAGGAATGACTCACTAGGACCCACTGGGGATCACAACCATAGTCTTGGGGTACAACAAGATTAATTGGCATAATTCATAAAGAAAATATTCTACCTTATAGGTTCCCAGATTTATTTGACCTACCATCCCCTAGCATAGTTGAGCTGTGATCCCCAAGGCCAGCAGTTTGAAACCACCAGCAGCTCTGAGTGAGAAAGACGGGGCGGTCTCATCTCAGAAATAGTCACTGTCTCAGAAATTCACAGGGTCAGTTTTACTCTACCCTCTAGGGTCACTATAGGTCAGTATTGACCTGATGGCAGTGAGTTTTTGTTTTGTTTGCCATCCTCTTTTCAGGAAAAAAATTATGCAGTGCCCCCGTGGCAATGAAAACCTTTCGTACTATCGCCCACAATCCAGGATAAAGTGTAGATATTTCCTTTTGCAGCCCGATCCTACTAGTGTCCCCAGGGAGCAGTGACTAGTGTCCCCAGGGAGCAGTGTCACCCACTCCAAGAACCATTGTTCTCTATTCTATTTTTGTGAGTAGCTACTGAGATCTTAAAAGGTCGGGAACAGTCATCTAAAGTGGAGCTACTGGTCTGTCATCATCCTGAGCAAAGACGAGCGAAGGACATCAAAGAGCAAGGAAACAATTGGTCCAAACATACAATGGACCATGTGGAACTCAGCCTCAATGACCACGAAACCAGAAGGAAATGGTGCCTGTCTGTCACCGTGGTCCACCCTGAAAAGGGGGACAGTGGAAGGTCTTGGAAAGAGTGGGAGAAAAATGCATAAGAGAACTCAAAGTCACACAGATCAGACTTACTGCTCGGACATGGGCTGGTGGAACCCTTAAGACTGTAGCTCATAGACTTTCACTAGCTCAGCTTAACTTTCGGTCCAAGTGCGGTTTATGAGAAAGGAAATCACTTCGTAGAACAATAAATCCTTGGAGATAAAAACAAAACAAACAGCCTTTGCCCAGGGACAAAGCTCAGAAGGAAGGCAGAAAAGAAGGTCCCAAGGGAAAGGAGAGAGCAGTAGGCACACAAAGGCAGCAGGAAGGGTGCTGTTCACATAGCGGGGATTGCAACTAGTGTCACAAAACAAAACGTGTTTGAACTGTTGAATGGAAAATCAATTTGCTCTGAAAACCTTCACGGAAATCACTATTCCGTGTATAAACCATTAACAAATAAATGGATATCGTTTTTGACTCCTGAATATTTACAAAAGTTTTCTTTGGTATCAATGCCCCAATGTTTCTACTACCATATCATATTCAAACCCTATTTCCATTTTTGATCGTCACATGGCTGAAAAGTTTTGGACTTCAGTATGTACATTAGATACCTGTGACTTTCCCGATTTGATTGACGAGTTTGAGGATGAGCGCAGCTGTCTTCTTGAGGATTTAAATGGATAATCACTTCTTTAGACTTGTCACGGGTAAAAATGCTAATTGGCAGAGGAGAGAAAATTGAAAATACCTTAGTCATCCACGTTGCAGTTTTGAAAGAGCCTAGTGACTTTCATTTTGAAATTTAGAGCATGATTTCCCGTACCTTCCTGGTACCTTTACAACATATATGAAAGGAAAAACATACCCATATCCCATCTTCCGTTAAAAGTAAAAACTTGGATTAGGAAGTAATACTTAAAACTTTCTAGTACATGTGTCCAAAGACTCTAAATTGTTTACAGATTAACTGTCCATGCCTTAAAGCCACACATTTCACTATCATGCGATTGTGGCTCAAGTTTTGCTCCATTCTTACACAGGCTCTTCACCCCTGTGTTGGGAGACTGATGTTCTGTTTTCTGGACAAATAGTAAATATACACAGCTGGGAGAACAACATGAAACCTACGAGCTGACAGGAAAGAGAAGTATTTAATCACCTTTTAATCTTGATAATAACAATCACGTGTAAATAAGTAGTAAGGATAACAGTTCCTGGCATATAACAGAAATCCAAACCAGACTCACTGCCATGAAGTTGATGCCCACTCCTAGCGATCCTGTAGGATGGGGTAGAACTGTCCCTGTGGGATTCTGCGACTGTCACGCTCTACAGGAGAACAAGCCTTGTCTTTCTCCCTTGGAGAGGCTGGTGGTTTCAAATTGCTGACCTTGTAGTTAGCAGCCCAACACATAACTGCCACACCACCGGGGCTCCCAGCATACAGTAGAAGGGAGGCAATATGTTAAGGGAGGTAGCAGCTATTGTTCCCTGCTATTTTATAAGCAAGAAAAATGAAGCTGGGAGAGGAGTCTTACTCAGGTCTCACACCTAGTGAGTGACTTACTGCACAATCCATGCTCTTACCTCATATGCTACCCTGCTTCTCTGGGAGTCATTGAATAAGTTCTTTTTACATCAGGAGCCCCGGTGATGCTGTTGGGAAAGCATTAGACTGCTAATCCATCTCAAGGTCAGCAGTACAAACAAACCCACCAGCTGCTCTTTGGGAAAACCACCTGGCTATCTGCCCTTAACCAAGATGTACGACTTCAGAAACCCTGTCCAGGGTAGCTGTGAATTGCAATCAACTTGATGGCAGTGGGGGGTTTTGGGGTTGTTTGTTTGTCTTTATTTATTTTCACATTGCTATGGGCTAAGCATTGGGCTGCTGACTGCTACTTTGGTCGTTAACATTCACCAGCTTCTCCTAAGAAGAAGAATGAGGTTGCCGCCTCCCATAAAGATTTATAGTCTTGGAAACCCATGAGAGCTATTCTGCTCTGTCTCAGAGAGTCTCTCTGAGTCAGAATCAACTCAACATCAGTGGGTTGGGTTTGGGCTTTTTGGTATGTATAAAATTATAAATAGCACAACTTTAGTTTTTAAATTTTCAAATATAGACTGGTACAATAAAACTTGGAATGCTGGGAAGTGGTATAAAGCAGAAACCTGTCAGAAAAGGAAAACTAAAATATTTTCCACTAAAATGAGCAACGGGGAAGTGCTGAGGCTACAGCATGCTGCAGGTAGGACTCTCAGCAGGTCTGAGAGAACCAGGGAGTTGTGTGGCATGCTCTCTCCTAGGTCTCACTGATTATGGAATTAAGCACCAGAGTTGACTCATGTTACCGCTTATCACTCTTCCGCACTACTCAGTTATTATTTGCTGTCATGAGAATTGGAATGACGACAACATTGGAGACAGACAGACTGAGTCAGGGATCAAATATTTTTTTCACAATGAGGAAGGGCAAATTTGAGACCCATGGACAGGAAGAAGGTTGTACAGCAAGGTGGATAAACTTCCCAGGAGTGTTGACCATCAGAGGACTAATATCCTGGGAATAGTCTCAGGATAATAAAAAAAAAAGACCTCCAATGCTTTATCTGGAATTAGATAGGATGTGAGATGACCCCAGTGAGTAATGTTGGATAGAAGAAATTCCAGTTAGTTAATGGTAGTTAATGGGAACTTAGGAAAATATAGGGAGTCTGTATAGAGGTTGGTCCTAATGGTTTGATCACTCCAATCAATGAAGACTTAAGTGTTTTATCTGTCATTAGACAAGAAGCTTGTTTTGTATAAAAGTAGCAACTACTTAGAGTTAGAAACAAGATCCCCAAAAACAAGCCCACTGTCATGGGGTCAATTCAGACCCATAGCAACCCTAGAAACAAGAGGCCAGTAAAAATGGGCTGTGTATAGAGAAACCTAAACAGTCTACTCCTCAGTGGCCAATGCATGTTGCTCAACATTGCTCAAATTCCTGACAGAGTAGATGCACACGTAAATTTCAAAATGTGCAGATAAGAGCAAATCAGAATAAATGGAGAGGAAACTCTCTACCAAACTCTTTATGGCCAGATGCCTTTATAGAAATATCTTAGTTTTCTTATAAGCTAATAACATAGAGTGGGGCAGAAAAGGAAGGATTGCATGTTATTTTCTAAAGAAATACAGGTTCAATATGCTGGAGTAGTTAAGATGAATCAATAAAATATGGAAATCAACAAAAATAATATTCTCAGAAAAAAAGACATATTGTTGTAGCTTTGAACTATATACGGTTCTTTTACTGTATGCTGTCTTTTAATGATTCAAAAGGAGGCAACTAGAATTGAATGTTAAAATAGGTGATTAAAATGACCAACTCACTCACTGCCATAGAGTTGAAGCCTACTCACAGCGGCCCTGTCGGACAGATTGGAAGTACCCCTGGGTTTCTGAAACTGTTGATCTTTTTGAGTAGAAAAACTCATCTTTCTCCCACATGTTGGCTGGTGGGTCAAGCTGCTGGTCTTGAGGTGTGCAGGCTAATGTGTAGCCCCTATACTACCAGAGGTCTCGGTGAAAGATGCGATCGGCAACATTTTGGACAGTCCAGAAAGGATCCAAAGAAGATGGAGAGAATACAAGAGTCACGGTAACACAAAGAACCGGTTGCCATTCAACCACTTCAAGAGCTAGCATATGATGAAGAACTGACGGTATTGAAGAAGTTCAAGTGGCACAGAAGGGATGAGCCTAAACCAAGGCTCCAGGAATTCACAAAATCCCAATTGCTGGTGTTTCAACACTGGAAGCACTCAGTAGTCTATGCAAAGAAATTTGGAAGACAGCAATTGGCTAACTGACAGAAAGTCTGTACCCTTTCCGAGACAGGTGATCCAATAGAATGTTCAAATTACAGAACAACATCACTGATATCACATGCAAGGGAAATTTTGCTGGGGATCATTTAACAATAGTTGCAGCGGTACATCAATAGGAAGCCATCAGAAATCAGACTGGGTTCAGATGAAGATGTGGAACAAGGGATATATCATTGCTGATATCAGATGGATATAGGCTGAAAGCAGAGAAGATGAGAAAGATGTTTGCTTCTGTTTCTTTGACTGTACAAAGGTATTCTACTGTTTGGATCATAACAAACTAGGGATAGCCTTGAGAAGAAGGGGAATTCTAGAACAGTTTATTGTGCTCGTATGGGACCTGTACATGTATCAAGAGGCAGTTGCTTTAACAAAACAAGGTTAATACTATGTGGATTAAAATCAAGAAAGGTGTATATCAGGGTTTTGCACCCTCTCACCATACTTATTCAATCTGTATGCTAAACAAATTGTCAGAAATACTGGACTATATGAAGAAGAACACAGTGTCAGGATGAGAGGAATTCTTGTTAACAATCTTCGATATGCAGATGACACACCTTGCTTGCTGAAAGAGAAGGACTTGAAGTACGTGCTGATGAAGATCAAGGACTGCAATCTTCTATATGGATTACAAATTAATGGAAAGAAAGCAAAATCCACACAAACTGAACCAATAGATAACATCATGATTGGGGTAGAAAAGGTTTCAATTGTCAAGGATTTTGTCCTGCTTGGATCCATAATCACTGCTCATGGAAGCCACAACCAAGAGATCAAAGGGTGCATTGCAATGGGAAAATCTGCTACACAAGATCTCTTTAGAGTGTTGAAGAGCAAGGATGTTATTTTAAGAACTAAGGTGTGCCTGACCCAAGCCATTATATTTTCCATGGCCTCATATGCATGTGAAAGTTGGACATTGAATAAAAGCGACTGAAGAAGAATGTATGCATGTGAATTGTGATGCTAGAGAAGCATATTGAACATGCCATGGACTTCCAAAAGAACAAACATCTATTTTGGAAGAAGGACAGCCAGAATGTTCCTTAGAAACTAGGATAACTACACCAGAAGGACTTACCATAGAGGCGCGGCAGAATGAACTGGCCCCTGCCTGCACCCTGGGACTGAGGATTGGGGTACTCAGATGGGAGAGGAAGCCGAGAGTGGCCATCCCAAACCTGTGGAAGTGGCAGTCATTGGACCCTGGGGTGAACCCACGGTTTGGTTGGTGCCCAGTGGAAAGGGTCCCAGAATCACCATATATTTTGTACTTCATTCCCACTTCACAGAGACATGACAGGCTTTCATATGTTGGGTAGGGATTTGAACTTGGAAGAACTGGTGGAGGTTTTCTGGCACTAAGCCCCATGCTTAGGGTAAACAGAGCCCAATCAATGGGAGTGCGAACTGGGTGGAGCAACATGTTACTCGTGGGCTGTGGCTCACAGTTCAACTGTACTTGCATAGACTGCTCATACCGACCGTGTCCAGAGTGATGCATCTTTAGAAAAATTGAAGACATTACAAGTTCAATCGCCGTATAGTTCTGGGGGGTGATTAACAAAGTTTTACTTTTCCAATTCTATGGGGGTTTGTTTTCCTGCCTTTAGTTTCCTTGTTTTTGTTTGTTCGTGTTTTGCTGTCTCCTAGTTGGTTTGTGGATGTTGTTGGGTTGTTGGTCTTATGGGGTTTGGCTTCGTCCTAATGATGACAAAGCAAACATGAGTCAAGCATATCCCAGGCACAAGCAGATGGATGCAGAGCCCCCACTGAACTCTAGCCCTAATTCAAGGGCCAACTGATAATATAGCCCTGCTCCATACTCACTTTCATGAAATGATTACTGAAGATATGGGTACTACAGCAAAGTGTGGTGAAGAAAGCAGATGGTGCCTGGCTATCAATTGGAATAGTGTCTAGGGCCTTAAAAGCTTGTATTCAAACAAGCAGCCATCTAAGCAAGTAGCCGACTAAATCTACATGGAAAAAGCACACCAGCTTGTGTGATCCAAAGATGACAATAACAAAATTCAAATATGACAAAGGGAAAAGTATCAAAATCGAAATTGTGAACACCCAATTTGTAGAAGGCTATGGAAGACAGTGGGGTTTCAAAACCCATGTGCAGAATATCTAGTCAGATTAAGCCACTGAAAGATCCCCACTAACGATAGGCAAGGGTCTTAAACAGCTTTACTATCAGATGGGGATCATTGTAATCATGATTACACAGGATCGAACTTTGATACTTGGCGGGTTGACCCAACCTGAAATTCTTCTAGATATTTCTTGCTATTTCCATGACAAAATTTCATCCCTGGCCTCTTAGATATTCATGGTGTTTTTTTCTTTCTTACTCACGGTAGTAGTTACATAATTTCATATAAATTTGGAGGTATAAAAGTGTAGGGGTGGAGCCTAGCCTGTCAATCAGGTCACAGCCTGATGAGGCTTCATTATAAGGATGATGAGCATGACCTTTTCATAAGGAGGGTGCTTGGAACCTCCCCATCTCCTGCCTTTACCTTCCTGTTGGTGAGCCATATAACAGAATCTTGTGATGCTTCCACCTCCATTGGATCCAGAAGACTCTGCACCCACTAGCCTGTGATGTTCCTGCATTCTGCATCATTGCATGTGGCTTTTTGAGTCTGAAGAGGGTATTTATGGACTAGTATCGAACTTATTATGGATTAGTATTGGATTTACGGACTGCATCTAGACTGGACTAGGATGTTTGTTTGATGTAGAATGACTTCTTGATATAAAGCTCTTTCTTACACATATATGAGTCTCTCTGGATTTGTTTCTCTAGTCAACCGGCCTCACACACTCATTATTTGTACTTTATATTTGTATTATTGTTGTTGTACCCTTACCACTTTAAAAAAACAAACAAAACAAAGATAGTGAGATTTCATCTCACATACTTTGGAGAGACTAGTTATCAGGAGAGACCAGTCCATGGAGAAGGGCATCACACGTGGTAAAGTAGAGGGGCAGGTAAAAAGAGGGAAGCCTTTCAGGAGATGGATTGACACCATGGCTTCAGCAAGGCATTTTCTTCCCTCCATTGAGTAGTTTTTTGACTAGTATGAAGCATAAGTAGTCTGACGTTTTACTATGATACGAAAATGGGACAAAAATAAATAGAACACAAGTGCACACACACACAGAGAGAAATGATCTCATTATTACATATTTGCAAGATAGTTCTCTAGAGGCCTGCCCTAATCTTCTCATTGAAGATTGCATCTCCCCCACATTCTTGAACCTCCTTGCCCTGCTCTACTCCCCCCCCCCCCCCATAACCCTTGTCTCCTTTTGTTTCATTAAGTTTATTTTCTCTCTCTTTCAGGCTCTCTTCCCATTAGATAGACTACAAGCTCCCTGAGAGCAGAGAATCTTGCCAGTTTCCTTTGCTTATGGCTGCATTACACGCCTTGGAATTGACCCTGGCACAAAGGAGTGTCCAATAAACATTTACCAAATGGAAGATTGTACTAAACTCCATAGAAGAGAGTTAGCACGGAAGGAAAAATGGATGGGTTGCTGGTTGGTGTGCTGGATCAGAATAGACCTCAGCCTGCAACCCTTCCAGACCTGTCTGTACCATGGGCCTCACAAGGAGCCTGTCATCTGGGGCTGCTATCTATTCTGGTTTGGGTCTGAGACAGACTGCTCTTCTGGTTTGTTGACCTCCTTAAAGTTTTTGCTACTCCAACACTGGACATCCCTCACATGACACCTACTTTTCAACCATGAGGAACTTTGGGTGTTTCTCTTCCTGGTAGGAAAACCTGAGCTGTCAATAGTAGAGCTGAGTTTCCTACAAAGCCATGACTACTTAGCTGTCAGCTTCTTTTACTCATCAAAGTATGACTGGACAATTAATCAGCCCCATTACTTCCACGAGAAGGGGTTTTCTGTATTCTGATTATTTAACACTTCTAATTTTCACCAAACATCATGTCCAATATGAAAAGAAATGGTGCTTATTTATTGTAATATGTTCATTATTTCAAGAAGTGGGTTACTTGGAAAATGGGTGTTGTATCACCCTGACCTTTAAAGCTAAAAAAGACCATGTGGCAGTTACATAAGCTGTCAACTTGCAAAGGGGTGGAGTCAGCCTGTCGATTAGGTTGCAGCTTTATGATCTGATTTGGAGGTGCAATGGAGATAAATAGCTCATTGGAGGCCAGACCCACACTCTCTGCTTCATCTGCCCATGAGACATTCCTGTTGATAAGCCACATGGAGCTACTCTGATGGAGCCAGAGACCTGGAGCTAGAGGAACCATGTGGAAAGCCATGCCAGTGCTGAGATGTTTCCTGTCACTGGATCCATAAGACTTTCCACCCATTGGCCTGTTACCTTTCTGCATTCAGTATCATTACATGGCTGCCTGAGTCTAAAGAGGAATTGATGGGCTATGGTCGACATATATAATAATATCAGACTTTTGGACTTGATCTGGACTGGGCTAGGGTGTTTTCTTGATGTACAATTGTTCTTTGTTATAAAGTTCTCTCTGACACACATATGAGTCTCCCTGGATTTGTTTCTCTAGTCTACTCAGACTAACACAGACCATGATTTTTTTCCTTGGCACATCCCTGGTTTCCACTGGTCAGAGAAAGAATGGCTGTGCCATGGACACTACCCTTTTATAGAATGTGAGGGGGAAAAAAGCAAAAATCAAGGTAAGTTTTAGGAGATAGCAAACACTTTACAAAAAGATGAAGAACAGCCTGAGGCTATTTAGGTTAGGTAAACAATAGCCAAAGCAATAATTTCTAAGGGAATAATTTTTATTAAATAGTTAGTTACCAAGTGTTATTTATTTCTGAGCATGACAAATATGAGGAAATGAGCTTAAATATGTGGTTCAAACAAACGAAAAGTTAGGTGGACTTTGACCCTACAGTTGATTAACGAGAAAACAGACATAGTGTATATCTATCCATAATGTATGCCAAGGATCATACTTTTCATATCCATGTATGTAGTAGTGGGCTTTGTGATTATTATTATTTAGATTTTCTTTTCTTTCATTTAGCTTTTAAGAAGTATCTGTGACAGGACATTTTCCAGAAGAATCGGCTGAACTTACCCTTCTTTGCGCTGTAGAATTATCCAGCAGAGAACAACGATGAATACAAGAAAGAAGATCACACTAAAGAAAACACCTATGGAGGAAAAGCCAGGGCGTTAACTGCATGGAAGAGCTAACCATGGGGCTTTAAACTCATTCTTAATGTCTTGTCTCATTACAGGTGACTATGAGCTTTCTTAAAGCAGGAGACATTGTTTTTAAATACACACAGCAGTAGATTGCTCTCCTATTCTAGGCTTAATATAGAGGACCAGTCTTACTCCTAAGGTTATTATTAAGGGGTGAATAGAATAGTTCCATACTTCCTTTGCCCAGTAGGAGGACCCTGGGGGTCACCAGCTCAGGGACGTTGGGGCTCTGGCTTTCCACACCCCACACATGCCTCTTGTACAAGGCACAAGGCCCACACTGTCCTCCGCAAGGGGATCCACGGTGAAAAAAAACTCCTTCTACTATATAAGCGGATCATAAAACAGACAGGGAAACCCAGTCTTTGCGCCTTTTGATTGGGCGTAGGATCACAAGTACGCTCCTAAATCACATCCTCCGATTATAAACCCAAGAAGGGGAACAAAACAAACTCACGGATATTGAGTCAATATTAACTTATCGTGACCCTCCAGGGCAGGGCAGAACTGCCCTGTGTGTTTTCCAGACGGGAACGGTCTTTCTACCACGGAGCTGCTGGGGGGTCTCTCTACCGTGAAGTGCTAAGCCTGCAGCTCACAGCCCGGCGGCTAACCACTAGGAAACGGAGCTCCTCCAACGGAGCAGAAGTGACATTAAAATAAAGAACCGTGGACACGTGAAGAATGAGTCTTCATTTGTAATGGTGCAAAGAACCCCGATGAAGGATCCCGCCTTCAAGTGCAAGCCGCGATACCTGTGTCCTCACGTCACCGTCTCCACATCTTCATTTTCTTTGTAATTGAATTTGCAAAACAGGTCTGGTGATCTACCCTTTTACATCTTATTTCGTGCAAGGGAATACTTCGGATTCACAGATGCTAGCAATCTTCAGCCAACCCTTAATAAAACTTACCGACTATGAGAAAATCCCGAGTGCCTACAGGGAAGAGAACAGGCACAAGGCATTAGTTTGGCAACGTGGTCAGACAGGCTCTCTCAACTGGGCACAGGTTTCCACCCCGCCACCCAGGCTCACAATCTCATTTGTATCTTGCGAAATGAGTGGGACTTTTTTTCAATTAATATTTTTATCACAAAAGTAGCATGATCACAGAGGAAAATGTGTATAATAAGAAAAGGAAAGAAGACAGCACCCATAATAAGAATGTCCTCATGTATTTTCTTCCCCTCTTTCACCCCCCCCCCCCAGTTGTGGTAGTTACATGATCTGGTGTCAGTTTAAGGAATTAGAGTGTAGGGTGGAGTCTAGCCTGTCAATCAGGATATAGCCAACGAGACCTCTATGTGGGCATGGCCTGCCCCTGAGGATTCTGGGAATTCTTGTATTTTCCTCCCTGGAGGCGGGAGACACACACTCTCCCTCTGCTCACTCCCTGAGAGACGCTCTACTGACAAGACACATGGCACTGTGCTGATAGACCCCCGTGCCCTGGGAACTGGAGGAGCCACGTGGAGACCCCTGCAAGCGCTGTGATGCTTACAGCGCCACTGGATCCAACACTGCACTCACTGACCTGTGATCGTCCTGCATTCGGCGTCATTGCATGTGTTTGTGAGTCTGAAGAGGACTTTATAGATTGGTATTGGACATATGGGCTACTATAGGACTTATGGACTTGATCTGGACTGGGTTGCAATGTTTTCTCAATATTTAACTGCCCTTGTATATAAAGCTATTTCTTATACACATAGGAGTGTCCCTGGATTTGTTCCTCTAGTCTATTTGGACTAACACACCAGTACCTTTTTCTATTCATGTAATTTTTACATAAATCTGTGGTGTATAGAAATATATGCAAATTATATAGTGACAAATCAATGTATTCAATTTAGTGACTGCATCATAGTTTATTTGATGTTTTTTTTCTTTCTGTAAGAATAACCCCCTTTAATATATGTGCTAGGATGAGGGGATTTATTTGTCCTTTCCAGCCATGATTGTCCTCGGCGAGAACTCCAGCCCCTTTCCCTCAGCACAGAGCCATCTGCTCTACCACGCTGGCCTGGTCTCAAAATGATCCCCCAAAGAAGCTGGCCCACCAGAACTGCTCCTCCTGAACACTTCTGATTTTTGCATTGTTTTTCCTTTCATCATATTTCTTCTAGATTTTTTTGGATCGCTTTTTATGTAATATGTCTTCCTCTTCATGGGTCAGTTTAGACCCCTTCTCACGGCCCAGAGGCAGTGCATAATGGACTGTACCGCTGGCAGGCAGGTGGGCTGTCAATGAGCACGATGCAGTTTTCACCAGACCAGCTTGCTGCTGGATGCTTTGTAGACACTCAGAGCCCCAGGAGTCATTCTCCACGTCCAGCCTCGGGGGGCCCTGCACCCCCTTTCACGCCTCTGTGTGGTCGCGGCAGGGCCATTCTCAATGTCAGCAGCCAGGTGGGTGTTCCAACTCATACTCTGCTTCTTGGGGTAGGGTTTTCTCTTGTTCCTGTTTTGTGACATTTGCCATTTTTTCTAGGAGATGACCATCGTTGGGTGCTGGCTATAAAGAGCTATTTAATGTTTTCTGTTGTAGATTTAAGTCATTTCCACTTTTGTTGTGAAACCCTTGATGAACACATGCACACACACACACACACACACACACACACAAACCCAAGCATTTTGTATCAATGAGTTTTGTAAAAATTAATGTCTCATATTATTTCATTAGTTTGGATTCTTATGAGAACTACTGGGCATGAACAATTTTCTTATTCTCTACATATATTACGTCATTGTTTTTTAGAAATGTCTTTGACACTTAATAAAGGTCTATCTTCAGTGGATAGATAGAAGACAGATATCTTCATATCCTTTTCATTATAGTTTTTATATCCTTCTTATATTTCACCTACAAACATTTTTGTTGTTGGTTATTTGATGGGGAAAACATACTTGCTCCTTTCTTTCATTATTTTTTTCAGGTAAGTGAGACTACAGAGTTTTTATATATTTGTGTCTCAGGGCAGTGGGGAGATTCAAGTAATTTAATAACTGATTAGCTGTCCTAATGAACATTTTTTGTATAAAAATTGATATACCCCATGAAGGGGATGAATAACAGAGATGTGGGTGAAGGAAGACAATGAATAGTGTAAGGTACAAAATAATAACAACAGGATGTGATTGATCAAGGATTCACGAGGGTGTGAAGGTGTGGGGAAGGTGTGGGGGTGGGGGCAGAGTAGCTTATACCAATTGCTCAAGTAGAACATGTTTTGGAAATGATGATGGCAATATATGTACAAATGTGCTCGATACAATTGATGTATGGAATGTTATAAGAGCTGTAAGAGCCCCCAATAAAATGATTTAAACATACGCGCACACATACATGAAAATGATATACTAAAAGGTAGCTCATTATTTCATATAGTGAATACTTAAGTGAGAACAAAAAAGAGGGACACAGTACTAGATTATGTTAAGAATGTTTAAAATATTAATGAAAAAATTAAATAATACTTGACAAAAACCAATACAACTGTTATTTAAGATATTTCCATATTGCTTCTTGATTTTCATCCTCACTTGAAAAATTCTTAGCTTTTATCCAGGCACTTCTGGGCTGTGTGATTTAATCATCTTTTCACTGTAAGATAAGGATTCCTTTCTCTAAAGGTAGGTCAATTAGACAATAGCCATTGTATTATATATATTAGCTATATTAGAACATATATGTTCTCTCCCCTGAACATAATATATTCATCTTTGTAAAACCCCTTTCTGCTTCTGATGAACATATAGCAATGTTCTGACGATATTTTTAGCTCTTGGAACACTTTGAAGATTTGCATGATTCAATCCTAGTATCTCTTGGGAATTTGGAGAATGACATAAGACTGAAGTGAGTGACAGCATGTCACCCTCTAGTTGCTTGGCACTTTCCCTCTTTACATTATATGTATATTGTACTGAAGTAACAAATGCAAGGGAATAAAAATTTAGTATTTCATCAAAAGTACAAGTTTTATGAAATAGATAAATAAATATTACAAGCAAAGTTGCTAGGGATGAGTGAACATTACTCTGGGTGCTTAGAAGACTCTGTTTTGCAGATGAACATTCACAAAGGCGTTGGGAATGTAAATTGTTGATTTCCACATAAGGCAGCTGCTCAGCTACCCACTTGAGATTACAAGGGCCCTTTTAACAATCGGTTCACCAAGCTCAACACAAATTTAGGCATCAGTTCTGCTGGACCAGTGGCAACCAGCTGAACCCCACCACTCGGTCAAAGTTCAAAACTAACTGCACGCTTTCTCCTTATCCTTTATTCTAAGACATCATGTGCATTTTCCTGCAATTCTTCTAGCACCGTGCTGTGGTGACCAAGGTAGTGGGCAGAATTAGAGATCTGATTTGCCTTAGAGATGGCATAGGGATTTATAGATCAAAGCTCCATTTGTCTTAGAAATGACTTTTGAGAACTGAGATCTAGAAAGTGAAGGGAGTAGCTGGAAACAGGCCAATTTGGGTTGGAGCTTTTGAGGGTGACTCAGTGGAAGAGAGGGAAAGTGGGTTACTCTAATGAATAGAACATTGAGATCAGAAATGAATAGAGTGAGTTTTAGGCATCTTTATGAGTATCATGTAGTGCAATCCTATTTTACGCTTCCCCTCTGAGAGATCTTTTTATCTTTATAACTTTTCTGGGATCAAACTTATTCATCATGCATGCAACACCATGCCTATGCGAGTCTTGAGGCAGCACAGCTAAATTTTGGTTTTGTGTATTAGCTGTTGGAGTCCTTGGGTAGGTAAGAGATTATTTCATTGGGCTGCTAACTGGAAGATTGGAGGTTTGAACTCACCCAGAAGCATTGCAGATGAAAAGGTTGGCAATCTACTTCCGACAAGCGCACAATTCAAAACCCTATGTAACACAGGTCCTCAATTCAACTCAAGGGCAACTGGTCTGGTGTTGTTTGACACTCATTTCCTTCTTTCTCTTTTAAAATACTTTTATTGGGGGCTCTTACATCTCTTACCACAATGCATACATTCCTCCAGTGTGACTAGCGCATTTTCACATAAGCCGCCATCATCATTTTCAAAGCATTCTCTTCCCACTTGAGCCCCTGATATCAGCTCCCCATTTCATCCTCCTCCCTCCCCTGCCTGCCCTCCCTCACAAACCCTTGATAAGTTATAGATTATTTTTTCCATATTTACATTGTCCTCTATCGCCCCTCACCCACTTTTCCATTATTCATCCCCCTGGGAGGGGGTTCTAGTGGATCCTTGTGATCAATTTGCCCTTTCTGCCCCCACCTTCCCCTAATCCTCCTGGTATCTCTACTCTCCTTCTTGGCCCTGAGGGGTTTATCTATCCTGACTCCCTGTGTTGCAGGGTCTTACCTGTAGCAGTGTGCATGCTCTCCTCTAATCCTATTTGTAAGGTAGAATTGAGGTCGTGATAGTGGGGTGAAGGAAGCACCAAAGAGCTAGAGGAAAGTTGTGTGTTTCATTGGTGCTAATGGCTCATTCCAGCATTAAGGTGAAGTTCAAGATTACCCTCCTCCACACACACACACACACACACACACACACACTCTACTCTGAGGAATATGAGTCAGTCTTGTGATATTAAGTGAGGGATATGGTGGATCTGAGAATTCCAAGAAATTCTTCACACCATGATATTAACAAAGTGCCACAATATCTAAGATACTAGCACCCAAATATTCTTTTTTCTATCTGCTCTTTACACTCAATCTATGCCTGAAAACCCTTTGCTGTTCCCTGATCCCCACTATATTTACTTTCCCCAGCTTTTTCTCTAGTATCTTAGACAATCTGACCCAAACCTTGGGGAAAAATTTTCCCCCTTTTTACCATCGTCTCATCTTTCTTTGCCTCTTCTCACTACAAATGGGTAAGGTTTAAAGGACCACAATTAGGCAGGGTAGAGACTAGGAACAAGAGTGTAAAAGGGCCCATCTGGGTCTTTGCCCAGAAAAGCAAAATAAGCTAATGTGTAGTCCAGCCCAATTCATGGGAGTCTACAACTAAGGTTTGAGTTATAATTACTTGCTGGTTAGCCATTCTTATTCTTTGCATGTATTTCCTTCATGAATCTGAGGAAATGCTTAGTGTCTGGTATTTGGAATGTTGGCCTACTAGTTTTTCATTTCTTCATGACTAATACTGCAATTTTCTCTTTTGTTTAGCTATATTTCTATTTATTAAAGTACACAGACTGTAGAGGCAGGCAGATTATCTGATTGGACCCAGCTACCCCATTTTTTAGTCTTGGGCAGGTTGTTTAAACTTTCAGTTTCCACATCTGTAAAAAGGGAATAATCAGAGAACTACCCGCCTCAGAGGTTGTTATGAACACTGAATTAAAATTCACTTACCTAGCCACCTATGTTTTTCAATATTGTTATCTAGTAAGTGCCTAATATATGTTAACTTTTACAACTATTACTACCACTCTAACCGCTACTACTCTCTTACTTATATAATATGATAATAACCTTTCTGCAATTTTGAGTCTATTTACTGCTTTCTTATTTTCCTCTTAAGGTACAAAGGGTTTTCAAAAAGTTCATGGAAAATACACATTATTTAAAAAGTATGTCTGGATGTAATTTTCTTATGCACCGAAATAAACTCATACTAACTTTCTAAAACATTTCCAAACAGCATGTGATTTGAGGCACTAAGAAGGATAGGGCTTCGGTTTCTGAAGAACCCCATTCAGAGCTACACGAATTCGACCAACATTGAAGCCAGAGCGAGCATCAAATTGACGGAGAAGCCTGGGTGAAATTATTTATGCTTTCCTAAAAAAAGTTTATGAGGACAATGACCCAGAGCAATCAACAGTTTGCCAATGGATAACTCATTTCCATAAGGGCTATTCAAGATGAGACCCATAGCAGGAGAGCATCCACATCAATTTGTGAGGGAAAACAAAAAAATTAATGTTGTTCGTGCCCTAATTGAGTAAGACGGATGGTTAACAACAGAAACAGCAACCAACACATGGACATCTCAGTTGGATCAGCTTACACAGTTCTGACTAAAAAAAAAATAGAATTTGGTCAATTTTCCAACCCCATGAGTGCCAGGGCTCAGCACCAGACAAGAGCAGAGCTTCCCGTGGAATTTAAACAATGGGATCAAGGTCCCAGCGTATTTCTCCAAAGACTGAAGAATAGTAGTGGTAGACAAAGCATGGTCTTGCCAGTGTAGTCTTGAAGACAAAACACGATCAACAATGGCACTTCCAAGAGGTGGAAGTGGTTCAGTCACAGCCAAGTGGACCAGTCAAGAGCAAAGGTCTAGCAACAGTGTTGGAGGATGCTCAAGGGATTTTGCTTATTGATTTTCTAGAATGGTAGCATCTGCTTAGTTTCATGATGTTTTAAGGATGCTGGCCAAAACGTTAGCAGGAAAAAAAGAAGAAGAAGAAAGAAAAAGACCCAAGAAAGCTTTAGCAGAAAGTCCTTCCCTCCACGACAATGTTTTGTTATTTCTTCCCATCAAACACAGGTAACTTTGCAAGAGTTACTAAGAGATAATTAGGCATCCACCCTCCCGTCTGAGCTGCTCCTTCTGACTTCTTTTTGTTGCCTAACATTAAACAAAAATCTTTCACGGACACCCATTATGCTTCATTTAGTTATGTAAAATAGGCTGCATTGACAAGGTTAAAGTCTTAGGACCTTCAGTTTTTTAGGGATGGTCTAAATGGGTGTTAAACTAAAACAAAACAAAGCAAAAAACAACTCCCTACCATCAAATCAATTCCAACGTAGTGACCCTGAGTAGGCAGGGTAGAGCTATAACTCTTCATGGAAACAGAAAGCCTCTCCTTCCTCCCTCAGAACTGCTGACTGTGTGGTTGGCAGGTCCACGTGTGACACACTATGCCACGTCTTATAAAAGGGTCTTGCCCTTGTTGGAATTCATATTAAGAGTCTCTATTCTGTATGTTAACTTTATTTTTCCATGAAGTTTTTGAAGTCCTTTCATACAGAAATAGTTGGTCTTCTTGTTCATGATTTTTTTCGTTGTCTTATTTCAGTTAAAGAAGTTGGCCTCATTCCAGTTTTCTGGTAAATTTTATAAAACTCTAGGTTTTCTGTGGTTTTAGCTTTAAAAATTTATTGTAAGATTAAAAGGTTATAAATATCTTCCCAATGCTGACTATATTAATGGATGGTTTTCCCTTTCCCATTTATTTATGATGCATTAGTTATTATATTTTATTGATAAATACTGATATTGTTATTTATAATAACCTTTATTTTATGAATATCTCTTCTTATATACTTGTGCAGATACAAATTGATTTCTGCATTGTAACATTTGATTTTGATAGTTTTACTATCAAATAGGGTTGGTTCCCCAATTATCTGACTTTTTTGTGACTCACAACCAGATCTTCAAAATATTCTAAAGGCATTCAGTCAGCTGGTCAATAAAATTTTTGCCAAAGAAAAGAATGTAATTCGATATTACTAGAGCTTCAAGTTTATCATTCTGAGATATTATTTGTGAGTTGGAAATAGAACATAAAATTTGTTAGTACATTCAAGGGATTTGCTTTAAACATGAATCTTGAATAATCTTGCCATATAGCCATGCATCGTAAAAGTGTGTGTGTGTGTGTGTGTGTGTGTGTGTGTGTGTGTGTGTGTGTAGGGGCGTGGGACCCTAACAGTACTATGAATTAAGAAAGGTTTTTAATTTTGCTCCTCTGCCCTTGGAGAGTAAAGCTCATGCAAGCATTTTCTGTCTTACAAGAACCGCTGGTCACCAGCAGAGGGCCACTCCCCTACAGAGCTCATGACATCCTTTCCAGTTCTGTTATATGTAGCAATACAGCATTACATTCTGTAGCTACAGCAGTAAAGGATCTAGGCCAGCTTGCAAGCTGCCGCCTAACTCCTGCTGGAAGCATTTCTTTCTATGTGATAATTTAAAGGCTACATGTTAGAGGTCTCATTTGACTATTTGTACACAAATTGCTAGGTGCCTGGGGGGGGGGGGGATGTACTAATTATGCATTGGTCTGCAACCCGCAAGGTCCACAGTTCGAAATCACCAAGAGCTGCATGTGAGAAAGACTGCACTTTCTACTCTTTTCCACTGTTACAGTCTTGGAAAGCCACAGGGGTTGTGATGAGTTAGCATTGACTCACTGGCAGTGAACACAAATTGCAGAGCAGTTGGTAAGGGGAGCCAGGTACAATCTACTTCTTCTGGTCTCAGATTTGTGGAGACTGGTGTTCTTATGGCTCATTAGTTCAATGAGCTAAGTGTTTCCATGTGTCTTTCAATGTTCAGCACTCTTCTTGCCTCCGGAGAGACCAATAATTGCAACTTAGATAGCCACCAGAGCTTTTAAGACACCAGTTGATACCCCTCAATGTACGATACAGAGCATTTTCTTTGTGGCCGATGTTATGCCAATTGACCTTGGTGGCACCTGAAAATATATGATCCTGAGCTCTCAAGTCCAGTGACATATTCCCTCAAAGGTGTTTGGCTATGAGAAGTTTCATAACATTTCCCCCTGTATGCTCTATCAAATTCATGTATCTGTTTAGAGCAAATGTAAATACCCATTTACAAATAATTTACAATAATTGCCCTTTTGCTAGTCACTAACTTCACTCGATATAATGCCCTCCAGGTTCATCCATGTTATGAGGTTCATTGTTTTTGATTTTAAAATCATTTTATTGGGGGCTCTCGCAGATATTATAACAATCCATACATCAATTATATCAAGCAAACTTGTACATGTGTTACCAATATTTTCAAAATATTATCTTTCTATTTGAGCCCCTTGATATCAGTTCCTCCCCCCTCCATAGACCTTCCACTCTCATGAATCCTTATTAAATTTTATTTAATTATATATATATAATTTATACCACCCGCTGTATCCCTTCACCCACATTTCTGTTATTCATCCCCTTTGACGGGGGTGGGGTGGGGGTGCTATACATCCATCATTGCTATCAGTTCCACCTTTCTCCCCTGCCACCCTCCCCATGCCCTCATGGCATGGCTACTCCCATTACTGATTCTGAGGGGGTTATCTCTCCTGCATCTGTACCAATGCACATATTCTGGTCAAGCAGCGTTTGTGAGGTAGAACTGGGGTTATGATAGTGTGGGGAGGAAGCATGAAAGAACCATAGAAATGCTGTGTGTTCTGTCCGTGCTATACTGCACCCTGATGAATCGTTCCCTCCATGTGACCCTTCTGTGAGGGAATGTCCAATTGACTACAGATGGGCTTTGTGTCGCTACTCTGACCCCTTACCTTCACATTAATATAATTGCTTGTTTTTGATCTTCTGATACCTGATCCCTTTGATACTTTGTGATCACACAGGCTGGTGTGCTTCTTCCATGTGGGCTTTGTTGTTTCCCTGCTAGATGACTGCTTGTTTAACTTAAAACTTTTAAGACCCCAGATGCTATATCTTTTAATAGCCAGGGATCATCAGCTTCTTCACCACATTTGTTTATGAACCCATTTTGCCTTCAGCAATCATCTCAGGAAGTTGAGTATCACACAGTGCCAGGTTATTAGAACAAAGTGTTCTTGTGTTGAGGGAAGACTTAAGGAGAGGCCTGGAGTTCTCTGCTACCTTAATACTTTTAACATATAACTATATGTACATAGACCAATAACCCTATCTTTATATATTAATATATTTACATATATAAATGTCTATATGTTTACCTCTATACATAGCTTTTACCTCCTAGTTCTTTCCTTCATTTCTTTTTACTTCCCTCCTGCCCCACTATCATGTTTACCCTTCATTTGGCTCTCAGTACTTCTTCTCGGCTATATTACAGTTGGTCAGACACCACCAGGCATTCTACACTCATCTCATAGTTGATTTTAAAACCCTTATTGTGCCCCTATCCCTGAGTCTGTTGGTTCCCTGTTTCCTAACCTCCTTCTCTGGCATGTCCCCCAAAACCATCGGTCCTGTTGGTTTCTCTTCTGGATTGTTTATCCTGATATATATATGTGTTCCCCCATTGCCATTGTTGTTTTTTGACCCCTCCACCCTCTGTGGTCATTAAAGCTATGGGAGGGGTGGGAAAGATGCCTTTCAACCTGACGCTGTCTGTTTCTTCTCATTCTTATTATTTTGGGGTTTTCTCCCTCATTTTTAGTTGGATACCATATACATCCCTGGGTTCGTTCTGATGTAGATCCAGAGTGCCTGGATCTTTACCCAGAAATGATGAATTAAGTTACTTTTCCTCTATGCCCATTGTACTGTTTGAACTTACTTCAGTGGACTAATGTTGTACTTGTCCTTTTGTGCTTGGCTAATCACTTAGCATAAGTTCTTCCAATTCTTCCCATGAAACGATATGCTTCATGAATTTATTACTTTTTTTTGGGGGGAATACATAATACTCCATTGTGTGTATATAGCAGAGTTTGGTAATCCAAACATCAATTGATGGAAATTTTGTTTGATTCCAATTCTTTGCGATTGTGAACTTCACTGTGATAAACTTTGGAGCACAGCTATCTGGTCGTGATCAGTTTCTTCCTTCTTCTGGATATATGTCCAGTAAAGGGATTGCTGGGTCATATAGTGGCTTGACTTTCCACAGTGGCTACAAGATGACCAGCAGTGGATGAGCGTTCCTATCTCACCACAGCCCCTCCAACAATGGTTGCTTTCTGATTTTTTGAATTGGGCTATCTTTGAGGGTGTTAGGTGGTATCTCATAGTTGCTTTAATTTGCATTTCCCTAATGGCTAATGATCGAGAACATTTTCTCATATGCATATTGGTCATTCTGGTTTCCTCCCTTGTGAAACTTCTGTTCAGGTCTTTAGCCCACCTCCTCAGTGGGATCTTTGTTTTTTTCTTGTTGTAGGCTAACAGAGTGTTGTAGATTTTAGTAATAAGCCCTTTGTCTGATGTGTCATTGCTAAAGATGTTTTCCCAGTCCGTGGACGCTTATTACTCACTTGGTGAAGTCTTTCGATGTACGCAGGTGTTTTATCTTTAGTATATCCCACTTGTCAGTTTGTGCTTCCTCTGTGTATGTGTCCTTCCCTATTTCTGGTAGCCTTTGTATTCCCTGAGCCAAGCTTCTGAGAATTGTCCCAATTCCCTCATTGATGGTTTTAATAGATTGAGGTTTTACAAGAGGTCTGTGATTCACCTTGAATTTATTCTTGTGCATGGAGTGAGGTGAGGGTCTTGCTTTATTTTGTTGCAGGTAGATATTCATTTTTTCCAGCACCACTTGTTGAAGAGGGTATCAACTTTCCATCTGATATTTTTAGGGCCGTTATCAAAGATCAGTTGTCTGTATGTTGATGGTTTCATTTCTGAGTTTTCTGTTCTTTTCTCTTGGTATGAGTGTCTGTCATTATACCAGTACCATGCTGTTTTGACCACTGTGATGGCTGTATAATTGGTGTTAAAGTCAGGCAAAGCAAGCCCTCTGACTTTGTCCTTCTTCTTGAGGAGTTCTCTGCTAATTCTAGGCTTATTTCCTCTTCACATGAAGTTGGTAGTCAGTTTTTTCCGAAAGATGCTGGTATTTCTGTCAGGATAGCATTGAACTTACTTATCATTCCTACTTGGGTAGGAATGATATCTTTACTATATTGAGCCTTCTGAACCAGGAGTATGGGATATTCTTCCATTTGTGGAGGTCACTTTTGGTCTCTTGTAGTAGTATTCTGTAGTTTTCCTTGTACAAACCTTTTTTGTTTTTGTTTTTGGTTAGGTATATCCCTAGATATTTCAATTTGTGCTTGACTAATGTGAATGTTACTAACTTCTTGATCTCTCCTTCCATGACCTTGTCCAATGTTTATAGCAATCCAATAGACTTCTGTTTATTGACTTTGTACCCTGCCACTCTACCATAGTCCTCTGCCACTTCTAGCGCTCCTATTGTGGAGGTTTGAGGGTTTTCAATTTTTAGAATCATGCCATCTGCAAATAAGGATCATTTAACCTCATCTTTCCTCAGATGAATACCTTTCATGTCTTTCCTTTACCTTATGTTTTTAGGTAGGACTTCCAGTATGACGTTGAATAGAAGTGGGAACAAGGGAAACCCTTATCTGGTCTCCTTTTTCAGTGGGATGTTTTTTGTCTTTTCTCCATTGAGTATAATGCTGGCTGTTGGTTTTTCACATACAGCTTATATTATACGGAGTAGTTTTCCTTCCATTCCTACTCTTTTTGACTGTCTTAAACAGAAATGGGTGTTGGATGTTATTGAATGCTTTTTCTGCATCTATTGATATTATCAGTGGTTCTTATCCTTTTTTTTTTGCCAATGTGATGAATAATGTTGATGGATGTTAGGATATTGAACCATCCATGTATCACTGGAATGAAGCTAATCTCATTGGTCATGATGTATTATTTGTTTTACATACTTTTGTATTCTATTGGCCAATTTTTTGGCGAATTTTTGCATCGATGTTGATTATAGATATTGGTCTTTCGTTTTCAGATCTTGTAGGATCCTTGTCTGCTTTAGGTTTGTATCAGTGTTATACTAGCTTCATAGAAAGAGTTTTGGAGTTTGTTGACCTTTTCTATGCTTTAGAAGAGTTTGTGAAGGATTTGTGTCTGTGCTTCCCCAAATGCTTGGTAGAATTCTCCCATGGAGCCCTCTGGCCTGAGGTCTATTTTAGTTGGTAGTCCATTGATACACTTAACTATTTCTTCTATTGCTATGGGTCTGTTGAGATTCTTGACATCTATCTGGGATAATTTAGGGACGGATTTCTCGCCCCTCTCCCAAGTATTTGTCTGTGTCTTCCAAGTTGTTGAATTCACTGGAGTACAGACCAGTGTAGTATTGTGTAATTAGCCTTTTAATTTCATTAAGGTCTGCTGCAATTTCCCCATTTCATCCCTTGTTCTAGTTATGGATGTTTGCTCTTTTCTATCTTTGGTTAATTTGCTAATGGTCTGTCAATTCTGTTGATCTATTCAAAGAACCAGCTTTTTACTGTTTTTTTAAATATTGTTTTCTTATTTTCCCACTCGTTTATCTTTGCCCTGATTTTTATTATTTCTTTTCTTTTGCTATTAGTAGGATTATTCTTTTGACTCTGCTCTAATTGTTGGAGGTTTTGTGTCAGTATATCTATCATAAGTCTCTTTTCCTTTTCATATGTGCAGTTATCGATATCAAACTTCCTCTAACAACTGCTTTTGCTGTGTCCCAAAGGTTTTGGTATATTGTATTCTCATTCCTATTGGTTTCTAAAAACTTCTTAACTTCATCTTTGATCTGGGCTAGTACGCACTCATTTTTCAGAAGAGTGATATTCATCCTCCAATTGTTTCCCCTTGTTTCCTTCATCCTTTTGTTGATTTCCAGCCTATGTCTTAGTAGTCCAAGAGGGAGGTCTGAGTGATCTCTATGTGTCTGAATTTACTCAGACTTGACCTGTGTCCCAGCATGTGGTCAATTTTCAAATTTGTGCCATGTGGGCTTGAAGAATGTGAATCTTTTTACATTTGGGTTGAGATCTCTAAAAATGTCTATCAGGTTGAGTCGCTTAATTGTAGAGTTTAGTTCTGTAGTCTCTGTTAAGCTTGTTTCCCAGTAATCTATCTTTCTCAGAGTGGTGTATTAAAATCACCTACTATGATTGTTGAGCCTATGGTTTCTTTTTCTCATCTTTTGAAGAGTTTGCCAAACTACACTGCTCTCTTGTTGGATGCATTTTTTTTAATGTTCACTGGTTCTTGATCTACTGATCCCTTGAGCATTATATAATGCCCATCCCTATCTCTTGTTATGCCTTGCACCTTGAGATCAATTTTGTCAGAGATAAGGATTGCAATCCCTTCTTTTTCTGAATTACTGTTTGCTTGGTTTATTTTTCTCCAGCCTTTCATTCTCAGCACATTTTTGTCTGCAAACTGGAGTTGTATCTTGTAAACAACAGATTGATGGATTATGTTTTCTAAGCCAGGCTGCATGTCTTTGTATTTTAATGGGTGAGTTCAGGCCATTGATATTTAGAGTTATAGCATCCATCTATGGATTCTTTTAGGTCATCATATGCCTTTTGAATTGGGTGTTTTCCTCGCTACCAGTGTGTTGTGTGTGTAGGTGGGGGTGGTGGCGTTCATTCTTGTCTTCTTTTCACCATTGAGCCAGTGGTATTTTGGGGGCTATTTTCGGTGTGCTGACTTCTGGGTAGAGTTACTCTCTGTGGTGGTCTCCCATTTGTACTCATTGAATGCTGTTCTTTTGACTACAGTGAGTCGGCAAGACTTTTTTGTAGAGCTGGGTTTCTTTTAATGTATTTTTTCAGTTTTTCCTTGTCCGGGAAGATTCTTACCTCTCCATCTAAAGTGATATATAGTTTGGTGGCATAGAGTATTCTTGGGTTGTCATTGCTCTCTTTCAACTTTGGAAGATGTTACTCCACTCTCTTCTCATCTTCATAGTATCTGGTGATAGGCATGAACATATTCTTATCTAAGTATCTTCATAGGGGAGTGCCTTTATTTCCCTAGGTGCTCTTATGATTTTCTTATTTTCTTCAGAGTTGGATAACTTGATTATATGCCTTGGCAAATTCTTCCTGGGTTTGAGTGTAGTTGGTGTCATCTCTGCTGCCTGAATGGTGTGGATTCTCATTCATTAAGTTGGGAAAGTTTTCATCCAGGAATTCCCATGCTATTTTTGTAGTTAACTTCTTTGTTGTGTCCTGCTCTAGTAGCCTAATTATTCTAATGTTGTTCCTCTTCATAGCATTGGACATTGTTCTCAAGTTTTCTTTAGCTTCTTTGATTATCTTGTTAGGCTGTCTTTCCTATTTGTTGAAGTCTGCCTGAAGGTTGCTGGTCTGGTATGGATCTCC
Source organism: Tenrec ecaudatus (assembly GCF_050624435.1). NCBI lineage: Eukaryota > Metazoa > Chordata > Mammalia > Afrosoricida > Tenrecidae > Tenrec > Tenrec ecaudatus. The sequence goes on along the minus strand of NC_134530.1, from coordinate 226,097,298 downwards.
ACTTCTTCTAGTTCAGTGGTTCTCAACCTCCCTAATGCCCTGACCCTGTAATACAGTTCCTCATGTTGTAGTGACCCCAACTATAAGATTATTTTTGTTGCTGTAATTTGGTTACGGTTATGAATCATAATGGAAATATCTGATCTGCAAGATATATTTTCATTTTTACAAATTGAACATAATTAAAGTATAGTGATGATTAATCACAAAACAATATATAATTATATATTGTGAAATATTTATGTGTTTCTGATGGTCTTAGGCAACTCCTGTGAAAGGGTCATTTGACCCTCAAAGGGGTAGTGACTCACAGGTTGAGAACCACTGTTCTAGTCTATTGGTGAGGTTTGTTAACTTGCTATTTGCTTCTCTTACCTTGTCCCTTAACTCTTGTATTTCCCTTTGGTGCATTGCCTTCATTCCCTCTATTGTTTCATCCTTTTGCTATATTGCTTCCCTTGCATCCTGTATCCAAGCAGCATGTGAAGGTGTATTTCTGTGGCAGATCAACATCTGCTTCTTCTATGAAGTCATTAGGTTCAGGACCTCCTCCAAGATTGCATTTTGGTTTTCCTATTTTCCATTGAGGTTGTTGAGACAGATTGCTATCTGCATGTTGTTTTGGAACAGCTTGACGCCATATACCCAGGAGTCAAAGAGCCCCGAGCTTTCTCTTTAGGACATTGATAGAAATACTCCTGCAGACTGCCTGTACCCAATGGCACTGGAGGATTGACTACTCCTTTTTCTCACTGGGGTTTCACTCTCTCACTTGCCATACAGGATTTCCCTCTTTTGGAGGGCAAATTGGATCACTCTCTCAGTGAATTTAGGACAAATGGTCGTAGGCTGCAAGGATGGTGCTGTGTAGCCCGACCAAGAGAGGAGCTGCAGTAGCTTGGTGGCCAGTGGTGGCGTGAAACCTCGGAAGGTGGGATGAGGCCATTGGTGGGTCCAGGCCAGGTAGGGGGTGCTGAGAGTCTGGGCCAGGTGTTGCAGGACTCATGGAGCTGGTTGGCTGTCGGGCCAGGGCTAGCCAGTGTGAGGGGTGCAGGGCTGGGCCAAGGCAATATAAGGAACCACAGGGCTGGGACTGCCTGGCTAGTTGGCAGTATGAGGGAGCCAGGTGTGGCAGGGGGAGATTTTGGTGGCTGGTGTGTGGGTCCTGGGCATGGTGAGGAAATCTGTGAGTAGACGGCAATGGTGTTGGGGGTCAAGCCACAGCTGCAAGAGCTGCTGTTTGGCAGCTGGCAGGCTCCGGGCTCTGTGTCTGGGCATCAGGTGGATGACTGGTGGGTCCTGGCCACTGAGTTGCTGGTGGTGCAGGTTGGAGTAGCCCTTGCAACAGGCCGCAGGTCCCGGGGGCTCCTCAGCAGGTATGGGAGTAGGTCAATTCCCAGGTTAAGAAGAGCCCCGGGATGTCATGGGGATTAACTGTTAGCCCTAATGCCCCCCTTGGCCTCCAAGCCCCAGACTCAACTGATCACCACAGAGCTCCCAAAGGAGTTGCTTACCTGGGTGTCATGTATCAGAAATCTACCTCATTATTATTTTTTTAATGTTTTGTAGTATTCCATTGTGTGTGTGTACCTGCTAGTATCAATTCTCTGGGAGCTTTTCTTGAAAGTCTATTTTACCAGTGATGTGTTCCTGGTTTTTAAAGCTATTAGTTGTAAACAAATCATTACTGTCAGATACGTATGACAGTAGAGTGATATAAATGAAAAGGATTGAAAGTGATCCTGAAGAAAGGTCAATTTGTCTTGGTATGAGGTGAGAAACAAGAACTGCCTTAATCTCGTTGTTCCGGAACATTCTGGAAGTGATATGGGGCACATGCTATACTCTATTGAACTTAGCATATACCATACATTGCACACATGTGTGATGTTTGTGTGGTTGAATAAACTAACCACGATTAGGAAGGATCTACATTTTTTCCAAACACTTGCACTTACTTGATATACAAATGGCCAGAGGAGGGTCCCATCTGTCATTATCCTGGCATTGGCTCTGGGGACTGCCTTCCAGAGTATACCCATAGTCACACTCCAGAGTGACCTTATCTCCATAATGGTAGACTTTTCCATATTTAAACTCCTTGTGGGCTCCATTCATAAATTGTGGGAGACTACATGTTATCTCTGAAGTTAGAAAAAATAGAAGAAAAGTGAACTTCTATTATTATTAATCAAAACTGTAATAGTAGAAAGAGATATCCATATAAACCTACTTTTCCCTCAGCAGAGAGAGGGTAGATTTTCTACCAAGAATTATCAATCATCCCCCAAACACTTTATGATTAAAAAAAATCTCTTTCATTCTTTATGTAAACTAAGAATATATGAAATGTGCTGCACATTATTTTTTATTTAATAACAGCTCAGCAATTGGAAAGTTACATAAAGATTAGGAGTTAGAATTACCATACTGTAGCCCTAGATACATGTGGGCTTGGCCAATAAGGAAACAGAACTATCCTATCAACTCTCTCTGGATGTACAACAAATATTGATATTTTCCTCTGGTTTATTTCTATGTTTGAAACAAATGCTATTAAATTATGACTCTGAATTTTAAAAAATCCTTTCTGGTTAATTTACTTTACCTCACTTAAGTCTTCTTTGTTTTGCATCCTCATATCATCTGCTCCAGAAAAGAGTATAGCTCTAGATAACTCTATGGGACAGTTCTACTCTATCCAGTGGGATCAAAATGAATCAGAATAGACTTGATGGCAATGGGTTCAGTTGTGTACTTTTTCTTTTTGCCCAGCCGTTAATACCTCCTCCAACTTGAGGTAAAGCCCAATTTTCAATGGTAATACTCTCAAAGTCAACAATTTTTTTTCTTTATAAGAATCAATAGGGTAAATTGGTATTTCTCAAAGTGTAGTCTCTGATCTCCTTCCATCAGAATATTCTGATGTATTTGTTAAAAATAGACTTCTGTACCCTACCTTTAAATGATCATAATGAAAATCCTTGAGAATGGAGCTAAAGAATCTGCATTTTCACAAGGTTATTGGCTGATTTTGACAATTCTAAAGACAGAAATAATGCTAAAGACCACCACTTGTCTACTGCTTTGTCTTACTGTGGGTTACTGGCAGGTGACTGTGATGCTAGAAGGTATGCCAACAATATTTCAAATACCACCACGGTCACCAAGATGAACTGGTTTCAGCAGAGCTTCCAGAATAAGAACAGACTATCAGGAAAGAATAAGCTGTCCACGACTGATGAATTAGACACTGAAAACCTTATGAATTTCAGTGGAGCATTGTCAGATACAGCACTAGAAGAAAAGCCCCTCAGGTGGGAAGGCATTTAAAATACAACTAAGAGTTGCCTCATCAAAGAAGAGTCAACTATAGTGACTTGAATGGAGTATAGCTTTCAGGACTTTCATTTGATGATGGGGCAGGGTTCAAATGGAGAAGAAACAGCTGCAACATCAATTAGCAATTATAATATGGGACGAGTAAAATATGAATATAAGAAAACTGGAGGTCATAACAAGTGAAAGTGAATGCTTAAAGATCAATAGCCTTGACATTGGTTAGCTGAAATGGATGGACATTGGCCATTTTGAACCAGACAGTCATAAAGTTTAGTATGCCAGGAATGACAAATTTAAGAGGCATGGGATCACATTCATCTTTGAAAAGAACATTTCCCAATCTATCTTGAATAACTGTGCTACCTGTGGTAAGATAAGATCAACATGCCCACAAGGAAGTCTAGTTAATACAGCTGTTCATCAGATTTATGCACTAAGCACTAAAGCTAGTCATAAAGAAATTGAAGAATTTTACCAACTTCTTCAGTCTGTGATTGGTCAAACGCGATCAAGATGCATTCATAATTATTGGTGATTGGTATGGGCATGTTGGAAATAAAAAGAAGGAACAATAGTTGGAAAATATGACCTTGGTGATGGAAATGAAACTGGAGAATGCATCATAGAATTTTCCAAGGCTAAGAACCCCTTCGTCACAGATACCTTTTTGCAACAACATAAGCGGTACCTGTACATGTGAACTTTGCTAGATTGAAAGTCTAAGAATCAAACTGATTATATCTGTGGGAAGTGAAGGGGCCCTGGTGGCATAGTTGTTACATATTGGGCTACCAACCTCAAGGGTGACAGTTGGAAACCACAAACATCTCCTAGAAAGAAAGATTAGGCTTTATACTTCTGTGCAGATTCTTGGTAACCCACAGAGGTAGTTCTACCCTGTCCTACAGAGTCACAGTGAGCTGGCATTGACTTTGTGGCAGTAAGTTTGAAAATGTTTTTGCGGTAGGAAGAGACAATGGAGAAGCTCAAGATCAGCAGCCAAAATGGGGCCAGACACTGACTGGAACACAAAATCCATTACTCATAATTTGGGCAGAAGTTGAAGAAAATTAAAACAAATCCTTGAGAGCCAGATTATTACCTTGAGTATATCCCACCTAAATCTCAAGAATGTTTCAAGAACATATTTGACATATTGAACACTAATGACAGAAGACCTGCTGAGCAGTGGGATCACATCCAGAACATCATTCATGAAGAAAACAATAGGTCATTTAAAACCCAAGAAAAAAAAGAACTGATCAAAGTGGATGTCAGAAGAGACTCTGAAGCTTGTGGTTTATCATAGAGTAGTTGAAGTAATTGGAAGAAATGATGACATGAAAGAGCTGAACACAAAATTTTTGAGTAAAACTTGAGAAGACAAAGTAATGTAGTATAATGAAATGCACAAGTCTGCTGCACAAGAATTGGTCAAGGTGTTAAAGAGCAAAGATCTCACTTTGAAGTCTAAGGTGCATCTGGCCTAAGCCATGATATCTTTAATAACCTAATTTGGATCTGAAAGTTGGACGATGATTAAGAAATATTGTAGAGTTAATGCATTTGAGTGATTTTGTTGGTGAAGAATATCGAAAGTATCAGGGAGTGCCAGAAGAACAAACCCATCTGTCTTGGCATAAATGTAGCCAGAATGCTCCTTCGAAGGGAGGATGGTGAGAGTTTGTCTCAAGTCCTTTGGACACATTGTCAGGAGAGACCAGTTCCTGGAAAAGGATGTCACGCTTGGTAAAGTGGACGGTCAATGGAGAGGAGGAAGACTCTCAACACAGTGGACTGATGCAGTGGCTGCAACAATGGGCCAGATGTAAGAATCATGAGGAAGGCTGGGCCCAGACAGTGTTTTGTTGCATTGCACATAGTGTTGCTATGAGTTGGAACCGACCTGATGGCACCTGACAACAACAACGAAAGATAAGATACAATCCCAATTCAAGTCCCCCTGTCCCCTCCTCAACCCTTTGTCTTTTGTGAAAACCTCTAAAGATTACTCCTATCCCCATAAATTTCTGAGCTGACTTCTCTGACTTGAATTTTACTAGACTAGACAATCTCTTTGGGAGTCAGTTTTGATAGGACTTTTTTTTTTAAAGGCACTCTAACAAGACTAAGAAATGTGTATTTCTGACATAACTTGTCTGCAGACATCCACTGATCACAGAGATACGTTTCAACATGTTTTATTTGGAATAAAGTGACACCTAACAATAACAACAAAAAAGATGGTGAACTGCTGCCGTAAGACAAGTCTGAGGAGGGCAGTTAAGACAAGGCAGGTTTTGCACAGATGAAAAGAAAATATCTACCAAATGAATTGAAGAGCATCCTTTTGTTGTCAACATACGATCCTTCACAGACTCTTAATTTGTACTAATAATATTTGAAAAAGTCCCAGAATCTTCATATGCTTTATGTAACTAAAATAAAGTGGGATGGGCTTTCAAGTTTCTGCAGTCACAAGAAACTCTGTATTTGGTTTATTCTATATCTGTAAAGAAACACTTGGCCATTTCTGTGGTGGATTCCACTTTCCCTTTAAGATGAGACTAGAAGGCTCTCTGAAGGACTTCTAAGACAGAAAGGACCCTGTGATTCTGTCGTCAGGTAGACCATGAAGGAAACTGCTGCTCCTGAACATATGAAATGCAAACATGTCTGAAATCCCTGCTACCTCACCCCTACCCATAGACTAGTATCTCCAAAAAGAAAATAATCAAAATTAGGATCACTTAACTTACAGTTTTGTAAAGTCAAAGAACCAATTACCTTACAGTTTTGTAAAGCCATTCAAAATGAGATTGTATCCTGTCCAGGGCTTTAAAGCAGGGGCAGTGTTGGGATCCCATCTTTTTATCACCACCAAAGAGCTCTGTGGGCAAGTCACTAGATCTTTCTAAGCCTTTGTAGAAGAGCAACACTCAGAATTGCATCTACTATTTTTTATTTTGCTGAGGAAAGTACAAATAACTATTACAAAAGGTTCAATACAGTGTGTAGTCATAGAATATTATTTTTAACCCACCCTGTTTTGTTGCTTTTTAGAAGGCTGTCAACCAAATAGTTTCAAAACCACATGTGTTAATTTTGCCAAATACAAAAATAAAGGAAGTAAGTCCATGGAAGCAATGAAATCAACTCTCTACCACTGATCTTGGGAACTATAGTGAGACTCCACTTCCAGTCAAGGAGCCCTGGTGGCATAGTGGTGATGTGGTGGCCTGCGATCTGCATGGTCAGTAGTTCAAAACCACCAGCAGCTCCTCAGGAGAAAAATGGGGCTTTCTATTCCCATAAAGAATTACAGTCTCAGACTCACAGAAGCAGTTCTACCCTGTCCAATGATGAGTCTGTATGCGTCTGCATTGACTTGATAGCTGTGAGTCCCACACCAGTAATGCCAGGGATCCCCATTGCTCTCCACCTCTGTGCTCATGAATATTGGTAAGACACGCCCTCACTCGAGGTTTCCTGGCACCAAAGTATGCTTCTCGTTCCTTATTTACTTTCTAAGAGCATCTTGTGAGGACTACATTAGGACCCTTGAAGTCCTTTATGGCTGAAGTGCTTTATTAGTTTAAAGCAAGGGGAACCTTTTCAGGGTGTGTTTGAAGTGTGTTGTATTACTGGAAATGCCGTCTGGTTTTGCTACAGATTTGGTGGAATTCAGCTCCGTGAGCAAACTTCCTTCCTGCTTTTTGTTCTGTTTTCCGGGTCCTCTATAGATCATGGCTTCACTGTCCTCTTAGAAATAAGCTCTCCTTCTTATTGGCCTCTTGGATCCATGTTTTCAAAACTTCAACCCAGGAAGATTTTCAATGCCAGGAAATGCTGTACCTTTGCAATGATGCTCAAAGTGGCTCCAGGTGCCCTGGTGTGTACAGAAAATGAAGGGTTTTCCCACCGACTGGTAGCCTGGATCGCAAATGTACTGGACTGTCATCCCAGGATGATAGGAAGATGTTTGTGCTCCAATGAGATGCCCGTTGCGGATCTCGGGTGGATGTGGGCACACTAAGGGTAAGTTCACACACAAACACATAGAAGGAGAGTCAATTAAGCATAGAAATATGAACAAGCTAACCTGTTCCATAATACATCTGTCCAGTACAGGCACATAGAGACCTGAAGCAAGCAGGTCCTAAACCACTGCTAGCTGATCAATGGAAAGACTGATTCTTACACACCCAGATCTCTCAGCCTTGAATAACAATCCTCCGATGGTCTGCCTGCAGGCTGTTATCAGATGGAAGTACCACGGGATGTGTGAGCTGCCTATTCAATGCTCTGCCTTCACTGGAAGATGGAATCCGTGTGTTCAGTCAGCGACATGTAAGCCTGTGACTGCCAGGCACTGTCATTTACAGTAGGCTTTGCTCAAAGTGCAGCGGAGGGTTCACAAAGGACACAGTCATGCACAGAACACTTAGCAGTGACAAAAGGGATATAAACATCTGCTTCTGAGTTCCTTTAGATGCTTTTATAGAATTATCAGTTCTGAAGTACATTGCTATCATCAACATGTAAACCTTTATGCCACCTAGCACAAAGGCAACTAGAAATAGAGGTAGCATCAAGATGATTTCCTTTGGCATTTGTTTTCAGTCCTTGGAAAATATTCACTACCAAATCTGACCCACCCTGGTTTCTCCTCTTTTCAACACCCCGCTCTCCTTACCCAGCAGGGAGGATCATGTGAATATTACCAGTCGGGATACAGCTTGGCACATCTAGAACCCCTATGTTGTTTAGCTGCGGGTCGTTCTATCTCAGCTATTCATGTTACCAAGCAAAGTCAACTGTCATTAGACAGATAAGGATGCCTTCACCTAGACATTCTGACCCACCTGGGCCACAGAGAAATGGGCACTAACCAGCAGTCACAGAACGTTCACAGCGAGGGGCAGGGCCACTCCAAATCCCGTTCCCTCCATCATCACTTGTGCAGCGGAGGGTGCTCTCCCCAATGAGGCTGAAGGTCATCCCTTCGCCTGGGCTGGGGTCACACGTGTAAGATATTTCTTTTCCGTAGGGAAAGCTTCCCAGAGGATTTCCTGTGTGGTCCCCATGATTGATAGCAGGAGGTTTGGGACAGAAGATTTCTAAAGAAAAGTTCCATTAGAATGTTAATGGGCAGCCTGTGACGGGGCGAGCATACATTTGTATTCTCTCAGAGCAAAACAACTCAGAGATTGTGAAATGATCATCTTAACCATTTGGGAAAATAATTGTGATATTCAACAAACATTTGACCCTCTATTTTATGCCGACTATCATAAAATTCCTGGACTGATCATGGGAATGCTGTGTGAAACATGCAATATTCTGGCCCTGAGACACCGGATGTTCCGGAGAAATCTGTTTGACATTCATTTCATTTCATATCCACTGTTGCCTTCAACAGATGTAAGTGTGTCTTGATGACCCCAAACCATATTTTATCAGCATCAGAGCCAAATATCCAATAATGTCACCAGAATTCATTAATAGCTGGACCCGAATCAAAACACTCCAGAGTGCCTTAGGGTTTTCTTTCTTCCCAGTATTCAAGTGTCATTTCACCCTGATGTTAGTGTATCTTTGGGAGCATTCTTGCATTGCACGATGCTCATCTGATGTGGACTTAGGAAGATACCTAAGCTTGTCAGCATTGTGCACATTGTGGAGAAAGGGCCTTTGGATGTCAAGCGCCGAGTCCCCTCCTGTTCGTGCAATGTATCTACTTGTTCGGGTCTACCCCAAGTTCTCTTCTACACATTTGTTGTGAGTTTTAGTAGCTCCAGAAGAAAGAGTCTGCTGTGGATAGGAATTTAACCTTTCACCAGCAGATGCCACATAAGATATCCAAAAATATTTATAACAAGCTAGTCCCATACCATGCTGATAACATAGCTCTTATTTTCTCAATGATACATACCACGATTTGACTTATCATTTCATATGTTCTAATTTTTTTGTGCTTACTTATTTAGCTCCTCATTTATTGGCTGCCTCCCATACTAGAACATAAACCCCATAAGGGTTGTCCTTCTCATTTTCACCTTCTCCAGCTCCTGGCCCATGCAAGTGCTCCCGAAACAAACCCTTGGGACTGCCTAATGGGCTGGACAAACAGTTTAGACATGTACAAAGCTAGAAAGACACACTCACTTAAGAGAGGCTACCCTCAAAACAACATTTAAAAAAATGAATAGCAAAATTAGGACACAGCTTCTTGTTATCTAGCTTCTCCCCACATAGTCCCTTCAAAAGTCAACAGCCATTAAACTGGCGACTCATGAATTAGTCGCATGAAAAAATAATGTACCAGACTTACAAGACGTTTCTTGGAATTGTTTCAATCATTCCCCTCAGTGATTTAGTTAAGTAACCAGAGATGGATGAGACCACCCCACTAGAGAACAACAGAAAAGGCAATGGAAGTCCAGCCTCCACACCTTTCCTTCTACTCACGTTCACACACAGGCACACTGGTGTTCCAAACGCTGTTCACTCCACCTAAGACACAATGACTGACAGCACTGCCTTCTAACCGGAACCTGGAGGGGCGGGCGGGGGTGGGGGGAAGCAATCAATCAGTGAGCAATTCTCCTCCCCCCCCAACCCCTTCATCTCTTTCTTGATAGATGATCTGCTTTCTCACTTTGGCTTAATATAATTCAGTTCTTTGGTTCAGGCTGAGCTAAAAAGTCTTGGTTCATCAGTAGCCGGTAGAAGCGCCGAGACCACATTCTCCTGAGCACTTACAGTATCCCGTGCCTGGCAAATGCTTAATAGCCATAGACACCAGAGTCCAGAATCGCCTACAGACAGCACTGAACACAGAGCCACACGTGTCTCTCTGCGAACTAGACCCAGGTTCCTTGAAGGTCATTTCTCACTGATGGCCCTTGGGCATCCCACTTCTTATTAGTAGTCACGAAGAAGAATAGGTTTCAATTTAGGCCTACAAAGTAGAGACTGGGGTGGAAAAAACATTGCTTTTCTTGCCCCAACTCGTGGGGCAGAAGGAGGCTCACGGAAGCGCAAGGGGCCAGAAATTCTAGTTAAAAAAAAACGGTGAAGGGAGGAGCTTCATTACAAAAAGTCACCCTGAAATCCTCCACTTATTATTAGGTCCCGCTTTTCTGAAGTATGCTTATCATTCCTGGATGCATGGCTTTTTGCAAATGTCATCACGTCCTTGGAATGTGGGAGGAAGCTTCAGAAAGTTCATGGAAGATGTAATGAAAAGATAATAGAGTCTTTCCATGCACTTTTTGATGTCCCGTCATATTAAAAATAATTGCTTTGCTGCCTCGTCTTGTTACTTCCTACAGAGTGAGAGTGCACACCCCTAGATTCACCTAAACAACTACGAATACTCTCTCAAACAATAACGCCAGCCATTATTGCCCCATTGCTAAAGTGAAAGTGTTTGAGGGGGATTCAAAAATTTGTGGGAAAAATCCCATTATCTTTTAATTCCATTTTCCCATGAACTTTTTGATGTCTTCTTGTTTTAGTAGATTTACCCGCTCCCCCACCCCCACCCCGCCAACACCCATCCTAATACTATTATAAATCCCACTATTGGTTAGTTTCAACTTTTAGAATCAACTGGATGGCAGTAGGTTTGGTTCGACGTTAAGTTTCCTGAAGCAACCCTAGCACGAACTACCACATTACAAACCATTTTTGTTTAATGTATATCAACCTTTTTTACCCCCAGCCACCCTTCCATAACATTACATTGTTTTCTGCCTCTAACAAACTATTTGCCTATTCAAGTTCCAACCAGACATTCAAAGGTTAGGGCTTTTATTTATGCATTTCTGTGACACTGATTAATAAGCGTCATTTTCTCTTTACTTCCTGATAGTGCTGCCGCTACAACCTTCACCCTCATTTCCAAACTTCTTCCAGAAGTTGCTCTCCCTGCTTAGCTCCTTCCCATTAGTTCATGCTCCCCCAATGAATTTACCCCGAACCCTAGAGTTTCCATCACCACTCGGTCTCTGGCTTCCAGTGTGGATCACACTCACCCTTCCTCACAGATGAAGGAGACTTGTGCGCCCAGCTGGAGACTAGGGGGAGAGAGGACACGGCCATTGGGGAGTTGATCCAGGAAGTCATCACAGGATTTCACTACAGGAAAAACAAAGCTGGAATATGACTGCCACATAAGTAACACAGAGCTTGATCTGCAAATGGGATGGGCACGTAGGCACCTTGACATCTGGGGGCGGCAGGGCTCCAGTCTCCCTGGGGTGTACAGTGCAGGGAAGCCGTCCCTCTGAGGTCATAGCCAGGCTCACAGCTGTAGACAACATTCTCCTTGGGGAAAAAGTTGTCCTTGTCATTTGGGAAATATTTACCATGCAGGATTTCTGGAGGCAGCTGACACACTGAGGAAAGAACAGGGTCAAATCACCCATCAGTTGTAGTGGCATAGTGAGTTATGTGCGAGGGCTGCTAAATGCAAGGCCAGGGGATCAAAAGCACTAGCTGCTCTGTGGGAGAAAGAGATGGCTTTCTACTCGCATTCAGATTTACAGTCTGGGAAACCCACTACCATCAAGTAGATTCTGACGTATATTGACCCTTTATAGAGGTCAGTTTTGAGGCTTTATATGGGAGTAGCCAGCCTCATCTTTCTCCTGGAGAGCAGCTGGTGGGTTTGAATGACTGAGTTTGCAGTTAGCAATCCAACGTCTACCCAACAGCACCAACGCTCCTGAAGGCCTTTCTAATATGATGATAAGATGATTTTAGTACCCATGATTCATTTTTCCTGAATATTTCTTCCAGTGATCAATTATCATCATCATTATACATGACTATTCCCCCCCTTTTTTTACGATGAATGGGGGTAATAATCATTCCTACCTTATGTATTTGTTAACAGCAGAAAATTAAACAATTTATAAAAAGATATCACCGATGAAACAGAGTAAGCATTGCTTTTCTGACTATTACAAGAGGGCGTCACAATTTCATTGGAAAATTACATGATCGCTCAGTTGCATTTTCCACAAACTTTTGACTCCTCCTCTTATTATCAGAGGCAGCAGATAGTGGACCTGGGATTACGTCTAGAACAGTCGTGTCGATTTCACTGTGTGCATGCATGAGCACACACACTATAGTTCTTCCTTAATTTCAACAAATCCTGCCCTTCAGGACCGTCCCTGCCCCCATGAATCAGGGTCTCAAGTGATCCAACTCACCCCTGGAGCAGCTTGGCAAGTCAGGCACCCATCTGTTGTTGGCCTGGCACTGTGCACTGCTGGGCCCCTTCATGACAAAGCCAGGCTGACATCGAAAGCTCACAACCTCATTTAAGGAGAAAAAATTCCTATTTCTTGACTCATAGATTCCATTTTCAACTTCGGGAGTTGTGCATCTTTTAGAAGAAATACATTGAGGAGGGGGGCCGCTCCAAACTCCGACTCGGTCATCGCTGGTCCTACAGGTTATCGATTCTTCTCCTACCAGGTCAAACAGCTTCTCTCCGGATTGCGCAACGTGACAATAATAAGTCACCACCGTGCCATATGAAAAGTTTCTGTTGCTGCTATGGAAATATCCCTTGTCTATCTGTGGGGGTGACTCACAAAATATGCCTGGAAAAAGGGAATTAAACAGCTCACATTTTTTAATCGTTTTATTGGGGGCTCATACAACTTTTATCACAATCCATACATACATCAATTGTGTTAAGCACATTCGTACATTCATTGCCCTCATCATTCTTAACACATCTGCTCTCCACCAAAGCCCCTGGCATCAGTTCCTCATTTTTTCACCTCCCTCCTCGCTCCGCCTTGCCTCATGAACACTTGATAATTTACAAATTATTATTTTGTCAGATCTTGCCCTGCCCAACGTCTCCCTTCACCACTTTTCTGTTGTCCGTCCCACAGGGAGGAGGTCACATGCAGATCCTTGTCATCGCTTCTCCCTTTCTAACCCTCCCACCATCCACCCTCCCAGAATCGCAGCTCACACCACTGGTCCTGAAGGGATCATCCGCCCTGGATTCCCTGTGTTTCCAGTTCCCATCTGTACCAGTGTACATCCTCTGGTCTAGCCAGATTTGTAAGGTAGAATTGGGATCATGATAGTGGGGTGGGGCGTGGGGGCGAGGAAGCATTTAGGAACTAGAGGAAAGTTGTATGTTTCATCATTGCTACATCGCACGCTGACTGGCTCATTTCTTCCCCGAGACCCTTCTGTAAGGGGATATTCAGTTGCCTACAGATGGGCTTTGGGTCTCCACTCCGCACTCCCCACCTCATTCACAATGATATGATTTTTGTTCTGATGATGCCTGATACCTGATCCCTTCGACACCTCGTGATCGCACAGGCTGGTGTGCTTCTTCCATGTGGACTTTTTTGCTTCTGATACAGATGGTCGCTTGTTTACCTTCAAACCTTTAAGACCCCAGACGCTATGTATCTGATAGCCGGGCACCATCAAGAGCTCACATTTTCAACGATGAACTATTTTAATATTAATTCAAATAAAAAGAATGAAGTGACTCCCTGAGTTGTAACTAATTATAACACTTGCTATTTGTGCTAAGTACGCCTGCCCAAAGTAATTATTTAGTGTTAAATGCCCACATCCCAATATGGTTATGTGATTTTGAATGGATATCTGATGTTATTATTACCCAGTGTTGACATTGGACTAATTTTTAAACTGAAATGACATCTTTGAAGGTAACATATACTACTTTTGGTTGTATACATTAAGAAAAAGTAAAAATATACAAATAAGGCATAAGAAATTAAATGATTACAGGTTTATCAATAATAAGTGAAATGATAAATGAATATTATGTTTATCTTAAGATAATAACTGTGAAATATTGGAATAAGTCCATACACATTTATAGTCAATGTTGGTCAAGTGATTATTGACTTATAAATATAGTAGAAATAGAACTATTTTTCATCAAAGATAACCTTTGGTAGGTGTTGAGACTAGACAAATTTTTAAAATCATTTTATTAGGGGCTCATACAACTCTTTTCACAATCTGTACATACATCATTTATGTCCAGCACATTCGTACATATGTTGCCATCATCATTCTCAAAACACCTGATTTCTACTTGAGCCCTTGGTATCAGCTCCTCATTTTCCCCCTCCATCCCCACTCCCCATTCCCTCTGTACCCTTGATAATTTATAGATAATTATTATTTTATCATATCTTATACCATCCGACATCTCCCTCACCCAGTTCTCCACTGTCCATCCTCCAGGGAGGAGGTTATATGTAGACCTTGTCATCTGTTCCCCCTTTCTCCCTCACCCTCCCTTCACCTTCCCGATATCGCCACTCTCACCACTGTTCCTGAAGGGCTCATCTGTCCTGGATTCCCTGTATTCCCAGTTCCTATCTGTGCCAGTGTACATCTTCTGCTCCAGCCAGTTATGTAAGGTAGAATTGGGATCATGATAGTGGGAGGGAGGAAGCATTTAAGAGCTAGAGGAAAACTGTATGTTTCATCATTGCTACACTACACTCTGACTGACTTGTCACCTCCCCACAGCCTTTCTGCAAGGGGATGTCCAATTTCCCCCAGATCAGCCCTGGGTCCCCACTCTGCACTCCCCCTCATTCACAGTGCTATGAATTTTTTGTGTGTCTTTGATGTCTGATACCTGATCCCTTCGATGCCTTATCATCTCACATGCTGGTGTGCTTTTTCCATGTGGGTTTTGTTGTTTCTCAGTTAGATTGCCCCTTGTTTATCTTCCATCCTACGGGACCCCAGATTCTATATATTTTGACAACTGGGCACCATCAGCTTTCTTCACCGCATTTGCCTATGCACCCGCTTTGTCTTCAGCATTCATGTCGGGGTAGGCTGGTGTGCTTCTTCCGTGTGGGTTTTGTTGTTTCTTAGCTAGATGGCTGCCTGATTGTCTTCAAGCCTTTAAGACTCCTGATGTTATATCATTTGATAGCTGGGCACTTTGATAGCTTATGCACTTTGTCCTCAGCAATTGAGTCTGGACAGGCCAGTGTGCTTCTTCCATGTGGGTTTTGTTATTTCTCAGCTAGATGGCTGCTTGTTTATCTTCAGGTCTTTAAGACTTCAGGTGCTATATCTTTTGGTAGCCAGTCACCATCAGCTTTCTTCACCTCATTTGCTTGTGCACCCATTGTCATCAGCAATCGTGCCAGGCAGGTGAGCACCTCAGACTGCCGAATTGTTAGAACAAAGTGGTCTTGTGTTGAGGGAGTACTTGAGCAGGGGCCCACTGTCCCTCTGCTTCCTTAATACTAAACCTATAAATATATGTACATAGATCTATTTCCCCTCATCGTATATAAATATATTTACATCTTTATATGCCTGTATTTAAATCTCTATGACTACCCTTTGCCTCCTAGTTCTTTCCTCTGTTTCTTTGTAATTTCCTCTTGTCACACTATCATGTTTTGCCTTCATTTGGGCTTTAAGAATTTCTCTCAGTTACATTGCCCTTGATCCAGCTCTGTCAGACCTCCCACACCCTCCTTGACACTGATTTTGGATCACTTGTTATTCCCTTGTCGCGGGGCTTGTTAACACCCTCTTCCTTTCCCACGCCTCCCCTACCCCCATGTCCCTCAGGAATTGTCATCCTGTTATTCTCTCTTCTGACTTGTTTATTCCACCTATCCCTTCCAGGTATATATACTATGTACTATCACAAGGCTGAGTACCACGAAGCAACAACAGAAAGTAAAACAATAGCTACAACAATAACAACACACATGTACACACACATGAACGTATGAATAGTTCAAAGCCTGTTAGTTTTCCTTCATGGGTACTTTCCAGTCAAGTCTGATGGGGTGCCATGCCCTGGCACTGCCTCTATCCCTGGGGCCTTCATTGTTCTGCTGCCCCCGTTGCTCTGCAGCATGCCCCCCAGAGGCTGGCTTCGGCGTGAGGAGCTCATGGCAGGCACAATTCCTGCTGTGTGTCTCTAGTGTTGTCCCCAATGGTGCTATGGGTCAATGAGGAATGCTGTCTCCCATGGTGGGGCTGGCCCTGTGGTCATCTCTGTGCTTTGCCTTTCTGAGCAGGAACATTGTCCTCAGAACTTGGTGAGCCAGGATCTGCTTCACTCTTTTCTCCCCCCCCCATGCCCCTTCCTTGGCTCCTGTGTGCTCTGACCAGACCAGTCCCTCTTCCCCTCTTCTTGAGCTGTAGCATCAGTGCTGTCCTTTGAAGTGAATTCTTCTTGGGGGGAGGGTGGTGCTGTATACTTAGTTGGTAATGGGGCAGGTCCCTCAGGCTTCGCTATTGGTTCCCTGCTTCATGTCAGTGTGTTGCGTTCTTGTCTTGGAGCTCCGGGTTGAAGTCTAGTCTCTCCCTGTGGAAACAATCAACACCCTCCCCCTATGTGGGTTAGTGCCCTGTTCCCCCGGCTACCCATAACTTTTTCCATCCTCCCTTTTAATGGGCTACCATATGTAATCCCATATGTATCCCTGAGTTTAGTCTGGCCCCTTCCATATTACCTGGGCCTCACCCCAGGGATGTATGTATACAGCATCTTCTTCCCTATGCCCCTTTTGATTTTTTTTTTTGAGCTTACCTCAGCGGACTCATGTAGTACTTGTCCTTTTGTGCTTGGCTTACTTCACTTAGCATAATTTCCTCCAGTTCTTCCCATGCGGCGATGTGCTTCATGCATTCAGCATTGCTTTTTAGGGATGCGTAATACTCCATTGTATGTATGTACCAGAGTTTTTTAATCCATCCATCTGTTGATGGGAATTTGGACTGTTTCCAACTCCTTGCAATTGTGAACTGTGCCACGATGAACATTGGGGAACAGATATCTGGGCGTGGTTTGTTTTTTTGTCTCTTCTGGGTATATGTACTGGAGGGGGATTGCTGGATCATAAGGTAGCTCAATTTCCAACTGTTTTAGATATCGCCAAATCGATTTCCATAATGGTTGTACATACCTACAGGTCCACCAGTAGTGGACAAGAGTTCCTATCTGTCCGCATTCCCTCTAACGCTTGTTACTTTCTGATTTCTTGAATTGGGCTATCTTTGAGGGTGTTAGGTGGTATCTCACAGTTGTTTTAATTTGCATTTCTCTTATGGCTAGAGATCTGGAACATTTGCTCATATATTTATTGGCCATTTGGATTTCTGCCCTTGAGAAACTCCTGCTCAGGTCCTTTGCCCATCTCTTGGGTGGACAATTGCTTTTTTTTTTTTTCTTGTAGTTTAGCAGTGTAGTGTAGATTTTAGTATCAAGGCCTTTGTCTGATGTGTCATTGCTAAAGATGTTTTCCCATTCTGTAGTCTCTCTTATTACTCTCGGTGAATTATTTCGATGTACAAAAGTGTTTTATTTTTAGTATGTCCCCTTGGTCAATTTACGCCTCCTCTGTGTTGATGTCCTTCCTGATTTCTGATAGCCTATGTAATCCCTGTGCCAAGGTTCTCAGGTTTGTCCCAATTCCCTCATTGATGGCCCTAATAGTTTGGGGTTTTACCTCAAGGTCTGTGATCCACCTAGAGTTTATTCTTGTGCATGGAGTGAGGTAAAGGTCTCGCTTCATTTTTCTGCTGCTATGTATCCATTTTTTTTCCAGCACCATGAATTGAAGAGGGCATCCGCTTCCCATTTGATACTTTTGGGCCGCTTGTCAAAGATCAGTTGTCTGTATGCTGATGATTTTATTTCTGGGTTTTCAATCCTTTTCCATTGGTCTGAATATTTATCGTTATAACAGTACCACACTCTTTTGACCGCTGTGGCTGTGTAGTAGGTGTTAAAGTTGAGTAAAGCAAGCCCTCCGACTTGGTCCTTCTTCTTGTGGAGTTCTCTGCTAATTCTCGGTTTCTTCCCTCTCCATATGAAGTTGGTGATCTGTTTTTCCAACTCTTTGAAGAAAGTTGCTGGAATTTGGATCAAGATAGCATTGAACTTATATAGTACTTTGGGTAGAATTGACATCTTTACAGTATTGAGTCTGCCAATCCATGATTTGTTGAGGTCATCCTTAGTTTCTTTTAATAGTGTTTTGTAGTTTTCCTTGTACAGATCTTTCATTTTTTGAGTCAGATATATCCCTAGATATTTCAATTTGTGTTTGACTATTGTGAAGGGTACCCCCTTTTTGATCCCCTCTTCTGTGCCCTTTTCCAATGTGTACTTCTGTTTGTTGATCTTGTAACCTGCTACTCTGCCATATTCCGTTTTTTGCTTCCAGTACTCCTCTTATGGAACTTTTAGGATTTTCCATATATAAAATCATATCATCTGCAAATAACAATAGTTTTGCTTCTTCCTTCCCCAGATGAATACCTTTGATGTCCTTTCTTGCCTTGTATTGTTAGCTAGGTCCTCCAGCACGATGCTAAATCGGAGTGGGGACAAGGGACATCCTTGTCTAGTCCCTTTTTCAAAATTGATATCATCTTTTCTCCATTGACTACCACATTGGCTGTTGGCTTTTCATATATAGCTTGTATTATCTTGAGGAATTTTCCTCCCATTCCTATCTTCTTGAGTGTCTTAAACAGGAATTGGTGTTGAATGTTGTCGAATGCTTTTTCTGCATCTATTGATATCATCATGTGGTTCTTACATTTCTTCGTTTCAATGTGACAAATAATACTAATGGTCTTTCATATGTTGAACCATCCCTGCATCCCTGGTGTGAGTCCCACTTGGTCATGATGAATTATTTGTTTTATTTATTTTTGTATTCTCTTGGATAGTATATTGTTAAGGATTTTTGCATCGATATTAATTAGGGAAATTGGCCCATAGTTCTCAATTCTTGTGGGATCCTTGCCCAATTTAGGGATCAGAGCTATACTAGCTTCATAGAAGGAGTTTGGGAGTTTGCCATCTTTTTCTATGGTCTGGAAGGGTTTGTGTAGGATTGGTGTCAGTTCTTCCCTGAATGTTTGGTAGAGACCACGGGTGTCTGCAGAGCCCTGGCGATCAGGTGGGGCCACCTCGGGATCCAAGAGATGCTCTGAGTGGTCTTGGGAATCAAACAGACAGATTTGATACCCCTACTCCGCCCCCAACTCTCCCCACTCACATATCTCCTCGGAGATCCGGGCGTGAGCTACCTATCTGGAGGCCATCTTCCTGGAGTCTCCGAGACTGGAAAAATTTCTATAGTAAACTGATAATCCCTTGGTAATATAAATTTTCCAGAGAATTAAAATTCCTTGTCAAGTTAAAATAGGCACCTTTTGAAGCTTATCATTCATTTCTTTGAGTCCCTGAATGCCTGTTATTTTTATATGAATATAATACATGTTCATTATAGACAATGAATAAAGTATGGACAAAGCCAAATAAGAAGCTGGTAAAGGTCCAGAGATAACTGTTCTTAGCAATTTAATGTATATCCTTTCAAATATGTGTGTGCATGCACACATGTATAAGGAAATATAATCTGAAGTACCATATTTAGTGGTTGAATACTATTCCAGTTGGATCCAGATGGATGCAAAGGATCTCTGTAAAAGATCTTGTTCCACGTGGATGAGTTGTCTCCTTTAGTTCCTTGGGATACACTGTTGTCCTTGTCTTACAGAGCTATTATACCCAGTTGCTGATGAGTAGGATCTGCCTTCTGTGTAACAGAACAAAATGCTGTCTGGTCCTGTGTCCTGTGTTGTATCTATGATCGGCGGTTTGTTTGAGTCCATTGTCATGGCCATTACATTAATCTATATCATTGAATGTTTCCTGGTTTTCACTGACTCACTACCAGTCACAATGGCTTTTTCTAGCCATGTTCTTTCCTGATGGCAAACCAAAGCAAGTGAGCCAAAGTCTTACCACCCTTGTTTCTAGGGAGTATTCTAGTTGCATTTCTTCTAAGACTAATTTGTTCATCTTTCCAACAGGCCATGGTATGTTCAATATTCCTTATCAATATCACAACTCAAGTGAATATTTTTATCACTGCACACCTTTTTGCATGCATATGAGGTGATTGAAAAGATCATGGCTTGGATCAGGCACACCTTAGTCATTCAAGTAACATCTTTGATTATGAAACTTCTAAAGAAGGCTTTTCTGGCAGATTTGTCCAATACATATATTACTTGATTTCTTCCCCCCCCCCATAATTTTCTTTTTTTATCATTTTGTTGGTGGCTTGTACAATTCTTATCACAATCCATACATACATCCATTGTGTCAAGAACATACGTACATTTGCTGCCATCATCATTCTCAAAACATTTACCTTCTACTTGAGCCCTTATCTACGGCTCATTTTCCCCTTCCCTTCCCACTCGCCCTATCTCATGAACCCTTCATAATTCATAAATTCATAAATTATTATTATTATCACTGTCTGATGTCTCTCCCCTGCCTTCTTCTCTGTGATCTATCCACCAGGGAGGAGGCTATACGTAGATTCTTGTAATCGGTTCCCCCTTTCTACCCCACATTCTCTCCACCCTCCAGGCATTGCCGCTCTCACCACTGGTCCTGAAGGAGTCCTCTGTCCTGGATCCTCTGTGTTTCCAGTTGCTACCTGTACCTATGTACATCCTCTGGTCTAGTCAGATTTGTAAGGTAGAATTGGGATCATGATAGTGGGGGTGGTGGTGGTGAAGCATTTAAGAGCTAGAGGAAAGCTATATGTTTCATCATTGCCACCCTGCACCCTGACTGGCTTATCTCCTCCCCACAACCCTTCAGTAAGGGGGTGTCCAGTTGGCTACCGATGGGCTTTGAGTCTCCGCTCTACACTCACCCACATTTATAATTATATGATTTTTTTTGTTTCTTGATGCTTGATACCTGATTCCTTCGACAGCTTGTGGACACAGGCTGATGTGTTTCTTCCATGTGGGCTTTGTTGCTTCTGAACTAGATGGCCACTTGTTTATTTTGAGCCTTTAAGACCCAGATGCTATATCTTTTGATAGACAGGCACCATCAACTTTCTTCACCACATTTACTTATGTACACATTTGTCTTCATTGATCATATCAGGGAGGTGGGCACCCATTGATATGATTTTTAGTTCTTTGATATCTGATAGCTAGTTCCTTCTAAACTTGTGGTCAGACAGGCTGGTGTGATTCTTCCATGTGGGCTTTGATGCTTTTCAGCTAGATCGTCACTTGTTTATCTTCTTCAAGTCTTTAAGACCCCAGATGCTATATCTTTTGATAGCCGGGCACCATTAGCTTTCTTACCACATTTGCTTATGTACACATTTGTCTTCATGGATCGTATCAGGAAGGTGGGCACCCATTGATATGATTTTTAGTTCTTTGATGTCTGATAACTGGTCCCTTCTACACCTCGTGGTCTACCTGGTTTCTTAACTGCTGTCTCTATGGACACTGATAGTTACAGATGTTAGCCATGTTGAAATGAGATTTAGCTTTTCAATTAACTCTTTTCAAACCATATTGAACTTTTAGGTTGTTCATATTTTTCATGATCTTAAATGACATTGTCTTGAGTATATTTGGAATAAAGCTCTGGAAACCATGGGAAATTCCACAGTTATTTTCTTGGCATAGAGTCCAGGAAGTGGAATTGCTGAATATAAGGGTATTTCCATTAGTATTTAAAAAAATCAATTGCCTATTAGCCTTCCCAAGTTTGTGCCCACTCTCATTTCCACCAATCCGGAGTGTGGTACTGACTGCCTCATGGTCTTAAATCTTTGTCAATTTTCTATCACTCATTCTTTCATGTTTCTAAACAATTTTGGGGATCACTAAGCCCCCAGGATGATATTCCTGCTCAGAGCAGCCAATGCACAGAGAGGACAATGGGGGCGGACCCAACATGAGATATGATGTCCCTTACTGAACCATAGTGCTATGGGGAACAACATTGGAGACATAGTGTGGGAATTGTGCCTGATCTAACTCTACCACACCAGGGTGAAACACAAAGGGTGTGCAACAGAACAGCAAGGGGAGCAAAGCAGCGAAGTCCCAGAGGAATACCAAAAATAGACTTTGGGGCCAGGGCGTGGCACCCATCAGACTCGACTGGAAAATACTCACAAAGGTCAACAGACAATCCTGGGACTGTTTATAGATTTTTCTTCTTTGTGTGTGTGGTTGGTTTTTGTTGTTGTTATTGTGGCTGATTTGTGTTTTCGGTTTCTTTTGTTGTTATGTTTTGCTTTGTCTTGTTTTTGTATTCATTATTGTCACTACATGTCTTTCTAGATAAGATAGGCAGGATAAACAATCCAGAGGAGAAAGCAATGGGACCGATGGTTTTGTGGGGACACAGGAGAAGGGAAGACAGGGGAAAGGAATGAGGATGCCCACCAACCAGAGACAAGGGAACAACAAGTGATCTAAAATCAATGGTGAGGAGGGCATAGGATGGCTGATGGGGCTTGATCGGGGGAAATGTAGCGAAGAGGAATTACAGAAACCCAAATGAAGGCCAAACATGATAGTGGGATAAGAGGAAAGTAAAAGGAAATAGAGGAAAGAAACAGGAGGCAAAGGACATTTATAGAGGTATAAATAAAGGCATGTACATATGTAAATACATATCTTTTCTATATATCAATAGGGAAACAGATCTATGTACATATATTTATTTGTTAAGTAGTAAGGCAGCAGACGGACATTGAGCCCCCACTCAAGTACTCCCTCAATACAAGAACACTTTGTTCTAATACCTGGTATTTTGGGATGCTCACCTTCCCTTACATGATTGCTGAAGACGAAGACAAAGTGGGCGCATAAACAACTGTGGTGAAGAAAGCTGATGGTGCCTGGCTACCAAAAGATATAGTGTCTGGGGTCTTAAAGGCTTGAAGATAAACAAAGCCCACATGGAAGCAGCACAACAGCCTGTGTGATCATTAGGTGTCGAAGGGGTCAGGTATCAGGCATCAAAGACCCCAAACAAAAATCCATATCGATGGGAATGAAGGGGAAGGTGGAGTGGAGACCCCAAACCCCTCTGTCAACAATTGGACATCCACTTACAGAAGGGCCACAAGGAAAAGATGAGCTAGTCAGGGTACAGTATAGCACCAACAAAACACACAACTTTGCTTTAGTTTTTTAATGCTCCCCCCACCCCACCCCACTATCATGAACCCAATTATACCTAACAAATCCAGCTGGACCAGAGAGGGTACACTGGTACAGCAAGAGCTTGAAACACAGGGAATCCAGGACAGATATAACCCTCAGGTTCAATAATGAGAGTAGCGATACCAGGAGGGTAAGGGGAAGGTTGAGGGGAGACGGGGTGGGGGGGGAAGCAATCACAATGATTGACATATAACATACCTCCCCGCAGGAGAACGTACAACAGAAAAGTGTGTGAAGGGAGACAGTGGTCAGTGTAAGACATGAAAAAAAAATTATCAAGGGATCATGAGGGAGGGCGGGTGGGAGAGGAGGGGAAATGAGCTGATACCAAGGGCTCAAGGAGAAAGAAAATGTTTTGAAAATGATGATGGTAACATATGTACAAATGTGCTTGACAGAATGGATGGATTTATGGATTATAATAAGAGCTGTACAAGCCCCAATAAAATGATTTTAAAAATGGGGAGGCTCACTTCAAAATCCCATGTACAAAAGATGTACAATTCACTCATCAAGGACAAATATAGCCAACGCCATGACCCTGAAAGAATTGAGAAGGAAGAGCAAAGCTGAAAACAAGCTGAGGAATTGGGGAAGTTCTGAGTTATAAAATTGGAGCAATCGCTCGGTGTTATCTGGAAATCTACTTTTCCTTTTTAGAGTAAGAAGGATAAGAAAGAGAATGGTCTGCCTTCGTAGTCTGTAATCGTGATTTGAAGAGTTGGCAGTGAGACACACCATTTTCTTTTTTCATGTCTTTAAAATGTACTCGGTAAAGAAAAAAATATTTATATTGGGAAAAGTCTACAATCACAGTGAGATAGAAGGAGGATTTAAACTCAGTGAAGGCCCTTGGTTCCAGATAAACTACTTTGTAATAGAAAGGAAAACGCGAGCACCATGCAATACGAGTCTTCCAATTTCAACTCTCAGAGGAGCCCCTCTCTACTGGACGGAGTCTTTGTCATTCCAGGAGCAAATCAGTATAAAATGGAAGGATTTAGAGGGAAAATATTTTAACTCACTCTCACAAATAGGTGCCTCATGATCCCAAACAGCATTGTTGCCCGAGAGGAGACAGGTAGCGGATGAAGAGCCAATGAGCTGGAACCTAGAAGCAAGGATTGGGAAATTATTAGATGGCACACACAAACCCACCCCAGGCTTCACAGGAGAAAAACCTGCTCCCAGGAAGATGGCAGCCCAGAAAACCTAGGGTCTCTTAACACCCAATGGGTTCTCTTCTGCCACACAGGGTTGCTGTGAGTCGAAAATCAACTTGACGCCTAACAACAAAAGCAGCCACACACACATTTCACAAGTAAAAAAACCACTTAGAAAATAATATCAGGTAAGCAAAATAAATTACAGACAGAGTGCACCATAGGAATTGCTCAACCCATCTCCATCTGCAAATTAAACCTTTATGTCTAAGGAAATGCTTAGATTCTTCTTTATTCTGTCCTTTTGTCACCTTTTCTCACCTTTTAAATGAAACGGGCCGTCTCCCTATTCAACATGGGGTGCTTTTGCACGCTCTTTAGGGAATCTTACAGAAATTTTGCCCATCTGAGCTTTCCATCAAGGAAATGATAGGCTCCCTGATGAACAGGGAAACTCTTATGGAAATACTTAACAGCCTGTAGCATCTAGCTTAGAGAATCTGAGGCTCTGGGTGTTCACTAATTGCCTGTTAAGTGTAAGAGTGTTGGCTTTACCAGGAAAGCTCAGTAAGCAAAAGCCAGAGGACTGACAGCATGCCTTGAAACAGTTAACCATCTTTAACTGTGTGAGGCCAGGGTCCTGTTCACTCTGTCAGAACCACTTAGAATGGGACACCAGATTGCCAACATTCCATCCTAATTTGTTTCTATGGATTAAGTATCCATACTGTTACTGTGAGAACTTTTCATACTTTTCTGTGACCGTCTCAGATTTTCTTCAGGAAATTATTTGCTCATATTTTTTCTACTTTTTATAGTTGATCTATATGAGTCTTACCTGTTCTCATTTGTTAAGGGTCTTCATTTTTGCATATAGGGAATTTTAATATTTTTGTATGCATAAAAGTATCAATTTTGTCTATAATAAAATTACTTTAAATATGTCTATTAAACTCTTAAATCAAAAACATATCTACCTCTATATATGTTGCTTTATGTCTAACAATTGGTCTTCAGTCTAGATAGATTTTGTCTTAATGTTCGATGTGGTCTATATAGACATCTAGGTTATAGTTTTAGATTGTTGACCTACTAATAAATAATTCAATTTTCCTTGCCCTTATATATCATCTTATTCATTGCTACATTCTTACAAAAATTCAACTATTTCTCAGGCTCTGTATTTGTTCTCTGGCTCTGTGTCTCTACTCCTGCTTTATGTCAGTTGTTAAAAAACAATTTTTATATTTTTAATATCCATTGACTTATAGTACACTATGGAAGTAAAATTTCCTCTGCTTACTATTTCAGGAAACGTTGTTGGTGGGTTTCATGGTATACATTTTCCAACTTAAAAAGGAATAATTTTGGAACTCTATACTACATATTAATTCAAATATAACATATGAATATCAAATATTTTAAAATATTTTAAAGATTTATATCTTCCATTTTCTTAAGCACATCTTTTGTGTCCTATGAAAGTTTTTTAGATTTTATTGCAAATTCTGCATATTTCTTGTTAAATTATGTTGACTTTATTTTGTTGCTATTATGAATGCTATTTTCCATTATATCCTACTTGGTTACTTAGATAAAGAAAGATCTTAATTTAATAATATCTTTTACAGAATATTTTACTAATATCTAATTAGTTTTGATAGTTTTTCAGCTAAATCTTTTAGATTTTCAGGTTGGTAACTGAGATAGTTAAAGTTTACTGTGCTAACCTGGCCGATAAACACATGTGGGGTTAATTGAAGGGTGAAGAGATAAATGGCTCAGTGAGCCTCGCCTTTCTAGTTCTCGGGTCTCTTGCTTTCTGATGGTCAGACCAGGGTGCAGCTGCCTTAGCCAGTTCCCTGCTTCAGCTGGCAAGGCTCACTTCCTGCAAGACACCCCTGAGGAGAAGCCACATGGACCTATCCCGATGCAGTCCTGGGTGCTGGAGCAGCCGTGTGGACACCCCTGCCAGTGTTGAAATGCCTTCACGCTCACTGATTTGGCTTTCCTCCTGCAGTTGGCATTACTACGTGTGTTTTGTGAGATGGAGGAGGACTTCGTGGATTGGTGTCCGACATCTGGGTTAATGTTGGACTTGTGGGCTTGGGTAGCACTGGGTTAGGATGTTTTCTTGATGTGCACTTACACTTTATATAAAAATCTCTCGCATACATAGGAGTTTCTTTGGATTCGTTTCTCTAATGTACTCAGACTAACACAGTAACAATATGCTAAAGAAAAAATGTCATATTTATAAATGCATGAAATATAATATTTAATACATTATAAAGATCTTATATTTCATATAATATATGTTTATTTTGAAAGGTGGTGATGAAGGAAGATATAATTTTATTTTATTTACACAATAAGTTTTAATAAGAAGAAAGATTACAAGTATTCTTTTCCTTCTAAACAATAACCATGTTCTCGCCATGACAGAGAGCATATTTATATGAAATTAAGAAAAGATCTATGTTCTGTATTATATATATTTCCAAATTTGAACCACTGCTGAACAATGATGGCAGCAGTACACTGGCAGAGGTTCAGGCCAGATTCAGAAGAGGATGTGGAACAAAGGTATCATTTTTGATGTCACATGGATCCTGGCTAAAAGTAGAGCGTTCCAGAAAGATGTTCACTTGTGTTTCATTGCCTATAGAGAGGCATTCTACTGTTTGGATCATAACAACCTGTGGCTAAACCTGGGGAGGATGGGAATTCCAGAACACTTTATTGTGTTCATGAGGGACTTGCAGATGGATGAAGAGGTGGTCATGGTGAAAGAACAAGGGAATCCTGTGTGGTTTAAAAGCAGGAGTTGTGTGACAGGCTTGTAGCTTCTCATCATACTTATTTAAACCATATGCAGAGTAAATCATTACAGAAGAAGAATGGTCATCAGGATTGGAGGAAGGCTTATTAACAATTTGCGATATGCAAACGAGGCAATCTTGGTTGCTGAAAGTGAGGAGGAGGACCTGAAGCACTTGCTGATGCAGATCAAGGATTGTAGCCTTCAGTGTGGATTATAAATCAATGTAAAGCAGAGCAAAATCCTTACAATGTGACCAATAGGTGGCATCATGATGAATGGAGAAAACGTTGAAGTCGTCATGGATTTTGTCTAACTGTGATCCACAGTCAGTGCTCATGGAAGCAGCGGTCCAGAGATCAGAAGACACGCTGTATTAGGTAAATCTTTTACACAGATTTCCTTAGAGTATTTAAAAGCAAGGACTTTCCTTTGAGGACTGAGGGGCACTGAACCTATGCCACAGTGTTTTCAGTTGCCTCGTATGCATGAGAAAGTTGGACATTGAATAAGGATACTGAAGAGAAATCAATGCACTTGAATAGCGGTGCTGGTGATGGACCATGGACTGCTAAAAGGACAGACTTATCTGTATTGGAAGAAGTCTGGCCACAGTGCTCCTGAGAGGCAAGGATGGAGGATCTTATATATTTGGATATGTTGTCAGGAGGGACCAGTCCTTGTAGAAGGGCATCATGTTTGGTACAGGGAATCAAAAAAGAGGGAGGCCCTCGATGAAATGAATTGACGCGGGGGCGACATCCATGGACTCAGACATAGTAGCAATTGTGTGGATGGCTCAGGACTGTGCAGTGTTGAGTTTCAATGTGTATAGGGTTGCTATGGCTTGAAACTGACTCTACGGCACCTACCAACAACAGCAACAACCACAAGCCTTGAGGAATAAGGCTGCTTTGATTCGTGTGTTGAATAGACATCCCTGAACAGCTATATGTGGGTATTCTGTTTGTTTTAATCATATTTTGAAGATTTTTGTCTTTCAAAAGAAAATGTAAGCCATTCATAGTTTATGTCAAGGTTTTTCTTGTTTATTGTGTCCTTTCCCTTTGCCTATTTAAAAATTCCAAGGGTTGGCGCACAACACTGCACAAGCTCAACTCTCTTCTTGCTCTGTAGA
This sequence comes from Tenrec ecaudatus, assembly GCF_050624435.1. Lineage (NCBI taxonomy): Eukaryota > Metazoa > Chordata > Mammalia > Afrosoricida > Tenrecidae > Tenrec > Tenrec ecaudatus. Next base: position 226,068,728 of record NC_134530.1, on the reverse strand, counting down.
AACTGGGGTTCTGCAGGAGAAGCCACCATGAGGACATAAGGTTCTCAACTCACCCTTTGTTACACTTATAATGAATAGTTGATCCAAACTGGGTATCTGTGTTGAGAACCACCATTCCATTGGAGGGATTTGGAGGATGCCCACAAGATTTTCCTAGAGAAGAGAAGCAGAATTTGGGACAAGGCATAGGGTTCTCTTTACCTTCCGTGTCAGCTTCACACCGGGGCGCAGCTTACTGTGTGACACAGTTCTGCTTGCTCCACAGAACTGGCCAGTTTGAAGAAATTAGCTATGTAACCTCAGACTCAAGTAGCTAGGGTTGTGTCACCTTTCAAGAGACCTCTTTGCATCTCCCAATAAAGGTCACTCGTAGCTAAAGAGTGGGACTGTGATCCCACCCACACCAGTGCTCACGGAGTCAGCTCTGCTTCATGGTGGGGTCCTGGGGTGTCACAGTAGAACCGTGTTCCACAGGGTTTTCAGGGTTGTCTTTTTAAAAGGAGATCACCAGGTTTTTCTCTCAAGGGAACTTTGGGGGACTAGAACCTCCAGCTCTTGGGTGAACAGCCAACCACACCAACCATCTGCACTACCAGGGACTCCTTTGACCCCCAACAGCCTAAATAAAACCCCTCAAAATCGATATGCCCCCTTTATCTTTAGTTATCCAAGGGTAAGTTATAGTGGCCCAAATTATGTGCTGCAAATCTTAACAACTAGCTCTACCTGTTGCTATGAGTTAGAGCGGAGTGGATGGTAGTGAGATTTGTACTTCTCATCCCATTTGGTGGTGGGCTCTCTTTGTTAATAAAATGATATTCGTGTTGGGTGTCTCATGACGCAATGTCTTTTTTTAACCAAGCAGAGGAGAAGGAAGAAGATAGGTGCCAGACTTCAGGAAGATCGCTAAGGAGGCACGGGACAAGGCTTTTCTTCCATAGTCTCAGAGAGAAAAAGTTTTCCCAGTAGGGCAGCATCCTGAATTCAGATTTCCAGCCTCCTAAACTGAGAAAATACATTTCTTGTTTGTTAAAGCCACTCGCTTGTGGTGTATCTCTTATAATAGCACTTGATAACTATGATAACTACATAATTTTCTTTCTTTAAAAAAGTAATATATATGTATATTTAAATATATGTAGTTAAAATATATTTTATATATAAAAGTTTATATATCTGATATTTTAATATGTTTTACATGCGCAGTTAAATGACATTAATTATATTCATCATGTAGTCCAATCAGTACTCATTAATTTTTCACTACCCATTAATTTCCCAATAATTTTTCATCACCTTTAATGGAAATCTCAATGTTCCCCAAGCAGTGACTCCCTATTTCTCCGCCCCTCCAATAACCATTAATAAACTTTGGATACCATTTGCATGAAATATCTATAATAGGCAAATGTATTGTGAATACTTGGTGTCTCTAATGCATGCAATTCATGCTTTCTGCTACCAAGAGTGACTTCTGGTGAATGGAGATATTTCTTCACCTCATACTTCTTATAAAAGCCTTTCCCATGAAACTAATACCCAGTCATGGTGCAGAGAATCAAGTGCTAAGAGGTGATCACTTAGAAGACAACCCACCATTGAAACACCTTGAGCACAGTTAGGCATCTCGCTTCCAAAATTTGAACAAATTAAATCAGACCCCATAGATTCTTAGACACATTCAGAAGAACTCCCCGGGCAAGGCTACTCACGTTTACAGGTGTCTTCAGCACTTGACCAGACCAAATTGTCTAAGCAGGTGATAGAGAACACTTTCCCAGAGTAGCCAGGGGGGCATTCGTAGTACAAGTTTGTCCCAACTGGAAACTCAGACTCATCATTCGGAGTTGTAGGCTTGGCAAATGGAAATGGTTTGGGGGCTTTACACTGACCTGGAGGCCAAGACCACAGGGATATCAACGTTATTCTTGACTACTTCTTTCTTTTTTTCTTCAATTAAGAATAGATAAGACTACAGAAACTAAGAGATTTATGATCATGGCAAACGATTTTCTCACCTAGAAATTGATCGTAGGAGGGGGGCTTTTCAATAACATCTGCTCATCGGGAAATGTTCACCTACTTGCAATACTACTCAGCTTTCTGTTATTTCTGCTCTTATGAGAACAGAAACACAAAAAACCAATGAGAGCGTCCGCTCGTAGTTCCAGGTGCCACACCACCCATCCGAATGCCTTTGCCCAACATTTATCATGTGCTCATTCATGGGCCTTAATTCCCCCATTCCTCTCCACACACTCTTCCCTGCTCTGTGGTCAGAGATGCCCACCATACGCTCGGTGCCTCGCGAGCAATCTATCGCAGTTATCGGTTGCCACGGATTGAATGGAATTCTCCGAAAAGATATGTCTACGAGAGCCTCAGAATGTGAACTCATTTGGAATAGAGGTTTTTGTAGATATAGTAAAAGATATTTTGAGATGAGATGATCCTAGATTTATGGCGAGCCTGTATTAAACTTAAATTCTGAGCACTAGGTCCATGGAATTCACAGTTGGAGCCCTAGGTCCCATTTTGAGCCTACACAGATACTCAGCCTCCACTGAGTCCTTTTCCACATTGACTGGCCGTGTGAAAAGGTTTGCTTCAGCCTTGACCTCAGCTCTTGCCTGGCTTGAAACTTGGTGGAAACTCGGGTGTGAGGGCTGTATGATTGAGTCACGAGGTTTGACAAGGTGATTGAGGGTCTCAGAGGCAATCCCGTCAACTTTTCAAGTCTGCAATAGTGTATATAATCCTTTTCCTGCTTCTGTATCCCGCCTGAGACTGTGACGAATTGATTTACCGCTAATCATCATTTTCCAAACAATTTCCTATATTTATATGCTCAACTAAGTAGTCATATAGATGTGAATCATTTGGACCACATTATGGCCCCAAGCAGATGGTAAACCTCACCTGCATGATTCGTTTTTGGTTTTATCTTTGTCTCATTTAAGGTTTAGTTAAGGGGGCTCTATCAAATTTATTTGAGCTTTGGAACTCTTCCTCACTCACAACAAACCATAAATCCAATGACTGGTATCCATATGGAAGAAAAGCAAGGAATATTTGAGACACATTGTGATAGTTTGGTCTATTGTGCCAGCGAGGCACCTGTGAAAAGATACGGGTGGAGTTGAGCCTGTCAATCAGGTTGCAGCTCGATGATTTCCTTTGGAGGTGCGAGATGAGATAAATGGCTCTCTGGAGCCTGCTCTCTCTCTCTCTCTCTTTCTCTCCCCACCTTCCTGGTGGCGAGCCACTCTGAGACCTGCCAGAGCCCTGGAGATGCATCCACTACCATTGGATCCACAGACTTTTGCACCCACCGGCCTGTGATCTTGCTGCATTCTGCATCATTGCCTGTGACTGTGTGAGTCAGAAGAGGGACTTATGAACTATCGGGCTCATGGACTTGAGTTGGACAGGGCTGGGATATTTTTCTGATATATTAAGCTTCTTGAGATAAAGCTCTTTCTTACACATATACGAGTGTCACTGAATTTGTTTTTCTAGTCAGCCTGGCTTAGCTGACAGAGAGAGACTAAGGTGTGGTATCTACAAGTCAAGAACACCAAGGAATGTTGGAAGTCACTGGGATGTGGAAGAGACAGGAATGAATCTCACTGAGCCTGAGAAGGAAATATAGTTCTGCTGACACTTTGCTTTCAGATTTGCACCTACCAGAATTGTAAGAGAATAAACCTCAACTTTTTAAGTCACCAAGTACAGAGAAATTTGTTATAGCTGCCCTAGGAAGTTAGGGCTTTGAGCCCCAGCTTTCAAACTCCATTGACCTCCTGCTGAGAATTTGCATTGCATTCCTACCTCAGATATACTGAATCAGACTCTATTTATATTTTAACAACATCCACTCTTGTCTGGGGCGGAAACGCAAATTCTCAGTGGGGCTTGAAGTGGGAATGAGCTGGTTGGAAGCCCTGTAGCAAACAAAAACACCACTCTTCTCTTCCTGAAGCTAAGCCAGCCATTTAGGAGCCAGAACAAAACAGGCAAAGTCATGCCGCTCCTCTAAGAAGTCATGTTCTCTTCATGAGTGGGTAGAAGAGGTGATAAAATCCTAAAATATATTCTGAATTCAGCTACCTCATCTCTGAAGGAGCAGCTTCTGTCTATCCATTCACTACGCCTGAGCTGGAGCCAACACATCTGCATTTAGAAATCCACTCCAGATTCTGACTTGTATCAGCATTAAGAGGATGGGAGAGATCACAGGGAACTTAAATGCCGTCATTGGGTATAGCCTTCACTGCCTGGATTTCTCTTCTCGCTCAGGGATCGCTTGCACTTAATAAGGAATTCCGCTACTGGTGCCACCTCCCCAACCTATTCAAGCTTTCAGTCTTAAAAAGCTGTGCCTCAAGAAGTGGGTAACCTCTTCCTTTGTGCACTCACTTCCTTGGGCTGATCTTTCCATGGTTTTTCTTTATTTTCAAATTTATTTATTTTTTATTTATCATCCTCAGAGCAGAAGAGTTCAAGGGCAATGTTCATAGTGCTTCACAAAGATAAGCCAACCAGCCAGTATACTTCTAGTCTAGGTTTCTAGCTACAAAGACAAGAGTCTTTATGATCAATTGGCCCAATCAGCAGAAGGCTTCCTCTAGCCTTAGCTGAATAGCAGCCAGTCTGACTGTTTTGTCTTTCGCCTGCCCAGAAACTTGTGGAGAATGTAAGTCCACTACACTGCTATTAGGTCATAAACTAAACCAAACCCTTCGATATCAAGTCAATTCTGTCTCATGGTGACCCTAGAAATTGAGCTTCCTGGGGTTTTCTCGGCTATAATCTTTATGGAATCAGCTGGCCACTTCTTTCTTCAAAGGCACTACTGAGTGGGTTGGAATTGCCAACTTCGAAGTTAGCAGCCAAATGCAAAATATTATATGACCGACAGATCTTAAGAGTTCCTCTTTTCTCAATTGGATACGTTTGTTTCTTCCCGATTTACAGAGCTTGCACCCTGCCCCTTTCCCTCTACTTTTCTCGCTCCACTGTCGCTTTTTAACAATTCGATACATTTTGGCACTATAGGCATCTGCCTGTATCAACTATAGCATATCATTTAGGCACTTCCCACTAAGGACAAAGTTAAGTTAAGCACAGAAGCAAACACCACATTTTTTACTATAAAAATATGAATGGCTTGGCCCAGATGTTCTGAGCCCATTTAAAATATGAGGAAATGGATACTGACCGGCAGGCACAGAACGTTCACAGAGAGGGGCAGGGCCACTCCAAATTCCGTTCCCCGCATCGTCACTTGTGCAGTGGATGGAGCTCTCCCCAATGAGGTTGAAGATCGTCCCTCTGTCTGGGCTACGGTCACACATGTAAGAGATTTCTTTTCCATAGGGAAAACTGTCCAGAGAATTTCCTGTGTGGTCTCCATTAACAATAGCAGGAGGGTTTGGACAAAAGATTTCTAGAAAGAAAACAAGAGCTCTAGATCTGATAAAAATTTTAACTGGAGGTGCTGCTGTAGTTATGGAGGGCCATGAATGTGTTTCCAATTAAAGAACAACTCTTTTTCTCTGGGGTTGTGCAGACTGCAAAATATATGTTTGAGTCTTCTGGTCAGATGGAGCTAACCAGTATGACACTGAAATCAGTGTTCATCACAAAGGTATGAAACTCAAGTATCCTTGACTCCTCAGAGAGATATGGTTTCAGTGTAGTCCCTTAAATAAAATAATTCTAAACCACACAAAAGGGAAAACCATCCATTAATTCAACAAACATTTGGAGGCCCCTATTGTATATAAAGTACTACTGAAAGGCAAGGTAGGCATCATTCTTGATATCAAAATTCTCAGCCCAACGAAATTTTTCAACAACACAGATTTAAGAGTTAACTATCAGTAACGTCTCAGGACATCAGGAAGGAGTGATCCTGGAGGCACATACTATGTTTCTGCTTTCTCCAATCCAAGACCCAAGCCTCCTTGTTTTCACTTCTTCCGCCAACGACAGCCCCACTGGTCTGCCCACTTTACATGAAAACTCAAAAATATTGTCTCTGACTTGCTATACTTCCTTCCCTGCCATTTCCCCCTGACTCATTCCAGTCAGTATCCGTCCCCTCCACTCTACCAAATCTGCTCTGGTCAAGGTTATTTGTTACCCCCCTCCCGCCCCCCCCCCCCCGCCATTAAACTCAGTCATCAATTTTCTGTTTTCATCTTACTTGATGTATTCATAGGATTGGACACAGTTGATAAGTCTCATTTCCTTAAAAAAAAAAATCCCCACTTGGCTTTCAGGACTCTTTCTGCTGGTTTTTCCTCTCACCCTAACGACCTCCGTGCCATTGTCTCCTTCAAACTCCTCTTCATCTTCGCAACTTCTGAAAGCAGGATGTCCCAGGCTCGGCACCCGGCTCTCTTCTTTATCTATGCTCACGCCCAAGTGATCTCGCTTAGTCTCGTGACTAACCCTGATATAATGATAACTTATAACCATCTCTCCAGCCTACATCATACATGACAATAGTAAAAGGTCACTAAAAAGACAAGAAGGAAAAGTTTAAAGTGTGCATTAGAAGAGACTCTGAAATTTGCTCTTAATTGCAGAATAGCTAAGGCAAAAAGAAGAAAAGCTTTTTTGCTTACCTGATCCAAGCCATAGTTATTTTAAATGACCTCCTATGCATGTGAAATTTACACAGTGAATAAGGAAGACTAGAGATCAATTATGGTGCTGGTGAAAATATCGAAAATGCTATGGACTTCCAAAAGAACAAACAAACCTGTCTCGGAAGAAGGACCGCCAGAGTGCTCCTTAAAAGCAAGGGCGGAGAGATGCCATCTCATGTGCCTTGAACATGTTGTCAGGAGAGACAAGTCCCTGGAGAAGGATGTTATGTCTGGTAAAGTGGAGGGGCAGCAAAAAGGAGAAAGACGCTCAACAAGCTGGATTGACACAATGGCTGCAACAGTGGCTCAAACATAAGAATGATTGCGATGACGGTCCAAGACTGGGCAGCATTTCGTTCTGTGGTACATAGGAGTACAACTCAGTAGGAGCTGGAACTGACTCAATGACAACAGCAACATGGACAAAATAACGAATGGCCGAGGAAGCATCCAAAGAAGATGGAAGGCACACATAGTCCTTGTGCCAGAAAGAATTAGTCACTCTTCAACCAGTGGAGAGAAAGCGTCTGGTACTGAAGCAGCAAAGAAGCCATGGCTGCTCTGAAGGTGTTAGCCAAAAACAAGTCCCCAGGAATTGATGGAATACCAATTGAAATGTCTCAATAAGCTGATGTAGCACTGGAAGCCCTCATTTACACCAAGACATCTGGAAGATAGCTACCTGGCCAATTGACTGGAAGAGATCCGCATTTGTACCCATTCCAAAGAAAAGGGATCCAACACAATGCTCAAATGATAGAACAATATCTTTGATAACATTTGCAAGTAAAGTTTTGCTGAAGATCATGCAATAACAATGCAGCACTACATTGCCAGAGAGATTCAGGATGAATTCAGAAGAGAACATGGAAGCCAGAATATCAATGCTGATATCAGATGGATCTTGGCTGAAAGCAGAGAATATCACAAAGAAGTTTACTTGAGTTTTATTGACTAGGTCAAGACTGTGTAGATCATAACCACTATGGACTAGCTGTGAGAAGAACAGTAATTCCAGAACACTTATTATGCTCATATAGAACCTGAATGTGGATCAAGAGACAGACGCCTAAACAAAATGAGGGAATACTGAATATGTTTTCATATCAAGAATGGTACCCATTCAAGGTATACTTTCACCATACTGACTCAATCTCTATGCAGAGAAAATCATTGGAGAAGCTGGATCATATGAATAACATGGCATCAGGATTGGAGGAAGGGCCATTAACAATCTGTGATATAGAGATGGCACAGGTGATATACAGGTGACACAACTTTGCTTGCTGAAAGTGAGGAGGACTTGAAGTACTTGCTGATGAAGATCAAGAATTTCAGTCTTAAAGGGGAGGGGGACACTAGGAGGAGGGGAGGAAGGGGAAAAATGAGGAGCTGATACCAAGGGCTCAAGTATAAAGCAAATGTTTTGAGAATGATGAGGGAAACAAATGTACAAAAGTGATTGACACAATGGATGGATGTATGGATTGTGATAACAGTTGTATGAGCCCCCAAGAAAATGATTTAAAAAAAAAAGAATTTCAGTCTTACATGTGGAATATAACTCAATGTAAAGAAAACCAAATGTATCACAACTGGACCAATAGATAACATTATGATAAACAGAGAAAAGTTTGAAGTTGTCAAGGATTTAACTTTGTTTGAACCCACAATTATGTTCATGGAAGTAGCAGTCAAGAGATCAATCAAGCATTGTATGGGGTCAACCTGCTGCATAAGACCTCTTTAAAGTTTTGAAAAGCAACCTTTTTAAAGCAATGATGTTACTTCGAGGACTAAATTGTGCCTGACTCAAGCCATGGTATTTTCAGTCACCTCAAATGCATGTGAAAAGTGGACACTGAATAAAGAAGACCAAAGAAGACTCGGTGCATTTGAATTATGGTGCTGCCGAAGAATATTGAAAGTGCCGTGGATGGCCAAAAAATAAATAAGTCTACTGGAAATGTTCCCCCAAAACCAGCCACCATGGTCAATGCAGACAGAGCTCAATCATTTCCATCTCTACAGAGTTTAATCTCCACAAATCAACAATTCATGGATTGCGGTTTGAAACTGGTCTATACTTGCATAACTCCTTTTTTCAACAGCATGCTAAATTTGATGCCATTGGATAAATTAATGACACTATCAATAAAATTATCTCATATACCAGGGGGATGATTGATAATATTCTTTGTGATAAAAAAAAATGAGGCTTCTAAAGTAAATCAGAGACCAAGTAAACCAGAGACGAGTGAATGGATTTGGGGCTCCCACTTAATTTTAGCCTCAATCCAAGAATATTTAGTTCTCATGACATGGCCCTACTCTATACTTACCCTTGGGAAAAGATTACTTTCGATATGGGTGCTATAGAAAAGTGTGGTAAAGAAAGCAGATGGGGCCTGACTATCTATCTATCTATCCATCTATCTATCTATCTATAAATATAGGGCAGTAAAAGCTTCCATTCAAATAAGCAGCCATCTAAGTGAGGAGTCAACTAAGTACACAGGGAAGAAATATACCAGCCTGAGTGATCCAAAGATGATAAATAACAAAAGTCAAAGATGAAGAAGGGAAAAGTGTCAGAGCTTAAATTGTGAACACCGATTGTCATATGGCTATGGATGACAGTGGAAGTCCCAAATTCATCTGTAGGGTCCCTCCATAGATTAAGCCTCTGGTGGATCCCCTTTGATACACTGGAAGGGTGTGAATAACCTTGCTACCAGACAGAGACTATTGTAAACTTGATTATGACAGATAAAATTAGGTTATAACGTGGTACCTGGTCACTTGATCTCCCTCTTGATCCATTTTGAATTTGTTCTAGTTGTGAATATTTCCTGCCTTTTTTTGATGGAAGTTTTATCTCTGGTTTATTTTAATAATGCTCTCTCTCTCTTTTAAAATATATTTGCTGTTATTTGTTTAGTTTGGTATGTTTTCCAGTATATGAAGCACATGATGGGCAGCTATATGGGGCTGGGGAGGGTGGAGGGAAATGGGAGCAAGCAAGGAGTTCAGAAGGGAGGATGGTGTTCTAGAACTGTCGCAGTGATGTGCACACAGCTCTTTAATACAACTGCATTATGGAAGTGTATGATCTGTGAATTATATCACAATAAAACTAGTGGGAAACAAAGAACAAATAAGTATGTCTTGGAAGATATACTGCCAGACGAAGTACATCTTTGCTCCTTAGAAGCAAGGATGGTGAGACTCTTTTGGACATGTTCTCAGGAGAGACCAGTCCCTGCAGCAGGTCCGCATGTTTGGTGAGGAAGACGGGCAACAGAACAGGAGGCCCTCAGCGAGATGAGCTGACACAGTGGCTGCAACAAGAACCAAACTGAGGATGAGCAGGCCTGGGCAGTGTTTCGTTCTGTTGTCCAGAGGGTCCCTACGAGTTGGAACTGACTCGCCATCACCTAACCACCACCACCCCTTGTGTTAAAGCTCTGTCCTCAGGTTTTCCTGTCCCCAAATCTTGGAGTCATCCTCAAATCTGTTCTTCCCCTGACACTCGATCTCAGTCATCAGCACACCCATCTCTACCTTCAGATTTGTCCACTACTTCACCATTTCCTGGACTCCTGTCCTGGAACAGCACGTCTGATTAGATTATTGTAATAGCTTCCCATCTTGATCTCCCAGATTTGCTTGGCTACAACTGCCTCTTGAACTATCTATCAACTGATGCCTCAATGACTGTTAACCACGGTCCCCTCGTTTCCTAACATCTGACTGTCTCAGCCTCCCCGTTGGTGAGAGGTGGTCTTCTATCCAGCCCCCATCGTTGCCACTGCAGCGAAGGTCATGAAAACTCCAGCTTCCAAGTTTGACCTGACTGGCTGCATGGAGGCTGTAGCTCTTCCTATTCCTTGTGAGCTCAGATGACATACCTGTCAGCAGGACAGTGTGCCCACCCTGCAAGGCAAAACCACGCCCATTTCACAGAGCCATTCTGACTCACAGCAACCGAAGATTAAGTTTTTGACACTCAAAACCTCTACAGGAGCAGACTGCCTTATTTTTCTCCTACTAAGTGGCTGGTAGGTTTGAACCACTGACCCTCAGGGTTGCAGCTTAATCTCGAATGCACCGTGCCACAGTGCTTTGGGGTGAAGATCAATTCTTTGCTCTTTCTCTTCCTAAAGAAGGTTCTGATTCTAATAGGACCTCTTCAGAGATAGCACAAGTGGCCAGACATTATTTATTTATTTATCTATTTATTAATTTATTTATTTTCCTCTCTTCTTTCTTTCTCTCTCTCCTGCCCCCCCCGCCCCCTTCACTTGTGCTGCTTGTTACCCTTATACTGTGTGCTCCACTTAAGCGTTTACTTTAACCTTTGCTTCTGGCACTGTTTTCTGAAGACCCGCCACCAAACTCACTGCCATTGGATCCATGCCAGCTCATAGCCCCCTTATATGGTTTTTCCTGACACTGTAAATCTAAGGACGGGAGCAGTTAGGTTCATCTTTCTCCCATAGGGCGGCTTGTGAATTTGAACCATGACCTTGACATTAGCAGTCTAATGGTTACCCAACAGTGCTGCAAGGGCTCCTTTGCTTGGGAAGTCTTGAAGCACACTCTTTTTTCACCCCGTTCTCCCTACGGTAGCCAAACTCACTACCATTGAGTCACTGCTGACTCATAATGACCCCCTGAGGGTTTCTGAGACTGTTACTATTTTGCGGGGGTAGAAAACTCAGTCTTTGTCCTGAGGAGCTGCTGCTGGTTTCAAACTGTTGACCTTGTGGATCACAGCCCAACACATAACCATACACCACCAGAGCTCCAACAGAGCCAAAGGGATACCATTAAAAATTAGATCATGACTTTCTGTTTGAATGGTTTTCTATTTAACTTTCGGTGGAAGTTTTAAATTCTTGCAGGACATAGGATTCCTCATTTCCCACTGTTCCTGGTTCAACCATAGTGACCTTTCAGAAAAAATCAAGAACAGATTCTTCTTAGAAAATGTCAGGGAATTTCTCACTTGGGGTCTTTGCCCATTCTGTTCTATCTCCCAGTACATGCGTACATTAGTGATTACCTAGTTTCTATCCGCGCTCAAGTGTTACTTCTTCAAATAAGACTTCTTACTCACCTTATTTCAAGTGCATTTTTCCTGGCATTTCTTATCTTCCTTCATGTAAGTATGTAATTGTGTTTGTGGTTGCTTTGTGTTTGTGGGATTGTCTTCTTCATAGAACTTATAATTATTTTATTGTTTGTTTGTTTACATGTCTTTGGTTTATCTCCCTGAATAAATAATTGAACACAGGAGCAGGGACCTAGTATGTCTTGTTTATAGGTAAAATCTCAGTGTCCAGGCATACAGTGCTCAAAATGTGATGGATTGATGAGCATATGGACGGAAGAATGGTTGAAGAAAGAACAGAAAAGTTGAAGGGTGACGATTCTCCTGACATCGATGTGTCTCCATCTATGAAATATTATTTATAGTATATAGTGTACATTTGTACATATTTGTAGAATGGTACCCAGAACACATGATGCTCAAGTTGATTCCACCCACCCCTGCAAAGAAAACACTCCTTTATTTTTCCAACAAATAGCTATTTCTATCAAAAATTGAAATGGACAGAAATGAGATGACATGTTAAAACAGAAAAACATGAATAATCCAGACCTGAACAAGTATTTCCTTTACTCACGTTCACACACAGGAACACTGGTATCCCATAGACTTTTCAATCCATCTGAGACACAATGACTAACAGAACTGCCCTTTAAATGGAACCTAAAACACAAGAGCAGTAACAGGTGTAAACAGGTGAGCACACACACTCTTCTTTCTATTGGAAGAGCTCAGTTTCTTCCCTTCTGCTACAATAAAATGTAATGCCTAAGTTGGAGTCCAGGAGCAAAACTCAACCCATTGGGCTTCTCAATGGACAGTCACTCAGAAACCAGATCCTTTCAGAAAAATACAGCTACTAGTGAGGGGCAAAGCAATAATGGTCACCAAAGCTCACAGGCACCATAAGCCCAGTTTGAACAGAAGAAGTGGTCCTAAACATAGACAGATAGTTGCTTGTTGGTCCTCAACCTTCTGCTTGCCATGTTTCTCTGATTGCTCCCTTTCTGTCATTCGTGAGAATTCCCTCCCCTAGCTCATGCAAACTCAGCATTCCATGCTCTCAAACAGTGAATGGGGGGAAGGGGTGAGAAGAGCTCCTGGGTTATGTTTGCAAAACATCACATTAGAATTATTCTGGAATGACCTTTATAGCATCATGCTAGATTATCGCAGGGTAAAAAAGTGATTTAAGAAAGAAAAAAAGCGAGGAGAGGGACCTCTCGAGGAAATGATGCAAAAACGTTCAGTTTATTGTCAGACCAATGAAGTTCTGAATCCCCTCGTGGTCTCTCCTGAGGTGTGTCAAGGGGACCAGGCAGCGTTTTGAGCTCACTTGCTTTCTTGTCTAAGCTTTTGTCCATCATGTGGAGCTAGAACATCATACTAAGATAATTTTGATTCACAAAAACAGTTCATAATCTGTCTTAGAACGTTAGCATTAATCATCCTGCTCCCAATACGACAGCCCGATACTAATGGTGACATATGAAGATGATAAATGAAGCTGGCTACAAACATTCCACAGAAAAGTAGAATGAAAATAAAATGGAATTTTCCCACAAATAAACTTAAGACCTTAAATATAATTCGATTTTTAAAAGCTCACTTAAATTTACTCTTTAATCCCTATTTTAAATTATACTATTGATTGACTTTAAAGTTTCCCAAAACAATTATTGCTCATTATTTATCCTCTAAGCAATGCTCTCTTTTATTAAACTTCCTTAGTAACCCCTATAGAATATTTATCCTTCCATACCTCTACACTACTATTTATGCTTCAACTGTATATCTCTTGCTATATTTCTGCTGTCCATTATGTTTATAAATTTGCCTTTTATAAAGCTTGTTGTTAACGGTTTCACTAGTTCTTCTTACGCTTCTCAATCATTTTTAGACAGTGTTGTTTAGTACTTCTGTTACACAAATTCCCCCCTTTTGGGGACAAACACCCTTGTTTCAAATATCAGTATCTACGACTCAGTTCCTGGTCTCTACTCAGGGCCAGGAAAGCTCACACTCACCCTTCATCACAGATGAAGGACACTTTTGCTCCAACCTGGAGACTAGGAGGGGAGAGTACACGGCCATTATGGAGTAGGTCCGGGAAGTCATCACATGATTTCACTGAAGGAAGACAAAAGGAAATAAAGTTGGCACACGGAGAAGAAAGACACCTACTGAAAACGCTCAATGAGCGGAGAGTCTAGGCACCTTCACATCTGGGGGCTGCAGGACTCCAGTCTCCTTCCGGCGTACAACGCAGAGAAGCGGCCCCTCTGAGATCATAGCCAGACTCGCAGCTGTAGAAAATGTCTTCCCCAGAGGAAAAGTTGTCCTTGTCACTTGGGGAATGTTTACCATTTTGGATTTCTGGAGGTGGAAGACACACTGTGGAAAGAAAAGTTCCACTTTAAAAAAAAAAAGTTGATGCAGAATAGATGATTTTATTCCAATGCACAACAACCTCATGTGTTCCAGAGTAAAACTGTGTTGCATATAGTTTTCCTGACTGTGACCTCTTGGGAGGTGATCAACAGGTCTTCCTTCTGAGGCAATTCTGGTGGCTTGGAGCTGACGGTCTTTCTGATAGTAAGCTTGCACTTAGCCATTTCCACTACCCAGGACCTGTTAACTAGGAGGAAATGTATTCAACTCAATAATAATGAAAGGGGTTAAAATACTAAAAATAAAACCAATAGATGCTGCATTAGGGTTCTTCATTTATTTACTAATGTGGAAATTCAGTATAGAGGGAAGAGATGTAGCCAAAGATTTCACAGCTACGAAGAAGCAGAGAATTAGCACCCAGATCTCCACAACACAAGGTCTAAGATACATTCACAGTCTACAAGATGTGAAGACCCATGTTTTAGTGCTGGTTGTCCGACATGTGTATTAGTGTTGGTGATCTTCTTTATTGACATTTTTTTGTAATGCTCATCTTGTTTTTACAAATTCCTTTAGTTTTTCCTTGTCGGAAAATATCTTTATTTCCCCCTCATATTTGAGGGATAATTTCACTGGAGATAGGATTCTTGGTTGGTGGGTTTTTTTCTTCTTCTACAGAATTTTGTGTAGTCACTAGTTGTCTTGTTGCCTGCACAGTTCCCACTGAACTTACCCTTACTGGTTACCCTTTGAAGAGGAATGCACCCTGGCTTCTCTACTCTTCCTTGAAATTGGAGAGTTTGTGATATGTCATGATATTTTTCTTTTGGAGTCTATCCTATTCAAAGGTTTTCAGCTTTTTGAATAATTATTTCCTCCACCTTTGTGATATTAGGGATATGTTCTTCCATCATTTCTCATACTATTTTATCTGTAGCTTTTTTGTTTGTTTCTTTGTTTATTCTTGTTCTGAGATCCTGATGAAAGATAGGTTGCTTCCCTAGGTAGTGTCCCATATAATTCTCAGGATTTCTTTGCTTTTTTGTTGTTGGTTTCTCTTATTGATTGTAGTGAGAGTGTTGGTCCTCGAGCTCACTCATTCAATTTCCATTTTCTTCCATTCTATTAGACTGGTCTTTCACTATGATTATCTTCTGGGATAAACAATGTTTTTAAAATAAGCAAACTTTTTCAATTTCTTCCATTCTCATGAGTGTTCCCCGCATCTTTTGAAATGACTTTGAAAAGATCACATTATTATTAATTATAGTTATGGTCATTCCAGGACCTCTTTTTATGAGTACCCCATTGGATTTGGGTGATTTTTTTTGTTGTTTGTAATTTCTTGATTTTTTTGTTTGTTTGTCTGTTTACTGTGGTTGATGGCAACTATTAGTGGTATGTGAGCAACTATTAGTGGTACGTGAGCCACTGGGTTGGCTTTGTCTAGTGACATGGGAGAAGTCTACTAGGAACTGGAAAGCATGCAGTGGCAAAACAGAGAGAAGGGGAGAGAGATGGGTAAGTGAGGAGAGTGGGAGGCAGAAAGAGCGAGAATAAAATAAAAGCAATGGTAGTAATAAGTGGCTCTCTGGACAGGCCAACAGATTTATAAACACAATGAGAAAATGCATTTTAAAAGGGGTAGTCAAAGTTAACAGATTTCATGGAAATATATATTATGAGGAAAGAGTGCAGACAGTGACACTGGATGGATGTGCAAGGGAGACGAGGGTCAAAAGAGACAGGAGACACTCGTGTGACTTGGGTGTTCATGCTGAGGTTCTGTAGCTATAGCAGAACATAGGTGGGTCTCCTCATGCAGACGGGAAAAAAGTTTTCTAAACCTTTCTTTGAGTGGGTGTGCCAGAATCTACAGGCCTGCCTGGCTTTGCCTGATGGGAAATTCATATTCTCAGACTGGTGGGGCTTCACCAGAAGAGGGTACGGGAAAAGGAAGTGTGAGAGAACTAGAAAGAAGATAACGAAAGTATTATCATAACAGAATAAAAATTAAAAAATAGAAAATAAAGTAAAAAATAACAGTGCATTGTGGGTGGGGATCCCTTCTCCTTTGGTAGTGTGATTGTGTGTACGTGAGTGCTGTGTGAGGGTGATGGGACGTGGAGCAGGAAGGGCCCTGGATAACAAAGCAGGAAAGAGGGAGGAGGGAAAAAATGGCCCAAAGAGGAACCTGGTACTGAGAATGTCTGGACCACACTACCCGCTCAGTCTGCTATCCTCCCAGGGTTTCCAGAGGTCAGTGAAGGAAGAGGTTCGGCTGGCTGTGTTGTGTAAGAGACTGGTAGAAATTGGATGTGCACGGGATGATAGGGTTCGTAGACGTGACCTGTGCCTCTGGTCAGCGGTAAAGGAGGGTCTGTCAGTCGGTGTTGCTGCTCTCTGCTTTAAGAAACGTGGGACTACTTAGCTTTCAAGTTCATTTGATCACCGCCAGGACGTGCAGGGTATCCCTCCCAGTGGAATCTCTGGTAGTTTCGAAGGCGATCTCCCCACACTTATTATCTGGCGACCTTATTGCATCTGTTTCCCATCAATGTCTTTCTTTAAAAAGGCAATTTCAAATTACAGCCTTGTTTTTTGGCAACTAGAAGGGTTTTCCAAGACTTATATAACACATGCCCCCTGTATCTCACTGTCCTCCTGTGTTGTCATTTTTATCTGCCTGCCCTTTCTGCTACTCTCTTAAAGGTTACACAAGACTAACATGGCTTGGTTGAAGAACTGTAAACTCTTTCTTTGTCCCTATGTATTAATCATAACACTTTCAAATCCACAATTAAATCACCAGCTACAGCATAAGACAAGAAAGGCCACTGAGAACAAAACCTCCTTAAAAAACCAGTACTTATAATGACAGGGCATATTACTCAAATAGAGATTATTTCACTCAGATTTTTGTGGAATCAGCTCATTTGAACTACAAGCTAGTCTATTGCTAGTCAGAAATAAATGAACAAAAAGTTGGTCTTTCAGCAAGCTTTTTTCGCTCCTAGTTCCATATTCCTAATCATAAAATATATGAAGGTTATCAGAGTAGACAAAATCTAAGATCTATGTCACCATTATCATACTGTGATTCTGTCTTCTGCTCTATAAGACTTAGTTAGGATCATTGTGGCGCAGCCATGTAAGCACTGGTCATGTTAGTGGTCCAGCTCATGAGCCATTCGGACATTCCGAGGGAGAAAGATGAAGCTGCCTGTTCCCATAAAGATTGACCAAGCCTGAGAAACCATATGTTGGGTCACTATGAGTCACAATCAACTTGGATAGAAGTGAGTCCCCCACCCAACTCCCCATTTCTCCCAATAAAATGTACTGGGAGCTAATACAGATATCATATCATTCCATAATTCAATCAAGCAGTATTGTATAATTGCTACCACAGTCAGTTTTGAAACATTCTCTTCCTCCTTGAACTCCTTGATATCAGTTCCCCTTTATCCCTGCCACCCCACCCTCACCCCTCGCCCCCTGACAACTCTCCCCACCCCCTGTTCCTGCCAGAAACCCTTATTCTGCTTGCTGTCTCTATAGATTCATTCATCCCGGGTTTCATTCACCGAAAAACAGAAAAACATATAACAAAAATTCAGGAGGGTGAACCCCAGTGACAAAATACTTCTGAGATAATCCCTAATATGAACAACAACAACAACAACACAGAACATGTTGAAAACCAGATCAGGCTCAAGTGCCTCAGAGAGGAGATCAACTGGCACGGCTTTACCCATTCAAGTCACGCTTATCGCTTTGATCTCCTAGAGTCATCTCTCCAATGCACTCTGGTAGCCAGTTTCTTCCCTCTATTATGGATAAAGGGAAATCACCAAAGACCCATTTTCTGTGTCATTCTCACACATTCCTCTTGGCTTCTACTGTCATCTATAGCCTTCTGAAAGCCAGAATCTCACACTGTAGGCTCTGATACAATTCCTTTCCTCGGCTTCAGATTGCATGATTTATAATCCTTCAATCATTGATGTCGAAGTGCTTTGTCCATGATAGACTTAGTTGACATCTCATTTAGTTGGCTGCCTCTTTGCAACCCAGCCTCTAAGACCACAGGTGCTATTTTATCTTATAGCTGAGCACCATCTAATTTCTTCACCACACTTTTATATAGACCCATATCTTCTGTTTACCTACCATGAGCGTGAGTATAGAGCAGGACCATGATGTAATAACTGATTGTTCTTAACTTGGAGCTAGGATTTAGTGAGTGCCCCCAACCCATTCCTGTATCTATGTTTTTTTTAATCTGTCTTTGGCTCCCTTTAGAGACCTCCTTGTTAATTAATGTTAGAGAGTCTTATTGATCATCTCCCTGGAGCATAAAGCTCTCCCATTAATATTGTCATTGATTAGCCCTGGGTACTAAATTTTAAAACATTGTTAAGAATGGGATATTGGGCCAATGTAAGCTAACTCCATATTGCAATACTTGAATTATTCAATGATATGGAATAAACTCTTTTGTGGCTAGATGCTATTTACACAAACAATGGAAGTTGGTTTCAGGGAAAATTTACAATAATATTCACTGAGAATGTCAGCCACAGGTTTGCTGGAACAATACACATCTTAATACAGCACATAGGGAATTGATGCAGTAAGTAAATGACTATCCACCCATTGATAGTTCCAAACTCTTGGTATAGCTGCCTTCTGCTTCTTCAAACACCATGCATTTTCTGTCTTAAATCATCAGGTTACAAGTGTGGCTGAGGTAGAGGCCAGTTCACTAGTGGAGTTTCCACACTGGATCTAGAAGTGACTTATTTTGAGTGGGTTGGACCTGTAAGTAAATTGCTCTCCTTTACTGTTAGATGTCAAGAGAAGTATAACAAGAACCATAGCTAATCTGAGCATGCCACTTAGTTGCGCATGACTTGGACAATTTATTTAATCCCTGAGTATCCAAGCTAATTTCCTTGTTAAGTGGGAATAACACAATTTCAAATGTCAGTTGTAAAAAGTGAATGAGCTAGTGCACATATGAAGATCACATGATTGAACATACAAAATTCACACCATTCTTTGATATAATCAAGCGATATTGGAACTGGTTCTTTGTCCTTAGAATCGCTCCATACGGGACTCCCACACAGCTCCTTTCTTGGCTTCATCAGTTCTTGTTTCTCGGAATGAAAGTATATACACACAAATGCACAACACACCCCCTTCCTATGCACACACTTACTTTGTTAATTTCATGTTCTTTACCAACTGAAAGAGCCTTTCTTTGTGGGGTAGTGGTTATGCACTGGGCTGCTAACCACAAGGTCAGCAGTTTGAAACTACTAGCTGCTCCCAGGGAGAAAGATGAGGCTTTCTCCACCTGTAAAGACTTACAGTCTTGGAAACCCACAGGGACACTACTGCATTGTCCTACAGTGTCCCTATGAGTCACAATAGACTCAATGGCAATGAGTTGGTGTTTTTTGTTTGTTTTCAAGATGATACATTCACCCACACTACCCACACAGTTTCCCCCCAGAACCAGTACTAAGCTTCTCGCTCTCCACCAACTCATCTCATTTGTAGCCCCTTTAATGTGCCACTCCAACTCACCCTTGGAACAGATTGGCAACGCTGGTTCCCATTTATTTTGGGCATGGCACTGCACACTGTCGGGTCCTTTCATCTCAAAGCTGGGTTGACACTTGAGCCTCACAGACTCATACAAGGAGAATAAGACTTTATCCTCAGATGTCCTTATTCCATTTTCAACCACTGGCACTGTGCATGTATTAGGAGGTGGAATGCACTCAGGGGGAGGACCACTCCAGCTGCCAATTTGATCCTCTTGGCTGGTACAATGTATTGACGGCGTGCCCACCAGTTCAAAATTTCTTCCTCTCTTGATGGTCTTGCAGTGATAGGTCACTACCATTCCATATTTAAAATATTCTTCATTATTGTTTGTGAAGTATCCATTGGCGATGGTTGGAGGTGGCTCACAGCGAATAACTGAAAGGGACAGCATGTTAAACAACAGTGAATTAAAATAACAAGTGAAAAGGTTCCACTGAATCACTAGACTATATTTATTGTCATTATTCACTTTGAATATTGCCAACATGCTGATAAGGTTTTTTTAAGTTGCAATTTAGGTGTGCATAATCACAGCATGTGTTCTAACTTTCCTGCTTATACTGCTTACTGTCAACATACTTATCTATTGACCTAATCAACATTTCTTTCTTCTTAAATTAGCTGTTTGGTCAAATTGTTGTAGCACTGTTTACATAGTTCTCCCTTACTCTTTTGCATTTGTCTTTTTATTTTTCACGTTTGTTATTAGCTGAGCATAGTGTTTTAAAAATAAACGAAAAGAAGCCCACGCTAAAAGAAGACCTGTAAGAGAAAAGAGAAAACACAACTATACAGCATACATTAAGGAGTTAAGTTGGAATAGAGTCACATATGCATGGAATATTTATGAAATGGTAGACTACAAAAAGTTCAACATTTTGAGAATCCGTATTATAAATTAAAACATAAATGATCAATACTCGTTCTAGGAGACATAGAAAGCAAGGCTCAAGCAATTATAATTCACAGATGCAACTCAATTCCCCAGCAATTCTATCAAACATTCAAGTAAAGATATTTCTAAGTATAATTTCTAAATTTTTCACAGTGCGTGTACATCAAGAGCTTATCAACTAATTTTATCATGCCCAAGCTTGATATGATAGCACCATATCCATGCAAAAAGTGATCATATTTAAGTCCATAAAAACCCAGTACGTTTGAAATGTAGAAGTAGGCTATAGCAAATTGCATTCCTCTAATGCTAATAACGAGAACTAAATAACCTCAAATAATATTGCCATGTATGAAAAATAGAAAGTAAAAATGCTACAAAGCTGTCTCCTTCTGCTAATGGTGATCTTGACACCTCAGATGGAATGTTTCTCTATCCTCACGTCCTCTACCCCATGAGAAAGACTAAGAAACTGCACGGACAATAGAAACTGTCCATGAAAGCACCAGAGAAAAGTAGCAAAGTCCTGAAACACTCGGGCAAATCGGGAGAAGATGGAAACCAGGCAAGAGCCATACATTTGCGTTGCTCTCCCCATCAGGAGGGCATGACTTAGAGCCTTGGATTTACCTGCTGATTTACACTGAGAACACAAAGAGCTAGACCGTGGGTACCAAGCCAACTAGCTAAGATCGGAACTGTTCTTCAGTAATATGAATGGCCCAGAAAACCATAGTTTTGTGAAGCAAGATGAAAGCAATCCCAGTTTGTTGAGTGTCCCTGATGCTTTGCAGAAGCGAATAAAACATTCTCTCAAGAGGAAGACCCTAAATTTATTTCTACAGACAAGTTTTCAAATGTAATGCTGGAAACACAATCAAAGGCAACCAAGTATTTGAAAAGAAAAAATAGGAACAGGACACAACCCACTCATACATCATGGAAACTGACACCATTCTTCATTATGGATATTTCACACACAGATTGAAAATCGTTGAGTTCGCCATGTTCAAGGAAATAATACATGAAACAGAAACTTTGAGTAATAATAATTGTAGTTGAGTCTATTGGTTTGATTCTGAATCATAGCAACCTCACGTGACAGAGCAGAATTTCATCATAGGGTTTTCTTGGCTATAATCGTTGCTGAAACATACCAGCAGATCTTTTCCCCATAGAAACTGCAGGGTGGATTTCAACAACTAACCTTTTGGTTTAGCAACCCAGTACTTAGCTACTTTGCCACCAGGGGGCCTTAGGTAATAATGGGAATATATCAAAAAGAATAGAGTGGACTCCCTGCTGACATGGTGACTTAGTCAGCAAAGACCCAAGAAAATAAATGGAACAGATACAGAAGACAATCCTGGAATCTTGAGCATCAAATGAAAAGATAAAGAACTAGACCAAACACTGAGTGAAAGAGGACACTGACTGAAAGTATCGAACAAGAAGAGATGGAGCAGAGGAGGCCAGCCTGGCACAGCTGGCTATTTTGAAGCAAAGTTAGTAGTAATTCTGGTGCACAGAAGGAGCAGAAAAGGCAATTTCACAACATCCTCAATAAAATATAGAGTAATTATAGACATATCTGGAATAATAGAAGATCTGATTGTTGGCTGCAACCATGGGAAAAGCCCAGGGACCATCCAGTAACCAGAGGTGCATGATTCTCCTCCTTTGACACCCCTACACCACCCCCCACCCCCGTCCCCGGTGATTAGCAGCATTTGCTTCATCTCCCTTCAGCACTGACCAAGGCAAGAGAGCCCATCCTCCCTCCCCAGCCCCTCCCACCTCACACCCCTCAGACTTGGTCATCACCTCCCTACCTGCCTCTCCATCTCCATCTCCACCTACTGGTGACATGATGTCAGTCACTGGCTGAAGCAGCAAGACCCACCTCCCCCCACCTCCTCATTGAGAGATGGCAGCAGTGTGACACCATGTGTACCTGCCTGCAGCACCCTCCCCTTACTTCCACCTGCAGATGATCCTCCCCTTCTTGCTGAAAGAGAGGGGGGCAAGCATGCAACCATGTGTGCTCTTGCCCACCACTCACCTACTCATCTAGCAGAAGGTAGCAACTGCACCCTGAGCGGTCAACAAGGCCCATCACACTTGCTGCCCCACTGACTGGTGAGTGCCACTGTGTGTTCCTGTACCGAAGGACTGATAGCAGAGAGTGGCCAATGCCAAATCAAAGAAACTTCAGATGCCTAACCAGACCAGGTAAAAGAGAACTGTGTTCACTTGTAGCCCTTACTGCCTCACCATCTGAAGACAAGCGGTAAGCAATCCAGTAAGATCAGGCAGACAGCCAGAGCACATCCATTCCTCCTGCTCTGATATATCACAGGTAAACAGAGCTCCACATCAAGAGGCAGCAAGCAAACATAGAATAATTAAACAATTATAATAACATCTCAAAGCCTAGGAAACAACAGATAATATGAAATCATGAAAAGAAGTGGGATAACATGATTCCAACAAGTGACACAAATAAAGCGCCAGGGCACCTCTCTGAGGAAAAAATGGTAAAGCAACTACCTGATAAGGAACTGAGACACCTTCCTAGAGACCAAGGGGGAAAAAAACAAGGAAAACTCTAGAAAAATTCAGGAAAATAATACAAGAACAAAATAACAAAATAGATATATAATTATGAACCATACAGAAATACCAACTAGAAATTCAGAAGATAATACTAAAATTTCAGAAATAATGTATTGAAAGCATAAAGTCATGGAATTGAATCAATAGCTGTCAGAATTACCTAAACAGAAATCAAATCCCCAATGTCAGCCTATAGAAGGAACACTCCGAAAAAGAAAGGAAGAAAACTTAAGAAAGCGATGAGTTATGTAAGGAGCCCTGAGGGTGCGGGGTTATGTGCAGAGCTGAGATCAGCATGGTCAGCAGTTTGAAACCACCAGCAGTTTTGAGGGAGAGAGACTGGGCTTTCTGTTCCTGTAAACATTTACAGTCTCAGAAACCAACAGGGGTCTCTATGAGTCAGCATTGACTTGATGGCAGTGAGTTTGGTTGGTTTTGGAAGAATTATGTGGGAAATTATGAATAAGAATTTACATGTCATTGGAATTCTAGGACAGAAAGAGACTTGAAGTATTGAATGATGTGATACGTGAATTATATGACAATAAAATTGTAAAAAAGAAGATATCCATCCAAGGCCCCAAACGAAAACCAGCAAGACATATCATAATAGAAATTTCTCCAACCAAAGAGAAAGAAAGAATTCTGTAATTCTTATAAGGGAAAACCAATAAGATGTACTGATTATTTGGCAGAATTCCTACAAATGAAAAGCATTCTAGATGGTGTAGAAAGCAGATAAATTACCTAGACAGACAAATTACCAGTACAAGCTACAACAACGACTTGAGAAAAAAAATGAAATGGATTTTGATAACAACCCTGAGACCCCCAAGCTTTAAAGGAAAGGATAATCATGTAACCAAAAATTTAAGAAAGGAAGAGGATGAATGGGAAAATAGAAAACAAGGCACAGTCAACCAGCGCAGCATGGCCATTTTGAATTATTATAAGCAATGTTCTGATTGAAACGGGAACCAGAAAATGGTCTTTGCTCAGCGATGGCAGTTCCAGCCCCCACACCGGTGTCTGGTTATCAATCAGAGCAGTCTTCCCTGCTCATCACCTGCTCCTTATAGTTTTTTTAAAAATGTTCTTCCTTCTTTTTTCCACCTTTTCGCCTCTTATTTTTCCCCCAGAAGTTGGAAGTCAGCAACCTTACCCAGCCATAGCCACCATCCTCGCTGCTCCTCTCAGTGGACAAGTGGCACCACCATTATCTCAGTGACAGATGGCAGGCAACACCCACCCAGTCTGCCTCTAGCTGCTCTGCATGACCAGCGATCAGAAGCTCACCCACAGTGCCAGTGCCTACTGGATCTACCTGGAGACAGGTGAGGCGCATTCTCATGAACACGCAGCATGCTTGCCCCCTTTCTTAGAAATATTAACATAAAACAAAACAAAATGTCAGGATGAAGCAAACCAATACACAACCAACAAATTAGCATACTACCACCACAATATTCTGTAGACAACAGACAACTTTAAATCACACACACACGCACACACACAGGTGGCATAAAAAAAGTGACAAAAATTTAGGGCCAGAAAATTTCCCAAATGCTATTGTAACTACCTGCTAAGGAATTCATTATCTTTATACCTTGGAGCTTTCAGCATCGTAAGAAAGAGATCAAGGAAACCACACACAAACTCAATAGGTAAAACCTCTAGAAGGATCCAGAAAGACAACACAAGAACAAATGGACTAAATGAGTCAAAAAGTAGAAATCATGCAAAAACAGCAGATAGAAATCCAGAAAACTAATTCTGAAATTTCATAAATTGATAAATCATTTGAAGGGCAAAGGAATGGACTTGAATGGGTAGAAGACAGAATCAGTAAAATTGAATACAAATCTCTTGACAGAAGTGTATTAGAAGAGCAATGGGCAGAGGGTGGGGGGGGTATAAAGGATGTCTAAGGACCACGTGGAATGCTATTAAGAAACACAACCTAAGAGTGATTAGAACAGGAAGAGACATAAAAAGCACCAAGAACACAGCTAACGATTTATTTGAAAAGGCTTTCCTAATATCATGAAAGACGAGAGGATCTGCATTCCAGAAGTTCACTGAATTGCAAATGGGATAGTCCCCAAAGAAAAGCACCAACACATAATACCATAATCAAACTTTCTAGAACAAAGAAAGGCAAAGAGAAAGAAAGAATCCTGGAAATGGCTTGAGGAAAACAAAAAGTTAGATACAAAGAAAAGCCATTAAGAACAAGTTCTTTGTTTTCAGAAGCCATGCAGTCAAAAAGGCAATGGGAAGGCATATATCCAACCTGGATTAAAAAAAAAAATCCAGGGAAGAATTATTTATCCAGCAAAATTGCTCTTTAAAAACAATGGTGAAATTAGGACATTTCCAGATAAACAGAAATTAAAGAAATTTGTAAAAGCTAAACCAATCTTATAAGAAATGCTGAAGGGAGTTCTTTGGACAGAGAACCTATAATGATCTATCTGTGAGACTAAGAGCGTCACCCAGAATTAATTCACAAAGGTGTCAAAAATAAAATAAATGTGCAATACTGAAAACAGGGAACCAGAGATGTCAATTTTCAAACAATGACAACTATAAAGTGTGAAGAGGTAATAAATGGCAAACTTACAAAACTTTCCAGTGGAAAAGTCAACACCATATGACAGAATAGACCATTTTAAACAAGGAAAGGTAATAAGTTACAGGGTAACCTCAAAGAAAATGAATAAAACTTTTCACCAAAATAAAAAAGAATAAAATCCCCAAATCCCAGTCACTGCTAAAACACCAGTAAGGAAACAAGTGATAAAATATGGAAACGAAATGACCTCAGCAAAGAACAGTCTGCGAAATGAGGAAAGGATCACCACCACACATACGCACTCACAGCAAAGTGAGAGTAGTAGTGAATTCCTTTTTATCAATAATCTAAAGTAGATTAAACGTATCGGCCGAGAGAAAAAGAGTAGCAGAATGTGTATGAATACCCAACCCATCAATATGTTGTCTAAGTGAGAAACAACTTACACACAGAGATGAAAACGAACTAAAAATCAAGAGATGGAAACACATACGTCAAATAAAAGGCAACAAAAAGTTAGCGGGAATATGATAAAATAATAATAATTTATAAATTATCAAGGGTTCAAGGGGAGGGGGCCGTGGGGAGGGAGGGGATAAGTGAGGAGCTAATAACAAGGGCGCAAGTAGAAAGCAGGTGTTTTGAGAATGATGATGGCAACATATGGATGTATGTACAGATTGCCAAAAGAATTGTAAGAGCCACTAATAAATTTTTTTTTTAAGTTAGCAGGAACAGGAATGTCAATATCAATTTCTGATAAGATAGACCTCAAGTCCCCCCAAAACTAAGAATGACAAAAAAGGATATTGTAGATTGATTAAGGGGTCAGTTCACCTAGAGAAAATGTTATCATAATGGATAGCAGAACTGATGTAACAATCAAAGTGATTTGACTCCAGAGAACTCTGAGAACTGGCTAATTGATTAGGGTCTCCAAAACTGAAGAAGATCGGTTTATCCAACTAGGGCCTTGTTTGGTTTATGTGGACAGAAAAGACCGAGGTCTGGCAATCAGAAGTCTGACTTGCATTCTTGCAAAAAACTATTATGGTTAATCAATCATTTGAAGTGAGCACGCTGAGAGCTCCTGGGTAATTGGGAGACTAGATCTTTGTAAGGAAGAGGCCTGTAGGACAGTTTTCTCCAAGGGCCTTATAGATGCTCATTCGTGTTTGGATATAGGAAACATTACAGAACTAGTTACAGCGGTCAAATGTAGATATAAACTAGATATTCTACAGATTAATAAAATGCGATTTTTCCCAAAGTGCCATTTCACTATCTGATATTTTCACATAAAGTATTTGCAGATAGAAAAAGCATCTATATATAAGTAAAGTGCTTCCATACAATACCTTTTTGCTGTTGTTTTTGTTAAGGCTGATGAACATTCTAGTGTAAAGACATACTTCTAATTCTGCATGGCTATTTTATGTTTCTTAGGAAATTCTTTATGGTCACTTAAAATTTTTAAAACAGTTTTATTGACATATAATTCATGTACCATACAATTCAATGGTTTAAGCAGATAAAAATTGTGTAACTATTATTACAATTTATTTTAGAACATTTTCTTCTTTCTTGCACTCATCATTTGCGCCTCATTTCCTCTCAACCTTCCCTACCATACTCTCAAGAAACCATTAATCCTGTAACTAGATCTGTAGACTTATCTGTCCTGGATTTCAAATAAGGAAAAACAAACAAACAAACAAACAAAAGCAGAACAAACCCAACAACAATAACAAAATAGAGAAAAACAGCAATTGAAAAAAAAAGCCAAAAAAATAGAAAACTGGAACAAATTAAAATGTGTCAAAACGGAGAACAGATGGTTATGTGTTAAACGTAACTTCATCTGCAATGCACTGTCTGACGGTGAGATTACTCTCATTGCTGGTGAATGGTCAGAGGAGATTTCTCGTAGATGATTTCCAAATCATAATCTGAAACCTTTATAGTACTTTAAATTTTTTATTATAAAAGAATGCTAGAACAACAACTTTAACTACTTGCAAAACTCTATGGCTATGTTCAAAGTGCAACTGCTAAGATGTGGATAAAGCATACGTTCAACTTCGAAGCTTATAGGACACAGGAACTTCCGAGAGGTTTTACTGTCCACGACCAACGGCACTTTAATGTGGACTCCTCTGCAGCTTCCCTAAGGACAAGCACTATGACATCTTCACAAAATCCTCACTACGTTTCTAAGCAGAATGATGATTGTAATGGGATGGTAGAGGAAACTCAGCTGCATGTCAACTGAAGCGAGCATGAGGTTTGACGGCTTTTATGAATTTACATCTCCAGTTCCAGGAATGCTACCTCCAGGATAAGAAATAAGGTAGCAATTTCCTGGGACTCCATAAGCATGTGTTAGAGCGTGATGGCTGTCTTTAGCACAGAGGGAGCTTGATTAATACCTCCGTCATCCCAAGGGGTGATTGGTAGCGGTAGTGGAAGAGACATTTCAACTCACTGTCACAAATGGGTGGCAGGTTCTCCCAGATGACGCTCTTGCCTGAAATGATGCATGTATTAGAAGAATGACCAATGAGCTTGTATCTAGAGTAAAGAATAATGAAAGATTATTTTTCAAATGTGTTATTAATCTCCCACTTAAATTACTACCGCTAGGAGAATACAATCTTCAAGAATGCAAAAGGAAAATTTTCACTTGGCAAAATCCTACCACTTTTCCAGATTCAATGTTTTTTAAAGGAGTTTTTAGTTTTTTCATGCTTTCTCAAGTGTACGGGCTCTTTTTATTTATTACCTTGAAGTTCATTTTTATGTATGTCACTCTAAAGTATATTATTTAAAATTATCTTATAGTGTTGCATGTGTATATAGCTCTGTGTATTCTCTTTATAGTTATTTTGTGCCTTGAAAGTGTTACTGTGTGAACACATGCATTGCTTTACCAATAAGATTAAGCAAACTAGAACCGAAGCAATCCAAGCTAATAAAAAACCATTCAACACTTTACTTCTTACTTAAATGTTAAGAAGCAACAATTTTCAGTTAGATGAGATTAAAAAATTTTTTTCGTAAGGCACATTTTCTACCATTCTAAGGTGAATACTTAGTAGCCCTGGTGGTGTAGTGATTATGCATTTGGCTGTGATTCTCAAGGACGACAGTTCAAAACCACCAGCTGCCCCGAGGGAGAAAGATAAGGCTTTCTACTCCCATAGACAGTTAGTCTCAGAAACACAAAGGGGTTAGTTCTACCCTGCCCGACATGGTCACTATGAGTCAGCATCTATTGATGGCAGTGAGTTTGGAGTTGGAAGGTGAATAATTGCAATTTCATCCAAGTTCTCTATAATGTTTCCATGCTATACATAAGGTGTTCCGTGGTTACTTCCTCCAAAGTGGGCAGAGGTCCCTTCTTTGTAGTCAGTTCTTGCACTGGAAGCTCCTCTGAAATCTATTAACCTGTGGCATGTGGAACAACGGTGACATTGACGGCATAGCTTCGAGCGTCAGCGCAACATGCAAGCCACCAAAATACCGCAGGTGGATCTTGGGTAGAAGCAAAGAATACCAGAAAGATGTTTATTTGCATTTTCTTGATTCATTTAACTGTGTGGATCATAACACACTGTGGACAATCTTGAGAAGAGCAGGGATTTTGCAAGCTCCTTCAGAACCTGTTCACAGAGCAAGAGGCAGTTGTGCAAACAGAACAAGGGAAAACAGCATAGCTTAAAATCAGGAAAAGTGCCTGAGCGGGCTGTGTCCTCTCACCATACTAACTCAATGTATATGCTGAGCAAATCGTCAGAGAAGCTGTCTTAAACGAAGAAGAATGGGGCATCGGGACTGGAGGAAGGCTATTAACAATTTGAGATGTGCAGATGACATAACCGTGCTTGCTGCTAGTGAAGAGTAGCTGGGACACTTGCTGATGAAGATCCAGGGATTCGGTCTTCAAGACGGATTACAATTCAATGTAGAAAAGACCAAACTCCTGACAACGGAACCCAGAGGTAGCATCAGGATGAACGGAGACAAGCTTCTCATCATTACTTTGTCGTGCTTGGATCCACAATCAATGCTTATGGAAACAGCAGTCACGAGATCAAAAGACACATTGTTTTGGGTAAATCTTCTGCACAAGACCTCTTCAGAGTATTGAAAAGCAAGGATGCTACTTTGAGGAGTTGGTGAGTCTGACCTGAGCCATGGTATTGTCTCATATGCATGTGAAAGTTGGACATTGAATAAAGAAGACCAAAGAAAAATTGATACATTTGAATTGTGGTGCCAGAGAAGAATATTGAAAATACTACAAACTTCCAACAGAACAAACACATTTTTCTTGGAAGAAGTATGACCAGGATGCCCCTCTGAAGCAAAAATGGTAAGACTTGCTTTTTTTTTTTGTTTTTGTTTTAAACGTTTTATTAGGGGCTCATACAAGCTTTTTTTTTTTTTTAAGAAAATGTTCCTTTCATTTCTCATTCTTTCATTCTTGTTATTGCTCTATTTTATTCAAGGTCAAACCAAGTTATTTGTTTGAAGTGGCTTATATTCTCCCCCCTTTATTTATTTATTTAGTTAAAAAATAATTTTGTTGGGGTTCGTACATCTCTTATCGCACTCCATCCATCCATCCATTGTGTCAAGCACATTTGTACTTTTGTTGCCCTCATCATGTCCTCCCTGGTTCCTCTCCCCCATGAATCCTTGATACTTTATGAATTATTATTATTTTGTCATGTCTAACACAGTCTGATGTCTCCATTCACAAACTTTTCCATTGTCCATTCCCTCAGGGAGGACGTTATATGTAGATCCTTGTAATCTGTTCCCCCTTTCTCCCCACCTTCCCTCCACCCTCCTGGTATTGCCACTCTTACCACTGGTCCTGAGGGTTCCATCTGTCCTGGATTCCCTGTGTTTCCAGTTCCTATCTGTACCAGTGTTCATCCTCTGGTCCAGCGGATTTGTAAGGTAGAATTGGGATCATGATAGTGGGGGGGGGGGATGGTGGGGGTGGGGGGAGAAAACATTCAAGAACTAGAGGAAAATTGTATTTTTTACACTGCACCCTGACTAGCTCGTCTCCTCCCATGGCCCTTCTGCAAGGTCCTGGGCCCCACTCCATACTCCCCCTCATTCACAGTGCTATTTGTTGTTGTTGGTTTTGATGCCTGATACCTGATCCCTTTGATGCCTTGTGATCTCACAGGCTGGTGTGTTTCTTCCATGTAAGCTTTGTTGTTTCTCATTTATCTGGCCACTTGTTTATCTTTAAGCCTTTAAGACCCAGACTCTCTATCTTTTGATTTCCGGGCACCATCAGCTTTCTTCACCACATTTGCTTATGCACCTGAGTCGGGACAGGCTGGTGTGCTTCTTCCACAAGTCAGCAGAAGGACATCGTGTTTGGTAAAGTAGAGGAGCAGCAAAAAATGAAAAAAAAAAAAAAAAAGGGCCCTCACAGAGACAGATTGGCACAGTGTCTGCAGCAGTGGGCTCCAGCATAGGCACACTGGTGAGGGTGGTGCAGGATCTCTTAGTATTTAGTTCTGTTGTGTATTGGGTTGCTCAAGGGAACCTAAAAACAACAATAGCAACATCCATGTTTCATTTCTTTAAGGTATTACAAGATTCTTGAGTGCACGAAAATTGTTATGTACATGTTTAGTATATATGTGTGTGCTGTATGAATATACACACAAACTGTTCAAAGTTTTCCATAAAAATGAGAATTCATGGCATTTATTTTATTTCAACTGAGATTCTATGCAATAGAGTCCTGGGCTGATCTAGTTACAAGAACTGGTGCAGAAGGCCAAGCTCAATGTCATGTCAAGTGACAGTCATATATTTCCTGGTGAGAACTTTGCCTTATGAATATTTAAGAGAATATGCCACGTATCCTCTATCAAGTCTTTATATAGTTGTGTACATTTTTGTTGCAAATATATCCATAAATGTGGTAGAGCATACAGGAGGCAAAACTCCTGGAGGGAATGAGTTCCTGGGTCTGGGAGATCAACGTGAATGTTTCAGGAGTCAGCAAGGTCTTTTGGCATCATATGGTTTACAAAGACAATGTTGTGTATCGTACTTGAGTGAGTAGCTCATGAGCAGTTAGTTCTCTAAGGTGCAGCCATTTGTCTTTCTCCATCCAGAGGAAAGAAAGCGATGCTAATTGAAATACACCTGTAAGCAATGAGTCCACCAGACTAAAATATCATGCAAATATCAATCCTCATGACCTTGACACCAGAACTAGATGGTGCCTGGCTACCACTACCAGTGGTTCTGAAAAGAATCAGAACATCCTGGAGAGAATGGGAGAATAAAACAGAGTAAAACTCAAAATCTTAAGAAGCCAGGTTTACTGGTAAGAAAGAGACAACCGGGACCCCTGAGATGATGGTCCTTAGTCAGCCCTGGGTCTGGAACAGATCGTCCCCCTGTGGTAGAACAGCAATGGCTTAAGAGTAAAAGGGTAGAATTTACGTAATGGAAACATTCAGAGGGTTAAGAAAGGAAACAGGAAACACAGGGAGGAAACGGGATTGTAGTTGATGAGTTGACAGAAAATACATATGAATGTAAAGCTGATGATTAGCTCTGTAAACCTTCACCTAATTAAAACAAGAAAGGAAGGAGAACACAGCACCACAAAGCCGTATCCAGACGGCAAGACAGTGCCAAATTCGAGATCAAATGAATGGAGGTCACAATAGATGTTGAACACAGCACCACAAAGCCGTATCCAGACGGCAAGACAGTGCCAAATTCGAGATCAAATGAATGGAGGTCACAATAGATGTTGAACACAGCACCACAAAGCCGTATCCAGACGGCAAGACAGTGCCAAATTCGACATCAAATGAATGGAGGTCACAATAGATGTTGAACACAGCACCACAAAGCCGTATCCAGACGGCAAGACAGTGCCAAATTCGACATCAAATGAATGGAGGTCACAATAGATGTTGAACACAGCACCACAAAGCCGTATTCAGACGGCAAGACAGTGCCAAATTCGAGATCAAATGAATGGAGGTCACAATAGATGTTGAACACAGCACCACAAAGCCGTATCCAGACGGCAAGACAGTGCCAAATTCGACATCAAATGAATGGAGGTCACAATAGATGTTGAACACAGCACCACAAAGCCGTATCCAGACGGCAAGACAGTGCCAAATTCGAGATCAAATGAATGGAGGTCACAATAGATGTTGAACACAGCACCACAAAGCCGTATTCAGACGGCAAGACAGTGCCAAATTCGAGATCAAATGAATGGAGGTCACAATAGATGTTGAACACAGCACCACAAAGCCGTATTCAGACGGCAAGACAGTGCCAAATTCGAGATCAAATGAATGGAGGTCACAATAGATGTTGAACACAGCACCACAAAGCCGTATCCAGACGGCAAGACAGTGCCAAATTCGAGATCAAATGAATGGAGGTCACAATAGATGTTGAACACAGCACCACAAAGCCGTATTCAGACCGCAAGATAGTGCCAAATTCGAGATCAAATGAATGGAGGTCACAATAGATGTTGAAGAATCTTGAAGTATTATCATATTGGTGTAGTGTGTATGTTGCAATTACTAATGCCTTTTGTAATTTTTTTCAGTTTTTAATGCTTTCCACTAAGTTATTGCTGCTGATGAGTGCTGTTGAATTAGTTTCAACTTTCAGACACGCCTTATGACCGAGCAGGACTGCCCTTTAGCGTGCGGTGTATTGTCTGCAATCCTTACAGAAGCAGCCGGTCAGGTCTTTCTCCCCCAGAGCTACTGTGTGGGTTTGAACTGCCAACCTTGCGGTCCTCACCACAGCACTTACCCACTGCACATCTGGTTCCTTTCTGCCAGGGAATCACTCTAAAGTATCCCAAATTGTGCTGGAACACACACACACACACACACACACACACACACACACACACACGGAGGAAGAATGCAGTACACAAGCGGCAGTCTCTCGACTGTCTGCGGCCCTTCTCTGCCTGTTTATCTTAGGACCAGAGGATCCTGACGGCCTCTCTGGCTCATGGCATTATGGACGGTGGTTCCTCAAGGCCTCTTTGTGGTGATCTCGTCCTGGGTGGAATGAAAATGGCGAGGTGACTTTCCGTGTGAGTGCTCAACTTCTCTTCCTTACTATTGGTTTGTGTTTCAATAATAGCCATATCAAAAAGTAGAAGATATCTTGGTATTCACTGGGCCAGGGGATCCAGACTGAAGAGAGTTTTAATTTAATTATACTTGCAGTCCAAAGTTGAGTGAAATAATTGAACAAACAATGGACATATTATTTGAAAACAATTTGTTTTCTGCTAGGATGTTTAAGAAGAAATAAAGGCATGAAAGATTTTAAAAGCACGCTACTTCATTTTAACTGCCCCGAGAAAAAACTCTAAATAAAACTAAAACTGTCATAGAGTCGATGCTGACTCATATCGACCCTACAGGGAAGGGTAGAACTGCCCTTGTGAGTTGCCGACACTGTAACTCTTTACGGGAGTAGAAAGCCCTGCCTTTCTCTCTTGGGGAATAAAAGACACCAAAAATTGTCAGATTCATTCCAACAGTAGTCATTACATCCCACCCTCTCATTCCAAGCCTCCTAGAACTGAGAGGGTGTGGAGTAAGATAGCTAAGACCAGAACAGGAAAGGCCTGTTCTTTTGATGACTATACCATCAAAATGCATAACATACAAGCTGGGGTAAACATGCCTAGACATTTAGGAATCCTGTACCTATTACTCAAGGTACAACTATGAAGATTTAGAGTATTAGTGCCATTTCTTTTCCCCCCTTTTGGTCATGCGGATAGGAAAAAAGAGCCCCCCCAAATCACTCTGAATTATTTGCAAATGGAAAATGTCTTTTGTAGAAAACCCCTTCTCTTGTCAATGCAATACATTTTTATATTAAACTTTTGGTTTTGAAATAATGGCAGATACACAAGCTGTAAAATAAAACAGTATATTTGTCCACTCCACTGAATTTTTCTCAAATAATAACAATCTTACAAAACTCTCTACCACTTCTCTGGGGCATGTGCATTGCTCTGACAAGGGAAGCTTTGCCATTGGTATTTCAAATAATACCAGGGTCATTCATGGTGGAAAGTTTTCAACTGAGCTTCCAAACTAAGGCAGGCTGGGAAGAAGGAAGAGGCTTATCACTTCCCAAAAATAAGCCACTGAAAGCTTTATGCATAGCAGCAGACCCTGTCTGCCTTAGTCCCACAGACCTGCTTAAATTTGAAGGCCCTGGAAGTGCCACTGGAGAAGAGCTGCCTCCTCAGCACAGCGACAGGAGCAGGAGCAGCGGCATCGGCAGTTGTTACTGTTGAATGGTCCCAGCCACAGAGGCCCTGTGTTCAACAGAGTGAGACTGCCCTGGCCTGTGTCACCCCCACAATCTTTCCTATGTTTGTGCCCATTATCAGTTCATCGTATTGGGCGTCTTCCTTTTTTTCGCTGATTCCTCTACTTTACTAGCAATGGTTCCTCCTGATGATCTGCCCAAAGTATATTAGACGAAGTCTCTCCATCCTCATTTCTAAGGAACCTTCTGGCTATAATTCTTCCAAGACAGATTTGTTTGTTCTTCTGGAAGTTCATGGTATATTCAATGTTCTTCACCAGCACTATGATTCAATGCATCAGTTCATCTCTGGTCTTCCTTACTGAAAGTACAGAAAGCTTTAGTGATCTGCATGGAGCAAAACTTCTGAGATCTTCATTCGCTGATAGGGCATGACACCAAATGAGAAGAAATAGCCACAAATATCCATTAATAATCGGAATATGGAATGTATATTAATCTAGGAAAACTGGAAGATATAAAAATGAAAGGTAAGATATAAATATTGGCCATTTTGAATCAGATACTTATAGCACTTACTATGAAGAGGAATACTCATAATTCATAGTCATAATATAAAATGTTTCAAGCTCAATCTTGAAGCACAGTGATGTCAGTGATGTGATAATATCCACATTCTACAAAGAATACAAGTGAATAGGACTATTACTCAAATTTAGTAACTAACCACTAATGCCAAAGATAAAGAAATTAAGTATTTTTACTAACTTCTCTAGTATAATATTAATTAAACCTGCAATCCAGATGCATTGGCAATTTGTGGTGAGTGGAATGTGAAAATTGGAAACAAAGTAGAAGGATCATTAGTTTTAAAAGATGGTCTTAATGATGGACAGGAAGATAAAATCACATGACAGAATTTTACAAGACTAATGACTTGTTTACTTCAAATATCTATTTTGAACAACATAAACAGTGACTATGCCTGTGGACCTTGTCAGATAGAATACACGGGAATCGATTGACTACGTCTGCAGGCAGAGATGATGGAGAAGCTGAATATTATCTGTCAGGACAAGGATAGAGACCAACTGTGGAATAGATCATCAATTTCTCATATGCAAGTTCAAACTGAAATTCACGAGAGCAAAAACACTATTCTGAGTCTGTTCAACCAGAATTTAAAGGCAGTCTTAAGAACAGATGTGATGCATTAAATGAGTTGTTGGATGACATCAAAGGTAGCATATAAGAAGTAACCAAAAGTCCTTAAAAGGTAGGAAAGAAAGAAAGTCCATCATGGATGTCAGAAGAGACTCTGAAGTATAACCTTGTACATAGAACGGCTAAAGCAAATGACCTAAACAGAAAATACCTCCCTCCCCCACTCTATGCAAGACTATCCAACACCTAGAGTGTAATATATGAAAGCTCTTCAAATAAACAATGTTGTCATTCTCTTCCAGTACAAATTACTAGTCAGTCTACTTTCCTCTTCTCACCTTTCAGAGTTCACGAAGGATGGGTTGAATTGTTTGCCGGGGACTTAGCTGCACACAGCAAAGGGAAGAACAGAGAACAGTGACTCTACCATCTAGTCCTGGACCAAACAATTTTTAAACAGCTGGTTATAAAAGTTCATACTGGAAAATGAAAAAGTAATGGAAATTCCAGTAATGGAGGAAAACTCATCCATAACACTGCCTTACAAAAATGCAAATTCGAGTTCACTGGTTCTGCACATCCTGCCTCTCTAAGTGTCCCAGCTATTCTAACAGTGCTGAGCTGTGAACCACACTTTGAGGGCCCGGGGTTTGCAGGAAATTCTTCTAGTCTTTTCATAGAGAGATATATGTAAGGTACATGCCAATTGACGTTCCCTCTCCCAGGGAGATAAGATGAAACAGGACCAGGACACCTCATTCATAGCCCTGGACGAAGCTCCCCACACGTCATAATGTCTGTATTAGGATTTTTCTAGATTTCTGTTTCCACTGCTGCTGACTTTGGGTTGTATACAGCAGTTATCCTTCAGCAAAGTGCAGGATTTTGAATGAATCTATCTGTGCAAAAGCATTATATAAACACACACATTGCTACAAAATCATAGCAATTGTTAAACAAAAAATCAAGAAGCGATGCTACTGTTTCTTGACATATCTTCCATCTAGAGCTGTGTACTTCAAAAGGTAGTGTTTCTCTCTCTAAGCTGTCCCTGAAGAATTCTACGCTTTTTGATTTACATCAAATAAAAACAATTGTTTGGGGAGCCTCAGGAATTGTGTTCCTTTAAATTGCTCTTTGAGTTTGAGGAACAAAATGATATCTAAAGGATAGCAGGGTGGATGGAATAACATTTTCCAACTAAATTCTCAAAGGATGGGCCTTGCTACCCTTGAGGAATGAGCAGATGCATTGTTGTGATGGGGAGAAAATTCCTCAGTGCAACTTCCCCGACCTTTTTAACCAATTCAATTTCCTTAAAACTTCTTGCTAATAAGCCTGTCTGATTACTCTGTGTCCTTCAAGACAATCCGTCAAAGTTAGCCTTTGGAATCTTCCCCAAAGGCACCATGTCTTCTGCGCTGCCTTCTTTGTCTTCGCTGTGGGAGCAGATCCCCGCACAGACGCGGTTTTGATCGGACAGTTATTTGGAAGCTCGGATGAAGCTTAAGACAAGCGAGTGCCCAAGGGAACTTGTTTGCAGTCATTCACTGATCGCAGAGACATGTTTAAACACGCTGTGTTTGGCATAAACCTGTGCAGGTATGCATTGGAACCCTGGTAGCGATACGTTTTACTTACTTGTGCGTGTGTATATGTACACCTATGTGTGTATAGCGATGTAAATATGAGGGAACTTCAAAAAGTTCATGGAAAAAAGGGAATTAAAATATAATGGAGTCTTTTCCATACACTTCTGGAAGCCCCTGTGTATATGTACATATACGCAGATAGGCACCACAATACAAATACCACCACAATGTATACAAATTAAGTACCTAAGATAAGAATGAATATGTTAAAAATACCTTCCAAATCCCTTTGGATAAAAACTATAAATTTTTATTAGCAGTCATGCAAGAAAGCTTAAATAAATAGATTATTCATCATTTGGAAGAGTCACTATTATGATGCTATAAATTCTCTGAAAATTCATGTAGAGTTTTAATGCAATCCTGATAAAAATCATATGGAAGTATAATAGACCATGGATCATCAGGAAATTAATGTACTGTGTCATTAATCAACACAGTGGATTTTGAGCAGCATGCAAAATGGAATATAATAAAGTAAAAATATGAATTAGCTTTATAGACCCAAAGCATTGTTTTGTGACACATTTATAAGTTTTTTATTAGATGGGGTTTACATACCTTAAAATTAATCCTTAAAGTACACAATCCAGTGGGTTTTAGTAAACTTACAGCGTTGTACAACCATCCCTGTTATCTAAGTACAGAACGTTTCCATCCATCCCACAAGACAGCATTGGCTTATTAGCAGTCACTCTGGATTCCTCCTTCCTCCCAGTTCCCGATAACCATAGCTATTCTGCCTCTATTATTTATGCACTGTGGACACTATAATGGCATCATACAATATGTAAGCTTATGTGTCTACTTCTTCTAGGGCGATGTTCATCCATTTCATGCTATGCATTCGCCCTTCACACCTTTTTAAGGCTCACTAATCCTCTATTATATGGCTGTACTATCATGTTTACTCATTCGTCCCGTAATGGCTATGTGGGTATTTTTATCTTGTGGTTATTATGAGAACTGCTGTGATAACCATTTATAAACAAGTGTCCATGTGGACATGTTTGCAGTTCAGAAACGAATTGCTGGGTCACCCATCTCTCTGTGCTTTAACTTTGTGAGGCACGATGAAACTACTGTGAAGTGGCCATCAGCAATGAAGGAGGGTTCTCCTTCCTTCACACCCTCACTTGTTATTAACTGACTTTTAGGGTCCCTCTGAGTTGGAATCGACTTGGTAGGAGTGAGTCATGGATGCAAAGTAGTTTCTCATTGTGG
Source organism: Tenrec ecaudatus (assembly GCF_050624435.1). Classification (NCBI taxonomy): domain Eukaryota; kingdom Metazoa; phylum Chordata; class Mammalia; order Afrosoricida; family Tenrecidae; genus Tenrec; species Tenrec ecaudatus. Next base: position 226,029,475 of record NC_134530.1, on the reverse strand, counting down.
CTTTGATATGCATTACCCTAGCAACTAATGATATGAAGCATCTTTCCATGTGCTTAGTGACCCATTTGTATATTTTCTTTGGCGAAAAGTCTGTTTCCTTTGCCTATTTTTTAAAAAGAGGTTTATCTGTTATTAGTTGAGCTATAAGAGAACTTTACATATTGTAGACACTAGATCCCTATCAGATATACGGTTTAAACTATTTATTTACAGTCTTCAGAATGGCTTTGAAACACAAAAGGTTTTAAGTCTGATGAAGTCTAATTTACATGGGTTTTTCTTGGTCCCTGTCTTTTTATTGCTGTACCTAGGAAGCAATTGCCTAATCCAAGTTCTTGAAGGTTTACAACTGTGTTTTCTTTTAAGAATTTCATAATATTAGCTATTATGTTTAGAGGTTTAATTCATTTTTGTGTTGATAATTAGTAATGGGTAGGAATCAGATTTTGTTCATTTTCCTATGAAAATTCAAGGGTCTCAGGGCCCATTTAAAAGAAAAAAAGATTAGTCTTCTCATTAAATTGACTCTCCAATTTTGTGGAAAATTAATTGACCACAACTGTATGGGCTTATATCTGAATTCTCAATTTTACTTCATCGATATATGGATCTGCCCTTGTGTCTTAAACAGATACTCTTTATGACTATAGACCTGTAGTTTGGGGATCAAGAGGTTCTTCCCTTCAAGATTCTTTTGACTACCTCTGTACTCAATTTTTCATATATACTTTATATTTGGCTTGTCAATTTCTGCAAACAAGATACTGGGATTTGGGGAGGAATTGTGTTAAATATGTGGATCAGTTTGAGAAATGTTGCCATATCCTCCAATCCATACATATGGAGGGCCTTTCCATTTACTTAGGTTGCCTTTAGTTGTGTTCCAATGGTGTTTTGAAGTTTACCTTGCACAAACGTCACTTACACGGGTTTCCTACTTTAAAATTGTGTATTTGGCAATTTCAAGGGGTGTTAACTGCCTGAATTCAAGCCACTCTGTCTGGTTAGTAGTGCCGTGGCTAGTTTTCAATGTGCAAGGGAGCCATTTCTGAGATCATGGTTTACAGATTGTTTTTGTAGCGGTTGAACGGTCATCTCAAACAATGCTATTGACAACTCACCCCTCAGAGCAAAAATAATTAATAGTTGATCCAAACACGATGTCTGTCGTCACTTGCACAATACCATTCTTGGGCTCTTCAGGAGTTGGACATGATTTACCTGTGGGGGAAGAAAAGCATAAATGGGGACTGAGTGTAGACACTCGATTTTGTTGGTATGGAGAACAGCAATCTGGCAACAGTTTCCTGCAGCACTTCTGTAATTCTCATGGCTTCACACATGGTTTCACAGAACCTACCCCCTTGAGAGACTCATCAGACTGCTTCCGGATTAGTCACCTAATCAACTTGATTCTAAAAGACCCCTTCTGCAAGTCTGTCTAGTCCCCACATGGAGCCTTCAAGAAAAAGGTAAAGTTACAAAACGGTCGGACTGTCATCAAACCAGTATATTCCAAAGCCCCCAAAGTTGGACATTTTCTCCCTAATTACTTATCCAATGCACTGTCCTTTCCTGTCCTGTGTCAGTCATTAGTTTCTGTCATTAAAATGGGAGACCTTTAATGAATGGGGATTTTCCCTCAATTATGTCTGGTGATGGTCATTTCTCTTTCAATTGATTTGTGGTGAAGGTGCTGGGATCTCAAAGCAGAAGTAAGATGTGATCTGCAAGAATAACTTTCATACCAATTGTACCTTGGGCAGACTTGCTAAGTCATCTGTGTCTTAGTTCCAAAGTCTGAATGAATCGAATGAAATTGAACATCTGCCTAACCCAAGGACTTCCCAATCCAGAGTTACTCACGTTTGCAGATGTTTCCTATGCTTGACCAGGTTAGATTTTCCAGGCAGGTGATACGGAACAATCTTTTATAATATCCAGGGCGACACTCATATGCCAAAGTTGTCCCAATGGGAAACTCAGACTTATCAGTTGGCTTTGTAGGCTTGGCAAATGGATACCATTCTGGGCTCTGGCACTGACCTGAAGACCAAGACCACAACAATACCAAAGTTAATGGCGAAAGCATCTAATAGACTTGTGGGAGGATCCTAGGCCTTCTCTCTGGCCCTCAGTAGCAGTGACCACTGTTTTAAGTCAGCTATCAAATCAATAATTTTAACACACCCATTGAGAGAGAAAGGAAAAAGGCCCAACAACTAAAGCTACACTTCCCTTTACAAAAGCATATCTTTTTAGATGCATATTTTGAATTAAACACTAGACTCAGTTATTTCCCATAAAGCCCAGTATGTTTCAGTTAAAGTAACAAAAATATCATTTAGGATGAGACAATATAGCCAGGAATATGGTGGGAAAATGTAATTTTTACTTCAGTTCTAGAAATCATTTCTCTTCTGGTTTTTCTACCTTTACTAATTAGTTAAAATCAGTAACACACACTAATTAGTTCAAATTATGGATGGTGGATTGAGGCCAGAGAAGACCAATTTTATTAATCTTCGCAGAAGACTAATTCCTGGTTCTGCTGACGCGGCGCTGTCTTTAACTCTACGCTGTTTCCTCCGCTCTCCGTTTATTATGGACACACATAAAAGCCGCTTCCTTTTGTGGTGAAAATGCGCACGCCCAAACGTCTGCCAGATTGCCAACTTCCATATTCACCACACAAGGGTACTACTGATTACACTCTTCATGTTGTGCCATCTTCATTGCTCTTTCCCACACAAGCCCAGGCCAGAATTCAACCCCCCAATGAAACCTCCCTCTTTCCTTTCCCCCTGCCCTGCCGTCTTTGTAAGTGAGCTCGTACGGCATTCATACTTTTGCAATTGACTGCTTTCACTCCGTATAATATTTTCAAGGTTCAGCCATATTACATCAGGCACCAAACCTTCATTTCTCTTTACTATACATTTATTTAGATGATCTCATATGTATACCTTATTTTCAGTGCCTATTTTTCTCTAAAACAAGCACGTTGCTGTTGTTAGTTGCCAGGAAGTCGAATCTAGCTCATGGCAGCCCACTCCGTGCAAAGTCGAATTGTGTTCCACAGAGCTCTCCAGGCCGTGACCATTGCGAACTGGATTTCCACGCCTGCCTTTGGAAGAACCCCTGGGAGAGTCTGAACCACCCACTTTTCAGCAAGTAGTCTCTGGCTTGATCATCTGTACTGCACTGAAACTCTTTAGATAAGTTTACAGCATAATCATTTTTAGGTGAACTGAAGATTTAGCTGCATTCCAGAAGATGTTATGGATCATATTTCCGTTTTATTTCCAGTGCAAAATATTTTATAATTGCCATTGTGATTTTTCATTGACCTGTGATTTATTTCAAAGTGTTTTTGCATCATTGACAAATGTCTCTGGAATTATTTTTGCTTTATATCTATTATTAAAATTTTAAAATTGAGGCTTATTTTATGACTCGACATAGGTCAAGGATGGTAGCTCTATCGGGTGTAGTTGTAAAGCATGTAAGTACAGCCGTAGATGGATGCAGTGTTCTGTGCATGTCTGAGGTTCCCTGTGTTAATCTATTAGCATGAGTCTTCTAGACACTGACTGATTTGGGGGAGGTCTGCATAGTCTACCAAATACTAAAAACTGTATTTGAAAATTCCATATGGTATATTTTTCTCTTTCCAATTCCCACTCATTGACAATTGATATAACATAATTTTTATATGTTGCCTAAAGATAGGTAGAGAATATATGTACATAAATTATCAATTCTATGGAAGCAGCAGTAAAAAAAAATCCAATAATGTTCTTGTCATTGGGTAACTATGGTACAAGTGACTTCTCCAAAGTTCCATCTAGCAAATGTGGCACCTGGGTGACTAAGGGGAACCTAACTGAAGCCATGGAAGCCCTCATTAAGACGGCGTGACACACTGGCTGCGACAATAGACTTAAACATAACAACACTTATGAAGATGATACTGGGCCAGGCAGTGTTTCATTCTGTTGTCCACAGGATCACTATTAGTTGGGACCAACTTCACATGCATGTGAAACTGCAGAGAATCGGCACATTCCAACTGCTATGCTGTTGAAGAATATTGACTGTACCAGGGGCTGCCTGAAGAATGAACATGTCAATCTTGAAAGAAATACAACTGCAGGCGCCTTAAACGTGAGAACGACGTGACTTCTCTTGTTTATTTTGGACGAGTTATCAAGAAATATCAATCACTGGAAAAGGGCACCGTGTGTTAAGACAAGGGAACTCTACAGTGAGATGAATTAACACAATAGCCTCACCGAACATGTCAAAGGCTGTGGAGATGGTGTAGGAAGAGATAATGTCTCATTCTGTTATAGACAAGCTCACCGTGAGTCAAAAGCCACTCACAACAGCATCTAAGTGCATTATGTGCTAATTTATAGTATGTAGTGTATAATATAGCTTAAATATATTCCAGCTTCATAAAAATTGAACGTTTTTATTATTTTGTATACAGTAACCCTTTATCATCATAAAACATCTCTCCTCATCTCAAGTAATATCTCACTGCCATCGAGTCAATTCTGACTCATAGCAACCCTCTAGAACAGGTTAGAACTGCCCAGTGGGTTTCAAAGGCTGTAACTCTTAGTGGGAGCAGAAAGCCTCATCTTTCTCTTAAGGAGTAGCTGATGGTCTCTAACTGCTGATCTTGTGGTTAGTGATCCAATATGTAACCACTGATATGATACCAGGGCTAAGGTGCTTTTGACCCAAGCTGTGATATTTTCAATTGCCTCATATGCATATGAAAGTTGGACAATGAATAATGGGAAGACCGAAGAAGAATCCATTCATGAATTCTGGTGCTGGTGGAGAAGACAGGAAGTGCCATGGAATGCCCAAAGAACAAACAAATCTGTCTAGGAAAAATGTACAGCCAGGATGCTCCTTAGAGACAAGGATGGTGAGACTTCATCTCACATATTTTGGATATGTTATCAGGAAAACCAGTCCCTGGAGAAGGACATCATGCTTGGTAAAGTAGAGGGACAATCTGCACGCCAGTCAACAAGATGGAATGACACAATGGCTGCAACAATGAGTTCAAACATAAAAACAAAACAAAGGGGAAAAACCACAACCCTGTCAGAATGGCAATGCACCGGGCAGTGTTTTCTTCCGCTGTGCGCAGGGTTGCTGGGGGTCGAAATCAACTTGACGGAGTAACCAAAATATCTCCAGTAACGAAACGTGCTAGTTTTGTGGGACATACAAAACACCAAAGAGTAGGATGGCACATTTAATCTCCAAATATCAATAATTATAGGAAATGTAAACACAATGATAATTACAAAGATTGCCCTAGCGCAACATCTGCCAAACTTTGGATTGTTACTTCTAAGGGGCATTTGATACTTATTCCATCATCTTATATTTATCCATTCTGTTCCTGAATACTGTCTCTTTTGCGTGAACAATATACAATCTTTTGTATACAAAGTTAGATTCCAAAGAACACGTTTTTATGCAAAAATTGGCAGGAAGCGAAAATGGGGAGAGGCCAATCTTTGCATTTATGACCCCAGTTGCTACACACCAAAGCAGGATACGCATTGTTGTTTTGATCAAAGTATGTGACACCAATTCACTTTGGTGTCCATCAAGACTGTGGCACTGAGGCCCCAGGCCCAGTGACTCATTCATTCAAGGTGCTTTGGTTATTACTAAGAAATTTTCATAACCTTTCCCCCTCTATGCGCCACCACGTTTATGGATACATTTTCCGCAAAGGTAAAGACACACATACAAACACCCTCTGTCAAATTTAGATGACCACTATTGCGGGACTGTGTACGTACAGTATTTGCCTCTGTGGTCTTTAACTCTTGCAAGCCTCCGTGTCTTCCCCTGCCTGCATCGTTATTTCATAAACTCCCTCTTATTGTATATTTCCTTCTTCCTCATCCAAGTTCACACTTGTCTACCCACTACAAATGTGCTTCCAATTGCCTCATCTGCATGAGAAAGTTGGCCAACAAGAAGACCTAAGAGAACTTAAAGTCTTTGCATTATGGTATTTTCAAAGATACTGAATATACCACAGAATCCCAGAAGAACAAAGAAATCTGAGTGGGAGGCTCTGTATAAGCAAGGACGGTGAGCCTTTGTTTCAGGTACTTGGTCATGCTATCAGGAGGGATCAGTCCTTAGGCAAGGTTATCATGTTTAGGTAAGTAGAGGATCAATAAAAACATACGGCCCTTAACATACGGCCAGTCTTGCAACCGTAGCTCAGACACAGCAACACTTGATGAGCTGGAACCAACTCAAAGGTAGATAACAACAACAAGTAGGTACACAGTGCTATCTTGAATAACACAGTCCAACTTTCAGAAACCCCCCAATTCAGACCTTTCATTTAAGTCCAGTTGATTTGCCCTATGCAATTTACTTATTGTTATTTTCCTGTCTTTGTTCAAACTTACACTTTCAACCTAGTGTACGTTCAGCCCTCCATTCTACGGATTCTTCTCTTTCGTTGAAAGACCTGTAGGTGTTTTGCTTACACACCTCTACACTTTACACAAATTAGAATATTCGCTGTTAGTAGAAGAGAGATCTTCAAAAAGTTCACGAAGAAATGGAAGCAAAAGATACCTGTGTGAAACCCCCTCATGTCTATAGCAATATACTATGTACACTACCAACAAAAATAGAAATTTACAGAGATATCACCTAGACGAGAGAACGTTTGACGAGCCTGGTTAATCATGACTTAATACTCTTAATTAATACCACAAAGAACAAGATACAATCAGCGTGACTTTTCCCCTAATCCTATAGATGTAAGCTGTGTTTCAAATAGTCTTCAGGATGGCGTGACGAGGTTTTTAGGGTTTTTCCTTCACAATTCTGAGTCAGTTCTAATTACACTGTTTTCTTTGCCTTAGTGTCTAACAAAGTGTGTGTGTGTGTGTGTGTGTGTGTGTGTGTGTGTGTGTGTGCTGGAAGAAGACGGCTGGCAGCTCTGCCATTTTCTCGTGTGCTGGAGTTGGCATTTTACAATGATGCTCAATCACTTACCCATGCAGAATTTTCTTTTAAGTTAGAAAGTTTTCTTTTTTTGGAGATAATGCTAAATCTTAGTAACTGTGGACAATCTGCATGCCAGTCAGCCTGTTGGCTTATATGATTTGGGTACTGAAGCTTACGATTTGGGAATACAAATCTCAAAAGGAGTCTCATTTATTTTCTAGTTTAAATATGCCCTCCCCCTTTCTTACACCTGCAAATCTGGAGGAAGAGTGCTTTATTTAGATGAGTTTAAATTGGTATAAATACAGCTGGCAGCAAGTTTTTAGCACGTTTAGCACTTTAGTAGTAATTTACCACATCGCCAAGCTGCACACTAAATTTGATAAAAACCCTTCTATGAAGCCAGTCCTGAAGAGGATTTCTTTCCCCGCTGTCAGCAATACAGAAACCGAAGGGAGAGGAGTATTGTTTTAGGTTGTGGGCAGACTGCAGTATCATCACGCTAGAGACCAAGACTGGACTGGAAAGGAAACGTGTCTTGTCCAGTTACAATTCTAAATAGCCATTACATAGCCAACACATTAGCCACATAGCACAGCAAAGTAAACTGGTTCACGGGAGAGCGCAAATGTGAAGGCTATTGAAAACCGGAAGCGAGTATTTGGGAGCGGTTATCTGAATAGTCACCAAATGTTGCTTTCATTTACAAACGTATTTTTTCCCAAAGGCTCCGGATGTCCTTGATCACTAACCCCTTGCCCTGCGTGATGAGGCGCCTCTGAGTTTAAGAGCAGAGCTGTGCTGCGCAGGGGTTTCATTGGCTGAACTGTTGGAAGTCACACGTCAGGTCTTCCTGCCATCTATGCGGAATACTTTAGGGAAGACTCGTCCACTTGTTATTTTAGAGAATAAAGAGAGACATCTCAGCCATAAACCGAATCCCCTGAGGTATAAACTGAATTGCACTGCGACGCACAGAAAGTCAATCGGAACCCCTTCCCACACGACCCACCACCGGGAAGGCGCCAGGGTCTGGCCGGTTTCATGTTTTCATTCTGTGGTCGGGTGAGCGTTTACAGAGCACCCTGGCGTTCTGCTCAACAATTCATACCCACTTGGTTCCTCGCCCTTGGCTGTAATCCACACACTCTAAACAACACTTCTCGCTTCCTGTTTCCCCTGCTCCTTGTTCCTATCTCTTCCTGCTTTCTGGACCTAGTCCCTAGGCAAATGCTGCCTTCTTGAACACGGATGGTTGATAGTTTTAAGGAGTGCTTATTGTGTTAGGCAGGGTTCTCTAGAGAAACAAAACCAGAATGCTAACAATTTTATATATATTTATACAGGTAGATAGAAATTTAACATAAGAAATAAACAGTTAATTAAATTATAAAGCAGTACAAATGGCTCAGTGCAACTCACTCCCATGAGACAGTTGTGAGACACTGGCAGTCCTTCAGTTCTTGAAGGTTTCCAGGTTAGTCCTCTGTAGAGAAATTCAGGCTATCAGGGCACAGGCAGCAAACAGCAAGGCAGGTCAGCAACAGTCAGCCAGATGACAGGGCCCGACAGTACCCAGCTCAGGAGATGTAAATTCCAATGGTGTGGAGAAGCAGGTCTTGAAGGAACCTCAAATTACAACGACACAGTCCACGGGTTAGGTGTCCCACAGGTAGTGTAGCTTGCAAATTGAGGCACAGAGCACGGCAAGGCACAGCTGCATACTGGTCTGATGATCAAAGAGCCGAGCCATTTATCTCTCTGCCCTTCAATTAATCCCACATGTGTTTGTCGGCCAGGTTGGCACAATAAACTAGCTACCTCACTTATCTTCCTCATGTTATTGTTCAACTTACAGTTTGGCTGAGGTTTACCCTGTATTAAACACCATCCTCCCAAACCAAACAAAACTCACTGACTTTGAGTCAATGCTGACTCATAAGGACCCTCTGTGGGTTCCGAGACTGTAACTGTTAAGGGGAATAGAAAGCCCAGTCTTTCTGCCGAAGAGCTGCTGGTGGTTTTCAACTGCTAACCATGAGGATCAGAGCCAAACGCATAACCACTCTACTGCCAGGACTTCTAAACACCATCCTAGCAAAGCTTAATTTTTGTGTTATTTTTTATCAGAAGCACAGCTGAAGCCATGTTCCTTCTATTCAGCCTTTTATTTTTTTGTGTCAAGGGCTTTTATTATTTTTAAAAACATTTTATTGGCACCGAATCCACATATCATGCCATTCAATAGTTCAATCGTTCAGTCACATCCAGAAGAATTGTATAGTTATTACCACAATCAATTTCAGAACATTTTGCCCTCTCCATGGTTAAAACGCCTTTAAGATGAGCTGTGCAATCACCATCCGGCCTCGTGCTTCCTCCCCTCTCCTGCCTTCATTATTCTCTCCCCGAAGCCCCTAACCCTCTCTATCTCCTGCCCGACTCCCACATCCGCCATCACCCCTCGCATCAGTTCTTATCTCCCTGCGTCCACTCCGCTGAGCTTCACACACTGGGAAACCCCACAGAAACAATCAAAATCAAACGGTAAGAGTAAAATAATAATAATATAAAGATAAAATACAAACAATGAGTAAGAAGGGAAAGACTACCGTCAATATTTAAAAATCCAGGGAGGAATTTTTGTAGTGGAACACATAAGAAATATTTGCACCAAGAACAAATTCAGCTTGGGCCAATAGGGAGGTCGCTGACCAAGTATCAAGTTTGATCCAGCATCATCAAGATGACAATGATCTCTGCCTGACAGTAAGGCTGTTCGAGACCCTTTCCTGTGGCTAGTGGGGGTCTGCCATTGGTTGAATCTAGCTCGTTACTCTGCAGATGAGTTTGGGGCTCCCTCTCTCCTCCACAGCCCTCTACCATTTAAGTGTTCATCATTTTAACTCTGATACTTTTCCCTGAGTCGTATTTGAATTATGTTATGTCGATGTTGTATCATACAAGCTGGTGTGCTTCCTCCATGTGGACTCAGTTGACTCCTTGCTTAGATGGCTGCTTGTTTGAATACAAGCCTTTAAGTGTCCAGACCCTACTCTGATTGACAGCTGGGCGCATTTGCTTCCTCCAGCACACGTTGCTGTAGCACCCTCATCTTCAGCGATCCTTTCATGAAGGTCAGTACTGAGCAAGGCCGTGTTTTCAGAACTAACTGTCCTTGGATTGGGACTAGAATTAAGTAGGTGCCCAGAATCCATCTGCATATTTATGGGATATGCATGACTCAGGTTTACTTTGGTGGCTGTAATATGACAAATTCAAAACCCCATAAGACCAACTACATCAATAACAGCAACCAACCAACCAACCAACCAACCAACAAACAGGAAAATAATCCACACACACACACAAAAACATGCTAAAATCAGGAAACCCAAAACCCATAGAAACAAAAAAGTACAATATTGTCAATCATCCCCCTGGGATATAAGGCCATTGTACTGATACCATCTTCAGTTTCCCTAATGACACACCACCTTGAACCATACCCCAGAAGTTGCTACCCGATAGTTTAGTCTCCCATTCAATTGTACTGTTTACTTTAAGCATGGGGATTGGTGCCGGGGGTTTAGGGGGATACCATCCTGAATCAATTCTTCCAAGTGCAGATCCCGACCCAGTAGATCAAAGCCTGTCATATCACTGTAAGGGAAGTATCGAGGTACTATATATATGGTGATTCTGGGTCACTTTCCAATGGACACCCATCAAACCTGTTGTTCCCCCCAAGATCCAATAACTGCCCCTTTCACAGTCCTGGGTCGGCCACTCTCTGCTTCCTCTCCCATCTAAGTACCCCAGTCCTCAGTCCAAGGGTGCAGGCAACTTTGAGGCAGAACTCAGTTCATTCAGCTGGGACTCCATGTTAAGTCTTTCTGGGGTATTTAGCCTTTCTGGACTGATAATTGTAAGTTGAGATATTTCTCTTTTAAGTGATTTGGTAGCCTCTCAGAAGGAGCCCTGGTGGTGTAGTGGTTATTCTGGGCTCCTAACCATAAGGTCAGCAGTTCAAAACCATCAGCTGCTCCACAGGAGAAAGACTTGGCTTTCTACTTCCATAAAGAGTAACAGTCTCAGAAACTCACAGAGGGGGTTCTACCCTGTCCTATAGGGTGGCTATGAAGTGGTACTGCCTCTGTGGTAGTAGGTTTATTTATCTTGCTCGGTAGTCTTTCAGAAGGAGCTTTGGGAACTGTAGAGGACACGCTGTACTGCTAATCTCAAGGTTCAAATCCACCAGCTGCTCCACAGGAGAAAGCTGGGGCTCTCTGCTTCTGCAGAAATGTACAGCCTTGGAAAGCCTATGCAGGGTTGCTATGAATCGCAGGATTGACTTGAGGGTAGTTGGGTTGGATAGCCTTTAGCAAAGAGCCCTGGTGTCACCATGGTTTAAGCACGTAGGCTGCTAACTTCCAGGTTAGTGATTCTGCTGCTCCTATAAAGATCACTGCCTCCGACGCCCTGTGGGATAATGCTACTCTGTCCTGAAGGGTCACTGTGAGTTGAAGTGGACGGACTTGAGGGCCATGGATTTGGTTTTTTGGTAGCCTTTAGGCACTGCCCTTCGACTTCCTTAGATCGGCTAGGGGGTTTTTAGGTTGCAAAACAGTGTTACATGCAAAACCCTGTCACAGACACTTTCACAATCACCCTCCCAGACCGCAAGATGCCAATTACCTTCATCTCGGACATGTAACTGGAAAGGACAGCGATGTTTATTGACTTGCCAGGTCCAAGACATCCAGCTAAAACTCAAAGCCCACTGCCATTGAGTTAATATCAGCTTAGTGACCTGACATGGGGTTTCTGAGACTGTAGATGTTTACTGGGACAGACAGCATCAACTTTCTCGTGCAAAGTGGCTGATGCTTATTTGAACTACTGACCTAACTAGTTAGTGGCAAACCCCGCCCCCCAAATAACCAAACCTGTTGCCATTGAGTCAATTGTGACGTACAGTGAGTGCTCTTATCGGATACAGTAGGACCGCTCCTGAGTATTTCCAAGGCTTCTGTTTTCACAGAAGCAGAGGGTCACTTCTGTCTCCATAGAGCAGCCAGTAGGCTGGAACCACTGACACGCTGGCTCTGAGTGACGTGCTTACTCACAGCGTGCCTGGTGTTCATCTTGAGTGACAAAAGCAAAAACCAGCTCACGGCGTTGAGCCTGCTCTGATTCACAGCAACGCTGTCGACATAGCAGAGCTGCTCCTGTGGTTTTCCCGAGACTGTAAATCTTTGTGGGGCAAAAAGCCTCATCTTCCTCCCTGGGCATTTCAAGCTGCTGAGCTGACGGTTAGAATCGAACCCGTAATCATTTTCAGGGACTGGAAAAATGAGAGCCCTTTCCTAATTGAAGACTCTTCTAAAGCTACACTAGCCTACGTCAGCATACACACATCTTTGGAGCATGGTTTTCTCCCACGTTTAGTAAGCTCCCCAACCCCCTAACTACTACACACATTTCCTTCATTGAAATTACATTAACAAGTCCATTTTATATTACTGAGGCTGTTTCACATTTCGAGGTTATTGTGATAACTGCAGTAACTATATTGCAATTAATCTTATCAACACACCAGGACTTAATAAATATGAACCAAGTGTTAACACGTTTCCAGTAAGAAGTGGGACTACAACCTTTTCTAAGTCTTGACAGTGATTTCTTACCTTACTTGGCAGGCTTCTCTTCTGCAAACAGCATTTAAAGTTTTATCACATTTCTCCACTAATGGCCATTGGTAACACAGCAAACTCGATTACAACAACTGTGAGAGTTGCATAATTCCATGTCAATGTGATAAATAAGTGTAGGGGGGGATTCTAGCCTAACAATCAGGTCACAGCCTGATGATGCCTCCTTGTGGGTGGGATCTCCTGATTATTCTGGGAAACCTCTCTCCCTCTGTCTTCGTATTCCTGTGAACCAGCCATGTGGAGCCAAGCTGAGACCTGTGTGAGCCATGAGGTGGAGACCTGGGCCAAGAGCCACACTTGAGAGAGATAGAGGAGCCACATGGAGACCCACACCTGTGCTGAGCTGCTTCCACCGGCACTGGATCCACAAGATTTTTCACCCAACTGGTGTGTGATATTCCTGCATTCACCATCATTGTGAGTGGCAACGTGAGTCAGAAGAGGAATTTATGGACTAGTTTCAGACATTCTGGCTAATATCGGACTTATGGACTTGATCTGGACTGGGCTGGGATGTCTGCTCAATATACAATTTCTCTTTGATATAAAGCTCTCTCTTACATACATATGAGTGTCTCTGGATTTGTTTCTGTAGTCAGCCCAGACTAGCACAACGACTACCATGGGAAACTTTGCCTTCCTCTTTCCTTATGCCTTTAGAACAACAACAACAACAACAACAACAAAAAAGCAAGCCCACTGCCTTTGGATCTGTTTGGTCTCATAACAAACCCACAGGGCAGAGATCTGGTCTACAGAGTTTCCCAGGCTGTCGATCTTTACCAAAGACAACCTCCATCTTCCTTTCACAAAGAAGCTGGGGAATTCTAACTACCTACTTTGCTTAGCAACCCAGCCTTAACCCATTGTGCCATTGGGGTTCCAGCTTAGTAGAAACACACACACACACACACACACACACACACTGCCTTTGAGTCTATCCTAACTCATTGATCCTATAGGGCAGGGTAGAACTATGGGGGGGGGGGTGTTGTTTCTGAAGCTATACATCTTTATAGCATCAGAAAGCCTCTTTTTTGTGTGGTGGGTTTGAACAACTGACCTTGCCGTTAGCAGCCCAAGTTGTAACCAGTGATGCCACCAGAGCTCCTTGAATCTTAGGAGAGAAGATAGCATCAAATGCAAGTGCTAGCGCTCTAGAGGGCTGAACCTTGAAGTGTCGAGAAAAAGCTGAACAAGAATGACGACTGTTGCCTTAACGGACACTTTTGAGTTTAAGCAACTGAGATGACTTGATTGACTTCTGGGGAGGAGGAAACCGAAAAGAGACGGGTCCTGCTTGATGGTCCTTACCTAGTCACCGTTCTAGTTAAGAGGAAGGAAGAGAAGATTCGGTCTCAAAATTTCCATAGTATTTCCTTTTGCACAGAACACACCTCTAAAATTGGTGCTTTGTGTAAAGTCCCTTCCACCCCAACTTTGGATACTTTCCAACTCTATACCAACCCCCAAACAACCTCATGCCACGGGGTCGGTGCTGACTCACAGGGACTCTAAGTGCCTGGCAAATGTCTTGAGGGAGCTCAATGATCAAATATTGAGACCGAAGAAGTAGCTGGGACACAGGGGAGGTTCCTTGTCCCAAATATGTCTGTGAGAAAAGACTAGAGGCAATGGTTTAAAACCCACTGCCACCAGCTGATTCTGACTCCGGGAAGAAATCCCCTTCAGCTTTCCCAAGGAGCAGACAGCCTCTTCTTTCTTCCTCTGCGCAGCTAGGGGGCTTGAGCTAGCGACCCGGCAGTTGGCAGTCCTACGTTTAATCCACAGTGCCACCAGGACACTAGAAATCTGTTAAATGGCAATCCTGGTTAAGCCATTTGTTACAGTTTAGACTAGTTCCGAAGTAAGTCCGTGAGGTACAGCTACCGGTCTCCCTAATTTTACAGACTAGGAAACAGGTTCAGAAAGCTGTCTTCCCTCGCAGCATACTTCCCAGGATTAAAACCGGGGTTCCTGGCCCTTGCAAACCCACCTCCCTTCACTCCACTCCACTCCAAATGGAATTGGCACCACCCTCTGCTGCAGTCCGTCTAGACCAGCGGTTCTCAAGCCCTGGGTCGCGACCCCCTGGGGGGGTTTGTTGAAGGACCCTTTCATAGGGGTCGCCCGATTCCTAACAGTTGCAAAATGACAGTGATGAAGAAGCAACGAAAATAATGTTCTGGTTGGGGGTCACCACCACATGAACTGTCTGAAGGGGCGCTGCAAGAGGAAGGTAGAAAACCGCTGCCCTAGACCGTCGGTGCCCAGAAGAAAGTGGCGCAGCCTTGATTTGGCATCGGCGCTAATCCCACCGCCTCTGCGCTGGACAGCACTCTCCTTCACCTACACGGAGGCGCGACTTGATCCCAAGACCGGCAAGGGCATGAAAGGGGCGATACCCACCTAGCCCGACCTGCCTTCTGCCGGATTGCAAGCCACACCTGGGGACCCGATTCACACACACCCGTCCCTCTCCCGCCCCCCCCCCCCGCCACCGCACACGCGCCCGCGCCCCGCTCACCCCAGGCTGCGGGCAGCAAGAGCAGCGCCAGCACCGCCGGGAGGGGCCCTCCAGGGCGCGCGCGGAGATGCGGCAGCCTCCTGCTCCGAGACCAGGCTCCCATCGCGCCGTCCTAGGGCCTCTACAAGCCAGACTGCGAACCCCACGAAGGTTGAAGTGAGAGGGAAGCGCAGCTGAGAGAACAGACCAATCGCCAGGCTCTGGGGACAGCAGGGTTCCGGGATGCATTTCATCACTGTTTCCTCTTAAAGGGCTGATGGTGAGGTCTTGTTGACCCTTGCGTTCCCTTGTTTCTCCAGAATCCTGCTCCCACCTTAGGGACCAGAGGCAGGCGACCCAATAAGCAAGTTAAGAAGGGGCTGACTTACTGGCACAGACTAATAAGTCAGCTTCGGTTGGCCCTCTGACTGCATCCCTGGGGGACCATAACTTGAAAAAGAGGCTTTTATTCTGTAGGACGATGCTGTGGGGCTGGGAGATGCCAGGCATACCTACAAGCAGACTCTGGGATGGGAGGCAAAAGCGAGAAATTGTTCACTCCTGGGGAGTAGGTGGTGGCATAGGGCTTAGGCATTGGCCTGTTAACCTCTAGGTCAGCAGTTCTAAGCCACCAGCTGCACAATTGCGACACGTTCAGAAACTTACGGCGGCAGTTCTACCCTGTCTGGAAGGGTCACTGTGAGTCGGCATGCACTCGATGGCATGCTTGTTTGCTTGTTTGTTTTGTGATGCTGTGAGGAGCTGTGGTCACAGTTCACCATGATCAGCAGCTCCCAGGGGGAAAGATGAGGGTTCTGTTCCTGTAAAGAGTTACCGTCTCTGGAACACACAGGGGCAATTCTAGCCTCCTCTACAGGGTCACTATGGGGTGGTGCTGGGTGGGGGGGTAATCTACTCAATGGCTGTGAGTTTGGGTTTGGTTTGGCAGAGTAGTGAATTTTAGGGACACCGAGGCATGTATGAATTGGATGACTTCAGCCTAAATTGAAAACTATGATTTTCATCCTTAGGTTTCTAAAGAAAACATTCAGCCTTTTGGTCAAAAGCTTCACTGCTGACACAACAGAAAAGAGGAAGGTCCAATCGCTAATCTGGGGTGACGGCAAGGAATGTACAACTAACCCCAGTAGCACCTTGGTGAGCAGGGGCACAGGTGACAGAACTGAAAGTCTGGTTGCAACCAACTTTGTGCCCCAGAGAGGTAAACATAAAATTTGGTCTCCCCACATCTCACTCTCTAGGCATTCCCACCAATGATCCTTTGTCAATCTGCAACGAAGGTAAAGAGGGAGGTGTGGGGATAAGGAAACAGCCTGACATTGCGTCGGAAAATTAGCCCCTGATGAGATGCTTTATCAAACAACTCTCAAAATAGAACAGCCTCACAATGCACCTGGCGAGCTTACGTTCAGGCATAGAGTTGAACTAAATAACTTTTGTCACACGTGCTGAGCTTCCTCATAAAAAACCTATCCTGTCCTCCTACACGTGGGTGCATTGCGCACCTTGCCATTTCGAAATGGGGAAATTACATCAATAATTTTAAATTTTTAGTTTCCAGAAAAGTGTCAGGTTTTCACTAAGACATCGCAGAGTAGTTTGGGTGCATGGCTTACAGGGTACTCCGCTGACACTAGTGGCGACCCACACAGGGGCAAAATCTGCCTATGTTTGGCTCCTTGGTGTCTTCTGTGCGTAGAGACAAAGGGGTGGATTATATGGTGGCATTTCTACACACCCAGCATAACATTTCTCTTTCAAGAATCTGAGTGGATAGGTCGGCTCATGAAATGCCTGTTGTTCGTGGGGAAGCAGTTTGCAGGCAAGGTGTACAGGCCTATAGGAAGAATGAGTTTCTTTACGTCAGATTGAGATGGGCTATTGTTTTACTGTTGTTCTTACTTTGAACCCTGTACTCCTCTAGCTTTGGGGAGATGGGGGTGAGGGAATGTAAGCATTGTATTGGGCCCTCCTCATCTCTATGTGCGCTCTGCTCCTATGGAAATCTGCCTCTCCATTCTGGGTCAGTAGAAGGCAAGAGCCCTCCTTTGCAGGGGTGGGCTGGGAACAGCGCCCCCTGGTGACACTGTGAAATGTTTGAAACAGAATTTCTTGAGCAAGAGTGAAAGACTTCTTAGACAACAGGCAGTGTAAGATACGGAATACTACTACTACTCTACTAATAGTAATAACAATAAATTATTGATCAAGGATTCACGAGGGTGGGAGAGTGGGGGATAGAGGGGTAAAAAGAGGAGCTTATATCAAAGACTCAAGTAGAAAGAAAATGCTTTGGAAATGATGATGTACACAATATGCTTGATACGATTGATGCATGAAATGTTATAAAAGTGGCAAGAGCCCACAAGAAAATGATTTAAAAATAAATAATCAAAAATCCATATATTAAAGAGTAAAAAAAAAATTGCTTAGCAGAACTGAGGCAGGCTGTAAAGTGTTTTCAGAACCAATTCCAAGTAGGAACAATGAATGGGATCAAACTGGGGCCACGAGCCTCAAAGCAGGAGCTTCAGCTGATCCTGGGGCTGAGATAGGGTCACACAAACATCGCGTTTGAAGTGACTGTTCGTGGACGCGAGACTGGGAAGCTGTCAGGGTACTAACCGACCCCCTACGCTGCTGGCTGGCCCTTTATTAAGAGCGTCCAGCGTGGGAAGGACCTCCGCCTCCTCGATCCCTGCAGTCCCTGCTCTCGTTAGAGGGGCGCCGCCGCCTAGCACTGGCCATGGACCATACCTGTTCCCACGGAAGTTCACAGCAAAGCAGCTGGAGAAACTGGCCAAGAAGGCGGAGGAAGAGTCCCAAACCGAGCAGGCCAACGTGAAGGAGGCCCTGCAGGCGAAAACTGCAGAGTGCGCATGCGTGTACGCTGAGACCACTTTCCGCGAGAATGAGGGGTGACCTGCCTGCGCATGGCCTCTCGAGTGGACGCTGTGGCTTCCAAGGTCCAGACAGCCATGACCATGAAGGAGGGGACTAAGAATATGGCCCGGGTCACCAAGACCCTGGACAAGTCGCTGAGCGCCATGGACCTGCTGAAGGTTTCTACAGTGATGGCCAAGTTTGAGCAGCAAGTTCAGGACCTGCACACATCTGTGATGGAGGACCCCTGAGCTGGGCCACCGCGCTGACCACCGCAGGAGCAGGTAGACATCCTCATCGTGCAATTCGTGGAGAATAGTCTGGATTTCCTTGACCTTCTCAGCAGGCTAGCTGCCCGCAGGCACCTCTACTGGAGGCGAGAGCTCTGTGCGCAGCCAGCAGGACCAAGAGTTCAGAAGCCGCTGTGGATGGCTTCCCGTCCTGGACAGCCTGGGAGGGCGAGCAAGGAGGCGCCCTACCTGCGTCTTCCTTTCTGCTCTCCATAGCCACCTCGGCTCCTCACACTGGCCTGGCCCCTTGGTTGGGCACTGTCCCGTAGTCTGGTGGCGGGTCTACGCTTCCATGGGCGGTTAACTGTGACTTGGAATGACCACAGTCCTTTAAGGTGGTGCCGTGACCACCTGACCACAGGTGCAAGCATGCTGCCACTGGTCAGCACTGTCCGGGCTGCCCTGTCCACCAGGAGGCCTGCTAGAGTGTCAGCCCGGCTCCCTCCTTGGCGGTACCCCAGGGCCACCACACACCCTCTTGGTGGCCTTCACAGTCCTGGCCTGACTCCCCTCATTTCAGGGAGAGAGTCGGGGGTCAGGTGAGGTGCCAGGGTGCCCCGCCCATGGCCAGAGCCACCTGGACAGCAGTCGGTGTGCACTGAACCTCCTTGGGTGGGCCACCCCTTGGCCAGGGCATCAGGGCTGCCCACCCCCTGACCATGCTGGTTGTGCATGCTGTGTGAGGCCCTCATCCCCTGTCCCCGTGTCTGGGTACCACTCCTGATTTCCCCATAGGATCACCCTCTCCCATCTCTTTAAGTAAAAGGGTGCCTACTCCTAGCTCCTAAAAAAAAAAAAAAAGAGAGAGAAAGTGAGAGAGAGAGCTTCCAACATGTGATTTTCATTCCCAGCTGATTCAGATTACAAACAAGGTGGCCTTGTGTATGACCAAACAAAGCATCTCCTTGATGCTGTGCCATCTTCATGACCATTGACATATTGAGCTCATTATTACAGTACTTCCTCCAGCTCATGGCAGGCTTCCCTCATGTCGCTCAGCCTCTACTTTACCACCAGAGACATGTCCAAAGTAGGCCAGACATAGTCTCACCATCTGTGTTTCTAAGGAGCATTCGGGTTATACTTATTTTTCTTTTTTAAGATTGATTTTTTAAAATAAATAATTTTATTGGGGGCTATTACAGCTCTTATCACAGTTCATACATCCAACCATTGTGTCAAGCACATTTGTGCATATGTTGCCATCACCATTGAGGTAGTTAGTTTATTGTGCTAATCTGGCCAATAAACACATGTGGGATTAATTGAAGGGCAGAGGGATAAATGGCTCGATGAGCTTCCCCTTTCTAGTTCTCGGGTCACTTGCTTTCTGATGGTCGGACCAGGGTGCAGCTGCCTTAGCCAGTTCCCTGCTTCAGCTGTCAAGGCTCACTTCCTGCAAGACATCCCTGAGGAGAAGCTACATGGACCTACCCCAATGCAGCCCTAGGTGCTGGAGCAGCCGTGTGGAGACCCCTGCCAGCGCTGAGATGTTTATACATTTACTGACTCGGCTTTCCTCCTGCAGGCAGCATCATTGCATTTGTTTTGTGAGATGGAGAAGAACTCTGTGGATTGGTGTTGGACATGTGGGTTAATGGATTAATGTTTGACTTGTGGGTTTGGGCAGCATTGGGTTGGGATGTTTTCTTGATGCGCACTTAACCTTTACATAAAGCTCTCGTTTATACATTCGTTTCTGGGGATTTGTTTCTCTAAAGTATCCAGACTAACACAATCATTTTAAAAACATTTTCTTTCTCCTTGAGTCCTTGGTATCAACTCATTTTTACTCCCTCCCTCATGAACCCTTGATAATTTACTAATTTTTTTTTCATGTCTCACACCAACCGCTGTCTCCCCTCACCCACTTTTCTATTGTTTGCCCCCCTAGGATGGGGTTATATGTTGATCATTGTGATTGGTTCCCCCTTCCCCCCCCCCACCTTCCCCCTAATCTCCTGGCACTACTCTCAATATTGGCCCTGAGGGGTCATCTGTCCTGGATTCCCTGTGTTGCCAGCTCTTATCTGTACCCATGTACATGCTCTGGTCTACTGTACATCCTCTGATTTGTAAGGTAGAATTGGGGTCATGATAGTGGGGGGAGGAAGCACTAAAGAACTAGAGAAAATTTGTGTTTTTTTGGTGCTATACTGCACCCTGACTGGCTCGTCTCTTCCTTGTGACCCTTTTCTAAGGGGTGTCCAGTTGTCTACAGATGGACTTTGGGTCTCCACTCCACCCTCCCCCTCATTCACAATGATATGATTTTTTGATCTGGGTCTTTGATGCCTGTTATCTGATCCCAGGATCACAGAGGCTGGTGTGCTTCATCCATGTGGGCTTTGTAGCTTCTCAGTTAGATGGCTGCTTGTTTACCTTCAAGCCTTTAAGACCCCAACTGTGATATCTTTTGATAGGCAAGCATCAACAGCTTTCTTCACCACATTTGCTTATGCATCCATTTTGTTAAGGCTTATTTTTAAATTGTCCTGGCAGCTAATGGTATTCAATGTTCTTCTCTCTTTCATTATTCAGCTTTCATATGTATATGAGGAGATTTTAAAAAAATGGCTCTGAGCAGGTAGACTTTAGTCCTCAACCTGCCACCTTTGCTTTTCAGACCTTTAAAGAGATCTTTTGAAGCATATTCTGCCTGTGTGATACACTTTTAGATTTCTTGGCTGCTGCTTCCACGGACATTGATGGTTAATGCAAGTGAAATAGAATTGCCCACAACTTCAATTGTTTTCTTACTTATCATGATGCTCTGGATCAGTTGCAATATGATAATTTTTGCATCTTCCCATTCAGGTGTAATCTATACAGAATTTTGTGTGGACTATAAACAGCAGTACTTGGCCTTCATCAGTGAGCGCTTCAAGTAGGTGTCAATTTTACTAAATCAAGTTTTGCCGCCTGCAGCAAAGCCTGTGTTCTAGTTTGACAATATTTCTCCATTTTTATTATAGTTTATATTTCTTTTGCCTCCACCTCAAGCATTTACTGAAAAAAATAAACAAAACAAAACAGATTTCGTGATAGTAATGGATAAATCTAGAATGTTTCTTAATGGATGATTTATATTTACATTCCTGGAGAAGCCAGCCTTGTGTTATAATGCAGAACCAATGGTTGTGACATGCGCTCCCATCTTTTGGCTTTTCTCCGGGTTTTATGGCGCCCTCTAGCTGTGGGATTCTTATATAAAGTGATAGAGGATGAAGAACAAATAATAACTGAGGATAACTTCCTTCTCAGACAGGCAGTTAGTGGTATAGAGAAGGTCACTTAAGACATGAAAGGTCACGGGGAGGAGAAGAGTCAGTCAGGGTGCAGTGTAGCAAATGATGAAACATACAACCTTCCTCTAGTTCTTGAACTTCCTCCTCCCACTCTCATGATCCCAATTCTACCTTACAAATATGGCTGGACCAGAGGATGTACACTGGTACAGATAGGAACTGGAAGCCCAGGAAATCCAGGACAGATGATCCCTTCAGGACCAGTGGTAAGAATGGTGATACTGAGAAGTGGGGTGGAAAGGGGGAACAGATTACAAGGATCTACATATAACCTCCTTCCTGGGGGACAGACAGCAGAGAAGTGGGTGAAGGGAGACATCGGATGGTATAAAATATGACAAAACAATTTATAAATTATCAAGGGTTTGTGGGGGAGCGGGGAGTGGTCAGGGAGGGGAAAATGAGCTGATATCAAGGGCTCAAGTAGAAAGCAAATATTTTGAGAATGATGAGGGAAACAAATGTACAAAAGTGCTTGACACAATGGATGTATGTGTGGATTGTGATAAGAGCTGTACAAGTCCCCAATAAAATGATTTAATTATTAAAAATAAAAAAATAAATGCTTAGAGCAGAAAAAAAGAAAGAAATGAAAATGTCTTAGACAATAGTGTAAACCAAACCAGTGTCAAGATTGGAGGAAGATTTATTCACAACCAGTGACCTGCAGATGGCAAAACCTGCGTGCAATCCCCCTTCTCAAGGTCCCATGTGTTTCAGGTAGACTCTGGTTCCCAACACTGGCACTATTGACACTTGGGGTCACATAATTCTTTGACGTGAGTAGCTATCCTGTGCACGGTCGAACATTTATCTGCGTTCTTGGTCTCTAAGCACTAGAAGCCAATAACACTCCCTCCCAACCCCAAATGTCTGCAGACATTGCCAACCACTATCTCCAAACCCCTGGCCCTGGAGTTGATTCTGACTCATGGCAATGTGTTAGGACTGAGTAGAACTGCCCAGTAGGGTTTCCAAGGTTTGATAAGTTTATGGAAGCACAGTGCCCTCTGCCTCTCGATGAGCTGATAGGTTCGAACCACAGACCTTTTGATTTGCATCTGACTACTTTAACCACTGCATCACCAGGGCTCTTCCATGTCCCTTTGAAGGCACCACTTCCTCACGGGAGGACAAGTGAGGAAGATGAAGCTAACCACGCGTTCCAAGGCTGGACAGGTCACTCAGTCATCACCATCTGCTCCTCTGGTTCCAGTGATGGGCTCAGTCAGGGCCCCGAGACCCCGCTGCATCAATGAGAGCTAGTGAAAGGACTCTGGAAGGAGTGATTGGGTTCTGTGCGCTTGGGTGCTAAGCTGAGGGGATGTACCTTTGGCATTGTCAGGAAAGATTTTCTCACTGTTTAGAGCATGCCTGCCAGAGAATGACGTCATCACGGGCAGGCCAAATAAGGAGACAGGAAAAGAACCCACCAAAATTCCCGGGTACGTGATTTGAACATTCAGTCCTGGTCGGCTTAAAGTCAGCAGCTTGCTTTGGTGTTAGTGTTACTACAGTAACATCCCTTGAAGGCCTCAGTCAGCTGTGATGGTTTTCTACCACTTGAGGGTAAATGGGTCTTGGCTTGAGCAACTTTGTAGGCAGGAGCTGGTGATGGGAGAGGGTCGAGTGATGCAGCCTTGAAGATGCAGAGGTGATGGAAAGAGACCTTTACGGTCAGCATAGGATGGTAGGTAGGAATGGCGATAAGAGTGAGTATAGATAGAAGTGGAAGGATAAGAGAGGGTGGGGAAATCTCAACTTCTCAATTTCTCTGAGTTCCTCATTGAAAAGGAGTCCTGGGAAACAGGGGGCTTACGCACCAAAGGTCAGTGGTTTAACCTATCAGGCACAAGATTTGTTGACTTGCTTCTGCAAAGATGTTGTTGTTGCTAGGTGCCTTCGAGTCGGTTCCAACCCATAGCAACCCTGTGCGCAACGGAACGAAACACGATGTGGCTCTGCGCCATCCTCACAGCGTTCCTGAGCCCATTGCTGCGGCCACTGTATCAGTCCTTCCCTTGAGGGCCTTCTTTTTTTGTGCCCCTCCACTTTGCCAAGCATCTTTCCCTTCTCCAGAGACTGGTCTCTCCTGACAACAAGCCCAAAGTATATAAGACGAAGTCTTGCAAACATGTACTTAAACAAAAAACAAACTCACTGCCATGAAGTCAATTCTGACTCAAAGTGACCTTATAGCAGAAGGTAGAACTAACTTCCCCTGTTGGTTTCTGACACTGTAATTCTTTATGGAAGTAGAAAGCCTCATCTTTCTCCAGAGGAGCCGCTGGTGGTTTCACACTGCTGACCTTAAGGACAGCAGCCCATCATGGACTTACGACACCAGCAGGGCTCAGCCCTGGGAAACCTGTGGGACAGTTCTGCTATGTCCTGCAAAGATGCATCACGTCAGAATGGACACGAGGGCAGTCCGGTGTTTATGGTGTTGTCCTCATTTGAACTAAATGAGGAAGAAAGGGAATCAGCATAAATATTCTAGAAGGTACAGAGTAGCCCGTCAGTCAGATTTTATTTTCTCAATAAGGTAAAGTACTTGAATAAGGAAAATCCTTCCCCTTCAGGATTCTGTACTCTTCAATCAGTACTGCCGAACGCAGTGTGCGTGTCTTCAATGGACCAAATTGTGTGCATTTTCACTGTTCTTCGAGCTTGGGGGACAAGGGGGAGTCTGAAGGGGAAGGATCAAGGAGTAGGGTGGGTGGAATGAGATTTCCCAGGTGCAATCCTCATAGGCCGATCTTGCTACCATAGGAGTTCCCTTCACGTGTGCATTGTTGTGATGAAGGAAAAAATATCCTCTCCTTCCTGGCCTTTTCCCCTCACCAATACTGTTTTCAACTTTCTGGAAAAAGCACTTCCTCCTAATTAGGGTCCCTTCTTCCCCATTATCCTGTGTATTTTGAGAAAATCTATCAAGATCACCCCTCTGGAATAATAATATGAAAAAAATCATCATTACCTTCTGAGCTGACCTGCCTTGAGTTTAACTGTGGCAGCAGATCCCTCGGCAGTCACCGTGTGGACGGGGTCTTGTGTGTTGCAGAAGGCACCCTAATGAGACTGAGACAAGTGTATTACTGAGAGAGCTTGGCTGCAGCCACCCACTGATGGCAGACATGC
Source organism: Tenrec ecaudatus (assembly GCF_050624435.1). Classification (NCBI taxonomy): domain Eukaryota; kingdom Metazoa; phylum Chordata; class Mammalia; order Afrosoricida; family Tenrecidae; genus Tenrec; species Tenrec ecaudatus. The sequence continues at coordinate 226,004,592 of NC_134530.1, read as the reverse complement.
TTTAAAAGACTTCATTTGGAATAAATTCGGACACAAATATAGTACCAATATATATATTTACACTTCTTCTGGTAAAAGAGAAATTCTGAGAATGAGAGACTTGAAGCTGTGGGGTTGAGAATTCAGTTGAGCTGACAGAGCCTCCTATTGTAGACTCTATGCTAAATTTTAATCCGCAAAAGCCCTTTTATTATGTATGTTATTCGAGAGTTCATTCATTAAAAACAACAACAATACTGCAAGGCAAGTGTTTTTATTAAGGCTAAAATTTATATATCGATATATATTTAAATGGTATTTTACAAGCAAGTAGAACTTATGACAAAACTCCCCAAACATCTAAATCTTGAATTATACTCCCCAAAACTGTTGAATTAAAAGTTGCACCCCATAATTTCCAGAAAGAATGTGTGCAAATATTGAGTGCTTACAGAAAGGCAAAGTACATATTGTGAGAAACTCTCCCACTGAGTGGGGATATAAGTGGAATGCTCAGACATTTCAGAGAAGTAAGGTAGAGTTAAAGTGAAAGGAGACTTCCCAACATACATATGCCCATTATAATCACAGAAAATGCTTCATATTTTGTTTAAATAATTGAAGCCATATTCTATCCCATCGTCTATGGTAGCAGTGTGGTGCTATCAAAGAGATGATTGGGAAGCCCTGCTTCGCGTCCCTCAGTAGATGGCGTCTCCATCTGAACTGTGCAGTCGGCGTCGGGTGCGGCACAGAACACGCTGCCGAAAGCCCTTGAAGATGAAGTGGTAATGAACGTGGGCCTCCTCTTTTTCACCAACAAACATTCCTTTTTCGGATTGAGAGTAAGTGCAAATAAGAAATCCTAGCTTATAAGACCATTTCGTTGCTGTTGAAACCATGCAAGTAGATTTGCTGACATTAGTGGTTTCTTTCCAAACAACGTTCACTTGGATTCCAAGCAGCAAGGCCTCCTGAAATAAACAATTTCTGTTTAGGGCACAGCATGAATAGCAAACAAACAAAAAACAACCAAAGTGTTTATCATTCTCTCTATAGGTAAACAACTACTATAACCAATTATACTGTAACTACGATAATCCAAAGCCCACTGGAAGGTGCCATACCACTAAGATATCTTTGTTCAGACAACATGATATTGAGCAGATAATAACACTTTTTAGCTTGATATATAAGAATTCAAATACACAAGGGAGAAAAAGGATCAAGTAGTTCATTCTTGCTTAGTCACTTATTCATTCAACAAATATTTACGCCACAACTTCTTTACTTTGGATGCCCCCCCCCCCACTTGTTTGAATGTAAAGAACTCCCTGGCATGGCTCCCTTGCCCCTCATCTTCCTTCTATCTATGACTCATCGTCAGTAGCTCGTCTTTCGAGCCTCTACTCTCTATTCTTATACTACAATATGTTTTCCCAAGGTCAGCTGTTTGGAGCCCTGGATCGCATTCCTTTGGAAGTAGCCAGTCATTGTTCCAGGGGTTCTGCCTTCTCTTTCCTCCATCATTTCCCTGCCTTCAACTAGAGCATCCACTTCAACGTAAAGGTTTAGCAGCATAACTATTATTTTGCCATCCTTGACTTTACTTCCCCCACCCTTGACTTTACTTCTTTATCTTGCTATCACTCTACTTATCTGCTCCTCTCTATAGAAAAACTCTTTGAAAGAAATTGTCTACATTTAATTTTTTTCAATTTCCTTCATTCATTTTTTCTCTTAAGCCCACTCCTATCAGGACTTTGCCTCCTTCTTCTGTACCAAAACTGCTCTTGTGAGTTCACCAATAAATGCTATGCCACTAAACTCGATGGTTTTTAGTACTCATCATTCTTAACTTACCAGTGGTGTTTCACTTCTCATATCCTCCTCCTTAAAACTCTTCGACTGATTCTAGGACACCACACTTTGGGGATTTTCTTCCAGAGGCTGCTCTTGTGTTCCTTTGCTAATTGCTTCTCTTTGATTCTTAGGGTTGGAAGGTTCAAGGCACAGGACTTGAACCTTTCATTTTTACCTGCTTACATTCACCCCCTTGGTGATCTTATTCACTGTCATCTATACTGACAGCAGCATGGAACACTTTCCTGAAATACAGATTTGTGTACCCAGGGTCCTGCTTGGCATATATGTAGATCACAAGGATGCCTACAAGTGCCTGCAATGTAGAGCTCCTCATTGTTCTTCCTAACCATGAGCTTCAGTTTTCAGTAATCATAATAAGTGAAAATTCCGTACTTCTAATTGCTGAGGGGGGGAAAATGTCAACCTTGAAGTTACCATCGACTCTCATTCTCTTATATCCCAATAGAAACTGTCAGTGCTTCTTATCTTCCCAATTTTAAAAAGTATGAAGAACTGGTTCCGTTCCAACCTCCACTTCTACCAGACCAATCACAGTCACAGTTTCTACCTGCGTGACTGCAGGAGCCTCCTTACCAATCCCTCATCTTCCACCCTTGACCTCTGACAGTCTGTTCTCAACACAGCAGTTAATTGTGCTATGAACCGAGCTCATAACAATGACCTACCATATGATTCTCCCCCTCTTTTCTGATCTCATCTCTACTACTTTTCTTCTTGGGCAGTGTACTCCAGACAAGACGGGACTCTGGCCTGTGCTTCTGACCCATAAATCACATAACCGCAGGGTCTTTAACTTTCAACTCTCTCTTGCCAGGAATGCTCTTCCCACACATGCCCACACACCAGCTTCCTTACTTCCCTCCAGCCTTTGCTTAAATGCCATTCACTTAGTGAGGGTTTTGCTTGCCGTCACCCTGATCGCTCCAGACCCCCTGCCTGCTTTATTTCTCTTCACTGTAATTACCACCTCCTATCATCTATACTTCATACTAATTTTATTCTTATCAGCATTCCTATTTATTTAAATATTTGTTGAATGGATGACTGGATGCAAAACTAGAACGTGAATTGGCAGTACGAAGGTAGACCACGTCATACTTCCTGTACAGGAATGCCGAAGACTGGGGAAGTAGTCAGAGCCACAGATACTTATAACTTTGCTTACTAATAAGTAGAAACAAAGACATTGACATATGCATTAATAATAATATTTCCATTGCATTAGATACCAGTTTGTCTTCTGATTAGCTGGCTGGGTTATATGGATCCACAGAGTGTACTTTCCGTGTTTCTAAGTGAAGGGCCCCATCTTTAGGTATGGTATTTGTATAATAACTGCTAAATGAAAGAAGAGAGAAAAAACACACGATGTTTACTCATTGAACAGGATTACTTTACAGCTGGTGTGACTACTGTAAAGACATACCTTTATTGTGATTCTAAAATCATTTTTGCTATAATTAGTGAAAGTTAATGAACCACAATTATCTTACCAAATCACAAGATAAAATACTACAAAAGCACCGGCTGGGGAAGAAATGTTATAGCTAAGGACACTTAGGACATGTGATTTACTATCAATAGATTAAATTGTGAAAAATGGGAGGGTCAGGCCAAGAGGCTCGGTACTAGGCTTCCAGTTCTTGCATGCACACATTTATTCCAGACAAAGTGTCTGATCAGTGGGTGCTGAGACAGGTGCTCACTTGACTTTATATTGTTAGGGCGCCTTCAGCAACAGCAAACACATCTAATCCTGACAGTAACTTCCAGGGAGATATGCAGAGGCAGTTAAATTCACGACAGGGGGTCAGCTCAGACAGAGGTTATGGTTACTTTGGGGGGGGGCTTCAAAGGGTTAATCCTGATATGTTTTCTGGAAGGCATAGAATGATCATGGGAGATTATGAAGAAGTTTTAAGAAAACAGAAGAGTGCAGTGGTAAGGAAAAGCTCAGGGAATTTGCACCATGGATTTTTTCCCTTCTCATCTTAATAGTGCACCCTATGCAATCTGCCAGGGTTGTAAGACTGTCCTACAAGACTTGCATTGGGAATCCTTATGCCATCCACTCACAGCTCTGGTCTTACCCCTCTAGACTTCTTTTTGTTCCCCAAATGCCAAGGACATTTTAAAAGAACACAAGTTGAGCCCCTGGAGGATGCCCAAACTGCTGATTTGATGTAGTGTAAGTGGAAGAGGACAGAATTTTGGGGGATGGGGGTGGTGATGGGGGAAAAGGAGTTAGAGATATGAAATCCTGCTGTCAGAAGTTTATAGACCTATATGGAAGATTGGTTGAGAAGCAATAACTTCACATTTTTATATTTTTGTTCAATAAAGGTTTGTATAATTTGTGGCCATAGTTCTTACTTACTCTTGTACATTGAGAATATTGTAATATGGTTGCTTTGGGTGTTCATCTGAGTTTGGGTTTGTTACTATATTTCAGATGGCTAGAAAAGAATTGCATAGTCTTTTCTTGCAGTGTCTGGGTGGCTTTCAAAAATATTTCATTTTAGAACTAGACACCTATTTTAAAATCACTTATTACGTATCTTATTTATAAAGTGTACTGAAGGCAACTCTGTAGCATCAATTTTGGAGAAAATTGAACTATATTAGAAAATGTGAATCAGACAAGTGAGCAATGCTTAGGAATTCACCTGAACATCTATATGCGGCCCTATCAATCAAATTCACCTGAACATCTATGCGTGGCCCTATCAATCGAATTCACCTGAATATCTATGTGTGACCCTATCAATCAAATTCACCTGAATATCTATGCGTGGCCCTATCAATCGAGGCACTCACATGAAGTACGGCAAGATCATATTAATACAGTTAATCATCATAACAAGACATTACAAGTTATTTGAGCTTGCCAGCATTCCCAAAGTTTGTGAATCTTCCCATCCAGGCAATGCTCTGATAGCAAGCTTAGTAGCTTGAAGGAAAGATATGGAGACCACCTTTCCTATTTATTTAAATTTCTAATTACTATTGGTTAGCATTATCCTCTAACTTCCTGTGAGGAAAGCCATGAAAATGACATCTCTTTTTAGGGTCCTTTCCTCCCTTGAACTTTGCGCAACAGCTCTCTCCTACAGTTCAGCTGCCTCTGTTTCCCCTGCTGCCTTTTCAATACCAGTATCCCTTTGAGACCTGTGCTCACCTTACAGCCTGATGCCTTGGCTTCAATTATGACTTAAGTGGTACCTAGTTTGAGTCCCGAGTCCTCCTCTCAGTCTTATAGTATAGATGCTGCAGGATGATAGGTTAGAAATGAACTCTTAATACCTTCCCCAGTTGGTGCTCCTCTCCTCTTTTAGTCATCCATTGGGCCCACCCGGTCACCTCCACATCAATCAATCTATTGGACTCCTTCTCCCCATATCCAGCAAGTCACTCAGTCTGGAAAACCTTGTCTTCTTCACATCAAAGATCGCTCTTCTACCTTCCAGTATTGACACCACTGCTGCTTGGCTTGAGATTCCAATTCTACTCCTGGTCTTTATTTTGTGTTTTAAATTAGTTAATATAATTTTAGTTGTCACACAGACATGCAATTCACATATCGTACATTTCCATAATTCAGTCACACTCATAAGACTTGTTGCAATCGTCACCATTATCAATTCCAGGACATTCCTTCGTCCTTGTACGCACTATTGCTAGCTCTCCACTTCCTGCCCACCTCCCCTGCCATGCCCCTTTGAACTTATTAACCGAGTTGTGGTGTCTATAGATTTATCTGTCCTGGGTTTCATAGATAGGAAGACATACAGAATCAAAACAAAATACATACAAACAGCCTAACAACAACGACACAACAAAACAGAGAAAAACCTCAATGGAAAACAAAGCAGAAAATGTTACAAACTGGAACCATTATGTATTGGATGAAAAGAGAGATCAAACGACAAATGGTCACAGTTTGACCTAACTGCAGCTACTCAGCAATGTCCTCTGCCTGGTGACAAGGCCTTTATGATTCTAGGTCACAGGGGATTCACCAGAGGCTCAATCCCCTACTTTTACTGTCCTTCAGAGCCTCTGCACATAGGGTGTTTAGAATTGAAGCTTTAATACCATTCCTTCCTCCGGGTTTGGTTTTCATTATTTATAATTCTTGGATCACATAGTGCTTCTTCTATTTGTTTTAAGACCCTAGGAATAATTCTTTCTTGTTGCCAGGCATTATCTGATTTCTTCACCACACATTGCTATAGCACTTATTTCTTCAGTGATCAACTTATGGGGGTATTTCCTAAGAAGTAATTGCTCTTAGATTAGAGCTAAGATTAACTGTGAGCTCAAAATCTACTAATCTATTTGTAGTTTATTATACATGTACCCTGGTGGTATAGAGCTATATCTATGAGCCTTGCTGGGGTAGTGGCTACATGTTGGGCTGCGATCCCCATGGTCAGCAGTTTGAAACCATCAGCAGCTCCATAAGAGAAAGATTGGGCTTTCTACTCCCACAGTGACAGTCTCAGAAACCGACAAGGGGGTCCCTATGAGTCAGCATTGACTCGATGGCAGCGAGTTTGGTTTGAACACACACACACACACACACACACACGTCCCTGGTTCACTTTAAGGACATCATTATTATTTTGTTAAAGGTATTTAACAAAAGACATTAAAAACTATCCCTATGTCCTGCCCCTACTTTTGAAAATGCGAATCTGAGCATATTTCCTTGCTTAGAAAGAAAGCCCACATTTCTTGAGTAAAGTCCTCTGGTCCCACACTCAAGCCATCGTTCTGGCTGGAAGGCCTTTCTGTCCTTGTCTGTTGGGCTCACCTAAAACATCTCCTCCACCATGGGGCTTTAGCTGTTGTTGACTGGTTGTTAGTTTCCATTCACACTGACTATGGCTCTGATACATCTGCATGTGTTTGAAAGTGGGGACAGATACATAGGTAACCACTCTATAGAGCTTGTTTAGTGAATCTCCACCCGCAGTATATTTGCTGGAGAACCATACAGTATAGGATCCTCACAATCCCTTTGGCCTAGACTGTTTTGTTGAGCATGGTATCAACGTGTGAATTTGGTGTTCCTATCTGCTTGATACCAGATCTCTGGATCTCTTTGAGTGCCCAAGGGGCATGCTTCTTGAGACCCATTCCATGGGTGTCTTGTGAATCTTGGGGTGTTTTCTCTGGCCACCACAGTGTTGGTTGTGGAATGGCCCTTCTTCTCATGACCCTTCTTTGCAGAGGCCATAGTGTCAGGGCCAGGATGGCAAAGTCAATATAGAACTTTTCTCTGATGGAAACTCTCAAGATCATGTGATTAATGCTCCTACCAAATGCTACATTATCCACAAAGCAAACATAAGACCTTGACAGTACTTATTTCCTCAACTGCCCCTAAAGTGAAGGGGCAGCTGAGGCGAGGAGAGCCCTCCACGAGCTGCATTGACACGGTGGCTGCAACAAGGGGCTCACGCCTACGAACAGTTGTGAGGATGGTGCAGGACCAGGCAGTGTTTTGGTCTCTTGTGCATAGGGCAGGCAGGGGTTCTCAACCATTGGGGGTGGGATGACCCTTTCACGGGGGTTACCTAAGACCATCCAAAACCACATATTTCTAATAGTCTTAAGAACCGAGACATCGCTCCTCCATCGGTCTCCAGGTGGGTCCACCCACAGGCAGTTACGCCCACATATGAGTACCCGGCGTGAAGATTGTTACCCAAGCTACACCACGCTTCAAGACAAAATTTCATTTATTTGTAATTAGAAATAAATATTCCCAAAAAAGAAATAAATAGTCCACAATATATAATTACATATTTTTGTGATTAATCACTATGCTTTAATTATGTTCAATTTGTAACAATGAAAATATATCCTGCATATCAGATATTTACATAATGATTCATAACAGTAGCAAAATTACAGTTATGAAGTAGCAATGAAAATAATGTTATGGTTGAGGGTTACCACAACATGAGGCAGTGTATTAAAGGGTCGTGGCATTAGGAAGTTGAGAAGCACTGGCATAGGGTCACTATAGCTTGGGACCAGCAGGATGGCAGCTAACAACAATAGACTGTAAAGACCTTGATAACAGACCCGCGTACTACTCAGCTCTGTAACTCTAGCCTAATGTGGTGCTAAATTATTGTGTAAGGGAACAGTGAATGAACTTGGTCATTACCTCTTTCATTTTCGCTTCTATTTTTTAATATCCACTGACCGAATGAGAAAATTCATATACATTCATGGTAAATAGAGAGATGTAGGTAAGTATCCATAACAAGTTGTTAACAACTCAGTGGGCTTTGAGTGTCCAGAGGAAGAGGCAATCCACTTTCTGTATAAACTATTTGATTTGTTATAATCATGGCTACTTTTGTATCAGAAAAAAAAGATCAATCACTGAAGATTGATTTATAGAACTATGAAAGAGTGGTTCAAAAGAAAAGAAATATAAAGGTGGGTGATAATTTAAAAGACAAATAAAAACAATATATGTGACCAAGAATAGAAATACACATCTCCCTGTGACATAAAAAGAAAAGAAAGCCACCAAAAGCATTCAGCATCATTTTTAGCAACGGAACACATGTCATCTTAATGTTGTTACATTGAAAAATAAAGGCAACACCAACTTATTGTTTTTGAAGAATTCCAGTAAACTTCTGGTCAAGGTCATAACAGGAGGGGAAAACTAAGTAAGTGGAAATGAATAACCCGTGGAAAGGCTATAGTACAATAATATTTTATGTAAACTACAGTTTCTACAGAGAAGACTAGGTAACTCCCTGGAAAACTTTCTGAATTAATAATTGCGTAAAGATAAGCTTTCCCAGATTTAACTCAGAATTAATGATAAGGCATCGACAACAACAGAACAAATGACGATGCACAAGAGCTGCAAGAACAAGATATTTCAAGATTTACGTGGCCCACATGAAACTAAAAACCAAGCCTACTGCCATCAAATCAATTCCAACTCCTAGTGGCCCTATAGGGCACAGTATCACTGTCCCATCAGGTTTCCAAGACTGTACATCTCTATAGAAGTAGATTGCTACATCTTTCTCCTGCAGAGTGGCTGGTGGGTCTGAACGATTGACCTTGAGGTTAACAGACAAGCACTTTTACCACTGTGCCACCAGGGTTCCTGGCCTACATGAAGTGAGTTGTTAAAGTTAAATGGCAGATATAAAACAATACCAGAATCAATCATCCATGATTTTGGAAGGAAATATTTTGAAGATGTTAAGCTAAAAAAACAGTGTTATTGAGTTGATTCTGACTCATAACAATCCTATTGGACAGGGTAAAACTGCCCTTGAGGGTTTCTACTCTTTACAGGAGTAGAAAGCCTCATCTTTCTCCTTCAGAGTGGCTGGTGGTTTTGAACCGCTGACTTTGCAATTAGCAGAGGTTAGTTCTTCCCAGCGAGCTTAAAGTACTACCAATCAAATTCCTAACTTCTTCTTTTTATTTTTTAGATGTAGGGAGTAAATATTCTATAGTCTACTTGCAAAAATGAATAGAAGAAAATTTTAAAATAGTTTAGAGAGGAAGAAAATGAAACGACTCAGAAACACCATTAGAAAGCTGAAACGCACTGCAATTAAGTTGATTTGACCCCTAGAGACCTGATAGGACAGAGCAGATCCCCAACACGCCGCCCCCGTGGGTTTCCGAGCCTGTTCATCCCTGTAGGAGAAGAAAGCCAACCCTGAGGTTGGTAGCCCATGGCTTAGCCCACTCTGCAACCCAAGATCCTATTAGAATGCTGCAATGACTAAGAGAGCGCACTGTGTTCATGCAGACAGGTAATACATAGACTTTAATCTGTGTTCCACATCTGTGTCAGGTGGCTCTTATGTAAACCCTGGCTTATAGAGGAATAGGTTAGCCTTGTCTGATAAAAGAAACAACCAAATGGTGCGGTGATAGAACACTCAAAAGAGACATTGGAAAACTGCAAGTAAGATTGCATCACACACCGTATCACAAAGTAAACTCTGATGTCCTCGGATGTTAGGAATAAACAATGCAGGATCTTGTCTCATTTCTGGACAAGAACCCATGACACTTTGAGCATGATGAGGGCAATGAATGTACAAATGTGCTTCACACAATGGATGTATGTAAGGGTTGTGATAAGAGTTGTAGGAGCCCCTAGTAAAATGATTAAAAATAACAAATAGATAGATAGATAGATAGATAGATAAAACATGACTCAACATGGTTACCTAGAAACCATGAAAGTAACACCTGAATGGGGAAAAGATCACTTAGAGTCTAAATCTTAGACAAATGGAAAGGGTCACTAGATTTGTCAATGGGAAGACATTATAGTAAAGATGTTATTTTCTCAAAAATTCAATCAGCTTTAAATGTAAGTTTGATGTTAGAAAAGGATGTGATTTTTAAAATCACCTATAAGAACAAACTGAAGAAAATACAGGAAAATTCTAAAATACATATACAGTAAGGGAATTATTTCCCTACCAGATATTGTGATATTATAGAAATATACCATTAAATTCAGAGGGGTTTGTGATAGAAGAACAAACAGATTAGTAAAGCAGAAAATGGGTGCAGAAACACAACCTATCCAGATATGTTAATTTTTTGACATGATCAATTTCAAATAATGTTCTGGAAAGGCATTGGGCATTACTTATCAAATGCCCATACATTTCCCCTAGTAATCTTATGCTTGTGGTGCAAGGACTCAGATGTTAACTGAAAGGACAATGGTCAGAACCCACCAGCCACTCCATGGAAAGAAGATGCGTGAACCTACTTGCATAGACTTACGGCCTGGGACACCCTGTGGGGCGGTGCTCTTCCTACGAGATGGCTGTGAGTTGGAATCAAGGTTGGAGCCATGATTCGATGTAAAAAGAAAGTTTACTTAAAGATGTTCCTTAAACTGTGCTATAATTATTCCTTATAATAATTATGGAAGTCATTGAGATTTTCCAAAAAGAGAGATGCATATAATTGCTATTAAATAAATAAAAACATGATTCAAAATAATGAGAAACATGTACTTTATATGATAATTTCTATGATAAATTTATGAATAAATTTACATTATATTTATGATATATTACATTTATACGATAAATTTATAAATAAATTTATATGATATTTATATGATAAATTTATAAATTCTTACAGGAAGGTTTCCCTCAGAAGAGCTCAGCTTATCTCCCCTCAGTTACCACCATTGCAATATTCACCTCATCCTCATGGTTCTGTGTTTGGTGTTAGGCAAGAAGGCAACTTTTGAAAGGCATTTCGATCAAGCATCCAGCTCAACTTACCGTTCTTTGTGCTTTAATATCTTGTATGAAGCGACCACCATCAAGATGAGAACAATGATCGCCCCCGCAGAAATCGCTAGGAGACAAAAAGCGCAAAACAAATGCCAGAGAAACGTGACCTCTATTGTTTTTGAACTGCCTGCTGGAGGGTCTGTTCCTCCTAGCGAATGCTATTTTCACTTAGCACTCCTCCCTCATGAACGCAGAGTCCCTGAGTACAGTGACTTTTCCCTGATTTGGGCTATCTACGCAGTCTACACCGAAAGCATGAAGCACATCTCTACAGGCGTCCATTCAAGTTTCTGTTGAACTTCTCTACTGTTTTCAGTTTCAGTGTTAATCTTTCTGGGACCGTGGCGGCCTTTGGAGCACAGGAAGCAGTAGCCCGTGCTCCTCATGCCACATAGCGCACATTTCACTTTGAGTTGTGAAGTATGTTCTGCTCCAGCGGAAGCACCAGATAGGACCAAGGAAACCAACGACCAAGACTGAAAGAAACATCAGCTTTCTGGTTAGAAATGGAGCCTGGCTCACTATTTAAGTCATATATCCAACATCATCCATTAGTGGCATTTAACATTTTAGAATGCCCCCCCCCCGAAAATACACTTGAATCAGCAAAACTTAACATTTTGAATGATAAGTGATAAACCGTTTAAAGCATATGTAAGATCTAGGACCTCTGATACACTCATGTGCACACATATACATATATTAAACCTTCATTAAAAAATTTCTTCACGTATTAAGAAAAAAACAACTTACCACAAGCAAGAGGAGCCAGGGAGCCTATGGGAAAATATTCAAAATGAAAATGTCAACCTTGTAGCATAACTCCATATAATCTACTTCTTGCATTAATGTTCTAGAAGTCAACAGTACCCAGGGCCCTCCTAGTCAAATTAGAAAGACTTAGGGACCCTTGAATACTAGCCAGCTTTTAAAAACTTTCTTATATGACAGTTCATTGGACCTTTTGATATATCATTTTAACCTGGCAGTTTGGGTTAGTTCACTAATGAAGTAAACCAATGGAGAGACCATTAGCGTCAGGGAGTTCTTAGGTTGGAATACAAATACTAGGTGTTAAGAGGGCTGAGTTAACCTCTTTCTGGAGCCCCTACCCCCATCAAATTGGCAAGCATGTTGCTCAACCCTGCAACAGTGGGAGTCTCTGCAAGTAGATGCCTGGTTAGTTACACGGACTGCACACGTGTGGAAGCGTGGGAATACGTATGGGTTTGACAGAAGGTACTTGCATATGTGTGCTTACTTCTGCTGCAAATAGATCCATGGATGTGGTGGAGCGTACTGGGGACCAAGTTGTGAAAACTTCTTAGCACAACCGAACACCTTGAGGGAATGACTTGCCAGGCTTGGGGATCAGGACCAAAGTCTCGGGGTGGTGGTGGGGGAGGTGGCTGTAGGGAATGGGGGTGTTTTCATGGCCGTAGGGAATGGGGGTGTTTTCATGGCCCATTAGTCCATCGGGTTAATTGTTTCCATGCATCATTCCATTTCATCACTCCTCTCTCCTCTGGATGGAGTAAGATGGCTGTGCAGGAGCATGTAAGACCCCAGTCAAGAGCCAACAAGCTACGTGAGTAAGTAGGAACTCGTGATCCATGAGGGATCGCAATCGACGAGTTCAATCCGAATGCGTATGAACTGTTGAATGTCAAAGTCTGATGTGCTCTGTAAATTCTCAACTAAGCTATCAGACATTAAAAAAAAAAAAGTATTCCTCTCTATTCTCCTTCATTTCCTTCTCCATCCTCAGAAGCGTTCTTGTTTGGGGACAGACCACTGACTCCAGATTTCTTCTGCTGCCACCCTGCCGGCTCACAGAACTGTGCTGATTTAAACCCCAGGGTTCCCAGCTCAGGGAGATGCCAGCACCCTCCTCTATCCAGGGGGGGGGATAGGTGATGCAGTCGGCCCCAGTGACGGCTTTTGCACTTACGAGATTTACAAACTGCCAGGGGAGGGCTCCAATTGTGATCCTCCTGGCACTGGCTCTGGGGACTGCCTTCCAACGTGTAGCCGTCTTCACACTCCAAAGTCACAGTAGCTCCATACTGATACATTTTCCCAGGCTCCAGACTCCTCTGCATTCCATTCGTGTACTCCGGGAAGCTACAGTTTACCTCTGAAATGAAAGGAATCGCACTGAAGATGTGTCACATTTGGGCTTTTCCCACTTACAGGAGCGTTTATGTAACCAGCTGATTGCCTCCTCCGAATGGCTGCCTTCATTCAAAGGATACTAGTCAGTGTTCCAGGCACACAGTCCTTGAGCATCAGCCATCTCTAGCATCAGTAACAGCTAGATCATTTGAGTCAACCTATCTGAATTTCTCTGTGTTTCCGTTTCTAATCTAATGATGTTGGATACATTGAACACCTTAGAGTATCAGAGAGGGCGCACTGGATAATTGTACGCATCCCAAATAACTCTTCCATCTGCTACTACTCTTCCTTTACACATCCATGCCTCCTCATTTAGGTCATCTTCCCAAGGTGGGGAGTTATAATGTGGTTCTTGCGTTTGCATCCTGGATATGTTACAAGCCTCCCCATGCCTCTGCGACCTCATCTACAAAGCAGGCCTAATGAAGGAACAGGCATAATAAGGGAACCAAGCTAATCTGGTGCTTACTTCTTATGAATTGTTTATGATAACCAAAATGACACTCTGTAACTTTTTCCTGAATAAGCCCCAAACCAAACTCACGGCCACCGGCTCAATGCTGACTCCTAGCGGCGCCGGGTGGGTTTCTGAGATGGTCACCGGTGACGGGAGTAGAAGGCCCAGTCTTTCTCCCGAGGAGCTGCTGGTGGTTTCAAACTGCCGACCATGCGGATTGCAGCCCAACATGTAACCACTACACCACCCCAACCCCATTACTGTTCAGAGGAAATACATCCACAAGATCACTGTGCTTTCCTTAGAGCTTCATCAAAGGCACACTTGCCTGTAACCATCCTGCAAAATGCAGTTGGCCTTTTAGTTGTTTCCTATCCAGATGCACGCCGCCATCCTAATGCAAATGTCTACATGGGGTCCCTCGCCAGATGGGCTACAGCCTAAGCCACCTTTGTGATGTGTAGAGGGCTGCGCTCACACATACAGGGTTGCCCCACGCCGTGGATCAGCAATGGGTTTGGTTTGGTTCAGTGGGTTGGTTGGTGGTTGTTTTTATGTGACTTCCAATTAATGTATCTCTTTGGCTACTTAGGGACCCCTAGTGGTGCAGTGGATACAAGTTGGGCTGTGCTCCACAAGGTTAGCAGTTTGAAGCCACCAATTGCTCCTCTGGAGGAAGACAGGGTTTTCTACTCCCAGTTACAGCCTCGAGACCTCACAGGGGTGGCCCCATCCTGTCCTAGAGGGGTGCTATGGGTCAGTATCGCCTCAGTGGCATTACTCTGGAGTTTGGACTATTTTATGTTGAAAGTAGCTGATTGAAAACAAAAACAAAAATTTGGGTGACATTTGATTAAAAGTAGGAGTGGGGGGAGGGATACATGAAGCACCTTTACAATATGGGAACGGCTGGCTCCAGGTCCTCTTGTGTGTGCAAAGAAGGAATGGCTCTCCCACCATCAGGTAGCCTGGGTCACAACTGTACTGGACTGACATTCCAGGGGAAAATTTAGTCACCTCTTCACCAGTATGCCACCCATTGGGAATCTTAGATGGAAGGTCACATCCTAAAAACGCTAAGCAACCAAGAAGAAAGAGACTTTAATTCAGCAAAGATGAACACACAGTCAATGTGATTTCTACTTGTTAGGTGTTTCCCGGAGCCAATCAACCAACTAACTAATTGATATCTGCGAACATTCCTTCATTCTACCCAGACTGCCCTGCACTAGGGAGGGAGCTACATTTCTTACTTCCAGCATAGCAAAGGGAAGACATATGGCAAAGTTAAGATAATGAAACACCAATGATTGCAGCCCACAATTTGAATTCATCAGCCTGCAGAATGCTCTTCTTTTCCCTTTAAATAGCAGGCCAGGAATTAGTCTATGGAAGATCCCACTTTCACATGCCTATGAGAGACAGGGAGTGAAACAGGCAGGTCGAGCAAATCCAAGAACCTCTGTTCTCCTCAACGTACAAGCCACTGCTCAGCTCAAGTTTCTAGTACGATCTGGGAAAGCAAAGGGGCACCATGGGTACAATGTTCCTCTTGGGTTCTGGAAGATGGGTTTCACTTCAATAGAACTCTTGTGCCGACCAAACAGAACAGGAGTGAATTTCATTCTTGAGTCACCAATTGTGGCTTCTGCTCAGACATTCACTGACAAGAAAGAAAAGGCTACCCAATGACGATGAACAATGCCGAGGAAGACGGTGTAAAAGTTTTGACTGCTAGTTTCCTTCCTCAGAACACTCAATTCTTTCTGTGCCGTATCCAATTACCACGCATTACAACTGTCCAAAATTTACAAAAAGAGATGGGTGTGAGTTTTGATTTTAATTCTATTATAAAAAAGAAGCTTTGGCAACTCCATCCATTGGAAGTTAACCATTATCCTTTTGCGTACTTTAGCTCAACATACTTGGAAATGAAAAGAAAAAGAAAACAATCAAAAGGTTAGAAGATAAAGAAAACAGATATTTTATCAAACATAATTGCTTCAGCTTCTAGATATTTTTCTTTGGGTAGAAGGGCAATGGAAGATTCTCTCTCTCTCTCTCTCAGCATTATTTAGTGCAACATCCTATACGTTATCCCTTAATATAGCTTACCTTTCCTGATACAAATGGGCACACCTGGAACCCATGTGTTATCAGTATGGCATCTAATTGAGTGGCTGCCGTTCATGATGAACCCAGAGTTGCAGGCAATGTGTACTATATCATTGTGGGCATAGAAAGAACGGGTTTGATTGAGCTTGTATCCGTGTTTGACTTCTGGGCTCGGGCAGCGAGTCACAGGAAGCAATGGGGAGCACTGTGGGGGAGGGCCACTCCAAACACCACGCCCTTTGGCATCGCTCAGGCACTGCAGAGTCTTCTTTCCCAGAAGATCAAATCCCCGGCCACATTCATAAGCAACCGACTCTCCATAGGGAACGTGTTTGACCGCCATGCTTGTAGGCCGTCCATTTTTAATAATTGGTGGAGGTGGACAGGAAACAGCTGCAGAAGAGATGTAAGAAATTAGACTTCAGCTAATTCATCGAGATGGACACGTTTCACTGAGGTACAAATGAGGACTATTCTGCTGCATATATTTCACATAAATGGAGGATTATTTTCAACTTAGAGTCTAGAAGTATGTTTCAAAGAGCTTTATTATATTTTTTATTATATAATATATCTGAATTCTGAAAAATATTTGGAAAACATGATGAAATATTAAAGAAGAGAGATGACTAGAAATATGAGGAATATATACTATTTCTTTCTCTATATATATGCAACATTTATATATATGTGTGTGTATTCATCTTCAATAAAATCAGCCAGGAAATGGAAAACAGTAAGCTCTTACCTTTGTTTCCCCCTGTCAGTGCTGACAACACACTGAAAGATTTTTCTCATCTTAATTCCATTAAAGGAGAAAGCATCCACTGTTGTGGTCAAGTCAGACTAGTTCTTTACAGACCTGCCCTCATTTAACCTTCTCCTCCCACTGTCATGGTTTTTCTTTAAGGGGATTTACCTTGACAAAGAGGAATCTTTTGGAACCAAACCCCATTCTCAGCATCCTGACACTTCTGGTAAGAATGTCCAGTCAATCGGTACCTAGAGGCAAATGAAAACACATTGCTTCTTCCCAACCTCACAGCTCTATAATCTAGCCCCATCAGATGAAAACCAGAGAACTGTGGCAGAGAAGAGTGGCCTCCCAAGAAGTAATAAAGAAACAACTGTCTAGGAGTCCGGCTGGTATAATAGTTTACGTGCTGGCCTGCTAACTGTGGGAAACCTACTGCTGATTTAGAGCACCTCACTGCAAGGCCATTTCCACACAGAGAAAGCATCAGACATACCAGGTAGACCTGTGGAAACTCACATCCTCTATGCAGGTGCCACTGTGTAATGCACAGGTAATGCACACAACCAGGTGGGGCTGGAACTTCTCTCATCAGGGGTCACCTCATACTCACCCAACCTGGCAGGACGTGTTGAATGTTACTACGCGGGTACCAAGTGGAATATCTGGCTCATCTTCTCTCACAGCTGTACATGATCCTTCTATAGAAGTAAAGGTGGAATTACTAGTAGGGATCTGCAGATCAAAGGGAAAAATCACTCTGGAGCTGAAAATGAGGAGGAGGGACTCCAAATTCCGGAAGGCATACAGTGAATGGATCTGTTTCCCACGAGCAAGCAGCCAAGGTCACAGGTGCAGTTGACAGTCATCCCAGAGACAAACAGGCCCCTATTCCTACCTGTATGCTGACCATGGCAGATTCCAGAAGGTGGCCGGCAGTCTGAAGAAAAAACTCCCCAAATAAATATCCAAAGAAAGAAATTTATATTAAAACAAACAAACAAAAACATTAAGAATATAACACCGGACAAGAGTCTGAAAATTGTAAACCAAAGATGACAAAGCTGAATTTGTTCCACCCCTGAAGGATCTGGAAGCAGAAATCCCTAAGTGACGCAAACGGTTAATGACAACCTTGGTCCCTAATCAAAATGAGTCTATGCAGAGATGTCCCAGAAGAAAGGTCTTCTGGTTTACTTCTGAAAGAATCAGCCATTGAAAAACCTATGGGGCACGTTTCTGCTCTGACACACACACTGAGTCTGGGTCAGAGAACGAGTGACCACTGGTCTTAGAGCCTTTACAATATCTATCTTGACTGCATCCCTGGTCCATCCCTGGGGCTTGTATCCAAAGAGCAGGCAAAGCTCACATAGAACATTCTAGTGAAGAATGGAAGGAATGAGAAGCACTCTTGCTTTTTTCTGTGACTCTAAGCAACATATAAATAGATAAACAACCTCCTTTTGTGGGGTCCATTGGCTTCTTACCTTTTTCGCAAACTGGTATTTCAGGTTCCCAGGTGTTATTGGCTTTGCAACGAATCTCACTGCTGCCCTTCAAAGTAAAACCATCATGACACTTGAAGGTCACACTGTCATTGTAGGAATATGGAGCTTCCTTGCCAGAGATCTTCCTCCCATTTGCAACGTGGGCAGGTGAGCACTGGACATCGGGGATGGAGAGCTGGCACCGAGGAGCAGGGCTGCTCCAGCTGCCCCTCTCCTGGTCACGGCTCACGCAGCGCAGGGTGCTCGCCCCGATAAGGTCAAATTCCACTCCTCGCTCCGGCCCGGGGCGACACATGTAAGTGACTGTGGTTCCGTGCGGAACATCTCCAGAGGAACTCCATGAGTGCATCCCATTGGCGATCGCAGGAGGGGGCAGGCATGTGATTTCTGAGGAGATGGAAAGGATATGGTAGATCTCTGTCCTGGGATCAGACATCACGCGAAGCTGGGAATGGACCTGTTACTGTTAGCGTTCCTGGAGACTGCAGGTGAGATACGATGATGGGATTTCACTAGCTATCTATGTCTCTCTCTGTATATATACATACACACACGTGCAATTCAGTTTTGACAGACTTCACAGGCCACATTTTTGGAATGGGGATCTTTGTTAAGAGTCAACGTGTTGGTCGATACCATTATGAAGTGATAAAGACAGTAGTAATTTATTCATTAAAATAAAATTTTAAGCCAATGGGAGGTGGAAAGGCACGCTTTCAGAATAGCATCTTTGAACTGAGGTCATATGGTTGTTCAGATAGTTATCCAAGAATATTTATTGTTGATTCTACTTTGTGGAAGGCAGCTCTCTTATGTAGAAAATAGGGCTAGCACAAGTTAATTCTCTTCACCTTGAACTTGCTAGTCTGGCTCTGTGTTGACAGAGGATGGACAGGAGTTTCAGGGAAGCTCTGTGCACTGCCTGAGGCCGTTTCGATGTTTAACAGCACAAACGGAATCTGCGTTCTTATCCAACACGCATCTCCCTATTTTATCTACTAAACTAGTGCCGCCCGCGATTTAGAAGAGCTGTTCCTGTATAGTCATTGCCCTCCTCATGCTATAACCTCAAATCACAAAAGAGAAGAATCCACTGGGCATCTTTACTTTAATTTTATTAAGAGCAGTGGCAGCAGCAGAAAGACATAGCAAACCCGTGGAACCATCAGTATGGAGAATTCATAGACTAAAATATGTTTAGTCCCAGGAAATACCCCAAAACATAAATCTCCCTGGAATTGTAGAGCTCTTGCCTCATTTCAGTTCTTTGCTTATTCTTGCTACTCACCTTTACAAAGACGAATCTCTACAAACCAAGGAACTGAGCCTCGACACTGCTGATAAACACTCTCCCCTAGCCGGTACCTAGGGTGAAAGAATCGTGTGATTTTCCCATGTGGGGTCCACGAAGCCCAGCAACAGCTACGAGCATAAAATCAAACTCACTGCTTTCAGGACAAAAAGCAAAAGAAAGACAAAGGTAGCCAGCCTCAGCATCATCTACGCACTGCACAGGCATGGCTCCCACACGTGAGAAAGCAGCATGAGGGGCAATCTATGACCGAAGACCGCAGGACGTTCTTACATAGAGACCTAGTTCAGGTTGAGACAGTTGCCACTCACCCTTCTTCACAGGAAGAGTTAGCATCTTGTCGCACAAACTGATTTTGGGGTTTTTTAAAGAGTTCCTTCCCGATAGGTTCACACTCTGCCACTAAGAAGAGAGAGCAGGATTAAAAACCACATCCAAGCAGGCTCAACACTGAGCAAACATTTACATCTGCGACCTTGACACCTTGGCACTGGGGGGCTCTGGGTGTCCACACTCCCTCGGAGGCACAGCGTATGGATTCTTCTCCCACCAGCACGTAGCCTGGGTTACAGACGTATTTTATAGATGTTCCAGGGTCAAAGCGCACCACCTGCATCTCGTTGCTTTGCCCGTTGAGGATTTTAGGTGGCGCCAAGCAGGCTAAATAAAACAGAGGGGGAAAGAGTGTGGCGTTCACAAAAACCGAAAGAATATGAAAGCAACCAAGTTGACCTTAATGTCACCATCCCACTCTGGTGGCAGTGCATGGCCCAGAACCTATCTTACAGCCCAGTCCGGGTTCATTTTCGATGAGCACTTCTACATTGCTTCCTCTTTTCCACACTCAGTGTTGGAGCTTCTATTTTTAAGGACTCATCTTGCAAGCCTTTAAAGGAAGATGTGAATCTACCTCTGGGGTGGAACTTTGCTGACTTCCCGGAGCAGGATCTCTGTTAGGACCAATGGAGTCCCTGCAGGTTCAAATCGTCAACACTTTCAGCTGCTAATGGAAAAGTTAGAGGGACAAGTCTACCCAGAAGCTCCTCCAAAGGAAAGCCTGATCATCTACTTCTGAAAAGTTTGCTGCTGAAAACCCTAGAAAAAAGTCTAGTCCAACTTTGCCACACAAGTGGTCAGCATGAGCTGGACTCAGGGCAACTGGTAGGGTAAGACCAAGAGGCATTTTTTCCAGTTCTTTCCCTGCAGAACGGGTGACTCAAAGATAATCTCACAAAACGAAGTAGTTGGGAAGTCTGGTGCTTGCTTAAGAAAACTCCATTATTTGTGTCGGCTAGATTGCAAATAAACAAAGGCAGCAGACCCGGGAAAAGGCTGTTCTTATATCTATGACCCACAGCTCTTCTTCCATGTTTTCAAGTGGCTGAGTCAGCCACACCTCCTCTGCAGTACTCACGCTTTTCACAGATCGGTAGGGACGGATCCCACATGCCTTGCGCATTACACCGCGGTTGGGTCCCGCCCTTCATGGTGAAGGTAAGCTCACACGCAAACAGCACAGTGTCATTGTAGTGGTACTCCTCTTTCTGCGCGGATACTATGTACCCATTCCGGATTCGCGGATGCGGGCACTGAACTGCAGAAGTAGAAAGTTCACAGCGCGGGGCGGGGCCACTCCAGACGCCAGTCCCCTGACTATCACTTGCACAATGGATGGTGTGCTTGCCAATAAGGATGTAGGTCACTCCTCTCTCTGGATCTGGGTCACAAGTGTAAGTAACTGTGTCTCCATACTGAACAGGCCTCGAAGAGATGCCTGTGTATCTTCCATTGCGGATAGTGGGAGGTGGTGAGCAAATAACGCCTAGAGAAATTACAAGGAGAAGTGACAGTTGTTAGTAGAGAAAGAATGCATTCTCGGATGCTGCTCAATACCGCTGTGATAGCTGACTTTCAAGGAGAATGATATTTAAGGAGTCAAGCCAGGCAGAAAGGTAACCGCTGACGCTTCAGTAAAGTCCATACCCATTAAAGCGCTCAAAGCGAGGTCTTAGCTCTGCAGGAATCCTGTGCAGCGACGACCGAACCCAAAACATTCATTAAGCAGAGACTGTAGTGTCCGATTGAACCGCTCTTTCAGAAAGTAGTTGCAAACCCACTGCCTTTGCCTACCTTCACATACTGGTTTCTTGGTCCAAGCAGCTTGCTGCCCAGCAATTACACACTGGCTGAAAGACTGGCCTTGTAATCGAAACCTGGAGACAGAAGGTTGTCATTCAGAGCTATCCGTTGAGTTGCACTACAGACCAGCCGCTCCTACTGCAAATGTAACATTTAGTCTCTTATGAACCCCATCTGTGGTTCCCATTGGGCACTTTGGACCTGGTTCCTATCCAAACCGTGGTGACCCAGGCCGTGTGCTATAGACCATCATGACTTAAGACTCTGTCCTTTTGACATGCACAACATTCTTCATAGGCTACATGAGAAGATTCCCATTTGGAAATCTTACTGAGTGAATGGGACTTTACCTTAAATGTGTAGCAGATTTAAGGAACTGAAATATTCCCTTGGACTTCAAGCTGAACCACCACAGCATGAGAAGCAACAGATGACTACAATCTTAAGGCTATAGAATTGTTGGACTTTTGATTGGATCTCCTGTTTTGAGGGGGCCCAATGAATGGTGGCTCAGGACTACCATGTATTTTCTATTTTCAGTATTTCTTTGCTTTTTGGTGACTTGTCTTAGTCTAGCAGGCACGGTTCTGCCTTTGTGAAGGAGCATCATTGGAAGTTTCCCCCTATCTCCAACTCTCCTACTTTGCTTAAATAATGTCTAGTCCCTTGAGTTTTTTCGCTGTACAGTTCTCAGAAGCTGTCCTATACATTGATACTTTGTTTATCTAAACAAATTTGAAATTCAATAACATTGGCTAACTGAATGATAATATCAATCGAATTACCATATGCCCCATAGAGATGATTTACAGTGTTCCCCAACAAAATGAAAATGATGTCTCTAAAGTGGACCAGGTGGACTTATTTAAACCAAAGACACATTCACGGATTTTGAGCTAAAACTTAATTGCTGCCCTAATCCAAGAACAATTAGTTCTTGGCTTATGGACCTGCTTGATCCCTGTCCTCATGAAGAGAGCACTGAAGATGTCGGTGCTGCAGCAAAGCGTGGTGAAGAAATTAAATGGTGCCTGGCTACCAGAAGAGATAGCATCTGGAGCCTTAAAGTCTTGCCCTAAAACAAGCAGCCATCTAAGTGAAGTGACAACTAAGTCTACATGAAAGAAGCATGTCAGCCTGTGTGATCCAAGACTGTAAATAATAAAATCCAGGAGTGGAGGAGGGAATCGTATTAGAGCTTAACTTTTGAGCACCCAGCTTGCAGAAACATATGGATGGCAGTGGAAACCCAAAGTCCATTTCCAGAGTGCCCACTGCATTAGGCCTCTGGTAAACCCCTTCTGGTCGTTGACCAGGGGTGTGAATAGCCTTACTGTCAAACAGAGGGCAGCGGAAAGTGGGCTAACACCGATGGAATTAGCTTAAAATGGAACATCTTATCATTTGTTTTCCCTTTTGACCCATTTTTAATTTGTTCTAGTTTTAATTACTTTCTGTTATCTTTACAACTGAGGTTTTCTAGGATTTATTTTGTTATTATTATTGGTTGCTAGTTTGTTGCTTTTTGGGGGGCGGTATGCTTTTGTCTATATGAAATCCAGGATAGGTAAGCCTATAGCGACAGTAACTTCGGGTTATGGTCAGAGAGGGACTGGGGGAAGGAGATGAGTAGCTAATAATGGGTACAAGGAAGAAGAAAATGTTCTAAAGCTGATTGTGTAAATGTTCTAACATTTACTGTCTAAAATTAATATGGCTAAACTATTGAACGGTATGACATGCGAATTACCAGTCCATAAACCTGTTAAATGTGTTTTAAAAGATTAAGTCTCTTACATTTGCTAATTTGTGTGCAACTATTCCCTCATCAGCATTCTCTCTCCTACCCTCTCCAAGCATCTTGCTGTGGCTGTCACAGTTCATGCTGTTCACAGGGCAAACCGATGGAATTGCATGTCACTGGCCAGCTAATACTCACCCTTTGTTACAGGAAAAGTTCACAGTCGCGCCAACCCGAAGACTTGGTGGCACGTCCACCCACCCATTGGGAAACTGTCCTGGAGACTCACACTGTGCCTCTAAGGGAACAAGCCAAAGATGAGCAAAGCATTCTGAAAATGTCCACATTCTGAAAATGGGTCATAAATTCAGGGCACCTTCACATGTGGGACTGAGAGCATCCCAGTCTCCTGAAGACAAGCAGGTGATGGTCTTCTCTCCATGAAGTAAGTAGCCATCGTCACAACCATAAGTCACAGACAATCCTGGGGCAAAGGAACTTCTGTTCTCTCCTGTGTGGTGGCCACTGAGGATCCTGGGAAGTGCTGGACACTCCGAAGGGAAATCTTTACACAGAAAAAAGCCATCAGGTGGTACAGTCATCAGAACCTAGATCCAGTTGTGGTTTAATTCTGTCTATTTCATACCATGAATAGTACATTATGTAAACTTATCACATATACTTTGTCAATCATAATTGCTTTGTGAAAAAATTTAGCTACTGTTTTTATATACCACCTATTTGCATATTGTGCATGTCAACAAATAAACATATATTGTGTGTACCATCTAGTACATCTTACTCCAGACGCCAGACCTTCCTTCCTTTTCTTTACAACCTGTGACATCTCTCTCTGTGCATCTTTATAAAGGTTCAACTGTTTCCTCCAAGGTGGACTTTCCACTTGGTGACTATCATAAGACCTTTCTTCCCACCAAGCTTTTATATATGCACAACAAAAAGCTATATCATTGAGTTATACCATTTCAACCCATTTAGAATATATCAGTGTTATCCTATATTAAGAAAGTAGCTGGTGTTCATGAAGTCTTTGTTTAAGGGGCCTATCCCTGTCATTGTGTCATTTAAACGCAGATTTTAATTTCATTAGCAACACACACCACATCAACTGGGAAGGAAAAGGGAGGACAGTGATCCAGGTTTGAATCCCCCCTCGTTTGATTTGAAACACTGTTGCCTTGGGAAAGTAAAGGGTCACGTTAGCAATTGAGTACAAAGACGGCAGAGAACACGCATCTCATCTTGGCGACACGGTAGCAGCAGCTCTAGTGATGGATGAAGTGAAACGCCACGGAGGGCATGTTGCCCGCATTTCTTCTCACTCTGACAGCAACCAGACAGCTCTGTGTGGACCCCAGCTACCGCAGCCCCCTTCCCTTGGCCCGTCCTGCGGGACTCATTTTCCCATCACTGTTGGCTCTGCTGTTGAGCGGATCCCGACGCATGGCGACCCCAGGCACAAGGAGACAACACTGCCCCATTCTGCACCATGCTACCATCAGTTGAGACCGGACAAGTGCCCCACTTTAATGAATAGGCTTTTCATTGGCTGATTTTCAGAAGCCTTTCTTCCTAATCCGTTTTAGCAAGAAAGCTCTACTGCACCTACTCAGCATGTCAGTTACATACAAGTCGCCACGGTAAGATACGGAGGAGTAGCTGCGCCTGGCGTGCATTGGCTGGGAATCGGGACCGAGTCTCCCTCAAGGAGGGTAAGGACATCACCAATGAACCCCCAATGCCTCGTATCAGTTACCAGGAGGGATGCTGAATTACATTCTCCCATTAGACTGTAAGCTTCTTTGCTGAGCTGAAGTTCGGTGAATGGATGTTTAGATTCCTCTAGGACTAAGAAAAAACAAGAGACCGTGATTTTGACCCTAGCCTTGGCTTCCTCCCCTTATGCACCCTCCCCCATTTCTCCTTCAGAACAGTGCGTGATTTGATCCGCACAGATGCAAATCTCAGCTGTAGTCTCATGCTTACCACTCTCGCAGGTCGGTAGCGGTGTAGGTCCCCACATTCCATTTGCTTGGCACCAAACCGAATTAGTTCCTTTCATGGTGAAGTCGATGTTACAGGTGAATGTCACGGAATCGCCATGTCGGAGTGGGGATCTAAATAGTGTCGTTATGCGCCCCCCCGGTACTCTGGGCTCAGAGCAAACAGAATTTCGATTGTAATACTCACATCTGGGAGGAGCTTTATCCCAGATTGCCGTCGCATTGTCTTGACTAATACAAAGAAGAGTTCTGTGTCCAATGAGGCGGAACGAGTTGGAAGAGCACGTGTACCTTACCGCACTGCCAACCGGCAGGCGACCCGAATGATAAGATTGACGCGCATTTTTTATAACAGGAGGAGGATCGCAATATAGCCCTGAAAAGCAGAGAAAGAGCCGTATAGATAATGAGTCTAAGCATAAAGGCATAGCTTACACCATCACTATTACAGAAAGAGTCAAATTTAGGTAAATGCTCCAAAATATAGATCATGTAAACAGCTTTAAACATAAGTATAACTTCTTTTCTTTCCTTTCTATCGTCCCTTCCTATCATCGGGGTGCTACTCTCAGCTTTTGCTTTGTCTTTCAGGAAACAAGTCAGTTTAAGCCTGTAAGTACCATCTTGACCAAACAATACCAAGAAAGCAGAATTTTCCTCAGCAGGCCTGAGCCTAGTCCATTTTAATAATACCAAAAGGTAAATCTCGCATAGGAAAGGTATACGCTAATGGTAAGACAATGGCATGCAGGGCTCCAGCCCTGACCAGTGTAAATCCCTTTTAGGAAACAGATCCAGAGGGACTTTGGGCAAGGTCTCAAATTTATTTGGCCTATTGCTCCCTTTTCAGGAAAAATAAAATTACTCAGCACACCCTGGCAATTAAATTGTTTGTACAATAAACAATTATAAGCAAATTTAACTATAAACAAGTATAAACAAATGATATACTATAAACAAACTATAAATTAAAATTATTTGTACTATAGCCCATAATTCAGGATAAAGTATAGATATCTGCTTCTTCAGTCTGGGATAATCCTAGCGGGGGTGGGAGAGGGTCACCCTCAGTGAGTGGTGGGTGGGTATCGTGCACTTTGAGAAACACTGCTTTACAACAAAGACCAAATCTAAAACACACACACACACACACACACACACACACACACACCCCTCATTTCCATGGAACCAGGCACGGGTATGCAGGACCGGACACCCCACCTCCTAGTGACTTCCTTGGCACCTGACCTCCCAGATGCTCTGTCTTACCCAATTTTCACCAAAATTTTTCTTTCTCTTGTCTATGCATTGGATTGAAATCCTATAGGTCAGCAGTTTGAAATCACCAATTGCTATGCAGGATAAAGACTGGCCTTTGTACTCACATGAAGAGGCCACTTCCTATCTGGGGTCTCTTTGGCTCATTTCCCAAGGTCATACACAGCAGTAATCAGTTAACACCTTGTCATGGTAACAGATCCGCTGCTGCTGTGGAAGTCCCTGTGGGGATGGCTCGGGTGGCTCATACGAAATAGATTTGGGGGGAAATTGTGGGAAAATGAAAGAAAGATAGCATGTCCATATGATCCTTTCTGCAATTCTTACCTCACAAACACATTTCACAAAGAAATTTCAACCCAATCTACAATTGATCCATACTGTTAGCATTTGATACCATGCTCTTTGGTATGGGTCTAAAGAGGAATAATAATATTACAAGATACATAGAACTGTCTCGATAAGAGCTCAGAAGCTAAGAGTTGTCTCCAGACCCCATCTTCTCTTTTGTGGGAGGCACCTGGAATAGCATGGGGTAAAGTTGACAGCGTGACTTCTAATGGTGTGTTTTAGATTTAAGCATTTATTTGCTGTCAATAACTTATCATGAAGGCACATTAATCAGAGAAAGTGTGGCAGGATTAAGGAACATGAAAGAAGTTAGAAAGAATTATAACTTTCAGTCCAGAATTACCCAAAACCAGAGTAACCTTCTTGGGTATTCATTTTCATGTACAGACATCCATGTTCCCTCTAGAAGGGGACAACAGGAATTACATGGGTGCAATTAAAAGATCATTTTACCCATATTTACAAAGAGGTGTGTCTTAACCCAGGTTCTAATATTGTCTGAGATAATACATAAAATTGATGAATTTTCAGTGAGCTGGTATCTAAAGACAAAGAGGTGAGTGCCTGTCACCCAGCTAGACTTACAGTTTAGAAAAGCCTAGTTCTTGTTCCAAGAAAAGAATAATATAGGGTAAAATATGTGTGACAGGTTAAGGTCTCATTAAAAAAAAGTCAATAAACAAAAACCTTCTAGTTAGGAGAAATACCAAATTCACTGCCATCTAGTCCATTCCAACTCAGAGCGACCTCATATGGTAGGGTAGAACCCCCTTTTGGGGTTTCTAAAATTTAGATCTTTACAGATTAGACAGTCTCATCTTTTCCCCATGATCAGGTGGATATGAACCACTGATGTTGTGGTTACCAGCTGGGTGTATAGTCCACTACACTGCCAGACCTCCTTTGAGGAGCAATGGGGCTTTAAGATCGGAAGAATAGTCCAAGCTTTCTCCTGTAAGGATCACCTTTAGTGGATAATCCTGAAGAGTTGTGTCTGGGGCAGATTAAGGAGAACCTTCTCTTTTTGCTCATCTGGTTCAAAGATATGTAAAAGGAAACTACTCAGCGATTTCATGGAAGACTGTTGGTTTCTGGTTGGGACTACTGTGATACTACGAAGGTGCCTTGGGGATGTCTCCTGCAAACTCGCCCTTCATGATGAGTATGTAATCGTGGACTTAACCTCCTCCTCCCTGGTTATAAGCATAGAGATATGGAAGGGTTCATTAGGATTATGACATGATTTAGCAACCATGGAGAATAGAACAAAGAAGGATTGGGGGTTGGGAATTAGGGCAATTTTTGTGTTTCATATTACATCTTACGTTGACTATGTTTTTTTAAAAAGGAAAGAGAGACATTTAGAAGATGTCTCCCTCCAAAAGATCGGTTAACTTCAGAATGCCATGGTTCAGAAGATGGGTGTCAATTTTTCATGTGGGTCAACCAACATGTGTAATCTCCATTTCCCCTTTTCACATCTTGTCAGTGGATGGCATCACGTACCAAGTGTTTCATTGCTTTATATCTAATTAGCCACTAAATATTAGCAAATGGACTCTAGAAATATGTCCCCAAACCACAAGTTTTGCCACTCCTAGACCACTGAGTACTATAATTTGCCTGTCTCATTCTGGCCTCCCATTGGCCCAGACCACCTTGTAAACTGCTGTTCCCATTATCCTTCTGGAGCATTAATGTGATCATTCTTCTCCTCCCCATTTCACAACTTAAAGTGGATTTTGTTTGTAGGAAAAAGGGAATGACCTTGCACAATTGAGTTCCAACCCAATTAATAAACTGCCATTCTTTGTCTGGTACCCTGTACCCCAACCACCCTGAATTTCTATCATGCATCTTTGCCCCTCTATAACTTTCAAATGTGGAAATGCCTGGATTTCTAGAATTCTCCTAGATAGCATTATTTGTTCCTCTGTGATATCTTAGTACTTTATCTCTATAAATAAAATAAAGTGTATCATAGTATAGGATTCGTTATGTTAGTATCTATGAGTACATTGGAAATCCCTAAGGTAGAGGCTGTCAGTGTAGTGCTGAAGGGCTGCGCTGCCAACCAGCAGCTCCACCGGAGAAAGCCTGACCTTTCACCCCCTGTCCGTAGGGGGTAATAGGAGTCAGCAATGCCTCAAGGGTAGCGGGAAAATCTGAGCCCAAATCTAGCCTAGGGTTTTGTACCTCGTTGCTACTCAACAACATTTTGAATTGAAGTCGGAGAAGAATGAAATAAAATGAATGTCATTCATCTAGTAGCTTCTAACCTGCTTTACCACCAGACAGAGCCCACACAACAAAGCCATGGAGGTTACTGGATCAACAGGATTGGTCAGTTTGTAATGATTCAAGCTTCGCTTCTAAAGCTTTCAGAATGAAGAGAAAATGATGGAGAACTTTATTTGAAGACTTACTAACCATTGGACTCTAATGGAGTCTAATCATTTTAGGACTAATACTGATTAGAGGGTTGATCAAATTTACACAATTGCCACGGTTTTGACCACGTGAAGGTCTCTGAGCAGATGACAGAGCGAATGAACTTTGGAAGAACCTCAGAGCCCTTCCTAGTCACAGGCTATCCCAACAAGAAGCCCAGAGAGACTGCCCTAAAGCTTAGGCGTACCTATGTATTGTCTCATAGAATATTCTAACCTGGGAGAAGAAATGCCTCTTCGTAAATGTGGGTACCAATGATCTCCTTTTTTGTTCCTCTATTTTGATGTTTTACTTTATTAAAAGTTTCTATATAATTTAAACATTTTATTATTAATTGGGAGTTAATACATATATCATATCATTTCATAGTTCAATCACACCCAGCAGAATTGTACAATTGCTACCACAGTTTCCAAACATTCTTTTTCTTTCTGGACTCCTTGACACTGTCTCCATTTTACCCCACTACCACCACCACTGTACTTGACCCCTCATTGCCCCCCTCCACCACCCCCATTCCCCGAAACCATTTGATGTCCCTGTAGTTTCATCAGTCCTGGGTTTCACATACCGAAACACAGAAAAACATATAACACAGCTTCAAGAGGGTGACCTTCAATGACATAACACCTCAGATACACCCTACAAATGATCTCTTAATGACACCTCAAGGAGTCCTGGTGGCATTGTCCCATAAGCACTGAACTTCTAACCACAAGGCTGAAGGTTCAAACCCACCAGCCATTCCAAAAGAGAAATGTGAGGCTATGTACTCCTGTAACGATTCCCAAAAGCTCAATGGCAGGTGGGCCATTGCACTTGATGTAATTTCTGTTGTCTCCATCTAGAGAAAAAGTGGGTATCTGCACATCAACATGAATACCCAAGACGTTTACTCAGGGTTTGGGTAATTTGGACTCAGAGCAATGT
This sequence comes from Tenrec ecaudatus, assembly GCF_050624435.1. Lineage (NCBI taxonomy): Eukaryota > Metazoa > Chordata > Mammalia > Afrosoricida > Tenrecidae > Tenrec > Tenrec ecaudatus. Next base: position 225,974,153 of record NC_134530.1, on the reverse strand, counting down.
TTTCTTTCCCTCACTTCTTTCATGTTTCCTAACCCTGACAATTTTCCTTTAATTCATATTCGTTTGACAAGTTATTTGAGACAAATAGAGACCTAAATCCAAAACATGCCATTAGCAGAAAGACACCTTGGCCAAGACTTAAGCAGACCTACAGACAAAGACCACAGGCACGTCAAACCTACGAACGGTTGAACTCCGACTCTGCTCAGCCATCACCTGTGACCCTGACCACCTCCATCTTTAGAATGCCCGCCTCAACTGGGGCAGCATTTTCTAGGATAAAGAATATATGTCATTTTAGTATGGATGAGGATAGAGAGGAATACGGACAGAGATTCAAATCATGTAAAAAGTAAATTCCATAGGAAGAACTGCAGGGGACCATTTTTCATAAAATTGAACAAAGACCCTGGAATTCTATGAATAAAAACTAGAGTGTTGTTTTCTTGTGGGAGGAGATAGCATAGAACTCGATTGTGCACCAGAGACCCTGTAAACTCAGTGTGTCTGTACACGATTCCCTGAAATTCATGACTAAAGTTCACCATGTTAGTCATTAAAACCTTAGGGTCCTCAAATCCAACCCAGACTCTGCTGTTGGGTTGATTCTGACTCATAGGAGGCATGGAAGAACTGCTACTGTGGGTTTTGGAGACTATAACTCCCTGTGGGAGTAGAAAGCCTCATCTTTCTCCTGAGGAGCAACTGGTGTGTTCAAACTGCTGACTTTGATGTGAGCAACCTGAATGCATAACTCACTATGCCATCAGGACTTCTGCTTATTCGTTATTTTATTCTGTTAGCCTAGTAGAGTAATATGCTCTCTAAGAGAGGTTAGTATGCTCCAGAAGAAAGCTTAGCTAATTTTCTGAAAGATACTAGATAAAATGAACTAATCATTTTAGGACTAATGATACAACAAATAATATTTTATTTTATAGTGAAAGATGTCCCTGGAAAAGTCCGTTTGGGGCATGAGAGTGATGGCAAGTGTCAGCTGCCTAAGAATATGTACAGAGAGCAAGAACTGAGTATTCTTCCCAATCAAACTGGAGCTTGGGCTGAGAATTGCTAACTGTGTAGGATAGCAACACATTTGAATAAGAAGTATATAGATGCTTCTCTTTCTCCAGCAAGTGAGGGGGTATAGGTAATTGTCAAGGAGTAACAGATGAGTCCCTGGGTGGTACAATCGATTAACCAGTTCATCTGCTAACAGAAAGGCTAGAGTCCATCCAAAAGCACCTCGAAAGAAAGGACTGGCGATCTATTTCTAAAACATTACTTACTGACATTTTGAACATGTTCTACTCTGACACACACGGAGTCACCATGACTCAGCCTGGACTCCACAGCAACTGTAGCAAGACTGTCAACCAGCGTGCACACGGAGTTCCCAAAGACACAACCTGAATACTCCCTTCTGCAGTCTCACATCCCTCTTGGAAAAGTCACAAACTACATATAAAGATGGCCAGGACAGTTGGGACCCAAATCTCCCTGCTTGTCCTCTTCTATTTCTTTCTCTGGTTTCCTCCATTAAGACTTACAAACATCACCATGTGTCTCCTCTGTGCCAGAGAGCAAGACTTCTGTAAGCAAAATCAGGAGTGGTCCACAAGAAAGCCAAATTCGTGATCCTGTTACTTGTACTAATTCATCTCAGCCAAGTGATTTGATCTTCAATCATACAATGTAAACAAGGATGATCCCAAATTATCTTCCATAAACCGGACAATCAATTTAAAGCCACATGATTTTATCAGTAGCGACAAGGGAGATGGAACAAGAACTGGAAGCCACAAAAAGAGAAAAAGAGCACTTCATAACGTGCCCTTCCAAGGAGATGAAAGCCGTATTTTCTGGATGAACCATCATGGGAAATTTTCATCAACAATAAAGAAACTTGATCTCAATATGCTATTCAGGAAACCTACCCCTCCGTAGTAATGAAATCACCAAATTCCCAGGTCACATGCAAATTTTCTCTTTAATCTCAGAAAAGGGAAAGGTAGACCTTGAACCATTAAGAAACCATCTCCTTGAAGGCCACTTCACCCTGTCAAGACATTTCTAAAATCAGGAATGCAAATCATAGTAGATAATGGTTGAATAGAAAGTAGCAATGGCCTAAAGGAGTATGTGACAATTTACTCACATATACATTCCTCAAATGATTTTTAAGATCAACTAGGTAGAGCAGTCTCTGCGGAACCTGGATACACCCAGGTCTTTGTTTGGATCCAAGGAGCTTTACGTGGAATGGCACAGAAATCCATTTGAAATGAATGAAGTAAATACAGGATAATAGAAACAAAAACAAATTGGAGCTCAGGAGGCAGGTGGCCAAGAAAATATTCATTTAGAAAAGAATTATATTCAAGTAATCTAAAATGGAATTTCCTGGTCATTTGAGAAATGATTTTTGGGTGCTGATTAATTCCATGTATTAATTAAAGCACTGCCCAAGAGATTTATTCATAGACAGTAATGATAAGGTGCCCAATCCTATGAAATTCATCTTCCAGTAAAGGGAGATGGATCATAAAGAAGTACCAGTAAGAAAACTGGATGATGCTGAAAGGAAATCTGCTGAGGGATATGGGAGAGTTGCTCTCCAGAAAAGAGAGAGCAGCCTTATATCACAGAGAGTGATCTGGGATAAGGGACTCCTTCCTATAGGAGCAGAAGTGGCAATGAGAACTGTGTGTTGACCATGAGCCCAAGTACAATCCATAGAAAGAGTGTCTCAACAGAAGGCCCTCGACTGCAGAGGCCACACAAATGTGGCCATGTTCAAGGAACAGGGGGAAGGCTAGGTGGCTAAACAGTGGGAGTGAGCGGTGAGAGTGGAGAGAATTCCAGAATGAGGCAGAGGACTTGTAGTAGAACATTAAGGAAGGGCCGTGGATTTTATTCTACTGTGATGGGAACAAAGGGAGACAGAGAATCTCACCCCAGATCCAGGTAGGTTTGTAGATTACGTGATTGGAAAATGATAGAACTGTTGATAGATTGTTCTGCCTTCTCAGCACAGGATGAGGTGAGGTTTTCAGTCAAGGAAAGAGTGAGTGAAATTTGAGAGTGCAGGAAATCTGAAGAAACGGGAGTGGGGAAAACGGCCTCAGGACACCTGTCTCCCTACGACTTGGCCTTTAGCCAGGTGTCCTACAGAGAGTTACTTCAGCATCTTCCAGACCAACAGTCATGGAGATCCTTCTGATCTTCCGGAGCTTGTTTAGTCGCAGCTCCCAGGGCTGCCCTCTGACCTAGCCATCTCTTCAGGGTGGGCTGCATCTTGAGAGGAACTTCCAGAGTTTCTTAAGCATGCCTGGGCGGGAACTGGAGGAGAGGACCTGAGAGGGCAGAGTCAATCTGGGAGGGTGCACAGCAGGAGTGGAAACCCTGAGGGGAAGTGGGCGAGACCCGAGGGAAGAACACCGGGATGACAGGCAAGAAGGAGAGTGGCGCATGCTTGGTAGGGAAGCCGTGGGAAATGAGGCAGGAGCCCTGGTGGTGCAGTGAGTTAAGCATTGGGTTAACCGGCAAGGTGAGCAGCTTGAATCCATCAGCATTCCCCAGGTGCTCCCCTAGATTGACAGCCTTAGAAACCCTATGGAGCAGTTCCAGCCTGTCCTATAGGGTCACTATGAGTGGGGCTCACTGGCATTGGGTTTGGTTTGGGGTTTCTCACACCCCAAAAAAGCCCTCAGTGTCACTGAGTCCATTCTGACTCAGCAACTCTACAGCACAGAGCAGAACTGAGGTTTGGGGTTTAGGTGAGGTCAAATTCTAAAGAGTTTGCATGCTTGAAGAGAGATTTTTATCACCCCGGCCTTTAGACTGTTGAACAGAAAGCCCTTGTAGATTCTGAATGAGGGTTCAGAGTAATGAAGTGAGTGTGCAGATTTGCACACACACACACACACAGAAGCACACACACACACTTCAAACTGTGTGACTTCAAAAAATCCATTATCTTGTCATTCCATTTCCGACAGACTTTTTGAAGTCCCTCATACACAGCATTTTTTTAAATGGGTGAAAAGCTTACACATACTGGCAGAGTGACCTGGAAGAGAGGGGGTTAATGCATGGAGTAGTATGGTTTAGACAAAACAAAACAGTTTAGACCTGTTGCCACTGAGTTGGTTCTGGCTCATTTTGACTGCGTGTGCTCCAGGAGGATGCAGGCATAAGATCTTCTGGACTCTAGTCTTACGAAAGCAGAGCACTGGTGTTTGCTTCGGCAGTGCAGTTGGGTGGGCACCAATGTTTAGTTAACAGTCGAGCACATACTATGCGCCCAACTCAATGTCCCAACATATTCTGGTGTAATAATTCCTTTTTGAAACCCACAAGTAGAGAGCACTCGGCTATCACATTGGACAGGTAGGTTGTCCTGGCCATTGTGTGTGTCTAGACTGAAGTGACCGACAGCATGCCGGCTCTGTTTTGGTAATTGGTAAATGTTTGCAGGGCATGATGAATTGGTATGGGACTGAAGAATTTGCTTTCCAATCGACACCCATACCTTCTTGGCAATGTATAGATGGGAATAGGATACCAGTAGAAAGACAGGTCTAGAACTATGGGAGTGTTAAGATAAGTCATGAAGATAAGTCATGTTCAAAGGGGGCGAACATGTAGAAAAATGCCAGGGAGATGAATGGTTGGGGAAATGTTTGTTTAAAGCTCAAGAGAGACTTCAATGTCAGGAAAGCAGAGTCAGCTACTGCAGAGAAATATGATGCAGTGTCCCCCATGCTTCCGCGAACTGAGGGCTGCTCTCTTAATTTTGGGTGCTCAAGTGCTGAGATAAGTAGTAAGAATTCACACCTAATTTTAATTTGCCTAGTTTTGTCTGACATGCTGGGCAACTTAATGAGGTCATTGGACAGCTCAGCATGAGTTTCATTTTACAGATGAATAAACTGAGCATCAGGGAGTTAAATGACTTTTCAAACTGCCCTCGAGTTGACTCATAGCGGCCCAACAGGACAGGACAGAACTGACCTTGTGGGTTTCTGAGATTGGAACTCTTTACGGGAGTAGAAAGTCCTTCTTTCTCCCTTGGAGCAGATGGTGGTTTGGAACTACTGACCTTGCAATTAACAACCCATGCATAATGCGTAAGCACGACACTGCCTAGGCTTCAAATTTAGTGAGGTCTGCGTACCATAAAGTCCTTAATAAACTTGGCATCTACAGTACCCTGAACATAATTATAAAGTTAGATGATCTATAGCCAGGGAAGTCTACCCTTAACAAAACTGAAGACTTCTTTAAAAAGTATTCACACTTGCCAAGAAGTGGCACTCTGAACGGACATGAAAGACAGCACAGGTTCAAACCAGATCTCCCGTTTTGAAAGTGACTCCACACATCAAACGTTCAGGAAGGACCTCTTAACCAATAGACATGATGAGTAGACTTTGGGGCAAGGAGCGGAAGGCTCTGCTGCTTGTCCTGGGCAGCAGCAGCGGAGAACGGTGGACACACAAACAGCCCCGCGCGACCACGCGCGCAAAGGAGGTCTTTGCACGCCGCCTGGCTAGGTTTTAGCTAGTGCCAAATAGGAGCGCCCCGCAGACCTCCCTCCAATGGCAGCAAGAGCGCCCCTGGATCCCGGGCGCAGGGAGTCCCAAAAGCTCAGAGCCTCAAGGCAGCCCGCCTCCCGCCCCCCACCCCGGGTTTCCTACAGCCGCCCTGCGTGGTGCACCTCCAATTCTGGTGGCCTCCGCTCCTGGAAGAGCGAGTGAGCAAATTGGAGACAGGGAGATTTCAGGGTGTTCCAAACCTAGGGAGAGGCAGGCAAGCGTCCAGCGCTACCCTCTCTTGCTCGCCTCCACTGCCTGCTTTGCGTGGCAGGACCCTGGTCTTCTCTTCCCTGCGCGGGCGCGACCCTACCTCTGAGCCCCCCCTCCCCGCTCACCGGAGACCCCTGGTGCGATGAAAGCCAAGAACCCCCAAAGCAGTTGCGTGGCGCCCATGCCCCGGCGGAGCTCCAGCTGCGCGACACCGAACGATAGCAGCGAGCCTCGGGGAGGGCAAGGCTGGAGCAGGAGGCAGCTGCAAAATAGGGAGGTGGCTCCTTAAATAGTGTCTGACACCCTGTGCGCGGCTTGCAGGCACACCTGCCTGCCGCTCCGCTCCAGTAACTGAAGAGGAGGAGGAGCGAAGAGGCGGGGACACGCGGCAAGAGGCTGACGGAGGGCGGGGGAGCGAACCATGATCCGCCTTTAGCTCAGAATCCATCGTCTAGGGACAGAGGCAGTGGACTCTTCTGACCTTGCCACCCAGTATATCCATCAATTCGTCTTGTCTAGATGGAAACCCCAAGCTCACTAAGCTGTCACGGTTTACACTCTGGACAGCTGACCACCTGGGCTTGCTGCACTGCGAAAGACCCACAGCTTCATGCACCCTAGGGAGCGCTTCTCCCTGCTCTTGCTCCTTGACATCTGTGGAGGTGGATAAGGACTTACAGCTACCCTACAGGCCAGGGTGGTGCACTGTTTGCCCATGGGCTGCTAATCAGGCGGCCAGCAGCTTGAAACCAGCAACCACTCCTGGGAGGAAGAGGAGGCTTTGTACCTCCCCAAAGTCACAGCCCGAATCCCAAAGGGACAGTTCTAGTAGGAATCTACTTGTTGACAGTTTTTGTTTTGTTTGGAAGTTTAAGGAGGGAGAAGCAACCCCCAAAAGGAGGGTAAGAACGGATGAACTCGAGTGATTAAGTCAATACGACTGAACTGTGCACACAGAAACGGTGGAGTCGGTGCATGTTCTGCGGTGTATATTTCTACCAACAACGAAAACAAAATAGATCGTACAAAAGCATATGGCTTCTTATGTCTCCACTACCCCGAAAGACAGCACATGCACTTCACAGGCTGGAACCCACTCTTTCGTCTTTTTCTTTTTCCAACTGCGTCATACTTTATGGGATGCTGCAGCTATGCGATAGTTAATCCAACCACTTTCCTATGCATAGCTATTTCGTGTTGAAGTGTTGTTAGCAATTCTAAGCCACGCTGTAATGAATAACTTTATGTGCCCATGTATTTCATATTGTTGGGGAGTCTGTGACGATTCCTACATGTGGAATTGCTAGTACAAATGGTAAAGGCGTTGCTATTGTTTGTTGCCATCAAGTCAATTCTGACACATGAAGATCCGGCATGTGCAGAGGCGCGTGTCAGAGAACTGCTTCCTCCAGGTTTCATGACTGTCCACTGTGAGAAGCAGACCTGAAGGCCAATATTCTGAGGCATCTCATGTCTATCCAGGCATAGATCCACACTTTAGTAGGATTGTGCATCTAAGAGCATTTCCCTCTGTTGCCTTTAACTCTTGTGAACCTCCCAGTACACCTGCCTCTGTGATTTTCCTAGCCTCCCTGTATTGCCAGAGTTTGTCTACTCCCTAGCCTTCGACTTCCTTTCCCATTGCCTCTGGTAAACCTCAAAGATGGTTTCTTATGGAAACTTAATCTTGACATTTTATGATTGTGATCTCATATAATATTTGTCCATTTGTGCTTAACTAATTTCACTCATCCTAATGTCCTCCAGGCTCATCCATTTTGTGAGGTGTTTTCCAGGCTCATCTCTATTCTTTAAGGTGACATCGAATTTCACGCCTCTAAACTGTCTCTGGGTGAGTGTTACTCACTGAATCTTTGATGGTTGGTTATTTTAACATGGACGTAAGTTCTATTCCCAAACGGAAGGGTGAGTAGGGGCCACTGTGTGTATGCACCCAAGTTCAGTTATCCATTTTTTTCCACTGGTGGACTTTATTTCTGCTCTTGTGCAGAGAGCTGTAATGGATGTAGGTGTGCATGTATCCGTGTCACGGCTCTTACTTTTTTAGGTTACACATAAAGCACAAAGCTTTATGGTATTTCTATTTCCATTTTTTTTTGAAGAGGTACCACACTACTTCCCCAAGTGGTTGTGTTGTTGTTTAGTCCCAACAGCAGTGTATGGGGGTTCCGTTCTCTCCCCACCCTCCCTGGCATTTGTGGTATATAGCCTATGAACTCTTGACAGTAATCATCAAGGCCTATGTTACTGGCTTCTGTGTGTACGATCCTCTACTCTGTAGCTAAAAAGTTTCCTCTGCTACAGTGTATGCTTCCACGTGTGGGCATAGGCGTCCAGTCTCACACTCTTGAGTGTGCCAGTTTTCTTGTAAAAATGCTACTGCGAAGTACATCGTGACTCCCAAACACAGCAAGGGCAGTCTGGCCATAGCAGCAACAAGCGGCAAAGCAGAAGTATCTTTCTGGAAGTGAAACAAAAGGTTATTAAATAACATACAAGTAGGAATCAGTGAAGGTGATTGCTCACAGTTTTGGCATGTTTTTCTCAACAATAACGATGACCCTCAAAGAAAAGTTTCCCAAAGTATTACAGTGTCGTATCCATGGAGAGTTAAAAAGCTAATGAAAATGTGAGAGGGCCTTATATCAGATACAGAGAAATTACTAATGACCAAACACAGATGTAAAATTGAGTGCCAACCACAGATGTGCCTCCTTCTTAGCACATTGCTGATCACTGCTGACACACCCAATGTACAGGGGATTGAACTGGTTAGACTGTATGGCACCTTGAGGGTATCAGTGTGGAAGCAGGGGTGAAGTCCAACCTGTCAATCAGGTGGTAGCCTGGCGAGGCCTCCTTGGGGGTGTGGTCATGTTAGAAGGGAGATCATGGAAGCCTCTTGCTCTGGTCCTTCACCCTCTCCGCTTGCTGGGACTCAGTCTACAGGGTTGCTCCCATATGGGCCACTGGCCCTGGGAGCCAGTCTGGGATAGTCAGTGTCCTGCCAAATTCCCACAGACCTTGAATCCATGCATGTGATTTTCCTATTTATGCTTACCTTTCTGTGTCATGAGCATGCAAGCTGAGTGAGTCTGAAGAGGGCTCTGATTAGCATCTGACCCATGGACTTGACCTAGACTAAGTTAGGACTCGGTCTTGATATAAAATTACTTATTGACCGTGAGCCGCATGCGCCGCTGCCATGTGTCTGGACCGAGGCTGGTGCAGAGTGCCCCCTTATCCCGGGAAACGGCGCAGCCGGAAAGGCAGCTGCCCCCTCGCCTGTCAGGCACCGCACGTTCGTGGGGAGCCTGGTGCTAAACTATTCATAGACGACCTGCTTCTGGGTCGGGGTTTCCTATGTAGCAGAGCAGCTCCCTCACTGCGATCTATTGAAAGGCAGCCCTCGACACAAGGGTTTGTGAAAAAAATAAATGAAAGGAAAAAGAGAAAATATAAATAAATAAATAAAATTACTTATTGATACAAAGTTTTTTTTTTCTTATGAGTGTGACTGGTTTCATTTCTCTAGATAACCCAGCCTAAAATTCAACTCATGGCCATCAGTTGGTTCTGGCTAATACAGACCCTAAAGTACAGGGTAGAACTGCCCCTGTGAGTTTCTGAGACTGCAGATCTTTACTGTAGTAGAAAGCCTCATCTTTGTCCCACAGAGTGCTGGTGATCTCTAACTGCTGACCTGTGGTTAGCAGCCCAATCTGTAACCACCACCCCACCAGGGCTCCTCAGCCTAACACCAAACCCAAACACCAAACCCACTGCCGTCGAGTCAATGACGTCTCAGAGAGATCCCCTGTGGGATCCTGAGACTTTAACTGTTTGAGTGGAAAACCCAGTCTTTCTCCTGCTGAACTGCTGGTGGTTTCAAACTGCCCACTTTGCAGACAGCAACCCAACTAGAAACCACTGCACTACCGGGGCTCCTCACCCTGACACGGCGATGTTTAAGACAGAACAGAATCACGCAACCTAGTTCACAGACTGTATCATGAACATTAGAAATACACGACTCTACCTAGGAATGAATTTTAACATGGAATTGAAATATTTGTGTAGTGAAGACTAAAATTTTATTGAAAGAAATGAAGGGAAACCAATATATGGAAGGGTATTCTGCTTTCACAGATGGGAAAACTTAGTACTAAGATATCCATACTACCAAAAGAAAAATCTAGATTCACTGTGATACCATGGAAAGTCAATGGAATGTCAATCCTCAAATGTATGTGGAACCATAGGAAGCCCAGAGAACTGAAGCAAAACTTGAAAAACATGAACTGAGTAGAAGAAAGCACAGTTCCTAACCTCAAAACAGATGCAGGTTAAAAGCCATGTAGTCTGGGTATACTTCCAGTGACCCTGTAGGCCAGGGTAGAACCTCCCCTGCATGTTTTTGAGGCTGTAACTCTTTTTTCCCCCCAAATACTTTTATTGGGGACTCTTACATCTCTGATCACAATCCATACATTCATCCAGTGTGTCAAGCACATTTGCACATATGCTGCCTTCATCATTCTCAAAGCATTCTCTTCCCACTTGAGCTCCTGATATCAGCTCCCCATTTGAGACTGTAACTCTTCACAGAAGTAGAAAGTCTCTTCCTTTACCCAGAGAGTGGCTGGTAGTTTCAAACTGCAACCCAATGGGTGACCACTATGCCACTAGAACTCTTAGGAGCTGGCACCGACTTGATGGCAGTGGGTTTGGTTTTGGAGTCTTAATACATTGAAAGAAATACTGATGGCAATGTATGTGCAAATATGCTTGATACAATTGACATATGGATTGTTACAAGAGCTGTAAGAGCCTCCAATAAAATGATCTTTTAATAATATATATATTTATATATAGATCAGTGGAATAGAATTAAGAACCCAGAATGAAATGTATATACATTGTTGCTCAATTAATTTAAACAGAGGTAGGAAGGCCAATCAATGGGAGAAAACTAGTGTCTTTAATAAATGGTGAACAAATGAAGTTCCATATGCAAACGAATGAAGCTGGACTCATATTTCACACCAAAAATACATCAGAGACCTAAATGGTAGAATGAAAACCATAAGACTCCTAGAAAACACAGGCTAATGCTTTAGGATCTTATTTTTAATAATGGATTTTTATATATGACAAGCAACGAAGGATAAAATAGGACTTGATCAAAAATTTTTCAAAGTTGTTCAACAAAGGGCTTTATCATCAAAATGAAGGTTCCACCCACATACTGGATGAAAATCTGGGGGAATAATATATCTAATAGGATTTAATAGCTAGAATATTAAGGAAACCCTTCAACCATACCACAAAAAGACAAATGACCAAATAAAACATGGACAATAGATAGTTCACCAAATAAGTAGCCATTTCGCCAAAGAAGAAATACAAGTGGCCAACAAGCACATGGAAAGATGCTCAAAGCCATGAGTCAGTGCCATTTTTCGGTGCTGTGGGGTCAGATCTGACGCACGGTCGCCCTGGGTAAAACAGAACATCACACTCCACAGTTGCTATGTTTGAACCGATTGTTGAAATCGCTGTCAATTCATCTTTCAAAGGCCTTACTCTTTCCTGCTGTGCCCTCTACATTACGAAGCATGATATCCTAGATTTTCCTTCACCTCTTCTATGTTGCCAAATTGCTGTCTTTTCATGTTCCTCTTCATTCACGGAAACAAAAAGAAGTCGCATGGAGTGAGGTCAAGTAAGGTCCATGGGGCAAGAGAGGCATGCTGGGGTTTTTTTTGCCCAAAACTGACGCGCTGAGGTGGCTGCATGAGCAGGTGCATTGTTGTGGTGGCCACAAATCAGGTCTTGGTTTGTCACACACTGTTACGCAATCTTTTCACAACCTCTAAATAAAAGTCTAACCTGGTGGAATGAACTCCAAATGCACTACAAGTCGACATTTTTGTCTGGACAAAGGTTTATCATCAATCAACGTTTCCCCTTTTTGAAATGAGAAAACCTCTTGTACATTTGTTTTTCCCATAGTAAGCTGTGTTCAACACCACAACAGTTTCTGCAGCATTTTTTCCCCGAGCAGGAAAAAAATTTCACAGCTGCCTGCTGTTCTCTTAAATTGCCATCACAGAAAATGAGGTTCAAGTGCAACTAAAAAATCACTGTGACCAGAGAACCTTCTCAAGTGATGCCACTGAGAAGGTGCACTAACTCAGAGTGAACTGCTCGATGCTCACCTAGTGGGAAAAATGTGTGCTATGAAGGCTCTACCCAGCGGAGCTTTTTTCTGGGTTTTTATTATGGTGTGTGGGTGGGGGGGGGTGGGGTTACCCCCTGGGTGGGGGGGTTACCCCCTTGTATACAATAGCCAAATGATAGAAAGCAAAATTTATTTGTGAATGCCAGAAAAGTGGGATCAGAGGGGAAGGTAGACTCATTGTATAGTGGACATTAAGTTTCTTATTTAGGGATGGTGGAAAACTTTGGAAATGGATGAAGGTAAAGATTGAGCAGCACCATGAATGTAATAATGTCACTGAATTATATAAATAAAAATCCTAAAATGACAAATGATTGTTACATATATACTTTCCACAATGGAAAATCTAAATAAATGTTGTCTGTAAGACAAATATTAAGCCCAGGGGCACATAAAGTAAACAGTGGAGGAAAGCTACGGCATTCCAATACCAGTTAAAGGCAAAACCAACCAACTCAGAAATATGGTAAACAAGTATCAATTGCTAACAAAATGGAATTTAGGCAGAAAGGGTCACTTAATAATGATAAAGGAACAATTCACTCAGATAATGTGATGATCTTAAATTTGTATGCATATAATAATGTCACTTTAAAGTACAGGAGGTAAATTTGGCATACCTACAAGTAAAAACAAGTTCACAATACTTATATTTCCATTTATCTGTAATCACTTTCTCTAGCGTGTAGATAAGAATTACAAATATGTGTGCAATAAGAATTATATGCATGACATAACAAATGTGTAGAACTCTGTTTAAGAAAACTGCAGAATACACCTCTTTGAAATGCCCAGCATTCATGTAGAACAATTTCCCACAGACTAGATCACAAAGTCAGTCTCCAAAAACTTCAGAGATCCAATATGCAGAGTATATTCCCTGATTTCATTGGTATTGATTACACTGGAAGTCTCTAGCTAAAAAATTACTCAAAACCTGTGTATGTTTGAAAATGAACATATATATCTTTAAAAAACACATGGACCAGAGGGAAAATCATAATAGAATTCATCCTACATGAGTTTGTATTTCAAACTTAACCATAGGTGTAAAATCAAATATAGCTAAAATTGATTTTAGAAAGAACTTTATAGTTGTATATGGACAATGTTGAAGAGAAGAGAACTTGAAAACACCCATTTTTAAAAGTTGCAAAAAGAAATACATAGAATGTTAAAGGAAAAAGTATCTAAAAATAGGAGTAAAAATCAATCAAGTAGAAAACAAACAAGAATCAAGTTAGATTCTTTTAAAAGATCATTTAATCTGACAAGCATCTGGTGAGAGAGATCAAACGTAGAAAAACAAAACGAGAAAAGAAAAGAAATGCTGCACCTTTGAATTGTAGCAGGGATCACTGGGCAGAGGGACCAAGAAGGCTTGCGAAGTGTGTTGAGTGGACCAGCACATAAGGGCCTAGGAAATGCATAACACTCTGTTACTGACCCATAGGTACTGTCCACACCTAGGATCAGTTATGAAATGTTCAAGCTTCTGGTGAAATACTAAGGAGATTGACATAAAAGGCTACTTACACTCTCTCTTCCTAGGGTCACTTCTTGATAACAAAATTACATTTGCGCTCAGATTATTCTTAGATCATAAGTTGTGCATGAGATTCTTGCCCCAAACACAGTGGAATTGCCGTGGTCAAATGGCACTAATTTGAAAGTGTGGTTTGCAATGTTGATGGGCTCTGGGACCTGAACCTCCTGCTTAATGCCAAGAACATATTTAGAGTGGGTTTTGGGCATGACAGAGGGCGTACTGATGACTACAAAAAAATAAAATCAATCTCCATGAGACCTATTTTTGTAGCTCAAACATTGTTTTAAACATTCTGTTATCTTGTTATGTTAATGTGGCATTAAAAATCATTTGCACATGCTGGTAAGGCTGTGGAACAATGAAAACTCTCATTCATTGCTGATGGAAATGCAAAATGATATCACCATTTTGGGAGACAGTCTGGATGTTTCCTGAAAAGTTAAGCATAGATTTACTATAGGATTCATAATAATGCCCCAACATATTTACTCAATGAGATGAAAATATATGCCCACATAAAAACCTTCACACCCATGTTGATAGCAGTTTATAGCAGTCATAATTGCCCCAGATTGGAATCACCCAAGCACAGTGGTACATCCACGTAAAGAAATATTATTCAGTGATAAAAAGAAATGAGTTATTAAGCCATGAAACAACATTAAGTGCATATTGTTTAGCAATTCAAGCTAATCTGGAAAATCTACGTACTGTATGATTCCAACTGCATAACCTTTTAGGAAAAGGTAAAATTATAGAGATCATGAAAAGATCACTGGCTGCCAGAACTCAAGGGCAGGAGAGAGATGAAGAAGCAGAGCACAGGGGAGTCTTAAGGAAGTGAAACTGTTCTGATTGATAGTGCTATGGTAGATGCAGGATACTGTGTGTCATTAAAATCCAAACTGTGACTGTACAACACAAATTGTGAACACGCATGTAAATTATGGGCATTTCAGTTAATAATTTCACGGAAGTCAAAAGTATTGCTTCTAGAATTTCCAGTTTATACATGCATGGGTTTATTCCCAACACAATATCTTTACACAAGTGTCTGCAATGTATGGATGGTTGCAAACAAGTCTTCAAATAACACATTTGTCTCAGTCTTGTTATTAAGTGTGGTCAATTTGGTTCCAAGTTATGTGACCCCAATGTACAGTGGTGGAGACACTGCCCAACCCTATGCTAATCTCACAATTGTTGTCATGTTTGAGCTGATTGTTGCACTCACTGTATTAAGCATCTAAGTAGGGTACCTTTTTTAAAAAGTCCATTTAAAACAGTAACTTCCATGAAGACCTGCTGGGCTAATTATATCCAAAGCAGAGAAGTCAGCTTAGACAGCTATGGCAATTGTCTTTCGGGATTCCAAAGGAATATTACTGATACATTTTCTTGAAGGACACACAATAAGCATTGAGGACCTGTTATGATGAAATTTTAAGTAAATTGAAAACTTCTTTGTTGAGAAAAAGACAAAGAAAGTTCATCAAGGCATTTTCCCCCATCACCTGCTCATTTGATGTTAGGAAGTGGTGTCCTATGAGAATTTCATTGGAAAACTCTTTCCATCCACTCTTCAGGCCCCGATCTTACCCCCTCAGACTTTTTATTTTCCCCAAACTCAAAGAACATTGAAGAGGAACATAATTTGGGGGTTTGAGGTTATCAAATGTACTATTTGAGTAAATTGTAAATTGAAGAGCACAGAATTCTTTGGGGAAACTTTGGAAGGATGGAGCCACCATCTTCAGAAGGTGTATAGAACTCGACTGAGGATCTGTTGAGAAGCAGCGTCTTCATATTTTGAGACTTGTATTTATGAGAGCTTTTTGTGATTTTTTTAGTCACTAGAAGTCCAAGGTGCTCTCCATTGCACCACAGAGCCACCTTTGCTGCTCGTATAATAGTGTGGTGGCTTGTGTTTTATGTGGCGCTGAAAGCTATGCCACAGGTATTTTTGAAACCAGCAAGGTTGCCTACCATGGACAGATTTCAGCAGAACTTCCAGAATAAGATCGATTACAAAAAAGAAGAAGAGCTGTATCTTTGAAAAATTAGCCATTGAAAACCTTAGGAATAACAGCAGGACAGTGATCCAGTGCCAGAAGATGGCCCCTTCAGATTGGAAGGCACTCGAAATGTGATGAATGAAGAGCTGTTGCCTCAATGTACACTGTTGTCTAGTCAGTTCCAACTCATAGTGGCCCTATGTGCGACAGAAGTAAACACTGCCTGGTCCTGCGCCATCTTCACCACTGTGCCCATCTGTCTCATCAATCTTCCTCGTTTTTGCTGCCCCGCTACTTGCAAACCATGATGTCCTTCTCTAGGCCCTCATGCCTCCTGATAACATATCCAAAATATAAAATTCAGCTACCCTTGAAGCATTCCAATTGGCGTTCCATCAACTCCTGGATCCTTGTTTTTGGCCGATGTTTTCAGTGTAGCATGGAATTTTTCTTTCAACATCATTTGTTCTTGATCATATGCTACCTCTTGAAATGGCGGAATGTTGACTAGTTCTCTGTGAAATAGTGGCTCTGTGTATTCTTTCCATCTTCTTTTGATACTTCCTGGACCAGTCAATATTTTGCCCATAGACACTTCATTATTGCAATCTGAGGCTTGAACTTTTTCTTGAGTCCTGTCAGTTTAAGATATGCTGAGTGTATTCTGCCTTTTTGTCTTTCTAACTGTAGATTTTTCATATTTCATTTTAATATTTGACTTTGTCTTCTTCCGCTGCCCCTTGAGATTTTTTGTTTAGCTCTCCGACTTCATTATTTCCTCCATGTGCCGTAGCTACTCTACATTTAAGAGCAAGTTTCAGAGTGTCTTGACATTCATTTTAATATTTCACTCTTTCCTGTATTTTAATGTCCTTTTTGCTTTTTTCATGTATGGAATTCTCATGTCATCCACAGCTCTTTAGGTATTCTGCCATTAATTTTCAGTAAATCTAATCTGTTCTTGAGATGCTATTAAAATGTCAGTGGGATAGATTCAAATTTGTATTTTAGCTCTCATGGATTTGTTTCAATTTCAATCAGCTTCAACCTAGATTTACAATAAACAATTGATTATCTGTTCTGCAGTCAGTTTTGGCCTTGTTTTAGCTGTTGACATTCAAATTCTCCATCGTCTCTTTCATCAGATGTAATTAGTTTCAATTCTGTGTAATCCATCTAGAGAAGTCCACATATATAGCTTCCTTTTGTGTTGTTGAAAACTGGATGTGCCACCCAACAGGAGGGCATTGTTTATATCTCCACAGGGAAAGAGGGACCAGACTTCAACCTGGTGCTCCAAGACGTGAATGCAACAGGGATGAAGCATAAAGCAGGGAACCAATGGAGAGGCCTCAGGGGCGGCTCCAATCCCAACTCTGTGGACAGCCCCACTCCCTGCAGAAGAATTCACTTCAGAGGACAGCACTGAAGCTACAGCTCAGGGCAAGGGACATGCGTGATCAGTGAACACAAGAGCAAATGAAGTGGGAGTAAGAGAGAGTGGAGCACATCTTGGCCCACCAAGCCTTGAGGATGATGTTCCTGCTCAGAGCAGCCAATGCACAGAGAGGACCATAGGGCTGGCCCCACTATGAGATACAATGGCCCTCACTGACCCATAGTGGTCCAGGGGACAATACTGGAGATACAGTGTGAGAATTTCACCTGATCCGACCCCACCACACTGAGGCAAAACAGTAAGGGCATACAACAGAACAGCAAGGGGAACAGAGCAACGAAGTCCCCAGGGAATACCAAGAATAGACTTTGGGGCCAGGGTGTGACACCCCATCAGGCTCAACTGGAAAACACTCCTAAATGTCAACAAACAGACCTTGAACTATTTACAGGCTTTTCTTTCCTCTGTCGTTTTTTTAAGGACGTGTTGTTGTTGTTGCTTTGTTTTTTGTGCATATTATTATATCTGCAGGTCTGTCTAGATAAGATCAGCAGGGTAAATAATGGGACCAACAGTTCCGGGTGGGGGGGTCATGGGAGAGGGAGAGGTGGGGGAAATGAAGTGGGTGTTAACAACCCAGGGACAAGGGAAAAAGTGATCCAAAATCGGTGGCAAGGAGGGTGTAGGTGGCCTGGTAGGGTTAGATCAAGGGCAATGTAACTGAGATTAGTGCTGTCTGTATTGATTATACCTCAACATAAAGAAAGCAAAAGTCTTCACTTCTAGACCAGTAAGCAACATACAAGTGGAGAAAAGATTCAAAATGTCAGGGATTTCACTTCATTTGGATCTACATTCAATGCCAATGGAAGCAAAAGTCAGGAAACCAAAGGACATATTTCACTGGGCAGATCTGCTGCACAAGGCCTCTTTGAGTGTTAAGGCTATCACTCTGGGGACATTAGAGTACCTAACCTGAGTCATTGTAGTTTCAATGGCCTCAGATGCATGCAAAAGTTAGACAATGAGTAAGGAAGAGTCAATTCCTTTGAATGATGTTGTTGGTGAAGAATAGCGGGTATACCACGGATGGCCAGAAGAACAAGCATATCTGTGCTGGAAGAGTTACAGCCAGAATGCCCCTGTAAAGTGAGGCTGTATTTTGGACATGTCATCAAAAGGGAGCAAAACACTCCATGGCATGGGTTGGCACAGGGGCTGCAACGGTAGATTCAAACATAGGAAAGATTGCAGGGATGGCACAGGACCAGGCAATACTCTGCTCTGTTGTACATAGAGAGGTCACAATGAGTCAAACCGGACTTGAAAGAACATAACAACAATAATAACATAGTTTTGCAGCAATACCTTTTGACTTTTCCTCCAAGCATATATCAGTCCCTCGATTCAGATGACAAACTGAAAGAATTAAACAAAATAACTCAGGCCTCAAGTTGCAGTATTGTAAGATTGTCAGGGCAAAATATTGAATGATTCAGGAAACATCAAAAGAAGACGGAAAGAATACACAGGGTCACTAAGCCAAAAAAGAATTTGTGCATAACATTACAACCATTTCCAGAAGTAGCAGATGAGCAAGAATAAATGGTACTGTAGGAAAAATCCATCCTGCACTGAAAATATCCGTCAAAACCAAGGTCCGGTAACTAATGAAATATCAATGGAAATGTTTCAACAAACTGATGAAGTACTGGAAGCACTCACTCATCTGTGCCAGGAAATTTGGAAAACAGTTATTTGGTCAACTGATTGTACCCATTCCAAAGAAAGGTGACCCTGCAGAAGGCACAAATTAAGAACAGTATCATTGATATCACATGCAAGTAAAATTTTGCTGAAGATCATCCAACATGGTTTCATTGACAGGGAGCTGCCATAGGTTCAGGCTGATTGAAAAGAGGATGTCGAACAAGTAGTATCATTGCTAATGTCAGATGTCTCTCGGCTGGAAGCAGAGGGTAGTAGAAAGCTGTTCACTTGGATTTTGTTCACTGACTATGTCAGGGCATTTGACTCTGTGGATCATCACAAACTATGGATAATCTGGGGAAGAATGGGAATTCCAGAACACTTGTGTTTATCAGGAACCTGCTCATGCATCAAGAGGTCATGGTTTTTTTTTAACTGAACGGATGGTCTAAAATCAGGAAATGTGTGCATCAGGATGTATCCTCTCATCATATTTATTCAATCTGTATTCTGAGAAAATCATTAAAGAAAGTCGATTCGATGAAGAGGAATGCCACATCAGGATTGGAGGAAGGCTTGGCAGATGGCACGACCTTGCCTGCTGGAAATGAAGAGGACTTGAAGCACTTGCTGATGAAGAGCGAGGATTGCAGTGTGGATTACAACTCAGGGTAAAGGAAACCTAAAACTTCACAACTGGATCATAGAAACCATCACGTTAAATGGAGAAAAGGTTGACGCTGTCAAGGGTTTCTTGTTTGGGTCCAACCATCAATGTCCATGGAAGCATATGGTAAGAGACCAGAGAAGAAGTATAGCCAGAATGCTCCTTAGAGGCAACGATAATGAGACTTCCTCTTACATCCTTTGGACATGTCAAGAGGGACCATGCCCAGGAGAAAATATCATGCTTGGTAAAGTAGAGGGGCAGTGATAAAGAGAAAGGCCCTTGCTTGACAAGATAGATGGACACAGTGGCTGGAAGAATGGGCTGAAACATATGAAGCATTGAGAGGATGGTTCAGGACCAGGCACTGTTTTCTTCTGTTGTATGTTGGCTCGATATGAGTCAAAATTGACTTGATGCAATGTAACAACAACAATTTTAATGAAATGCATCGCATGAATGCAAGGTATCAATAATAGGAGAGACAGCATACCGAGAAGAGGGAGTTATGTGGGGATTTCCTGTTCTGGAAGAAAGGTGGTGAAAGCACTTGGTTGCAAATTGAAAGGTTGGCAGTTTGAAGCCACCTGTTGCTTCGTGGCAACGTACTTCTACAAAGATCTACAGCCTGAGAAGCCCCATGGGGAAGTTATACCCAGCCTTATTGGGTCCCTGTAAATAGGAATTGACTTAATGGCAGTGGTTTGGGAGTACTTTCTTCAGAATTTTTCTGGAAATCTCCTCATTAACTGCCGTTGAGTTGATTCTGATTCATACTAACCCAATAGGATAGGATAGAACTGACTGTAGCTCCTTACCAGAGTCAAAAGCCTGGTCTTTTCCCCCTGAAGCAGCTGGCTGCTGGTTTCAACCTGCAGCCCAACATAGTAACACTGCCAACCAGATTTCCTTGTAAATCTACAGCTGCTCTACAAAGTACCGATGCACTTCATTATTTAGAGCAGTTTTAAAAATTAATTTGATGGTAAAATATTGCAGTATATATTACTTAAGGTGGGCTTCTCAAATACAACCTTAGGTTATGTAAAGCAAACCAATCAACCAAAAATGAACCAACCAACAATCTCCAACAACAAAATGCTTGATTCCTATAAATTTTCCAGGGGGGAAAAGAAAGATCAGGTGAGACAGAAGTGGTAGAAGATGATAAAAATGCGATAGAGGAACTTCCCCCTTTGGGGGTTTCCACACTGGCTTGGAGGGTGTGGAATATTGGACCCTCAATAATGAAAGAGTGCTCAGAAGTCACTTCAAGAGGAGCACTCCTCCCATCTGGAAAAGGAGCGATGCAGTCATAGAATCAATGAGCTCTGTGTCTAGATCTTGGCTAACATAATTCCCTCTCTTTCCCAAACCACTTCCTTATTTAAGAAAGTGGCCCACACGAGGTCATCATTCCCAGAATACCTCTACTAGATAGAGATTAAATGAACTTTGCGAAGGTCAGATATGTGTGAGTATTTGCAATTCAGAATCCTGAAATCCGGAGATTGTGCTGTCCGTGGTGCTGCTGGTAGTAGTGGGATGCGGAGACCCAGAGGATGGGAAGTGGGGATCAGGAGCTCTCCAGATGGTCTAACCCTCCTTGTAGTAGATCACCTTTTCTTTTTTAAAAAACAGTTTGATTGGCACTTCAGCCACACATTGTACAAATCAATAATTCAATCATATCAAGAAGAGTTGTACAATCATTGCCACAACCAATTTTAGAACATCTTCTTCCTTGTAGTCAATGTTATTCATATAACTATTTGCTTTAATTGTGGCCAAAGTACACACAACAAAACATTATCCAATTTGACAACTTCTACATATATAAGTCTGTGCCATTGATGATACTCTGTGTTGTACAACTATTGTTGATACCCTTTTCCAAATAATTTAAAATAAGCTCAATGCTCCCTAAGCAAAAGCTCTTCCTCCTTCACACATTGTAACCATTGGTCAAGTTTGGTTTCTTTCTTTTCTTTTCCAAGTAGTTCTGGATATAATATTCACATATTATACACACCCATAGTTAAATAGCTTTTTAAAAGCGTTGTTTATAAATAATCACATCATTTCTTATTTACATCCTGCATTCATCGTTTGCTCCCCCACCCTCCTCACGTTCTCCTCCTCTGCCCGCCCTCCACATGTTCCTGATAAGCCATTTCATCAATTATGGTCTCTATGCATCCACTCCTTCTGTGCTTCCCAAGTCAGAAAACCCAACAGAAACAACAAACAACAAAAAGAAACAGCAAGAAGTCAAGGCAGAGAGTGATTTTGCTGTCATGTGGTCTTGCCTTCCCACAAAACTCAAGGGAATGCAAACCATGTTACCTCCCTTAACCAGCTTAAATGAGGTCTTTCATCCCATTACAGAAGGATCACAAAGAAGAGCTGAACCAATTAGGGTCAGTACAGCACTGATGAAACAGACAACTTTCCTCTAGTTCTTTAATGCTTCCCCCACACACACTATCATGCCCCCAATTCTACCTTACAAATCTGGCTAGACCTGAGCATGTACACTGGTACAGATAAGAGCTGGAAACACAGGGAATCCAGGACAGATAAACCCCTCAAGACCAATAATGAGAGTAGCGATACTAGGAGAGGAAGGGGAAGGTGGGGGGGGGGGGGAAGAAAGGTGGACTCAATCACAATTATCAAAATATAACCCCCTCCCAGGGAGACGGACAATAGAAAAGTGGGTGAAGGAAGACAGTGGTTAGTATAAGTCTTGAAAAAAATAATTTATGAATCATCAAGGATTCATGAGGGATGGAGGGTGATAGTGGGGAATAAGGAGATGATACCAAGGGCTCAGGCAGAAAGAAAATGTTTTGAGAATGAGGATGGCGACAGATGTACTGATGTGCTTGACACAATAGATATATTTATGGATTGTGATAAGAGCTGCACAAGCCCCCAATAAAATGATTTCTAAACAAAGAACCTGTCTTTATGGAGTACTGAGCCAAAGACCTGAGCACTTGCAGTTTTCAAGGGTGCAAGAGACCTGGATGCCATGAGGAACAGATACTGAGTGCTCATAACTGAATTCCCCTGCCCTCAGAGGCCGCTGAGACTAGTAAGTAGTGCCAGAGGATGCTTTTTCCCTAGCTCCCCTTCCCAACTTCCTCACCCTTTCTTAACAGCTGCTTTGTTTCTGTTATTTGGGCTTTCTCCAATTTTTTTGTTTAAACAAAGGTCTTTGTCTTCAAGAGGACACAGGATTAGCCACGCCTCTTTCATCTTGATTTCTCTGTCCTCCTGACCTGTGGGAAAGTCCTTTATGTGGTCTTCCCTGCCTGGAATTCACTTACCTAAGAACATCCATGAGCCAACGTACTGATGACATGAAGTTTAACCCCAAACACCTCAAACCAGGATTCCATTTTAAAAAGAATGCACTTTCCCTAATTTACCCAGCACTCGAGTATTTAACATGCTGCACAGGAATGAGGATGGGGATATACCAACCTATTCAACTAGTCATAGTTAGTTTAAATACGTATGCATGTTTAGAAAGAGGATTAAGGAAACAAAATGGGACTCTAAACAGGTATTTGCAAAGCCTAAGAGCGCTAGGCTTTCTATGGGATGGGAATTATTTTCATAATGATGGAATTATTTGGAATTCAGATTATGTGTCAAAGAAATGACAGAAAAACCTGTGAGAGCTGGAACCTGTGTAATGCAGAACCATGTCTGAGAGGAAAGCACAGAGATATCCCAGTAAAATGAGTGACAGAAATGTAATCCAAGGGGCACTCTGTAAAGGTTGGAAGACCTGGGAACCCCAGAAAAACAAGGCTGTCCCATTGAGTTCAAGCTCTCCCAGGTTTCACTGTCATATACAGAATCATTCTCAACCCCAGATAGCAATCCAAGAAAGTGGCTTTGAATTTCAAATTCCACCAGCTACCAATTTAATAATGACATGTAACATGTCACCCAAAGTTGCTGTGAGAGAGAACCAATGTGGTGGCCATGAGGAAAGGAGAGCGACGATACTTTTAGTCACATAATAAGTTGGCAAGTTTCTTGTGGCCCCTTGAATTCACTGGTATAAGCTCTACATCAGGATGCTCACTTGGCTTCATCGTACTTGAAGATTAAAATAAAGGCATTATGTCTAAATCCCAAAACAATAATAACAGCAGCAAGAAGTGAGATAAAGGCTTCATTTTATAAAGATTTCCAAAGATCATGCTGGACTCCCCCTTTCCGAAGATTACTCGGATTATTTAGCAATACAAAACACTTAGGCATTGTGTCTTTTCCTATGCATCTAGCAGTGGATCGGTGATAGGTAATGCTTGTGAATGTAGAACAACTGAAGAAGTCAAAGCCAGTGCGTAAAGTTTCACAACTTGTCATCCCAAGACGACAGAATGTTGAAGTATACACACGCATACAATCAATTTTGACTCCGGTTAATACGAAGGAAAGATATGTAAAATCAGCCTTGATAGCATAATAGAACTTAGACAATGTACATGTGTCCAATACTATATATCTCTGAGAGTCTATTGTCATTCGTGCAGGCTAACATTTACAGCACTTAATTCTAAGTGGTGATTGGTAGCCATTTGAAGTTTCACATCAATGCGTTACAAATAAGAGAAAATCTTTCTTCTTTCAGAAGTTTGAGAAAACAGTGCATTGCATGCATTATATGCATGGACATATAAATAAACTAGACACCCTAATTTTATGAATGAATGTAGCCAAACTCACTACTTCTATCACAAGACCTTTCTTTTGTGACTTCCTCGATATTTACAGCTGCCATGAGTTACAGGTAATAATTCTTAAGCCTCCTGTAAATCAAATACCTAACAAGTTACTTCCCCTAAACACTTTGCATAAGAAGTAGAATAATGTTTTGAGGATGATGAGGGCAATCAATTTACAAATGTGCTTGACACAGTGGATGCATGGGTTGTGATGAGCTGTATGAGCCCCCAATAAAATGATTTTTTTAAGTAGAATAAGCAATAACATGTGGACTTGCTCAGAGATTCCAGACGGAGTCTTCCCTCGTCACTACTACTTCGTGGTTTTGACAGCTTCGTAGCAATTCCTAGAGCTTCGCTGATGCCCCTTGAGCCCTGCGTGCTCTCCTCCAGAGAGGACGGAGAGAGCGCCCCCCGCAGGCAGACACAGGCGGTGCTGGGAACAGAGCTGTCCAGCCAAACGCAGGCTGGACGTCGGGTCCATTTCGCCTTGTGGGCAGAGCGAAACCTGCCCAACCACCTGCACTCTCTACCGGAGCCCTCCCCGCATTCCCCACCGGATGGCTCCCTGCAACTGCAACCTTTCCTTTTCCTGTTCTTTAAGTTATTCCCATTGTACAAGCACATTCAATGGATAGTAACGTGGCCATGACCCCGCCCCAACTTCTGCTCCCTAAGGCTGACGGGACAAAGTGCTTTTCACCGCGTCCATCTCCCCGTTTCCCCTGCTTCCCCTCCCGCGAGCTCCCTTCCCGTTCTTTCCCTCTCCTCAGCATTCTGGTCGCCTGGGTTTCCTGCTTTCGAAATGATCCCACCGCCCTGCGTGTTTCCCGGAAGGGCAAGTCTGGAGGAACTTGAGAAATTCGTCAGGAGGTCGAGGCAAGTGCAGTCACAGTGAAGTGAATCTGTGGCGGGCGTTGACCTCGGCGCCCGCGCCGGGTGGGGAACGTGATGGAGAATGCTGCCTTTGGTCCACAGACTGATCATTTGGGGGGTGCGGGGGCGGGCGGTGAAAGACGGCTTTTCGACGGCGAGCCTTCTTAAAGAGACTTCGGGTTTGTGAAGAATATACCTAGAAATGGTCCATTCCTACTAAGTAGATGTGCGTTTGTGATGGTTGGGTGGGGATGAATCACCTCAGAGGTCTGAGAAGCAGTGGTTCCACCACAATTTAAGAACCCCGTCCCGTTCGTTCCTATGGGTCCTGGCATTTTCTTCCTTTGGGGACATTCAGGAAGTGCCAATTCTGATGTCTTGCATCAGTTCCTAAACGTGTTTGTTTACCATCCCCCCTTTCAGGAAAAAATAACAACGCTGCTTTATAGGTTAATGTCAATTTACTTAACTATTTTCTCATTCATGCATTCTAAAAGAGAATAAAATGTTCCTGGCATGTTTTAACTCCAGAAATATTTCTATCCTATTGAAACATTATCTTTTTTCCCCAAGGAAGAAGCTTAGGGAAGGTAAACTTGTAGTCATCAGATCTGCGACAGGTGGAATTGTCTGGTCAATGAACATGGGGTTCAGACAAACAGCAGAAGAGCAACCTCTTTTGCTGATGAGAGACAAATCATTTTTAGAGGTTCTCAATATTAGAATCACATGGGAGATTTATAAAAATAAACTTGACCCACCCCGAGATTCTGACTGATGGGGTCAGAAAGAAACACCAGGAATTCTAAAGAGTCAGCGTGTAGGAGCATAGGCATGCTTCCTCTATTTCTTGCCTCTGATTCCAGTTTCGTCACAATGAATGGCCTGCTGGGGACTGGATTCTGATACAGAGAAGGGTGGAGGGCTCTATGTGGGAGGCATGATGGTACAGTTACACAAGTATGAAATTACACAACTTTGTACAAAGAGTTTCTCGGAGATTCTCCCAGTGTGAGTCTTTCTACCAGAGGCCAA
The DNA here is from genome assembly GCF_050624435.1 of Tenrec ecaudatus. Taxonomy (NCBI): domain Eukaryota; kingdom Metazoa; phylum Chordata; class Mammalia; order Afrosoricida; family Tenrecidae; genus Tenrec; species Tenrec ecaudatus. Next base: position 225,948,076 of record NC_134530.1, on the reverse strand, counting down.
TCCAGGTTCCTTCTGAGGAAGAAAGCCAGTCTCTAAAACTGTAGATTTAAAGATTTGGCCTTGGGATTTTAGGACATAAATACTAATCTTGAGAGACTTTATTTGGATGGACTACCTGAGTCTCCTACCTGATTGTGTCACTTCACGTAAAATCTTTCGATTTCTCATTATTCTCAAGTAAAGCCAAAATAGCTTTATATGACTCATAAAATTTATGATCAGGACTTCAGCTTCTTCATGTAGTCTCTCTGCTTCACCATATTGAACCCTCTGTACTTTCATCTGAATAAGACAAACCTGAGCTTTTTCCCTTAAACAAGCTGTTCTCCTACTTTTCTAACTTGTTTTTTCAAACCGACTACCACCACCTCTCTCTTGGCCAATTCTTACTCATCTTTCAGGTTTCAACAAAGAAATCATAACTGCTGGGAATCCTTCTGTACTTTCTAAGACTACTAATTACTTGCTCTAAATATTATTGGAGTTAGAAGGGAATTTACAGAGGTTGCTAAAAGTTCACACCACTCCTATTTATATCTATTAGCATTCAAAAATCACTGCCAAGTCAAAGCCACCTCATAGCCATCCTGTGAGACAGAGTAAAACTGCCCCTGTGGGTTTCTGAGTCTTTATGGGAGTAGAAAGCTCAGTCTTTATCCTACAGAGCACCTGGTGATTTTGAATTGCTGACCTTGAGGGTCACAGTCCAACTCATAACCACTCTGGCCACCTGTGCTCCCTACAGTTATTAGGACAGAATAGGCCTCTTTTCTCGTCGGCATGCTGAATCTTAAATGGACATTCATCCCTTGCCTACCCATGCCCAAATGTTTAGGGCTTGCTCTAAAAAAATTAGCTCTTTAATGTTTTCAATTTTTAAATATATTATTCCAGATTTTTTAAGTTTGAGAAACACCAATTAGGCATTTACTTTAGAAAAAATGGCTGTCAATCTACTTCTGAAAAGTTTGCCATCAAAAAGCCTAAGGAAGACAGTTCTACTCTGACATGCCATGAGTCCACGTCGATTGGACAGCAACTGGTTTGGGAAATAACCTTGATAAGGTTCATTCACGCTTCCTCATCTCATTGTAGATGGTCTCATTTATTGCAAGAAGTATTTCTGATCTCTCATGTCCAGGCCAGCTGTCCCTGCCATGTGCTCTCATCGCCCACTGGACAGCACCTTCACCCTGGACTTCTGCCGTCCAGGCGCCTTTCTGCTTCCCTGCAGTCACCTTTAGGTTGCTGCAGCACCCATATCTTTCTGGGATTGCTTCGTGAGCTGGAGGAGCATCAAGCAGGGCCTTGGCATGAGAACTAATTGTTCTTAGATTGGGATGAGAATTAAGGAGAAGCCCCTATCCGTGAACATATCAATATGTCTCTGATTCACCTTAGAGACATTGCCATTTAATATTAGAGAACATTATCAATCATCTCCCCGGGGCGTTCTATGGATAGTGTTGTTAATTTGGACAATAGTAAAGAATTCAATACAGTGGAGAAAAAGATTTTATACAAATCAGGCTGGCTACGGAGCACAGCACATGAATGGCTGACTTGTATGGATTAAATTCTCAAGTGGCTGGATCCTATTTACACAAACAATGGGGATTGGCGATAAGGCACAACTTTCTGTTTTTAAATCATTTTATTAGGGGCACATACAACTCTTATCACAATCCATACAAAAATCAATTGTTTAAAGCATATTTGTACATTCATTGCCCTCATCATTCTCAAAACATTTGCTCTCCACTTAAGCTCCTGGCATTAGCGCCTCATTTTCCTCCCTCTCCGCTCCCTCATGAACCCTTGATAATATATAAATTATTATTTTGTCATATCTTACACTGTCCAACATCTCCTTTCACACACTTTTTTGTTGTCCACCCCCCAGGGAGAAGGTTATATGTAGATCCTTGTAATTGGTTCCCCCTTTCCACCCCACCCTCCTTACACCCTCCCGGAATTGCCACCCACATTACTGGTCCTGAAGGGATCATCCACCCTGGATTCCCTGTGTTCCCAGTTCCTATCTGTACCAGTGTACATCCCCTGGTCTAGCCAGATTTGTAAGGTAGAATTGGGATCATGATAGTGGGGCGGGGGGGGGGGGGGAGAAGGGAGGAAGCATTTGGGTACTAGAGGAAAGTTGTATGTTTCATCTTTGCTACATTGCACCCTGACTGACTCGTCTCCTCTGCATGACCCTTCCATAAGGGAATGTCCAATTGCCTACAGATGGGCTTTGGGTCCCCACACCACACTACCCCCATTCACAATGATATGATTTTTTGTTCTGATGCCTGATACTTCATCCCTTTGACACCGCCTTATCATGCAGGCTGGCGTGCTTCTTCCATGTGGGTTTTGTTGCTTCTCAGCTAGAAGGCCGTTTGTTTACCTTCAAGCCTTTAAGACCCCAGATGCTTTATCTTTTGATAGCTGGCCACCATCAGCTTTCCTCACCACATTTTCTTATGCACCCATCTTGTCTTCAGCGATTGTGTTGGGAAGGTGAGCATCATGGAATGCCAGTTTAATAGAACAAAGTATTGCTGCATTGAGGGAGTACTTGAGTGGAGGCCCGATGTCCTTCTGCCACCTTAATACTAAACCTATACATATATGCACATAGATCTATTTCCACATCCTCATATATGTATTTATATATGCACATGCCTTTATTTAGACCTCTATATATGCCCTTTGACTCTTAGGCCGTTCCACTGTTTCCTTTTACTTTCCTCTTGTCCCACTATAATGCTCAGCCTTCTTTTGGGTTTCCTTCTTTTGGGTTTCAGTAATTCCTCTCGGTTACATTACCTTTGATCAAGCCCTACCAGCCCTCCTACACCCTCCTCACCACTGATTTGGATCACTTGTTGTGCCCTTGTCCCTGGGTTTGTTAACACCACTTCCTTTTCCCACACCTCCCTCTCCCGTGTCCCCCTGGAACTGTCAGTCCCATTGCTTTCTCCTCCAGATTGTTCATCCAGCCTGTCTTTTTTAGACAGACCTGCGGAGAAAATAACATACACTAAACCAAGACGGACAAAAACCAAGCAACAAAAGAAAACAACAACAACAAGTCAATGACAAACAAAACAAAACAACAAGAAAGAAAAGCTTGTAGTTAATTCAAGGACTGTTTGAAGGCACAACTTTCAATAATATTTATTGACAGTGGCAGAACCAGATCTACCAGATGAGTACATATTTTAATAAAGCAAGAAGGGCATTGAAATAGTAAACATAGAGTCTGACAACGGCCAGTTCTGCACCCTCAATATAGCAGTCATCTGCTTCTTCTTCCCCTCTGCAGTTTGGGCCGTAAGTCCCAGAGCTACTCCGACGAGTTTGAGGTAGTGCACGTCACGGGATTTCCACACTGAGTCCTTGGGGTGTGACCTTTACAGCGGAGGAGGCTGGGAGGAGATGGGGAGCTAATAACAAGGAGTACAGGAAGGAAGGAAATGTTCTACAATTGACTGTGGTAATGATTGTACAACTCTTCTTGATATGATTGAACGCTTGAATTGTAAGATATTTAGATATGTCCCAATAAAATTTTTATTTAAAAAAAGATAAATTCAAAGGTTATTTTTCTTGTGTTCTTTATTTTCTGTTTACATTCGAGTTAAAAAAAAAAAGATTTCCAGTGACTAATTCCTCTGTAGTGGACAGCCTGTTCCTTCTTTGTGCTCTGTTCCTAGTTTGGAAGCTCTGCATTTTAAAATACCACTGGCAAAGTTTCTAGCATCATGACAACACGCAGGCCATCATGGTACAACAAACTGACAGAAAAGTGGTGGATATAGAAGAAGGTTGGATATTGAATAAGGAGAACCTGTGTGAATTAGGATGTTGGTGAAGAATATTGAAAGTATCATAGGCTGCCAAAAGAACTAACAAATGTGTCTTGGAAGAAGTACAACCAGAATGCTCCCTAGAATGCAAGGATGGTGAGCTTCTGTCTCATGTACTTTGGACATATTGTCAGGAGAAACCAGTCCCTGGAGAAGGACATCCTGCTTGGTAAAGCAGAGGGGCAGTGAAGAAGAGGAGGCCCCATCAAGATGAATTGCCATGGTGGCTGCCATGATAGGCTGCAAGCATACGGGCACTGGTGAGGATGGGGCAAGACGGGGTGGTATTGCATGCTGGTACACATGACTCAGACTGACCGGAGCACACACAGCAACAGAAGCGACAATCAGGATAAATTTTCTTGCAGAGCACAAGATGATCACAGGAGCTTATGACGAAGACGTTTTCAGAAAACTGAAATTACATTGGAGAGAAAAAGGCCAGGAAAGTTCTATTGGAGAGTTTTTTTGTCCAATCACAACAACGAATCTGCTCATTCTTCAAAGGTAGCGAGAACTTTATTGAGAAACCTTACTGCATCCATCCCGCAGCTCTAAATTTCCCCTTTCACTGTTGATTTTGTGCCCTAAACTCAAAGACTTTAAAATGAGCACGACTTGAGTCCCCTGAGGATTCCAAAACCACCATTTAAACATAGCATTAATCAAAGTGTGTAGAATTCTCCATGGAAGGGTCACAGAGATGGAAATACCACATTCAGAAGGGTATAGACCAAGATGGAGGATACACCGAAAAACAATAGCTTCACATTTTGATGTTTTGTTTAATAAAGGATTTTTCTTTCTTTTTTTTTAAATTAAAAGATATGGAGCGCTTCAGGAATTTGCGTGTCGTCCTTGCACAGGGGCCATGGCAAGCTTCTCTGAATCGTTCCAATTTTAGTAGATGTGCTGCTGCAGCGAGCACTAATACAGGTTTTTGTTAATTTTTGCAATACTTTTAACTTCCCTCATACTTTAGTGCTGACAGTGTGTTATTGCTGTGACAGGAGGGAAAAATAAAGCTTTTTATACCCATCCCATATCCAAGGTATTTTTTATACATCTAAATGTTTTTTTGCTGTAGCATTGTCTTCTTTGTACAGTAAATGATTTTCTTCCTTATATTCTACTTAAAATATAAAGAGCATCTCAGTAAAGGCTAATTTAGAGTTGCCAGATTATTTTTTCACCCCAATAGCCTAACTATAGTGCCCAGTTCTGATCTGACTCTTGACTTCTCTGTCATTGATTTTCCTACCATGGACATCCTATGTACATGGACATATGTACATATCTACATGCGGATTAAGTCCCCATTCAGTTCTTATTTTCATCACACAGTGCAACTGTTAATCACATCTCTCACGACAGCCTGCCTTCATTTGCATGGTCCCCAAAGGAACCTGAGTGGCACAGTGGTTAAGCACTCGGCTGACCACGGAGATGTTTCTGGCTCAAACCCACCAGCCTCTCTGTGGGAGAACAATGCAGAAGTCTGCTTCAATAAGATTACAGCCTTGGGAACCCTATGGGCCAGTTCTACTCTGTTATACAGGTTGCTACCTGTCAGAGTTGATTCAACAGCAATGGGCTTAGTACTTTGGATCACACTTTTCCTTTAGAGCATTAGCAATTGTCCTCTCCTTCAGGACTGAGATGGGGAGCTCGCCTTCCAGCCCCATGCCTACCACTAACACAGACATCTGAGCGACATCACATTCTTCTTGAGACTTGTGTGTGTGTGCTTCCACGCTGGTATAAATCCTCTGTAAAGATGACAGCCTTGGAACGCTGGTGAGACAGTTCTACACTGTTCTGGAGGGTCCCTATAAGTCAAAATCAGTTTGATGGCAACTCACAAGAACAACAAAAGAAGACCTTTGAGCATATATAGAGGTCTAAATAAAGGTATGTACATATGTAAATAATTTATATGAGGATTGGGAAATAGAGCCATGTGCATATATGTATAGGTTTAGTATTAAGGTAGCAGATGGGCATTGGGCCTCCACTCAAGTACTCCCTCAATGCAAGAATACTTTGTTCTATTAAACTGGCATTCCATGATGCTCACCTTCCCGACACAATCACTAAACACAAAGCAGGTGCTTAAGCAAATGTGGTGAGGAAAGCTGATGGTGGCCAGCTATCAAAAGATAAAGCATCTGGGGTCTTAAAGGCTTTATGGTAAACAAACGGCCATCTAGCTGAGAAGCAACAAAGCCCACATGGAAGAAGCACACCAGCCTGTGTGATCACGATGTGTTGGAAGGATCAAGTATCAGGCATCATCAGAACAAAAAAATCATATCATTGTGAAAAAAAGGGAGAGTGCGAAGTGCAGACCCAAAGTCCATCTGTAGGCAACTGGACACCCCTTACGGAAGGGTCGTGCAGAGGAGACGAGCCAGTCAGGGTGCAGTGTAGCAACGATGAAACATACAACTTTCCTCTAGTTCCTAAATGCTTCCTCCCCACCCACTATCATGATCCCAATTCTACCTTACAAATCTGGCTAGATCAGGGGATGTACACTGGTACAGATAGGAACTGGGAACACAGGGAATCCAGGGTGGATGATCCTTTCAGGACCAGTGGTTAGGGTGGCGATGCCAGAAGGGTAGAGGGTGGGTGGGGTGGAGAGGGTGAACCGATTACAAAGATCTACATATAACCTCCTCCCTGGGGGACGGACAACAGAAAAGTGAGTGAAGGGAGACGTTGGACAGTGTACTAAGGACAAAATAATAATTTATAAATTATCTAGTGTTCATAAGGGAGTGGGGAGCAGGGAGTGAGGGGGAAAGATGAGGAGCTTATGCCAGGGACTTATGTGGAGAGCAAATGTTTTGAGAATGATGAGGGCAATTGATGTACAAATGTGCTTACACAATTGATGTATGTATGGATTGTGATAAGAATTTATGCGCCCCTAATAAAATGATTACAAAAAAAGAAGTTCTTTGACAAGATAAAGGGACACAGTAGCTCCAGCAAAGGCGCAGAGGTAGCAGCCGTGAGGGTGGCACAGGACTGGGCAGGGTGCGGCTCTGTTGTGCAGAGGGTCATGACCAGTCTGAACCGACTGGAGAGGACCTAAGAAAAACAACCAGAAGTTAGGGAGTGTTTGGGCTCTCGGATCTTTAACATCTCTTCCTGCATTTAAGAACTCTTTCTCGGCGCTGTTAAGATTGATCTAATGACATACCAAATGTAGGCAAGGATGTAGTGCACCTGAAACTCTCACACAAAGCATGTGGGAACATAAAATGGAATAACTACATTGGAAAAGAGGTTAGTGTTTCCTTAAAATTTAAACATACACTTGCCAGATGATGCATTAATCCCATTCCTGGGTATTTACCTTAAAAAATGAAAGCTTATGTAGATACAGGTATTTGTATGTGAACATGAAAGCCCATAGAGCTTCCTTGCTATAGCCCCAAAGGAAAAGCAACTCAAGTACATATCAGCAAATGGGTGAAAGGATAGAAACATTATGATTATAATGTAAGAAATTAAATTCTATTCAACAATAAAAGGAAGAAACTATTAATATGTGCTAAAAATCCAATCTAATGAAAATAGACCTATAGTTTTATAAGTAGAAATTCTGATTTATCCCAGCTTATCCAGTGAAATAATTTTGCTTCAAGGAGACAAATCTGAGGGCCTGTGACAACATGATTGAGCACACAAAATTGAACAGAACTCCAGAAATTAATAACAGATATTACATACACAATTCCTGAGTATTACTGGTTTGAGTAATGCTGACTAAAGGACATTTGTATTTTGTGAAACTTTTACTCACAAGCAATTTTTTTCATTTTAAAAAATAAGCTACAATCAGACAATACATTTGGATATTTGAACAAAAAAGGCTTTTCTCCCTTTTGGAAAATCCCTGTCTCACATCAAGAAAGACCGGTGCTTTCTGTAGGATAGTAAAGGAGTATTATAGATGATTCTGGGATTTCCATGACATGTAAAAAATACTAACACTCTTAGTTAATGTAGAGGAACAATGGATTGCTTTATTCTTATTTTTCAGTCCTTCTGAATTATCTTTTAGATCATGTATTTAGGATAGTCATATTGAAAAAAAAACAAAAAACAACAAACCCCCAACTTACTGCCATAGAGTCAGTTCTGCTTATAGTGATCCTACAAGACAGGATAGGGTTGCCCTTGTGGGATCCCAAAACGGGAACTCTTTATGGAAGTAGAACAACCTCATTTTCCCCTCTGCAGTGTAGCTAGTAGTTTTGAACTGCTGACCTTGCAACTAGCAGCCCAATGTGCAATTCACAACACCACCATAAATTAATTCATTTAATGATAAATTATACCTTCGAATGAAATCTTACCCTCATTAATATGTCAGACCGCTCGGGCAACAACATCATCTTTTAAAGTATTTGCTATTATACAGGCTTAGATATGGAACCAACTTTTAGAAACAAGTTCGTTGCTGTCCGTTCATTGCTGTCACCCAAGAATGTGTCAAAGACAGAGATTCTTGGATCTCAACCCAGTCCAAGTAACTCAAAAGCCTCAGGTGAAATCTGTGCTTTTGATGATATCCCCAGGTTATAATTTTCATATTGTCAGATGGGCACTAATACCTGAAAAAAACTTTAAGAGACCACGGAACACTTCAATCCTTTCCCTTATGCAGCAACATTCTCTCCACAGGGCTTTTCTTGCTCCTATTCGACTTGAGGTTTGTTCAGGCATTTCGTCATTGCTCGTTTGGGCACAGGGACAAAATGTGCTTATGTGCGCTTTCCACCCACTGGCTTTCCTATTTGCAACTACACATAGTGATTCTAATGCTACTTTGCCTGCTTGTCCATCTCTTTGTCCATCTCGGTTCTATGTTTTTAATTAATTTTATTATTTTTTTAAACATTTTATTAGGGGCTCATACAATTCTTATCACAATCCATACATATACATACATGAATTGTATAATGCACATCTATACATTCTTTGCCCTAATCATTTTTTTCTTTTCTTTTTTTACATTTTATTAGGGGCTCATAAAACTCTTATCACAATCCACACATATACATACATCAATTGTATAAAGCACATCTGTACATTCTTTGCCCTAATCACTCTCTAAGCATTTGCTTTCCACTTAAGCCCTCTTCACCAGGTCCTCTTTTTTTTTTCTTTCCCCTCCCTACCCGCTCCCCCCTCCCTCATGAGCCCTTGATAATGTATAGATTGTTATTTTAATTTTATTATTAACTCAAATTCTTGACCTATTTTCTATACTCACTGCTGAGTACAACCCCATTTGCTCACGTTCCTTACAAAATATACCAGACAAAACTGACTTCCATATTGTGCAGAGTAACCAGAGCAGAGAAACATGATACGATCATCTCTCTCCTCCTAAACTCAATGCTGTGGTAACGGGAAGCCAAGACACTACAAGTGATTCCATCATATTGTGGACTCACATTGACCAATTGGACCTTGATGTTATTCTTTTTCAATTACGCTGCTCTTCTGTTGTTGCTAAGTGTCTTCAAGTCATGTCAGACTCATAGCGACCCTACGTACAGCAGATTGAACCACCACCAGGTCCTGCGTTGCTTAAAAAAAAAGTCATTTCATTGGGGGCTCATACAAGGCTTATCACAATCCATACATATATCCATTGGGTCAAGCACATTTGTACATTTGCTGCCATCATCATTCTTAAAGCATTTGCTTTCTACTTCAGCCCCTGGTATCAGCTCATTTTCCCTCTTCCTCCCCACTCCCCCTTTCTCATGAACCCTTGATAATTTAAAAATTATTATTTTGTCATACTTTACACTGTCCGACGTCTCCCTTAACCCACTCTTCTGTTGTCCGTCCTCCAGGAAGGAGGTTATATGTAGATACTTGTAATCAGTTCCTCCTTTCTACCCCACCCTCTCTCCACCCTCCAGGTATCACCACTCTTACCACTGGTCCTATGGGGTTCATCTGTCCTGGATTCCCTGTCTTTCCAGTTCCCATCTATAGCAGTGTACGTCTTCTGGTCAGCTGTATTTGTAAGGTAGAATTGGGATTATGGTAGTGGGGAAATGAAGCATTAAAGAACTAGAAGAAAGTTGTTTCATCGTGGCTACACTGCACCCTGACTGGCTCATTTCCTCCCTGTGATCCTTCTGTAAGGGTATGTCCAGTGGCCCACAGATGGGCTTTGGGTCTCCAGTCTGCACTCCCCCTCATTCACAATGATATGTCTTTTTTTGTTCCTTGATGCCTGACACCTGATCCCTTCAACATCTCATGATCACACAGGCTCGTGTGCTTCTTCCATGTGGGCTGTGTTGCTTCTCAGCTAGATGGCTGTTTGCCTTCAAGCCTTTAAGACTCCAGGCGCTTTATCTTTTGATAGCTGGATACCATCAGCTTTCTCCACCACATTTGCCTATGCACCCATTTGTCTTCAGGGATCATACTGGGAAGGTGAACACACAATGATAGGAATTTTTGTTCTTTGATGCCTGATACCTGGTCCTTTCAACACCTCGTGATCACACAGGTTGGTGTGCTTCTTCCATGTGGGCTTTGCTGCTTCTCAGTTAGATGACTGCTTGTTTACCTTCAAGCCTTTATGACCCCAGATGCTATATCATTTGATATCCGGGCACCATCAGCTTTCTTCACTACATTTGCTTATGCACCCATTTGTCTTCAGCGGTTGTATCAGGAAGGTGAGCATCATGGAATGTCAGTTTAATAGAACAAAGTATTCTTGCATTGAGGGAGTACTTGGGTGGAGGTCCAATGTCCATCTGCGACCTTAATTTTAAACCTATAAATATATGCACATAGATATATTTCCCCATCATCATAAGTAAGTATATTTACATATGTACATACCTGCATCTAGACCTTCACAAATGCTCTTTACCTCCTAGTTCTTTCCTCTATTTCCTTTTACTTTCCTCTTGTCCCACTATCATGCTCAGCCTTCATTTGGATTTCAGTATTTCCTCTCAGTTACATTACCCTTGCTCAAGCCTCTTACACCCGCCTCACCACCTATTTTGGATCACTTGCTGTTCTCTTATCCCTGAGTTTGTTAGCACCACTGCTCTTAAGCTATATTAATTTTCCTGTTAAACTTTTACATTTGAATATTTTTAAAAAACATAATGAAGTACCAATGTTTACAGTTTTACTTGTAACTGGTAATATTTTTTCATTTTAGATTTCACCTAATGTTTAAAAACAAAAGCACACTGCCACCAAGTCAATTCTGACCCAATATGACCCTAATGGGCAGAATAGAACTATTCCTATAGGTTTCTGAGACTACAATTCTTTATGGCAGTAGAAAGTCTCATTTGTCTCCGGTGGAGCAGATTGTGGTCTTGAACCATTGACCTCGTGGTTTGCAGCCCAACTCATAACCAGGGCTCCTTAACATTTCCCAAGGTCAATATTACTTTGGATCCTCTATTTCAACCAGCTCTGGCTATTCATTTCTGCTTATGTCATTCAAATATAATGCACCTGCCAGCAATGAGTCTTCCAAGTCAGTGAGAATGCTAAAAACGTCAGGCTTCTATCTGGGGTGAATATCAATTGTTAGAAGAATTATTTTGTAAGGATTAAAGTGGAAATAAAATTAATTTAGATACAAACTCATAGATGCTGCATATGCTTCAGAATAGTGTTTGGTAGTTGTTGAATCATATCTCTAAACATGTGACCTTCAAAGGGGTTTTATTTGTTCCACCTATATATAGTTGGTCAGAGGAATCCTGATAGCGTAATGTTTAAGCAGCTGCTAACACAATCATCAGCGGCTCAAACACACCAGCCTTTCCATGAGAGAAAGATGTGGCAGTCTACTTCCGTAAAAATTACAGCCGACAGTCTGAGATGTTCACCTGCCTGGCACAATCGCTGATGACAATGGGTGCACAGGCAAATGTGGTGAAGAAAGCTGTTGGTGCCTGGCTACCAAAAGATATAGCACCTGAAGTCTTAAAGACCTGAAGATAAACAAGCAGTCATCTAGCGGAGAGACATGAAAACCCACATGAAAGAAGCACACTGGCCTGTCCCGACTAGATCACTGACGACAAAGCGGGTGGATAAGCAAAAGTTATGAACAAAGCTGATGGTGCCCAGCTATCAAATGATATAGCATCAGGGGTCTTAAAGGCTTGAAGACAAATCAGGAGGCCATCTAACTAATAAACAACAAAACCCACAAGGAAGAAACACACCAGCCTATCCCAACACGAACGCTGAAGACAAAGCAGGTGCAAGGGCAAGTGCGGTGAAGAAAGCTGATGGTGCCCAGTTGTCAAAATATATAGAATCTGGGGTCTCATAAGCTGGAAGATAAATAAGGGGCCATCTAACTGGAAAACAACAAAGCCCACATGGAAAATGCACAACAGCCTGTGAGATGACAAGGCATCGAAGGGATCAGGTATCAGGCATCAAAGACAAAAAAAAAAAAGATCATAGCATTGTGAATGAGGGGGAGTGCAGAGTGGGGACCCAGGACCTATCTGGGGGAAATTGGACACCCCCTTGCAGAAGGGTTGTCGGGAGGTGACGAACCAGTCAGAGTGCAGTGTGCAATGATGAAACATACAATTTTCCTCTGGTTCTTGAATGCTTCCTCCCCCTCATTATCATGATCCCAATTCTACCTTACATAACTGGCTGAACTGGGAGATGTACACCGGCATGGATAAGAACTGGAAATACGGGGAATCCAGGACAGATGAGACCCTCAGGAACAGTGGTGAGAGTGGCGATACCAGGAAGGTAGAGGGAGGATAAGGGAGAAAGGGAAATCAGATGACAAGGTCTACATGTAACCTCCTTCCTGGAGGACGGACAGCGGAGAACTGGGTGAGGAAGACGTCAGATGGTGTAAGATATGATAAAATAATAATTATTTGTAAATTATCCAGGGTTCGGGGGGAGGGGGGAACCGGGAGGGAGGAGAAAATGAGGGGCTGATGCCAAGGGCTCAGGTGGAGAGTTGGTGTTGTGAGAATGATGATGGCAGCATATGTACAAATGTGCTGGACACAAATGATGTATGTACAGATTGTAAAAAGAGTTGTATGAGCCCCTAATAAAATGATTTTTTAAATTACAGCTGAAGCGACCTTATGTGGACAGTTCTAATCGATCCTATTAGTTCTGACAGGAGTCAGAATTAGCTGTGAGCTGGAATGGACTCAATGGCAACAGGTATGGTACAGTTGGTGAATCTTATGACTGTTTCACATTAGATCTTCTGTGGTTGATCTAACTTACATAATTAACTTTACTTCCTCCCTTGCGCCCCATGTGTTTTTCTTAAGCTCTCATAAGAGTTCCCATAGGAAATAGGAACCAGGGTACATTGCACTTACTTTTCAATTCTTCTTTTTCTGATCTTTCTTACATAAAGGAGGGTTTATGGGGGGGGGAGTCATTTTAACAGTGTTATTGGTATACAATGAATTGGTGAAGACGTATCATATAATTGAAACATGCAATCAAAATAAGAATAGTGCAATTATCACCATAATCAATGCCAGAACATTTCATTCTTTCTTATATCCATTTACCCCACCCCAACCCCACTTCCTCTACCAAGATAATTATTAATCCAGTTACTGTCTTCATAGATTTACCTATCCTGGATTTGACATGCAGACAATCATAGAAAACACAAATAAACAACAACAAAGACAAGACAAAACAGAGCAAAACCTCAATCAAAAAGAATGAAGAAAATATAAAAAACCGAACAAGTTTAAATGGGTCAAAAGGGAGATTAAATGATAAGGTGTTACATTTTCACCTAACTATATCTGCCATAATTAACTTTATACTGTTCTCTGTCTGATAGCAAGGCTGCTCGTATCTCTGAACTATAGTGAGAGGGGATTCCCCGGAGGCCTAATCCGTATGAGGCCCCTACAAATGCACATGCATTTTGGGCTTCCACTCTCTTCCATAACCTTCTATACCATTCCCTCCTTCAGATTTGGAATTATGTATAAGCCTTGGATCACACAGGCCACTGTGTTCCTTTCATGTGAACTTAGTTGATGTCTCATTTAGGTGACTACTTGTTTTAAGCAAGCCACCAAGACCCCAGATGCTCTTCTTTCTCATAGCTAGGAGCCACTTGCTTCTTCACCAAAGCTTGCTATAGCATCCATACCTTCAGAGATCTCTTTATGAAGACAAGTATTGAGGAGGACCATATCATAAGAACCAACTGTTCTCAGATTAGGGTTAAGTGCAAGTCCCAAATCCATCATTACCCATAGAGACATCATGATAGAGAACATTATAAGTCATCCACTAGGGCATAAAGTAATGTTATGGATATTGTCATTAATTTAGCCATTGACATAGAATTTTAAATATTGTTGAAAAAAGGAAATTATATATATATAACTATAGTCCATCTTTTCAGATTACAATACATAAATTGCTGACTTGTACAGATTAAACTCTTCAGTGACTAGACATTATTTACATGAACAATGGAAGTTGGTAATAAGGCAAAACTTTCAGTAATATTCACAAATGCAGGATCATGCCTACTAGACATGTCATAAGAAAGATTATTAGAGCATTAAAATGGTTGTTATATGGTAGTCCTGGGATACCAATCATTGAATACCCTCAAAGGAAAAGATCTGAACAAAAGTCCAATGACCACCAATTTCATTACTTTAAGATAGCAGCCATCAGCTTCTTCTCACAGGGTGTTTCAGCCTTTAGTCACAGGCAGTATGTCAGTTCCTTAAATCCGCTAAAGGCCAGTTTGAAGTAGGGCCTAGTTTGCTTAGTGGAGTTTCCACATCGAATCCTTTTAGTGTGGCCTATGAAGGATGGTGCTCCTCAAATTGACAGAGTCTAAAGTTCCAGTCAAAGTCTGTAATACACAGCTGGGGTCACCAAGGCCTGGGCAGACACTAGTCAGAAGTGTCCAATTAGGAACACAGTGCCAGGTATATTCTGCCTTTGGATCCTATATAATTATTGTTTTCCCCAAGAAGAGGCTGTTCTACCTGGTTTATGAACAAACAGACATGTGATCACCTTCTCTGAGACTTGACTTGAATTTCCAGTAAGGTTTGCTTATTACTCTGGCAGGAAGGGGTGTCTGTTGATTTGGGATGGCAGTAGAACACCCCAAATCTGCTGTATGGCAGAAGCTGAATGGTTTTCTCCCTCCCCCAATCCTGAAAGGCTGACCTTAGCTGAGGTGAGATTTCCTCTGTAGAAGTGGTTTTTAAAACGTACATATGAAGAGGGTGATAAATGGTTCGTGGGCACCGGGTGGGCTTTCTGCCTTGTTACTTGCAATGAGGATTAGATGATTACATAATCTGAGAGCAGAAGCCTGACTTTGTCTTGATATTTATCTTTATAGCAGTGAGCTCATACAATAGTTGTCCTTTTGTGGTTAACTAACTTTACTCAGTATAATAATTTCCAGATCCATCCATGCCATGATCCCAGGTCCGTTCATTGCTGTTTTCAGGGGTGTGTCGTATTCCAAGGAGCCCTGGTAGTGTAGTCATTTTGAGTTGGGCTGCTAACTGCAAGGTCAACAGTTTGAAACCACTAGCTCTTCCCTGGGAAAAAGGCAGGGCCTTCTATGAAGAGTTACAGCCCTGGAAACTCAGAGAGACCATTCTACCCTGTCCTATAGGGTCACTATGAGTCATCACTGACTTGATGGCAGCAATTTTTAGTGTTTTTGAATACTATTCCATTGTGTGTATGTACCCGTTTCTTCAACCATTCTTCTGATGAGCATTTGAGCAGTTTCCAGCTCCTTGCTGTTGTGAACTGTGCTGCAATGAACACGAGAGAGCACGTGTCTGTTCGTGGTCTGTCTCTTACTGGGTTGTATGGTGTTTCTATTCAGTTGCTGTAGGTAGCACTATATCACTTTCTATAATTGCTGTACATATTTACACACCTACCTACCAGCAGTGTGTAAGAATTCAAGTTTCTCCATACTGTTGTTGTTCTCAACGTTTTTTTAATTGGTTATCATTGTGGTTATAAGATGATGTCTCATCCTTGATTTTATTTGCACCTCTTGGATGGCTAGTGACCTTGAACATTTCCTCATGTCCTTGCTAGCCAGTTGAGTGTTGTCCCTTATGAATTCTCTATTCATATCCTTTCCCACCTATTAATCGATTTTCTCTTCTTATTGAGGTATTGCAGAATTCTATAGCTTTTAGTAAGTAGTTCCTCGTTTGTCATTGCTAATGACTTTTTACCAATCTATGGGCTAAGGTGAAGCCTGTTGATGTGCATTTGTCTTATTTGTAATAGGTCCCAGTCCCCTATTTTATTTTCCATTGTGTGTGCTTTCTTAATGACACATGGTTGTCTGTGTATGCTCTACAAAACAATCCTCACGTTTGTCCCAATTTTCTCACTGATGATCCTTGTAGCTCTGGGGTTTGTTTAGCTTCGGGTTTCTTATCCATGTTAATTTCATTTTTGTGCATGAAGTGAGGTATGGGTCCTGCCTCATTATGCTGTGGGTGGACATCTAATATTTCCAGCACCATTTACTGAAGAGGGTTTCCCTTTCCCACTTAATGCTTTTCACTCTTTTGTCAAAAATCAATTGCCTGCAGGTGGATGCTTTTATTTCTGGGTTTAAAAAAAATCCTATTGCAATGTGTTTATCATTGTACCAAAGGCTTGTACAGTTTGTATACAAGGGATGTACTCTCAGGGGATCCACCAGTCTCTCTCAGAGCAGAAAATCTGGTCTTTTTAACGATTTAAAATTTTTCCCCTACATTTTTCTCCCTTTGTACCCTGGATCTTCTATTGTGATCCCAAATCAGAGTACTTTGTCCAGATTTTATTTTAGACAGCGGATAGGTAAAATAATGGAATTTTCTTAATATGCTAGTGTCAGTCACTAACCGCTCGTTGCTGTTGTTGTTACGATGCCGTAGAGTCAGTTCTGACTCTATGCACAGCCGAATGAAGCATTGTGAGGTCTCAACCTAGTCTCAAAATTGTTCTTGCATTCGAGCCCAGTGTGCAAATACATCTTATGAAGGCTTTCCTCTTACTTACTTGGGCTTCAATTTGTTTATATAGTCTGCGACCCCTTCTTCTAGCATTCAGACTTGTTTCACTGAAATTTCTGTCTCCAAAAGCTCGTGGTGAGAAGGTAGAGAATTCAAGGGCAGGTCAAATACGGAACATTCAGCCACCTGTCAGGGCAATGGATTCCACCCTTGGCTAACTGTGAGAATCAGTTGAGAAGCTTTTTGCTTTTTTTTTTTTAATATACAGATTCCCACACTGCTTCTGAGACCTAGTGAATAAGGGGATCTGTGGGTAAATTCTGGTCATTTATAAATTAAAAAGCTCCCCAGGTGATGCTGAGGATCAGTCAAGGCTGTGAACCAGCCATAAGAAACTGGTAAATGAGTAAATTTGAATGCCATTGAACGGAAGTGTGACAGACTAAATATAACTTCTACAGTTGATACCCACCAAAGAAAATATGTAAATGAAGTCTATGAGAATGAATTCAGGTACTGGCCGTGCAACTCTTTCCCTAATGGACTTATTTCTTAAATTAGTATAAGTTACCTAGTTTGAAAATCGTAAATGCCATTGCATTGAGTTTGAAGAGTGATGGCAACGTTTAGCCTGACTTTAAGTAGACACGTCACATTAACTACTCTCAGGGTGACTTCCTGGACACTGTTGTTATTTCCTTAGTTGCCATGGAGCCAGCCCTGGGCGACCCCGTGTGTTACATAACAGAACTGCTTCTTTAGGGCTTTCTGGGCTGTTATCTTATAGGAGATCTTGAGGCCTTGACTTTGTACTGCTGCTGGGGATTGAACTCTCAACCCTGGCTTAACAGTGGAGCGCAAATAATTTACTCCACCCAGAGACCTAGACATTGTTATATTCAAATAACGCAAATTTTCTAATTCAAATATCCTGCTCTCGGTCTAAGATCGTCCCCTATAATCCCGTTTACCTACTCAGTTCCTCCCTGTGGATCTTTTCTTTTTTTCTTTTTAACTTCACTGGGACATTTTGACTCTCTATTAATCAATGACTACTCTTTTTTTGTTTCCTTCCCTAAATCATCTAGCAGCTATAAACCAAAAAAATGAATAACACATCTGCCTTTAGCATAAGCTCTTTTGCCCATGTGCTTTCATATCAGAAGGGTTTAGAAAACCCCAATCTTAAATTAACGCTACTTTGTGCTTTCTCTGTTCCTGAACGCTGTCATAGGACATCATGCCACACGTCACTCTGGTGGCACGATAAATCCAGGGTAACCAATTTCAAAAGGGTTCTCAATCTTGCATGGCAAAGAAGTTTGTTCTTCTGGTTCACTGACGTTCCCAACGGTCACTTCATACCTTCTTAACATTCCTTAACCCCTTTAGCGCACTGCCCCCTCCTGCCTTCCCACTCACTACGCAGCCAGTCACCAAGACCACTGAGACCGCCAAAGATACTCTCCCCATACCTGCCACAATCCCACAAGCCTCCATCTGCACACTCTTTGTCCATCTCCCCTCCTGGCTTTTTTATCTAAGGTCAAGAACATCTGGGGTTCTGTTCCCACCCGACTTTTTTCAGAAAATCTTACACTACCAATTCATTTCCTATCAGATCCCACTGCTTCCTCACACTGGTTCGCTGTATGCTAACATCTAAACATACAAAAACATCTTTCACGTTTTAAAAAGTCTCTTGTGTTCAGACATCCTTTGGACACTTTCAGAATCATACTTTTTTAACCACCTAAAGAGTTTTAACCTTTTACCGAGGTGCCATCATTTTCAACGTGTTTTACTCATACCCAGCCTGCTCCAGTCTGACCCCTTCCTGTCTCGCTCCAACAAGTGTTTCTGCCCCTGTGGGTTTCAGAGACTGCGAGTCTCCCCAGGTGCAAAAGCTTTCTCTTTCTGTGCAGTATGCTTTCCCCGCCTCCCTGTTAGAGCCCGACCCCTCAGCCACCTCCTAGTACCAAACCCAACGGATGCTTTTCTATCTATTCTAAGTCCAATTTGACATTGTTAACCTCTCTTTTCTTCCTGGATGACTTTGTTTAGCTGGTTTGCACAGTAATAATATCTACTAGCTTTCTATTTAACTCCCTGGCCTTATTTTCTGTATATAAAAGTTTTTTTTTTTTTAAAAAAACCACACATTTCCCTCATTTTCTTGTCCTTAAATGAATTTCTCTAGGCTCCATTCTTTTTAAAAATCATTTCACTGTAGACTCTTATCACAACCCATCCATTCATCCATTGTATCAAGCACATTCATATATTTGTTGCCATCATCATTCTCAAAATATGAGCTTTCTACTTGAGCCCTTGGTATCAGCTCCACATTTTCCCCCTCCCTCCGCACCCCTCCCTCATGAACCCTTGATAATTTATAACTTATTATTTTGTCATATCTTACACTATCCGACATTTCTGTTGTCAGCCGCCCAGGGAAGTAGTTATATGTAGATCCTTGTAATTGGTTCCCCCTTTCCAACCCACCCTCCCTCCATCCTCCTGGTATTGCCACTCTCACCACTGGTCCTGAAGGGATCATCCATCCTGGATTCCCTGTGTTCCCAGTTCCTATCTGTACAAGTGTACATCTTCTTCTCTAGTCAGATTTGTAAGGTAGAATTGGGGTCATGAGAGTGGGTCATGGGGGAGGAAGCATATAAGAACTAGATGAAGGTTGTATGCTTCATCATTGCTACACTGCACCGACGACGGGCTCTTCTCCTCCCCGCGACACTTTGGTAAGGGGATGTCCAGTTGTCTAGGCTCCATTCGTATCTGTTTCCACAGCCAAATAAATGTATAACCAAGTACATGTAGTTGATTTAGAAATGCTATATCCGGCTTGTCTGTGTCTTCTGTGCCTAAAAAATATCCATATTATTTTGCATCTGTGTGATACTTCAACCTCGATGCATCAAACGTTGAACTAGCAGGCTTTCCTCCAGTATGTGTTTGTTCTCTTCCAGGGTTTTCAAGCTCATGGAATAGTACCACCACCCAAGACTGAGATAGTGATACCAGGAAGGGGAGGGGAAGGGGGAGGGGAAGGGGAGGGGAGAGGGGGAACCAATCACAATGGTCTATATATAACACCCCTCCCGGGGGGGGGGGGGGACAATGGAAAAACAGCTGAAGGGGGACATCGGTCAGTGTAATATGTGAAAAAATATATAAATTTTCAAGGGTTCATGAAGGAGGGAGGGGGGTGAGGGGGAAAATTAGCTGATACCAAGGACTCAAGTAGAAAGAAAATGTTTTGAGAATGATGATGGCAACATATGTACAAATGTGCTTGACACAATGGATGCACGTGTTGTGATAAGAACTGTCAGAGCCCCCAATAAAATGATTAAAAACAACAAAGGAAAGTACCACCATTCATGCAGCTGCATAACTTAAACATCTTGGGTTTGTCTATACATTACTGCTTTTCACACTAGTATTTAATGCATCGTTGAGAGTCATGTTTTTTGTAATTATCTTTCATATTATTTGTAACTACCATTTTTATCAATTCACACTTTTCATATCTTCTGTTCACCCTACTTCAAGTTACCCCATCTCTAACTTGAAAAATAAAAACACTAGTTTTTAATTGATTTCCTTTCAACTCTAGTTCCTTTCCCATTCTAGCCTGTAAAAAAATTTTTATGGTGAAAATGTGCACATCAAACACTCATCAGTACAACTTCCACTTTACAATTCAGTGACGTTGGTCTTCTTCACGCTGTCACACTGTGATGGTTATCCTTTTATAAAATACTCCACTACCATTATCAAATGTCTCCTAAATGAAAACGCCCCCTTTCTCCACTCTCACATCTTTGGAAACATTCATTGTCTTTGGTTTTTAGATACTTACTTATTTCATTAAATGACAGCACACAGTATTTGTCCTTCTGCAACTGGATGACATCACTCAGCATACTGTCAAGCTTCATCCCTGTTGGAGCATGCATCCAAACTTATTAAATACTTTAATTGGGGGTTCTTACAACTCTTAAAACAATCATCCATTCATCCATTGTGTCAAGCGCATTTGTACATATGTCGTCATCATTTTCAAAGCATTTTCTTTCTACTTGAGCCCTTGATATCTGCTCAAACTTATCCTTTACAGCGGAATTATATTCCATTGTTGGGTCATACCACATTTTGCATATCCATTCCTCTGTTGATGAGTTTTTTTTCTTACCTTTAAGGTATTGTGTCAACTCTCCAGTAACTATTGGAGGATAGCCTTCACTTCTGAGTGATTGGAAAACAACAACAGCGAACAGCACCACCAGTCATTCCATTGTTAATACTGGGATTCTGGGCCATATGGAAATTCTATGTTCCATTTTTTTTTTTTTTGAGGAATTGCCAACCTCTTTCCACAGTGGTTGCACCTTTTTTTCATTACCACCCGCAAAAGAAGCCGTTTCCAGAATCTCCTCAGCCTTGCCAACGTTAGCTGTTGGTCTGTTCTTGTCATTAGCATTCGAATGGCGGTGGAGATGGCGTGGCTAACGACTAATGAAAATGACCTTGAGCATCTGGACACTGCTATGGAGTGTTAGGCAGCTGACTCATGTGTAAGCTGTTTCAGAAAGTGTTGCATGTGGACCCTTCTATGGCGCATACTCTGTGGGCAGCTGACTAACTCATGTGTAACCTGTTTCAGAAAGTGTTGCATGTGGACCCTTCTATGGCGCATACTCTGTGGGCAGCTGACTAACTCATGTGTAACCTGTTTCAGAAAGTGTTGCTCACTAATGTTTGAATGACAAGGGAGAGACAAACCGGAACAACTTATGGAAGTACATTCTGTTGTACGAATCTGTGTTTCCATCTGGCACAAGAGTCATCTGTCTGGATAACTTCCTGTAATACTTTTGTTGGAAAATATGCTACAGTTAATTCCTTCAGCTTTAGTTTGCTGAAAAAGTGTTTTTTCTGCATTAAAAAATATATTTCTCTAGGTGTAGACTTTTAAATCAACATTTTTTTCCTGCAGTACTTAAAAACAATCATTTATCTTTTTATTCTAGATTTTATGCTATCAAAGCCAGGGACCATAGAGTTTCGTGGTAATAGCCCACATATTTGAATAGTGCCCATAATGCATTAGGTCCTTAAAAATGGTGGTTTTTCTTGTTCTTATGGGGCTTTTTGGTTTAATTTTAACTTTTTTCAATGCAGTACTTCTTGTTCTCATTGTTTCTGACAATAAACGGTGCTTATTCTTATAAGTCTTTAAAGAAATGTATTTTCTCTGGTGGCTTTTAAGATTTTCTTTTTATAATTGGCTTTAAATAATTTGATTATAATATGCCTCAGTGTACTCCCCCCCTCCCATATTTCTTGTGCCTATAGTTTGGGGAGTTTCTCTGATCTCTGTACTATAGTTTTAAAAACTGATCATAATTTTGGTCATTATTTCTTCAAATAGTATGCTCTATCCTATAGCCCCTTCTTTAAGGACTCTACTTATGTGAGTGTCAGACCGTGAAAAGTTAACGCCAGCTCCCGGATGCTCCGCTTTCCTTGTGTTCTGTCTCTCTGAGTTTTCATTTTGAATGAGGTTCCTTTGCTATATCTTCATATTTACTAATCTTTTACTTGACACGGTCGAACCTACTGCCAGTACTGTTCAGTGCATTTCTCATTCAGACATTGTAATTTTTACCTCCCAAATCTTCAACTTTGGTCTTTTTCATATCTTCCAGGGTTTCACTTTTGGGGACAACAGATGGAATATAGTTACCATTATTGTTTGAGTGCTGTTTTGACAGGATACTTGCTGTTTCTAGCCTGTATGTTGGTTCTGAGTAGGTTCTGATTCATTTCTTTGCCACCTCATCACAGGCAGTATTTTCTTGCTTCTTTACATGCCTACTAATTTTAAAATTAGATGTTAGACATTTACCCTTTGAAATGTTAGACTCTTTATTGTATGTCCTGTAAATGTCCACGAGCTTTTCAGGGCTGCCGTCAGCTTACTTGGAAAGAGTTCGATCCTTTTGGGTCTTGCTTTTAAGGGTGAAATAAGAGCAGTACTAAATAGAATGCTAATTTTCTCATCACAAAGCCAACATTTTCTCGGTGTTCTACCTACTATCACAGGAACCTTGAGACTTCTCATCAAGATTGTGAAAACAGACCTATCTCTGGTCTTCTGTAATTTACAGGCATTGCCACAGCTACTCATTGTGAGCGGCTCCACCCCTTTGGCCACAGGTGTGTTACTTATGTGCATATACTGATTAGTATTCAGATGAATACTCCAGGTAGGTTTCAAAACTCCCCTTTTGTGCAGCTCTTTCTTCTTCGTGCCTCTGTCCTGTGAATCCTACCTGTCTCTGTCTCCCTAGTCTCTCAGCAGTGTCTTTTCAATTCTGGAAATTCATTGCACTCCACGGGGCTTCTTCTTCTTGGGCAGCAACCTGGAAATTATTTCAAGACAGTAAGGTGGGCAATCACAAATCCCATCTCACTGGCTTCCCTTACTTCTCCTTTCATTGTCTGGCATCCAGTGTCTTCCAAATCATTGATTCTTACTTTTCGTCCATTTTTTGTTGTTGTTCTTGTTACTGATACTGTGCAATCCACTTCCGCTCACAGTTCTCAGTTTCTATGGACATAAATTGGAAAAGTAAAGTTAAAATTAGTTCATGCATACTATAGCTTCTCTCAGATGATGCATCTAACAGACTCCAGGGAGCTGGTATAATTGGAGACTAGCTGCAGGTCCTTGTTGTTAGTTGTCATTCAATTAGCTCCCGGAGTTGAGGTGAGAATTGATAAGGATCAGCATTCTCCTACAAGTTTCTACAAATAAAACGAGGTTGATTTATTTTTGTAGGAGAAGAACAGTAGCTTCAACTGGCAAAGGAGAATCGGTAAAATCTAGAAGTTCCAAGTTCTCAGCTTCATTGGAATCTGACAATGTCCCCATCCCAACAATCACGGTCTCTCTTTTTATGTCAGTGCCTCAGCTTCAACATAAGAAACCGTATGAGGCCATGAATTCAATTTACATTGTAACTCCACCACCCTACTGATTTAATTTTAGGCTTCTTTATTCATCAATCTTAATTCTTTGGCTACAGGACTGAGAATTTATCGCAGTGATCCTTTTCTTCTTTAGTTTTCTTTCTTCCTTTTTTGTGGTTTCCAGAAACAGCACTATAACTTCTAGCTATATCGAATCTGTAACTCAAAATCACCTTGGAAGCTTTACCATGGGGTATGTGCCGTAAAAAGAAAGAGGCATTCGTGAGCTACAATAATATTGAATTACACATCCAAATATTCAGTACCTTACCAGTAAGTCTTTCTTTTCTAGTCACGCTGTTGCAGTTTGGCTGATTTACACTGAGCTTAAGGGGGGAACTTAGCTGTAAGAGAATTAACCTGTCCTGGACTATTAATCACAAGGTCAGAAGTTCAAGCCCACCAGATGCTTCTAAGAAGGAAGTTGAGGTTTTCTGGTCCCATGAAGATTTATAGTCCTGAAAACTCATAAGTACACTTCTTCTCTGCCCTGTAGGGTCAGTGTGAGTTGAGATTGACTCAGTGGTAGTAAGTTTGGGGTCTTTTGTTGGCTCCAGGGTATGATTGGATTCAAGTCAGTTTTACATGTTTTTTGTCCTGGGGCCCAGGATGACATTCTGTTGTTAATTAGGTATGCTGTTTTATGACAGATAATTGAAACCCAAGGAAATAATTTCCATCATAGAGGCAAATTGAAGGTTTCTGTTTGTATAAAATGTGCTGAAACTCTATTGGCCAAAAAGAAAGTCACTTGGCCACCTCCAACATCAATGGGTATGGAAGGGTGAAGAAACTCTGCTACCATGGGGGTGGGGGGTGGGGAACCCTCACTGTCATCTCGTCAATGCTGACTCAAAGTAACCCAACCAGTCAGAGCGGAACCGCTCCTTTGAGCTTTGGAGACTTTTCAATCTGTACTGGAGCAGACAGCCTCACCTTTCTCTCGAGTAGCAGCTGGTAGATTTGAATTGCGGACCTCGTGGTTAGCAGCTCAGTGCATAACCCAGTATGCCACCAAGGTAGTGACTAGTAGACAAATGATTCTGGGCAAACTAATTCAATTTATAAGAATGTGACCTAGATAAATTGTCAGAAGCATACTCCAAAGTTACCAACCCTGTACTTGCAACAAGATGAAAACAAACAAATAAGTTACCAAAATACTCACATAAGGGAGAGTTAAATAAAGCAGGGATGTTACTGCAGCGATCAGGTAGGCACACAGAAGGGAACACACTGATGGGACACGGAGAAGTGAAAAAGCATGGCGCCGAAAGAAAGACAAATTGCCAGTTTTAGGACCAAACTGTTCCTCGAGCAATTGGGAAGAACATGGCATTTCTTCCTCGGGAAGCTTTGTTGTTTGGTCAATGCAGAATCTCTCGCTCTGAAAGGGAAAGCCGGAGGGCAGTCTAGAGAGGAGGGGTTTAGAAAAGTCAGGGGTTAACTTTCTCAGGCTGAGAGAGTAACAAGAGTGTTCAGATTTTGCCTTGGCAACCTGAAAGATGGACTGTTGGAGCCCTTGACCCGGAAAGCGAGCAGCAAAGAGAAGTTGCACACCCAGCATGGCAGCGGTCTGGGACTAGGGACAGATAGCTTCTGTCGTGAAAATAAACAACCTCTAACGTTGTGGAGGCATTTGATCTTATTTTTAACTTTATAATGTATATCAGTATACTGCATGATGTTTTTAACTCGGAGAAAAGAATGAGACACACTCTTACAACTAAGTAACACTGGGATAGCAAACCGTCACTGCTGTACCCATCAGTTACAGAACTGAGGCCTCATGGTTTAGCTGATTGATTGATGTTCAAACTGAGACCGGTGTAGATGGGTGAAGTCTTGTTCGTTTTCCATTTTTCCATGCTAACTGATCCCTGGGGAGTGCAAATGGTTTCCCCTTAACTGCTAACCCAGAGGTTAGCAGTTGGCACCCACTCAGCAGGTCCACAGAGGGACGGAATGATGATCCGCTTCTGTGAAGATTACAGCCACGAAAACTCGATGGATCCCACCTATACTTTATAACACGTGGGGTTGTTATGAGTCTGAATTACTTATGGGAATATTTTTGTTGTGCGTTTTTGCTATTACTAGAACTCCATAAAATACTTTTAGAAAATCTATCATCAACCTCTTCTTGATGCTTTGGAAACTGCAGAATTGAGAGCTCTCTTATAAGAGGAAAGAATAAGCAAGGTGGAGGTGGATGGATTCAGGTGATCTAGAGTAATCCTGTCAATAGAGCGTTCTGCATTGATGGAACACTGTAACTGTAGACTCTAAGACTTTAGCTCCCACTGGCTGAATGAACCTAATGAATATTTTAAATGTGACTAGTATACTTGGGGGGCTGAAATTCCCATTTTATTTAAATGTAAATGGTCCCATGTGATTAGTGGCTACAGAATTGGGCAACACAGAGCATCTAGACAAAGGCAAGACAAGTGAGTGAAAAAGAAATAATACAGAAAAAAGTTAGAGCTAACAAAGATCGGCACTGGATTTCTGGAAGTCACATGGAATAGAAATGTAAACCATATCACTGATTTGTTGAAAGTAAGGTAGACTGGACGGAGATTGTGTGAGATATGGAAACACTCAGCTAACATACGTGCTGTAGAATGTAAAGTTGGAAAATATACTTCTATGAGTAGAGACGAGGTTGGAAGAATATACAGTTATGCATCACTTAATAAATGATTGTTTGTTCTGGGAAACAGGATGTTATATGTTTGGATGGTGAGCATGACTAAATTACAAGCAATCACTTTCACTGATTTTCTACCTTTGTGTCCTTAAATAATCATCTGTTTCACTTTCAAATTGATACTTCTCTTTTGCCTCTCATTGCTGTTATCACTACCTGGCTTTGCTGTGTATAGGAGCCATGATGCATTTCATGGTTGGACTTTTGAAAGAAACTTAGAGAGAGAGATAACACTAAGACTAAAGAGACAGGCAATCGACTGAGTGCTGCCTACAAAAAGTGAAAGCACGCGCTAGTTTGGCCAACTTTCCACTTGTACATAGTTAAAATTCCTATTAAAACACTGATGGCAAGTACAGCACAATCCATGCATGAGTCAGAAACATTGACATTTATTTTAATCATCAATGTACATGTATTATGATAATATTATGATAATACCATGATAGTATTGTGATGATAGATAAACTGCACAATTATATGGCTGGTATGGCAATTACTTTATACACAAGAGACATCAGATACATATGAAATGGTACCTCAAAAAAGTTGGGATTTCTTTTTCAAAGATATGTATTACATTATTTTTACAAAACAACTTTATCACCTCATTGTATTCTCCATGGGACTTAATACATTTGTCAAATCTGCCATTCCATTCTTGGAAACATTCTTTAAACTCATGTTTGGATGGCTGACAGCACCTCCCTCATTTTTCTCTTCTATGTCATCAAATCACTACCCTTTCATGTGCCTCTTCATTAGAGGAAGTTGCACAGAGCAAGGTCAGGTTGAGTCAGGTGCATGAGGCAAAGAGGCATGCTGTCTTATGCCCCAAACTGGCGCACTGAGAAGGCTGCATTAGCATGTACATTGTCGTGGTGGCAAAACCAGTCCCCCATCTGCCACAAACTGCTTAACAGTCTGACCTGGTGGAATGAACTCCAAAAGCACTATAAACTGCCATTTCCATCTGTTTGGGAAATTGACCAATATCCAATATGAGATTTGTCATCAATTGACAGTTCACCTTTTTTGAAACAAGAAAACCATTCATACACAAAAAATGCCTACCATGAAAGCTCTGCTCACCCCAGTGCAATACTGTTTTTTTGGGGGGGAGGTACCACCTCGTATATCCCATGTGCTGTCACTGTATTCCCTTCATGTCATTATTGCTGCTATTATCTGCTTCTGCAGTCAGGATGGGTACGCTCTATGATGAGCATAGGGAGCCCAGGTGGTGTAGGGGAGCACACACGTAGCAACTAATCACGGGACCATCTCGTCAAACCTATGACTCGCCTGCATGAGAAAGATGAGATGGTCTACTTCCAGAAGGATTTTAAAGTTGCAGAAGCCCCCAAAGGGCAGTTCCACTCTGCCCTTTTGGGTCACAATGAGTTGGAATCAATTTGAGGTCATGCATTTTTGCTTTATTATGATAAATTTCTGGGACCAAGGATGTATGTGCTTTTGGATGTGACCCAAACAGACACATGTGGCACATGTGATATAGAAAGATGTTAGCTTGGAGTAATACAATTATAAATAACTTTTTAGCTTTTCTTTGTACATTTTCCCCCAATTTTCTCCATGTGCATGTTTAAGTTTTTACTTAAAAAAAACTTGATTGCTTATTTGCTTGGATAATAATATAAAGCATTAATGATCCATCCCACCACACTACTAACATCAAATTTCCCATTTCTTCCTAGATGCAGTTGGCCAGGTAACTGGATTTATAGGAGATGGCATGAGGTCAGGAGGATAGCAGATATTGTCCATACGATAGCCAGCTTTAGTTTAAGGGGATGAAGCTTTGCAACATTTTAAAGATATACTTAAGGATTAGGGGAAGAAACAAGAAGATGAAATTTCCCCATGAGAGAAAATAAAAAGTTCCAGGAGACAAAAAATCAAATTCATAGCAACACTGTACAGGACAGAGCAGACATACTCCTCAGGGTCTCTGGGCTGCAAACCCTTATGTGACCAATCTTTCTCCCATAAGGTTGTGGATTTGAATCACCAACCTTTAGGATAGTAGCCCAATGCTTAACTCACAGCACCAGAATGGCTGCATTTCAAAGCATAGCAAACCAGGGATGGGCTCTCTGGGGTGCTGGGGTCTTTCATATCCTCAGAGATGAATGACTGCAGGGCACTCTTCAAAGAACTTACAGGTCTTGGGGTTCCTTCCTTGAAATAACATTCTATTTTCCAAGGGTGGCATGAAAGCAATAGGAAGCTGCCAACCACGAACGTGTCAGACAGCGGCAAAAGAACATTTCAGAGATAACTTGTGAGGTCCAAGAGCCCAACACACACCTCGTGTAAGGGCCTTGCTCTTTAACCCAGTCCTGTATGTGGAGTGGAGAAAGAACACAAGAAAGAATGAAATGGCATTTGCCATGGGCAGGAAGGGGTTAAAAACTTAAATGAAATTAACTTACATCTTTTCAAAAAGGAGATTCCATGTGAAGAGATGCATAATATAAGCCCCCCCCTTGACAAGGAAAACATGAAGAAAAAAGCCTTTTAAAAAGAATCCACGGGGGGTGGGTTGAGGGGGGAAAAAAGAATCCACGGGTATATCATGCAGCAGTTGCTTCAATTTCATTTTTATCTAGATGCTAGAAATAGACTCTGCTCTGTGATATTTGTAATATTTTGTGGGTCATGGAACCAAATAGCTGGAGGATAGGGATCAATTGCAGGTTTCCATTCAAGTTGCCTCTGCTAGATTCTTTTCTTTCACATGGGTTCTTCCTCCTACTTCTGATGTGGAAATCAAAGCTCAGAAACATCACCGTTTCCCCTCGCTTTAGAATGTGAACATTCCACCCTCAGTAGTCCTACTTTACTGGTTTGTTTGCTTGTTTTACTACTTTAAAGTTGGAGAACAATATTTCAGGGTGGCTTCGGTCTGGAATACTGGTAGGATGAGAGCCAGTAAGAGGCCCGTAAACTGGCAATGACTTAAGATGGTGAAGCAGCTGCAATGAACACATGTAATTTTTCCGCTTCCTTCCTCTTTGTCTTTTCTTTATTGATATTATAAAAACTCAGTGTGACTCAAATCTTTGGCAAAGCAGTTTTCTCTACTGATTTTATGTATTACAATGAAGTAAAGAGGGGATATATTAAAACACGTTCTTTAAGAGTTTCTCATTCTGAACACACAGTGCTAATCTACCTTTTGCACTCTATTTCTCACTTGAGTTTATGGATAAACATTCGATTTTACCATCTTTAAATAAGAACCTTCTATTTACCAGTTGAGACTTTTAGACCCCCTCAGAGATGTAGAGAAATTTACCTCAGTTTACACCATACCACTTGATAATGTTTCAGGTCCATTCCATGATTTTCCTGTTGCTAGGGCTTCACGGCTTCGTCTACACTCTACTTTATCTGTGCCACCAAAATAGATTTTGATCACCACTCTGACCGGTGGGACCCGCTGCCCTGTCTCAGCTTCGTAGTAAGTTTATTCCAGCACTTCCACTCCTCCATCCTGGTTTAACCCGAGGGATAATTTGCATTTCCGCCTGTTATACTGAATCCAAATGTGTATTTTAACAAGACCTCCAGGTGAATCCTATGGGGACCTTGTTAAACTTTCAATTATCTATTGTGGTGGAAACGCAAATTCTAAGCAAAAGGTTGAATTGCTTTGAACCAGTTTGAAGCCCTGATTTAGTTATGCCCTCGTATTTCGATATAGCATGTGTCTCAATATATAAATCCAGGGCAACTGTTGTTAATCTCCATTCTGACTCATGGTGACACCCCCACCCCCATGTTACAATGTAGAAGTCACTTCAATTGTTTCCTTCCTTTCAGGGGCTCTGGTCCTGATCCAGCTGCTGTATGCTATCTGACAACCTCAATTCCATGTGTTTAATCCAGTTCACATTTTATGTTTCCAGGGCCAGCCTGGTGCCATCTGTTTCATCTGGCCAAGGTGTAGAGTTAATTCCTATATGTTTCATTTTTAAATTTTCTGAGTTTTTTTAACTATGTGTAATCCTTTTGATTATGATTCCCTCTTCCAGTATGATTTCTATTTTTACTTCTCTTTTATCATTATAAAGACAATCAATATAAGCATTTTCATACTGTCTGCATTCCTTTGAGCATGGTTTCTCTTGTTCCTTGCATCATCCCCGTCTCCTCCAGTTCTTGGTCTCTTCTTACAGGCTACAATTTTGTTATTAGAAACTCTTCTGCTGTTTCCACAGAGGCCACGTGCACTGGCTTTTGGTGCTGCCCCCATGAAGTAAAGCAGGTTTGACTCTGTTTCAAGCCTAGGAGAAGCAGCCTGGTGATACAGGGGCTAAGTTCTCAGTTACTAAGGAAAGATGAGCTGTTCGAACCTACCTGTTGCTCCATGGGAGAAAGATGGGGCAGTCAGCTTCCTTAAAGAGTCCAAAACCATAAATCCAAATCTGTTGCAGGTAAGTGGATTCTAATCCACATGGATCTTGTAGAACAGAGTAGCATTGCTTGATTGGACTTCCAAAGCAAGAGTCTTTATAGAAGCACTTTACCACATCTGCCTTCTCAAAGGCATAGGGACTCTGAACTGTTGACCTTTCAGTTAGTGGTCGAATACTTACCTTCTCAGCATCGGTAGGGCTCCTTCCAAAAAGCTTACAATCTTGAAAGCTCGATGGGACAGTTCCACTCTGTCCTACTTTGTGTCCACGTGTAGGTATCTACTCGACAACAATGGGCTCAGTTTTTGTTTAAAGACTTTCAGTTTTGTAAAATAGAAAAAAAATAGAAAAGAATGATCACTTGGGGGTTTCCACGTAGACAGGACAATGCAAATTCATTCCCTACGGTGAGCAAGGTTCTGAGGTAGGCCTCCTATTGCTTTTTCTCCCATGGCAGAAAGTAAAACACTTGGTTTTAGTGGCTTCCGCTTAGTAGACAAGAGTATTCTAATTTTATTTTATGAGTTGGCCTTCAGATTGATGGAAGGACCCATTTCTAGGCACAATATACCTGGGATTTTGGACTGAAATTCAGAACCAGGTGTGTGTCAAACTCATGCCCCCTCTATCTGGTTTCATTTTTAATTAAAAAATTTAAATATATTATAGAATACAAGTCAGCAGATATGAATATAGGGAACACTTAAAAATAAACAAAACAAGCACCAGTATGATTTTTATTGTAAGTCATTTAATATAATGGAAATGTTGCTTTTTCTAAAAAGCTATAGTCATGCACTCCTCCTGTTGTAACGCACTGTAATCCCCCCCCAAAAAAAACACCACAAAACCTACAAACAACAAACAAACAAACTCCTTGCTGATGGCAAGGTCATAGCGACCTTATAGGACAGGGCAGAATTGACCCTGTGATTTTCCAAGACTGTAATTCTTTATGGGAATAGGAACCCCTGTCTTTCCCCCACACAATTCAAGGGGCTTCAAAAAGTTCACAGAAAAATGGAATTGAAAGATAATGGAAAAACGTCCACAAATATTTTAAATCTGCCTCATATAACTTGAATAAATAGCTGTTGGAAAGAAACAGAAGGCAGAGCAAGATGGTGAAACGAGTGGATACGCCCATTTACTTCCCCAGCAACTAGAAGGCACAATAAGTGAATTTATCAACTCTCAAGAGAAAGAAAACTAGGGCACAATTTGTTTTTTCATT
Source organism: Tenrec ecaudatus (assembly GCF_050624435.1). Classification (NCBI taxonomy): domain Eukaryota; kingdom Metazoa; phylum Chordata; class Mammalia; order Afrosoricida; family Tenrecidae; genus Tenrec; species Tenrec ecaudatus. The sequence goes on along the minus strand of NC_134530.1, from coordinate 225,915,680 downwards.
CTGATTCAATGCTTTTATAAATCCACTCACATTTGTCAGTTTCTGTGGACATAAATTGGAAAAATGTTAAAATCCTTTGCTTAATGTGGCAAATAAAGCTGATGGTGCCTGGCTATCGAAAGAGATAGTGTCTGGGGTCTTAAAGGCTTGAAGGTGAACAAGCGGCCATCTAGCTCAGAAGCAATAAAGCCCACATGGAAGAAGCACACCAGCCGGTGCGATCACGAGGTGCCAAAGGGACCAGGTATAAGGCATCATGCAAAAAAAAAAAGTATATGTATGTATATATGTATGTATATATATGTGTGTGTGTGTGTATACATATATATACATACCATAGTGAATGAAGGGGGAAGTGTAGAGTGGAGATCCGAGGCCCAAGTGTCGACCACTGGAGATCCCCTCACAGAGGGGTTTAGGAGAGGAGACGGGTCAGTCAGGGTGCGATGTAGTACCGATGAAGGAACACAGCTTTCCCCCAGATCCTGGATGCTTCCTCCCCCCAACTACCATGATCCGAATTCTACCTTGCAGGACTGGATAGGGCAGAGATTGTTCACTGATGCATATGGGAGCTGGAGGCACAGGGAATCCAGGGTGGATGATACCTTCAGGACCAAGGGTGTGAGGGGCGATGTTGGGAGAGTGGAGGGTGAGTGGGTAGGAAAGGGGGAACTGATTAAAAAGATCCACATGTGACCTCCTTCCTGGGAGATGGATGGCAGAGAAGGGGGGAAGGGAGACTCCGGATAGGGCAAGATATGACAAAATAACAATCTGTGGATTATCAAGGGCTCATGAGGGAGAGGGGAGCGGGGAGGGAGGGGAAAAAAAAGAGGACCTGATGCAAAGGGCTTAAGTGGAGAGCAAATGCTTTGAGAGTGATTATGGCAAAGAATGTATGGATGTGCTTTATACAATTGATGTATGTATATGTGTGGATTGTGATAAGAGTTGTATGAGCCCCTAATAAAATGTAAAAAAAATCAGAAAAAAAATATCCTTTGCTTATATATGGCTGTACCCATTCAGATCATGCATATGTTTTAGCTTCTAGGGACTGATGAAATTTGAGACTAGTTACAGGTCTCGAAGCAATGGAGATGATAATGTTTGCTTGAGTCAGGCACAAGGGTTGTTGGAGGTGGGAATTAACAAGGATCAGCATCTTTTACCAGATGTCTTAGAGTTGTTTATTTAATTTCTTTGAATAAGGTGACTTTGCTTGTTTAGACAGGAGGGGCAACACTACTTCAACTGGCTGGGAAGAATCAGTAGGATCTAGAAGGGCAAGATCCTCAATCCCATTAGTCTCTGGCAATATGTCCCCATTCCACATTCAGCCGCTTTTTAAGTACGTGTTTTAATTTTAACATGTGATGCTATGCATTCAATTTATATTACATTATTATATTTATATTATTAACTCCCCTACCCCCACCCCCCAGTTATCTTGATCCTTTGGCTACAGGACTGCAAATGTGCCACAGTGAGATATTTTTTTCTTTTGAAATTTCTAGAACCAGCACCATAAGTTTTGGCTAGAGAGAGCCTATCTTGGAAGCCTTATCAGTGAATGTATACCTTAATAAGAAAAGTGCATTAGTTAGCTACAAAAGGCTGTAGAACTACCCATCTTAAAATTCAATGCCTTACCAATAAGCATTTTTGTCAAGTTCTTGCTTTTTTTTGCACTTTGACTGAAGTTTAACTGATCTATGATGGGCTACACTAGTCAATTCTTCCTTAAGGAAAATCAACTGGACTTGGATTGGATTCAAGTCAGCTCTGCATGTTTTTATCCTGGGGCTCAGGATGCTAACTGGGGCAGGTTTTCATGGAAGATTATTGAAATCCAAGAAAGTTAAATTATACTAGAAAACCACATAGAAGATTTCTGCTTGTATAACATGAGCTAAAGTTCCATTGTCCAAAGAAAGTGGCTTGGTAAAGTCCAAAATCAGTAGATATGGAATGGAGGATAATTTTATATACTGTGGGAGGAAAATGAGTGATCACTAAATTATTCTGAGTCAAATAATTCCACTTCTAGGAATCTACTCTAGAGAATAAATCAGAATGTGTTCGAAGGTTACTGATCCCTTAATTTACAGAAAGATAAAAACAAATAAATCACTCAAATGTTCAATAATAGTGGATAGTTCAGTAAAGTAGAGACTATTGTTGCAAACATTTACAAAAAAATAAGGAACATAGCTATGAAATACTGAGAAGTGAAAAAGCAGTATGTAGGAATAATTTGAAAGTTTGCTAATTATAAAACAAGGTTTTCCAGTACTTCCTTTAGCATTTTTGAAGACAACTAAATTTCTTCTTCGAGAATATTTAAGCTTTTGCTTATGACAGAGTGCCTAGCTCTACCCAGGAAGGCCAGAGGTCAGTTTGAGAGGGGAGGGTTTAGAAATGTCAGGGGTTAAATTGCTCAGCATAATAGAGTAACAAGAATGGTCAGACTTTGCTTGCAACTTAAAACATAGACTATTGGGACCCGTGATTGTGAGAGAGAAAGGAAGCGAAAAGAGCTCAGTCAACAGTTAGCCTGGCAACAGGCCCAGCGTGTAGGACAGGTCGCTTCTGGAATGAAAATAAACATTCTTTAACGTCATGGAAGCATTTAATCTTATTTTTCTACTTTACAGTGTACACACTCATACTACCTGATATTTTTCATTAAAAGAAGAGAGCATGATAAATTCTCAAAATCAGGTAGCATTTGAATAAAAATAATGGTCATATCTATTTTACATCCAACCAGTTGTTAAACAATCAGACGTCAGTAAAATGTAAAATTGGGATCAGTATGGGTGGGTGAACTTAAGAAACCGTGACACCTCATCTGTTTCCAAGTTTTTCACAATAATGTAGCTCAACTATTTCCAACAGGTCTGTGGGTAGTGAGAACAATCTTACCTTGACTACTAACCAAAGTGCACCTGACCCAAACCATGGTATTTTCAATGTCCTTATGTGCGTGTGACATTTGGATAGAACAAAGAAGAATGAAGAAGAAATGATGCATGGGAATTGTGGTGTTGGCAAAGAATATTGAAAGTACCAAGGACACTAAAAGAACAACCAATCTGTCTTGGAAGAAGTAAGGTCAGCGTGCTCCTGAGAGGCAAGAACGGCCAGACATCGCCTCACATGCTTTGGCCATGTTGTCAAGTGAGATCAGTTTCTGGAGAAGGACATCGTGAGTGGTTCGTAGAGGGGCAGTGAAGGAGAGGAAGGCCCTCAAACGTGATGGGGATTGACACAGTGGCTACAACAGTGGGTTCAAGCATAGGAACAAGTGTGGGAATGTCTTTGCCCTGGGAAATGTTTCCTTCTGTTGTGCATAAGGTCCCTGTGGGATGGAACCAGCCCGATGGCAACAACAACATTAGCCACAAGAGGGGGCTTCAAGCCCCCCCAGCAGCTCCAAGGAAGAAAAGAATGGCAAGCTGTGCCCACAACGATTCCAGCTGGGAAAGCCTGCTGATGCCCAGTTCTCCTCTAATCCAGTAAGCCGCCAAACGAGTGAAGAAATTAATCACAATGGCTGTTTTGTTTGTCTTGCTTTAATGTTAACATAAAGTAATTTTTAAAAAATCTCTTCATCAGTGTGTTTTTGATGCTTTGGAGAATGCTAGAGCTAGACCTCGCTGGTAAGAGGAAATGATACCTGATGCAGGGAGAGGAGGCCGGTGGATTTAGGTGATCTAGAGCAATACTGCCCAAAAGAACTGTCTTCTCTGATGGGATGTTCGGTAGTTACAAGTCTAATACATTCATTACTAGCTGCATGAGTCTAGTGGATTTTTAAAATGTGATTAGCATAGCTGAGGAACTGATTTTTCAATTTTATCTAAATGTAATGGCTTAAGTTTAAATGGGCACATAGGGTTAGTGACCACAGTGTTAGACAGCACAGACCACCTGGACAAAGGCAAGATCAGTGAGTGAAAAAGAACACATTAGAAAAATCTAAGTTCAAAAAGTCAGAACTAGTAGAATTGGACTTCCAGAAGTCCTATGGAATAGAAACGTAAGCCATCTTATTATTAAACAAAACCAAAAGAACTCAACTAACCTGGCTGCTGTTGAGTTGATTCTGACTCAGAGGGTAGAATGGCTCCTGTGAGATTCTGAGACTGTTACTCTTTGTGGCAGTAGAAAGCTCTGTCTTTCCCCTATGGAGTGGCTAATGGTTTTGAACTGCTGACCTTGTAGTGGAGCACAGCATGTAATCACCAGGCTATCAGTGCTCACTTTTGATAGCTTTATAATCTATGCAAACATTCAGAAAGATATATGTTGTAAAACGTAGAGATGTAAAGTATATTTCTATGACTAGAGAAAAAACTGAAAGGATACACAGACAGGCACCAATCACTGAACATGAGTGATATATTCTGTGAAATGGGGCATAATTTTTGGACATGCGAACATGCCAGAATATGAACAATCTCATTCACTGATTTTTCTACCTTCAGGTTCTTTAGTAACCTTTTATTTCCTTTCAAGTCCCTTACCACTCCTAGCATTGCTTTTGCTGTGTTTGGGAGCCATAATACGCTTCATGGTAGTGCTTTCCAAAGAAAGTGAAGCAGAGAGATAATAGCACAACACTTTAGAGACATGTGGCGCATGGGACTGGCTGTTGAAGCCTCTTGAGGCAAAGCATATGCTGTCATTTGGTAAACTTTTTATTTGTAAGTAGGGAAAGTTCACATTGAAATAATGATAGAAAATATAGTACAGTTCATCCATGAGCCAGTAACAGTGACAATTACTATGACCATTAAGACAGATATTACAAGTTGCATATGTATAGTATCATTATACACCCAGTAGGGCCATCCCTTCGTATACAAGAAACATGAGATAACACGTGTTACATGTGGGAAGTTGTTGTGTTCACTGCATCGGGTCTGGTCAGTTCGGCGAATAGATTATCCCATATAGTACAGCTTTATGGAATCACTGATGGGCATGTGGCCAGACCCTGCCCAAGCAGGTGTTATGCAATGTATGTGCAGATATCAAAACATTAGCTTTGAATGATATAATGATAAACATTTTCTCATTTTATTTTATACATTCTGCATTTCTTTCATTTTCTCCAGGAGCAAGTATAAACTTTTATCTTTTAAAAATTCGGATTGTCTATTTGCCCAGTTAATATTTTGAAGTGTTAATGACCTACCCCACACCCTAACCACAAATTTCCCCCATTTCCTCCCCACATCCAGTTGACAGGGTAACAACTGACTTCCTAAATGTGTGCTTCATTGATTCTGAGACAGTACAAAGTTAGTAGAAAAGCAGAAGTTTTATGTAACACTTTCTGGGCTTTTGTGTGAGAGTGTGAACGTCTGTAAAAATTTTAAGAGTAAAAAAATTGTTTTTTAATTTTAAGAATAATTAGAGATTTGGAGGAAATAGAAGAGGGTTGAAATTTCCCCCAGAAGGCAAAATGTTTACCAGGAGATGAAAGAAAATGATCTTTAGGAGGACCAGCAACCAGGGATGGGCCTTGTGCTAGTACTGTGGTCTTTCACATTCTCAGAGAGCAGTAGCTGCATGCTACATCTAAGAGCAGTTATGATATGGCTTAGAGTCTCTACCTTGCAGGAATTTCCTACTTCTCAAGGGGATCATGAAAGACAGAGAGCTGTCAACCCTGAAAGTGTCAGACCATGGCAAAGTGATACCTTGTGTAGCCCAAAGGCCCCAACTCCTAACTTTGTACAAGTGTGTTGGACTTCACTAGGGCCCTAGATTTGGGGTGGAGGACACAAGAAGAAATGAAATGGAATTTTCCACCATAGGCAGGAGGGAGATTAAAAGTTAAATGAAATTGACTTACAGCTCTTTAATAAATGAGATGCAATATAAGCAAAGAAATCACCTCCACCTTGACTAGGAAACTATGGAGAAGTAACTCCTTAAAAATTGAAAGAGTCTGGCCAGATGATGGACTAGGCAGATGTGTGTGACCTTCTACCAAGATCTTCTACAGCAACAACCAAATGAAGCAGATACAAATGATAATCTTGGTATCTTGAGCTTCAGAGGATTTGGTAGAGATGTCACTCTAGTACTGACTCACTGCCATCAAGTTGATTCCAACCTGAAAGGGCTGTGTGCAACTGCCCCACGAGTTTCCAAGATTGTAACACGTTACTGCAGAGAACCAAACTCACCAAACTCACTGCCATCAGGTCAATGCCGACTCATAGTGAATTTATCGACAAGGTAGAACTGTACCTCTGAGTTTCCAATAGAGTTTCTCTATTCCTGTACCTCTTTACAGAAATAGAGAGCCTTGTCTTTCTCTTGGTGAGCGATCGGTGGTTTCAAACTGCTGACCTTGCAGTTAGCAGCCCAATGTAACCCACTATACCACCAAGGCTCCTGACTAAGAGAAGAAGCTGAATGAAAATGCAGGACAAGGAGAAAAAGGGAATGATGAATTTGCAGCTGAATTAGAGAACTCGGCCATTTTGAACTTTTGCAAACAGCATACCCATAGGGACAGCAACCGATCGTCGTCTCTGTTTGTCTGGGACTGCACATGCACCTGCATTAGCTGCTGGGTCCAGAAAGGTGTGACCTTCTTTTGGTTCCCTGGACATTCCTGATGACCAGAAGTGTGGTCACCATCACCCATCCAGGAGCCAGTGACTGCCTCAGTGTTCTGCCTCAGGTCAAAGGAATACCTTTGTAGATTAAGCATTGAAATTAAAAGAAACCTATAGGACTAAAAAATATAGAACCAAAGACATCAATTTGTAAAGAGGATAAGAATAAAATAAAAAGAGAAAATAAATAGTGTAGTTAGAATTTCTGATGGAGATGAAGTAAAGATAATTTTCAAATTGCATGGAATGTTTTAAAACATAGGAAGAAAATAATACATTATATGGTAAACTGAACAATATAAACTGTTTCATCAAAATAAAAAAGAAAAATCATAAAATTTTGGTTAAATAAAAAGAAAATTATAAGAAAACTCATAAACAAAATGAACTAAGACAGAAAACTGTGAAACAAAGAAATCAGCAGCACCATAAAATACACACACACACACACTATTGAAAATGACAACAATAACTTTGTTGTTGTTAGGAACTATGTCGTCCATTCCAATTACAGCAACCCTGTGTAAACAGAACAAAACACTGCCCTGCCTTGTGCCATTTTCACAATCATGTTTGAACCCATTGTTGTAGCTACAGTGTCAATCCATTTTGAGGATTTTCCTTTCACCCTGACCCTCTATTTAAGAAGCATGATGTTCTTCTCCAGGGACTTGTCCCCATTGATAACAAGTCAAAATCATCTCTGTGGGTGAAAGACTGTCCCATAAACAGTTACAGTCTCCTAAACCCACAGGGGATCACTATGAGTCAGCATTGACTCAATGACAATGAGTGAATGAGTGTGCTATTAATTATATTGTTGAATAATTTCCATATTCTGATGGATCATCCTTCTTGGAATGGGCATACATAGGAATCACTTCTATTTTGGTCTTTCTTGTGTTTATAATTATCTTGTGGTTTCTTCATGTATATTATCCTTGATGTTATCCCACAATTTATCTATTCTTTATCATTATTGCTCAGTGTGTCAAATCTAATCTTGGGATGGTCTCTAAGTTCAGGGGGCATATGCTCAAGACTATTTTGACTCACATGGGCTTGTGAACACTCTTAATCTTTAGCTTGAAATTGCATATGAGCAACTAATCTTCTCTGCAGTCACCACTGGTATTTTTCTGACTGATGCCATTGAGCTTCCCTGTCTTCTCTTTGCACAGATGTAGCTGATTTGATTCTTGTATATGCCATCCTGTGAGGGGCATGTGTATTTTCACCATTTATGTTATTTAGAAGGGCTATTTACAATGAACAAATCTTGGGTCTTGCGAAATTCTATCATACAATTTCTGCATCGTTTCTATCATAAAAGCTACGTCTTCCAACTGCTAATCATTTTCCTTTGCTTTCAACTATCACATTCCAGTCACCAGTAATTATCAATCCATCTTGATTACACGTTTGATCAATTTCAGACTGCAGAAGATGGTAGGGCAAAGAATGTACAGGTGTGAGTTATACAATTGATGTATTATGTGTGGATTGTGATAAGAGTTGTATGAGCCCCTAATAAAATGCTTTTTAAAAATCTTCAATTTCCTTCTTACTGGCACAGTGATCAATGTGTAAATGTGAATAATTTATATATTAACTGGTCTTCCTTTGTAAGTGTATGGATATTATCCTATCATGATAATGTTGTATCTCAGAATTGATCTTGAAGAGTTCTTTTAATCAACAAATGTGGCACCATTCCTCAATTTCTTAATTGTAGCATTGTAGAGCAAATGATTTTTTAATTAAAAAAGACTTATAACAGTCCATTTTAATTACTCAATTGTCTTTATGTATTTCATATTCTTTTTTATGACTTCCAATTTTCTTAGATTCAAACTTTTTTCATTCACATTATGATTATTAATGGATGCTTACAGCAGTTTATTCTCATTTGGAGTCTTATCACATCAGTAAATAAAGGTTCTCTTTTGCTCCATCCACACCATTAAGGTCAACACTACTTTGAGCAGGAAGCTCCTCCACATAAGGCTCTCATCCATCAGGCATTATATCAGAGAAGGTCCTGAGTGTATCATAAGGTTTAAGTGGCCTTCCCCGCCACCCCAAGAAAGCTTATGACCAGCTCCTTCTTCTTTGTGTGCCTAATCTAGAAGAATTTCTGAAATTTTTCCATCACTGGGGACCATGCTTATATTTTAAATGTTATTTAAGTTAATTGATACTCTTTAAATGCAGTACCACGACACCACAACAACATGCAAGCCACAAAAGCATATCTAATTGGTAGATGGGTGGTAAAATTGATAAATTATGCGGAATATAATTGGATTAATTGCTCGAGTCAAGAGCCAGAGAAAAGCAGAAGGGATAAGAAAACAGGGCTCATCGAAGCCTGGTGTAAAAGAGACACACCTTACACACGAAAGTGGGGGGGGACAAAGAGCAAAGGTTGGAAACGCAAATATAAAATTAATATGATAACAAAGAGAGTGGTAATATTAATTTATAATACACTTCACTTTAAGACAAAACAAACATAAGAGATAAGGGGGGATGTTATATAATGATCAAAGGTTCAGTTGAACAACAGTAAAGAACCATAATAAACATCTATGAGCACAATCAAGAGTCTCAAACTTTCATCAACTTGGATAAAAAATTGACAGTCTCACAATAGTAGCAAAAGTTTAATACGCCACTTTCAAAGAAAGACAGAACAACTAGAAAACACTCCACAAATACAGAGGAACTGAGCGCCACAATCAAACCACTTGACCTCATGTACTTTTCCAGAGCATAGCAAAAACACAGTATGCTTTCCTTCTAGCACACATGGAACAGTCTCCAAAACAGACCATATGTTAGGTCACAAAGTGAGCCTCACTATATTTAAAAGCGTTGAAATACTACAAAGCATTTTCTCTTGTCATAAGGCTATAAAATAAGAAACTCCAAAGAGGAAGATCGGAGAAAACAAATACTTAGAAGCCTAACCTTGCCCTGCTTAAAACTGAGTGAATATGAGAAGTACTGAAAATGAAATGTGTAAATTCCTTAAAACACGATATATCAAAAGCTTTGGGGCACACAAAAGCAGTCCTCAGAAGGCAATTTACAGCAATAAATACAGGCATTAAAAAGGATAAAATACACCAAATCTTGAACTCATTATACCAATATCTAGGAAAAAAATAGCAAAATGAGCCTACAGTCACACAAAAAAAGAAATATTGATTCAGAAATAAATAAAACATAAAAAACAGTAGAAAAGATCAACATGACAAGAAGGGAAAATGCAAATATAACATAAATAAGAAATAAGATGGGTATTGTCACAACAGAACCAGTGGAAATAAGAATAATAATAGTAGAAGATGATGAAAAATTGTACTCTAACAAATATGAAAACCTAGAAGAAATGGATTAATATCTAGAAACACACTACCAACTTAAACTAGCATATATTGGAGTAGAAAACTCAAATAGACCCCAGACAGAAAAGTAACTGATCAGTTCACACACACAAAAAAAAATCCCAACTATAAAGAAAAATTTCAGGCGGAGATGGCTTCACTGGTGAATTCTACCAAACATTCGGAGAAATCCAACACCAATTCTACTCAAACTATTGCAGAGTAAAGAAAAGGATTTAAAACTCCAGAAATGATCTTTATAAAGTGACCTAACCCTGATACTCAGATCAGACAGAGACATCACTGAAAGGAAAATTATAGACCAATATTCTGCACAAGCATAGATGCAATATTTTTCAACAAAATGCTAGCCAATACAATCATGACTAGGTGAGATTCATAGCAGGTATGCAAGAATGGTTCAATATTAGAAAAAGAATCAATGTAAATTCTCACATAAGTAAGACAAAGAACTACATGATTATATAAATTGAAGAGGAAAAGGCATTTGACAAACTCCATGGAACCTAACAACAAAAACAGAGACACCATTCATGATCAGAACACTCAATAAAAAAGGAATAAAAGGGAAATTCCTCAACAATGAAAGGCATACATACAAAACCAAGCTTATTTTCACTGGAAAGAATGGAACGCATTCCCCTGGCCAACAGGAATCAGACAAGGATGTCTTTCTTAATTCCTATTCAATATTGTCCTGGAAATCTTAGAGCTATCAGCCAACAAAGGAAAATCAAAGGCAGCCAAATCGACAAAGAGGAAGTAAACCGTTCTCTATTTGCAGTGGTGGGCTAGCGTTGGACTGCTAACCACAAGGTCAGCAGTGTGAACCCAACAGCCCCTCTGTGGGAAGAAGAGGAGGTTGTCTCCTCCCATAAAGATTTCCACCTTGGAAACCCGACTCTGCCCTAGAGGAGCAGCATGAGTCAGTATTGACTCCATGGCGGCTTGTATGATCCTTTACGTAGAAAACATCGAATTCTGAAAGAAAAGTATTGGAATTAATTAAAAGATTCAGCAATTTGGCAGGGACACAAAACCAACATACAAAAATCAGTCAGATTCCGTTAGACCAACAAAAGGCATCCTAAAAAGGAAATCAGAAAGAAAAAAATTACAATAGCAACCCAAAAGATGACATACTTAAAATAAATCTACCCAGAGAAATTAAAGATCTATATAAAGAAAATTATAAAATATGACTATTAAAAAAGACAAATGAAACCTACATAAATGAAAGAATATACTATGCTAAGAGATAGGAACACTTAATATGTTGAAATGCCAATACTGCCTAAAGCAATCCACAGATATAATGTAATCTCAATCCTGATACCAACAGCATCATTTTCAACAAAATGGAAAAATGAATCATCCACTTTATATAGAAAGTAGAGATGCCCCTGAGAAGCAAAGTACTCTAAATACAAATAAAGCAGGAGAACTCACACTTCCTGATCTCAAACTCCATTACACAGCCACAGCAGTCAATGCAATCTAGTACTGGCACAATGAGAGACACAAAAACAACCCCCTGGAACACAACTGAGAACCAGGAAGCAATTCCATCCACCTACAGACAGATGATCTTCCACAAAAGGGTGAAACATATTACATGGGGGAAGAAATGGACTCTTTAACAAATGATGCTGGTAAATTTGGCTCTCCATTTGCAGAAGAGTGATACAGGGCCCATATCTAACATCACACATAAAAATGACTCGTGGTGGATTATATATCTAAAGTAAAGCCTACAACTATGAAGAGCAAAGAAGCAGGGACAAAGTTAGGGACCCAAATGCATGGTATAAATACACTATCAAACATAACTGAAAATACAAACACAGCAGATGACAAACTAGAACATTGGGACCTCCTGAAAATCAGACATGTATTCACATCAAAATATTTCACCAAAAGAGTAAGAAGAAACCCCATACATCAGAAAAAAATTAACATTTGGAAATGGCATAATGAACAAGCAAACTAATATCTAAAATTCATAGGAAACTTCAAAATCTCAACAACAAAACTACAAGTAATCCACTTTAAAAGTGGGCAGAGGAAATGAACAGATGGTCAGGCAGCCAACAAATACACGAAGAGGTGCTTTTGAATATGTTATCAGAGAGATGCAAATCAAAACAAGGAGATGTCATCTCACCCAGCATTAATAGCAAAGTAAAAAAAAAAAAACAGAAAACAGCAAATGCTGGTGAAGATGTGAAGAGACTGGAATCCTCAACTATTGCTGGTAAGAGTGTAAAATGGTACAACCATTGTGGAAAACAGTATAGTACATTCTGAAAAAGTGCAAGATTAAAATGTCATATTATCCAGCAATCCCACTACTTATGCGTGTCATCAAAAAATTTACGGAAAAAATGGAATTAAAACCTAATGAAAATTTTTCCATAAACTTTTTGAAACTCCCTCTAATATCTAAAAAAGGAACAAGCGTCTCAACAAACAGACTCATGCATGCTCATGTTCATTGCAGCACAGTTCGCAATAGCAAAACGATGGAAACCATCTAAATGCCCCTCGACAAAAGAATGGATAAATGTATGTGCACATAATAGAACACCATGCCACGTTAAAGAATAATGCTAACTCTGTGGAACACCTCATAAAGTTGATGAACCTGGAGGATATTATACTGAGTGAAGTAAATTAATCGCCAAAGGCCAAATATTATACGAGCCCACTATAATTGAATGTCAAGTGGAAGTTTGCAAACAAGAAGAAAGTCTTTGATGATTACCAGGCATGGGAGGGAAAGGGAGGCCAGTTCACTAATTAGCGGTCAGGCACATACTAACTTGGGTGAATGGGAAAGACAACATGCAATAAGAGGGAGGCCAGCAAACAGGCACAGGAAGCGACAAGGAGCAGTACAAGCTCACAGGCAACAGGGGTAAATATTATTCTGTGCATAGTTCTGCAATAGCAGTCATTTACAGGGGGAGTCATAGCTAGACATACAAGCTCGCTAAGTGGGGGATGGAGAATATCAATATACATAGGTTTGACAGAGTACATATCTACACATATATACATATGTCCCTGCACTGCAAAGAGAGTATGGCAAACACTTTGAGGGGTGAGTCCTTGAGCTTCAGGGCTCAGGACCATAGTCTCAAGGGACCCCAAAATCTACTGTTATAACACAGTCCACACACACCAAACCATGCTCTTCATCTTGTTTGGGTGAGTAGCGATAGGTCTTAAAAGTTAATCAGCATCCTCTAAATTTCAACTATTGATGTTTCTCAAAGAAGAGAGAAGAAACTCAATGGCACGTGGATTTACTCTTCCAATGGCTCGGGATCACTTCCCCTCAGTCTCCATGACGACACCAGAAGTACTAAACGGTGCCCAGTAATAACTATTGAAAGGGATTATATTCGAAGGCCCTGGGTAGAGTGGGGAAAAATGTAATACAAAACTCAAAATTACAAAAAGCAAACAGGCTGACTGGCCAGAGACTAAGGCCTTTAATCACCCGTCAGGTCTGGAACGGAACTCACCCTTTGGGCTCCTTTTTCAGAGAAACAATGACACGACTCCAAATTATCCATGGGATGCAAGTCAGATTCATCTTTTCATCCTAGGAGATGAGCTTATTTCCTTTCCATACCCATTGACATTATACTTAGTCAAGCAACTTTCTTTGAACAAAGGAACTTTAACATATTTCATGCAAGCAGAAACCTTCAGTGTACTTATGGAGGAGAATCTGCCTTCTTGGATTTTAATACTTGCCATGAAAAGAGTGCATCTGCATAACCGCTGACCATCATCCTGGGGCAGGATACAAATATGAACCCGACGTGAAACCACAAGGAGAAGCCCTGGTGGTGTCCTGGTTATGAACCGGCTTGATAACTGCTAGGTCGGCAGTTCAAAAGCGCCACTGGCTTCGTGGCAGAAAGACAGAGCTTTCTCCTCCTGTAAACAAATATACTCTTAGAAATTCACAGCGCAGTTCTACCTCATTCTGTAGGGTGGTTATAGGCCAGCAATGAGACCATAGTAAGGTAGGGAATATTTGTTAAAATATCCAGATCAAATAACTTCACTGCAAGGAACCTAGTCTAGAGGAATCAGCAGTATTGTCCCCAAATTATGAATCTCTTAATTTATAGAGATACACAAAAAAATAAAATAAATCATCTAAATATCCAACAATAGATAGTCAACTATATTAAGGAATGTTATTGCAGACATTGACAAAACATAAGGAACCTACTTATGAAATATTGAGAAGTGAAAAAATGCAACTGAACACAGGAAGGAAAAACAGGCCAATTATAAAACCTAATTTTCTAGTGGTTACATCAGCATTTTTGAAGAATATGAAATTTCTTCTTGGGGGAAAATTGCCCTTTTGGTATGACAAAGCCTTTAGCTCTAAAAGAGAAGGCCAGTCTAGGGAGGGAGGGTCTAAAGTAGCCAGGAGTTAAATTGCTCAGCATAATAGAAGAAGAAGCATTTTCAGGTTCGGCATCGATGACCTGAAAGACAGACTGTGGGAACCCTTGATCAGGAAAGAGAAACATGAAAGAGGTTCGGCAGCCAGCATGGCTGCAGCCGGGGCCTAAGGGCAGGTTGCTTCTGGATGTAAAAGAATAGTCACTATGCCCACCAGCTACAGAAGGCCTGGCTGTTTAGCTAATTGGTTGGATTTTAAATTGGGAACAGTGTGGGTGGTTGAACTTAAACAACAGTCATATCTCTTACTGATTTTGTGTTTTTTTGAAATCATGTAGCTCTGCTATACACAGGTGTGTTCTCAACTACTAACCTAAAGTGTGATGGTTCAAACCCACCCAATATTTCCATAGACTAAAGCAGCGGTTCTTAACCTGTAGGTCGTGACCCCTTTGGGGGGTCGAAAGACCCTATCACAGGGGTTGCTGGATTCATAACATTAGCAAAATGACAGTGATGAAGTAGCAACAAAAATAATTTTATGGTTCGGGGGGATCACCACAACATGAGGAACTGTATTAAAGGTCGTGGCATTAGGAAGGTTGAGAACCACTGGACTAAAGGAAAGGGAATCTTATTCTGTAAAGAGCAGAGCCCTCGGTTGTCCTCTGTAACATATGGGGTCGCCATGCGTCAGCATTGACTTGATGGCAATGTTCTTTTTGTTGTTTCCGGATTTTGATTTTGCTATAACTAAAACTCCATAAAATGCTTTTGGACAAACATCTATTATCAGTCTTTTCTTGATACTGTGGAGACTGCAGAATTCAGTGCTCTTGGGTAAGAGGAAATGGCAAGCAGCTGCCGGGTGGGGAGATGGGCGGATTTAGGTGATCCAGAGCAATCTTGCCCAATAGAATGTTCTGCAATGTTGGAAACTTTTCTATTTGTAGGGTGTAATACATACTAGGCATGGGCCTAGTGGATATTTGTGACTAATATAGTTGAGGAACTGAAGTTTCAACTTTAGTTCAATTTAATGGCTTACATCTAAATCGCTCCTTATGGTCAATGGCTATAATATAGGACAGCAAGAGCATCCCACAAAAACTAGCAGGTGAAAAGAATTAATTAGAAGAATATGTAAGTTCAAAAAAGTCATAGCTAATACAAGGGGCACTGGATTCTGAAAGTCAGATGGAATAGATATGTAAACCATCTCATCTAGATATTAAAATAAAGATAGCTCTAAGGTATTGAAAGAAGGTTCCAAAATGTACAGCAATACTCAGTGTGATAGGGAGGTTTATTGTGCCAACCTGGCCAATGAACACATGCGGGATTAATTGAAGGGCAAAGAGATAAATGGCTCTGTGAGCCCTGCCTTCTTGTCTCTTGCTCTTTAATGATCAGACCAGTGTGTGACTGCCTTAGCTGGTTCTCAAATTGTGAGCCACACTATCTGTGGGACACCTAACCCGTGGGCTTTGTTGCTGTGGTTTCAGGTTCCTTTAAGAACTGCTTCGCCATGCTACTGGAGTATACTTTTCTTAAGCTGGGGACTGTTGGACCCTGTCATCTGGCTGACTGTTGGTGACCTGCCTTGCTGTTTGTTGCCTGTGGCTGGATTGCCTGAAATACTCTAGAGGATTCAGCTGTCTGCTTCCTTGACTTGTACCCAGCAGCCCTCAAGACTTGAAGCACTGCCAGTGTATTAGCAATCTCATGGAAGTGAGTTGCACTGAGCCATTTGTACTGCTCTATAGACTAATTAGCTATTTATTTCTTATGTTGCATATAGCTATCTATATAAATATATAAAAATTATGTGTCCTGGTTTTGTTTCTCTAGAGAATCCTGCCTAATATACTCAGGTAACATGTATATTATAGAAATTAATACTTTAAAATGTAGTTCTTTCAGTAGAGAAACATTCAGAAGAATATACAGTCTTGCATCACTTAATGTCCAGGATATATCTGTGCAATAGGATATTGTGTGATTTGAATGTTGTGTGAACATACCTAAATTATGAGCAATAGCATTCACTGATTTTCAGCCTTCATGTTCTTACTCTTTTGTTTCCATTTCAGGTCCATCCTTCTCTCTCTGCGCCTTACTGCTGCTCTCACTAACACTGCTTGTGTTGCCTTTGGGAGCCACAACACACTTCATGGTAGTCTTTTCCAAAGAAAATGAGACAGTGACCTACACTTAAAAAATGGGATACACAAGACCGGATGCTATAAGTCACGGCCTACACTAATATTAGGCTATCTTTTCATTTGTAAGCAGGGAAAGGTACCATTAAAATAATGACAGAAAGTATACTACAGTACTTACATGAGCCAGCAACCTGGGCATTTGTTATGATTTTCAAGGTGATATAGGTCCCGAAGTTCAGTACACTTTCAAGTTTGGTAATTGGGCCCTATGGGCCACACATGTTGTCACTGAACTGTTCTTTGTCATTGTCTGATAGCTTCAGTGCTGGAAACTCCTTGTTTCTTTCATGCCACGTTTAAAAATGAGAACATTCTTTCAAGGAAGAATCGCCCAAACCTTTATTGCTCCTAGATAAAGCATGCAGTCGTTTATCTTGGAGGTTGTGCCAAAACTCAGTTCTAACAGAAAGCCCATCTCTGGTCCCCACTACTTTGAAGTGTACCTCTCTCTCATCTCCTAGAAATATTTCTGCATTTTCTGACTGTGCTCCAAGTCTCAGTCTGGCAGGTATGGCTCTGCCTTTGTGGTGAGGGTCATGGAAAGCTTTGCCCTCTCTCTAACTCTCATGATCGGTGTTCACAGTGTGTAGTCACGTGGGCTTTTGATCGGGACAAGTCAACAGTTCATGCACTATGGCCTGTAAAGCTGACCTATATAAGCATGATTTCATTTCTCAACAGTGTTTAAAATTCTATACCATTGGCCTAATTAATAATATCATCAATAAGATTACCCTATGCCCCATGGGGGATGGTTTATAATGTTTTCTATTATAAAATGATAATGTCTATAAAGTGAACCATATAGATATATTTGAAACCATACATAAATTTGGAGCTTACACTTAATCATGGCTCTAATGTAAGAACTATTAGTTCTTTTTTTTTGTATCACTTTTATTTATTTATTTATTTAACAATTTCTTAGGGGCTCATACAACTCTTATCACAGTTCATACATATACATACATCAATTGTATAAAGCACATCTGTACATTCTTTGCCCTAATCATTTTTTTCTCCTAAACTATTAGTTCTTATGGCATACCCTTCCCTCAATTTTCACCCGTATGAAGAGATCACTGAAGATATGGGTGTTACACCAAGGTGTGCTAAGAAATTCAGATGATGCCCACTTGTTAGAAAGAATAGTGTCTAGGGTCCTAAAGGCTTGTCTTAAATCAAGCAGTAATCTAAGTGAGGCATTAACTAAGTCCATGTGGAGGAAGAACACCAGCCTGTTTGATCCGAAGACCGTAAATAATAAAATCCAAATCCTCATAAAGAACTGAGCTTAAAGTCTGAACATGCAATTTGCAGAAGACCGAGTGGCAATGGGAGCCCCAAACCCATTTGCAGGACCCCCATGTGGATTCAGATTCATATGAATCCCTTCTCACAGAGAGCACCTTAGATTAAATTATGGCAAATATAGTTAGGTTAAAATATAACACCTTATCATTTTTCTGCCTTTGAGTCTCCTTTAAAGCTGTTTACGTTTTTTATTATTTTCTGCTTTCTTTGTGATTGAAGTTTTTCTCTGTTTCATTTTGTCATTGTTGGGATTGTTTGTTTCTTATTTTTCTGTATATGAAATTCAGGATAGATAAATCTATAGAGACAGCAAGTAAATTAATAATTACCTAGGTAGAGGGAGGGTGGGGTAGAAAGGGGGAACTGATTACAGGGATCTACACATAACCTCCTCGCTGGGGGACAGACAACAGATAAGTGGGTGAAGGAAGACATTGGACAGTATAAGATGTGACAAAATAATAACTCATAAATTATGAAGGGCCTATGAGGATGGGTAGAGTGGGGAGGGAGGGGACAAAATGAGGAGCTGATGCTAGGGGCTTAAGTGGAGAGCAAATGTTTTGAGAACGATGAGGGTAACAAATGTATAAATGTGCTTTACACAATTGATGTATATAAGGATTGTGATAAGAGTTGTATGAGCCACCAATAAAATGATTAAAAAAATAATTACCTAGGGGCATGACAAAGAAGGTAAAGGGGAAACAGGAGCTAATAACAATGAGTATGACAAAGAATCTAATGTTTTGAATAGATAGTGGTTATGATTGCACAACTCTTCTTAATACAATCCAACTATTAAATTGTACTAAATGTGACTTAGATGCCAATAGAACTTTAAAAAAATGTTTTCCAAGAAAGACTCCAGTGAGTTCAAGGATAGTAGATGCTAGAAGCAGACAGACTAGGCTCCGTGACATCTGCAATCCATGATATCTGCAATCCATGACATCTGCAATCCATGACATCTGCAATATTTTGTGGTTACAAAGCTCAATAGCTGGAAGACAGGAGCTGAATTTACAGCTTTCCACTCAGGTTGCCTTGGCTGTACTCTTTTCTTTCTCATGGATTCAACCTTCCGACATGAAGAGTCAGAGCTTAGATATGTCATCCCTTTGTCTCTTTTTAAATATAGACATTCCACCCTCCATAGTCCTACTCTCTGATTCGTTAAACGACTTTGCAGTTAGAGAAAGCTATTTCAGATGGTCTGTGGTCTTGCATGCAGACAGCATGGGTGCTAGCAAGAAGAGTCCAGTAGATCCGCAATTGAGATGTGAACGTAGTTTCAGTGGACAAGTATAATTTCCTTTTCCCTCTTCCTTTGTCTTTTCTGTATTAATATGATAAAAACACAGCACTATTTGGATCTTTGGTCAAGCAGTTTTCCCTGCTGATCTGTCACACTACAGCAGAGTGTAAAGGGAGTATATTAAGACAAGTTCTTTAAGAATTTCTAATTCTGAACACAACATGGCGATCTATCTTTTGCATTCTTTCTCACACCTGTGTTTATAAATAGATATTCAGTTTTGTTCCCTTTAAATAAATCAACACTACCTATGAGTTTGTAGATTTAGAGAAACTTGTCTCAACTTCCATCACACCACTTGGTCCCTCCTATGATTTTTGTGAGTTTCTAGTATTGTTTCATGACTGTATCTATACTTCCTTCATTATCTGCAGGTACCATATAGCTTTTATCCACTACTTTAACCTGATACAACATTCAGCCCTGCTTTAGATTATTTTTTAACGTATTTATTCTAGGGCTTCCACCAGTCCATTCTGGTTTGACTCTCAGCTAAAAGTTTGCGTTTTCATCTCAGGTACACTGAATCTGAATTTACATTTTAACAAGATCTCCAGATGGTTAACAATATTGTATGAGTCTTGTTAAAATGTAGGTTCTGATTCTGCATATATGGAGTGGAAATACAGGTTCTCAGCAAGGACTGAACCAGATGAACCAGTTTGAAGCCCTGATTTATTCACATTTTCATGTCATAAATTCAGACAATTGTTGTCGTTGTTAGCTACTATGGAGTCTATTCCCCCTCATGCTGGTCCCATGTCAGTAGATTTCATCTCTTTGCTTTCATTCTCTCAAGAATGACTGTTGCACATGTACCAGGGAACCACTAGAGAGGTCTGCAGGGCCAGCCCCCATCCCAACTATGTGGACCCCCTTCCCCCCATAAGAATGCACTTCATAGCACAGCACTGAAGCTACAGTTTGGGGAGAGGGGCATATCTGATTAGCACATACAGGAGAAATGAAGAAGGATGACGAATGAGGAGAACACATCCTGGCCCACCAAGCCCCAAGGATGATATTCCTGATCACAGCAGATAGTGCATAGAGAGGACCATATGACCAGCCCCACCATGAGACACAACGTCCTTCACTGAATCATAGCACTACAGGGGACAACACTGGAGACACAGTGTGAAAATTGGGCCCAATCTGACCCCATCACACTGGGGTGAAACACCAAGGGCATAACAGAGCAGCAAGGGGAGCAATGCAATGAAATCCCTGGGGAATACCCAAAATAGACTTTGGAGACAGAGTATGGCACCCCATCAGACTCGACTGGAAAAAAAACTCCTAAATGTCAAAAAATAGACCTGGAACTATTTATAGGTATTTTCTTTTTTGTCATTTGCTTTCTTTTTGTTGCTGTTATTTTGTTGTTGTTGTTGTTGTTGTTGTTATTGTTTTGTTGGTTTTGTCTTTCTTTGTTGTTCGCTTTGCCTGGTTTTTGCACTTATTAATGTCTCTGCATGTCTATCTAGATAATATAGGTGGGATAAACAATAAGGTGATGAAAACAACAGAACCAACAGTTTCAGGTGGGGGATATGGGAGAAGGGAAATGGGAGAAAGGAAGGGGGGAGGGGTGACCAACCCAGGGACAATGGAACAACAAGTGAACTAAAATCAACAGAGAGAAGGACGAAAGATGCCTAGTGGGACTTAATCAAGGGCAATGTAACAGTGAGGAATTACTAAAGCAGAATGAAAGCCAAACATGCTGGTGGGACAAAAGGAAAATAAAAGGAAATAGAAGGAATAACCAGAAGACAAAGGACATTTGTAGAGGTCTAAATACAGGCAAGTGCGTAGGTAAATATATTTATATATAACGAGAGGGAAATAGATCACTATACTTATATCTATATGTTAAGAATTAAAGTAGCAGATGGACATTGGGCCTTGACTGAAGTACTCCCTCAACACAAGAACATTTTTTCTAATGAGCCATCATTCTGTGATGCTTGCATGATCGCTGAAGACAAAATGGATGCATACACAAATGTGGCGAAGAAAGCTGATGATGCTATCAAATATATAGCCCTGGGGTCTTAAAGGCTTGAAAATAAACACGCGGCCGTGTGGCTGAGAATCAACAAAGCCCACATGGAAGAAGCACATCAGCCTGTGTGATCATGAGGTGTCGATGGGATAAGGTATTCGGTATCTAAGACCAAGAACAAAATCATACCAATGTGAAGGATTAGGAGTGGAAACCCAAAGCCCATCTGTAGACAATTGGACATCCCCTCACAGAAGGGAACCAAGGAAGAGATGAGCCAATTAGGGTGCTGTGTAGCACCAATGAAAAACACAACTTTCCTCTAGTTCTTTAATGCTGCCTCCCACCCCACCCCCACTATCATGACATCAATTCTTCCTTAAAAATCAAATTAGACCAGAACATGCACACTGCTACAGATAAGAGCCCCAAACACACAGAATGCAGGATAGATAAACCCATCAGGGCCAAAAATGTGATGAGATACCTGGAGGATTAGGGGAAGGTAGGGGGAGAAAAGGGGAATCAATCACAAGGACTAACATATAACCCCCTCCCGCGGGGACAAACAACAGAAAAGTGGGTGAAGAGTGACAGAGGATGATGTAAGATATGAAAATAATAATCTGTAACTTATCAAGGTTTCATGAGGAAGGATGGGAGAGAGAGGGGATGAAATGAGTTGCTGATACCAAGGGCTTAAGTAGAAAGAAAATTCTTTGAAGATGATGATGCAATGGTTGAATGTATGGATTATGATAAGAGATGTAAATGCCCCCAATAAAAGTATTTAATTAAAAAAAAGAATAAAAGAATGATTGTCCTTCTCTGGTTGTTATTTGGTATCTAAAAATATTTGCCTTATATCTGTTATCGAGCTTACTTGTTGTTTTTGAGAACAGGACAAGCCTGGTACTAGTTATTTTGTCAGGTAAATGTATCAGCATGAATTGCTATCATACTAATTTTTATAATTTCGGTTCTCTTTTTATTTTAAAATATGTCTAACCTTTTATTAAGGCTTATTCTTGAACTATGGTCTCTATTTTATTTCCTATGTGTAAGTCAAGTCAATCCTGTGTCTGTAAATCTATGGAAGCGGACCAGTTTATCTTGCTCCCGTGGAACAGGTGGTGGGTTTGAATTGCCAACCCCGTCATTGGCAGTCCAGGGCCAAAATAAAGTATTTTCATATTTCTCTATGATCTGTCCTTCTTTGAGCATAGTGTCTCTAATTCAATGCATCATTCCCCCCTTCTCCTTTAGTTCTTTGTCTTCTCTTATGAGTTATACTTTTTTTTACTAGAAACTCTTCTTCAGTGCATTGCCATTCCTTAAGAATTTTTCTCAATCCATGGCCCTTCATTTTATACTTTTGATGAAATCTTTTAGATATGCATAGGTATTTTACTTTTAATAGGGCCCAGGCATTTGTTCTGTCTTCCGCTCTGTGCTTCATCATATTTGGCACCATGTGATGTCCTGCAATAGGGCCCTTGCATTTGTTCTGTGTTCTCATTGATGATCATGAGAGCTCCAAGATTTACATTTATGCCTCTAATCCATCTTGAGTTTGTTTTTGTGCATGGGGTGAGGTATGGGTCCTCTTTTATTCTTCTGAAGATAAAGTTCCCATTTTCAAGCACCATTGTTGAAGAGGGTGTCCTTTTCCCATGTAATGATTTTTTTTGTTCCTTTGTCAAAAGTCAGTTGTTTGTAGATGGATGCTTGTATTTCAGAGTTTTCTAACCTGTGCCATTGACGCAAGATCTTATCTTTGTAAACGTACCAGGGTCTTTTGGCGAGTGCAGCTGTGTTTTGCGGCTGCACTTTGAGTGCAGGCAGTAGGAGGCTTTCGACTTCATTCTTCAGTTTGAGAAGCTATTTGCTCATCCTAGGCTTCTTTCCTCTCCATGTCAAATTGGGTTTTCCATTTCTTTAAAGAATGAAGTTGGGACTTATATCCAAATTGCATTGTATTTGTAGATTGCGATAGGCAGTATTGACACTTTTACAATTATTTTCACCCTATCCATGAGCACAAGAGCCCAGTGGCACAAAGGCAATGGGTTGGAATGCAACTCATAAGGCCAGCAGTTCCTCAGGAGAAAGACTGGGCTTTCCACTCCTATAAACAGTTGCAGTCTTGGAAATTCATAAGGCTGTGGCACTGAGTTTTTATTTGGGGGGGTGGTGGTATCTATGAACATGGGATTTTCTTCTGTTTGCATAAGTCTCATTTGATTTTTCTGTAATAATTGCTGGCCCTTTAATTTCCTTTGTATAGGTATTTTGTTTCTTTGGTTAGTTTTTTTCCTAGGTATTTCCTAGTTTGTGTGGCTACTGTATACAGTAGTGATCTTTTTATGTTGAGTTCCCTTCACTGCTACATAGTATTCCAATTGATTTCTATTTCTTAAATTGTATCCAACAACTTGTTTATAGAAAATGCCCTTTTCAACAGCATAAACAGGGCCTATACACATGAACCTCCCCAGATGGACTACACAGAAAACAAATTGACTACATCTGTGGGAAGACATGATGGAGAAGATGAATGTCGGCAGCTAAAATGAGGCCAGGATCCAACTATGGAATAGACCATTAATTGCTCATATGGAAGTTCGGGATGAGGCTGAAGGAAATGAAAACAAGTCCACAGGAGCCAAAATAGGACCTTCAGTCTATCCCACCTGAATTTTGAGAATATCTCACAAAAGATTTGACACATTGAACAGCAAGGACAGAAGAACTGATGAGCAGTGGGAGGACATTAAGACCATCATTCATGAAGAAAGCAAAAGGTCATTAAAAAGGCAAGAAGAAATCAAAGTGGATGCCAGAAGAG
This sequence comes from Tenrec ecaudatus, assembly GCF_050624435.1. Classification (NCBI taxonomy): domain Eukaryota; kingdom Metazoa; phylum Chordata; class Mammalia; order Afrosoricida; family Tenrecidae; genus Tenrec; species Tenrec ecaudatus. Next base: position 225,891,473 of record NC_134530.1, on the reverse strand, counting down.
ACTCTGGAACTTGCTATTAATGGTAGAGTAGCTAAAGCAAATCAAAGAAAGGATGACGTCAGGAGCTAGATAGAAAATTTCAAAGGGCAGCTCAAGAAGACAAAGCCAGATATTATAATGAAATGTGCAAGGACTAAGAATTAGGAGACTAACAGGGAAGGACATGCTCAACAAATCACAAACTGAAAGCACTCAAGAAAAATGCAAGCCTCACATTTAAAAGCTTCCGTAGGCAAAAATTATATGATGCATGAAGGATCCAGAGAAGATGGAAAGAATACAAGAGTCGCTGTACAAAAAGAACTAGTCAACAGCCCTCCATTTCAGGAGGTAGCATGTGAGCAAAAACCAATGGTGCTGAAGGAAGAAGCCCAAGCTGCACTGACTGCATTAGCTAAAAGCAAGGCTCCAGGAATCGATGGAATACCCATTGAAATGTTTCATAAAGTTGAAGAAGCACTGGAAGCACTCACTCATTTATGCCTGGCCTACTGACTAGGAGAGATCCATACTTGTGCCCATTCCAAAGAAAGGTGACCTTCCAGAAGGCTCAAACTATGGAACGGTATCATTGATATTGCACACAAGTACAATTTTGCTTAAGATTGTACAACCAGTTGTTGCAGTACATTGCCAGGGAATGGCCCTAAGTTTAGGCTGGATTCAGAAGAGGACATGGAAGAAGGGGTATCATTGCTGAGATCAGATGGATGGTAACTCAAAGCAGAGAATACCAAAAGATGTTTGCTTAAGTTTCACTGACTATGCAAAGGCGTTTGCCTGTGTGGACCATAATAAACTGTGGAGGACCTTGAAGAGGATGGGGATTTTGGAACACTAAATTGTGCTCCTCTGGAACTGGTATATGGATCAAGAGGCAGTTGTGTAAACAGAACAAGGAAATACTGCACAGTTTAAAATTAGGAAAGGTGTGCCTCAGGGTTATATTCTCTCACTATATTTGTTCAATTTACATGCTGAGCAAATCATCAGGGATGCTGGAGTATATGAAGAAGAGTATTATCAGGATTGGAGGAAGGCTTACTAACAACCTGCGGTATGCAGATGGCACCACCTTGCTTTGTAAAAGTGAAAGGGACTTGAGGCACTTGCTAATGATATTTAAGGATTGTAGCCTTCAATATGGATTACAGCTCAACATAAGGAAGCCCACACTGGACAATAGGTAACATCCCAATAAATGGAAAACAATGGAAATTGTCCAAGATCTTATCTTACGTGGATCCACGACCAATGCTCATGGCAGCAACAGTCAAGAGATCAAAAGATGTAATGCATTAGATAAATCTGTTGTGTAAGACATCTTTTAGAGTATTAAAGACTAAGATGCGCATAACCCAAGCCATGGTATTCTCCACTGCATCATATGAATGTGAAAATTGGGCGATGAATAAGGAAAATAGTAGAAGAATCAATGTATTTGAACTGTGACTCTAAGGGAAAATATTGAAAGTAACATGGACTGTTAAAATCTGTATTGGAAGAAGTAAGACCAGACTGCTCCTTAAGAAGCAAGGATGGCAAGAATTCATATTACATACTTTGGACATGTCAGGAGAGACCCTTCCCTGGAGAAGGACATCATATTTGGTAAAGCAGAGAAGCATGAAAAAGATGAAAGCCTTAGTGAGATAGATTGATACTGTGAAGACATCAGTAGGCTTGAGCACTAGAACAACTGTAAGGAGGTGCAGAACCATGCAGTGTGTCATTCTGTGGTGCAGAGGGTTGCTATGGACTAGGGCTGACTTGATGACACCTAACAATCACATGATATTAGATCATACCATCTCGATCATACTTTGCTTTATTGTCTAACTCAGGAATATATCGTGAACATAGTTCCATGTCCGTCAACAGATATGCATCCTCATCAGGACTCTCAAGAAAGATGTAGTACTGTCAGGAGTTGTGATGGTTAATGTTACGTGACAACTTGGCTAGGCTATGATTCTGAGGCAGACACACTCTGTGTCTTCATTATCTACCGCTGCAATAACAGGAACAGTTCAAGTGGGTGGCTTTAGAAATCGGTTTTATTTTCTCCCAGTGGAGGCGACTGGAAGTCCACATTCAGGGAGGGAAAGGCTTTCTCTTCTGAGCTTCTGCTCCCAGGCAATCTTTACGTGATCTGGGCAATCCCTTCCTCCACCCCTCCTTGCCCATGCGCTTGTTCCAATCTTTTATATCTCAAAGTGGTCTTTCCAATTTAGATTTAGGTCATAGACACAATAACGTCGGAGATAATAGATACATGGCAACTACCAGTCACTGTGGGAGCATTCTGATTGGAGAGATTTTAAAGTAAAATATAACATATTAAGTACACAACTGACTGTCGACGGCCGTGTCAACCTCCTTGCTTCTACTATGGCCTTTATAGCCTAGAAAAAAAACCACCTTAATTCTGGATTTTTGTTTGCCATTCCTTTGCGTGTTTTCTGTATGTTCCCATATTTACAGCTTCTGGGACCTTAAGGGGAAGTCCTACTCTGTCCTATACACTCACTATGAGTCAGTGTCAACTCAGTGGTCTTGGGTCTGGTTAATAAAACAATTTTTACCAATTATGTACATGATATGTAAAATTATGCCATATGGATTATTTTGTGACTTGATTTTTAAACTGCTACGAGATTTCTCTGTGCTATTCATTTGTGGTTGTTGTTGTATATTGTATTCTGTTCCTATCTCAAGGAGCTCAGGTGGTATAACGAAGTGTGTGTTGTCTTTTAACTGCAAGGTCATCAATTTGAACCACCAGCCACTCCGAGAGAGAAAAATGAGGCTTTCTGCTCTCGTAAATATTTACAGTCTAGGAAACCCATAGGGGCAGTTCTGCTTTGTCTGATATGCTCACTATGACTCAGAATCAACCCAATGGCAGTAAGTGATTACTACTTAGCCAGTGGGACTCAGCCAGTTCATACTGGTTTGGCAGAACCAATACTTAATTTTTTTTTATTAATAATTTTATTGGAAGCTCTTACAGATATACCTTAGTCCAGTCACATCAAGCAGTGTTGTACAATTGCTACCACAATCAGTTTCAAAACGTTTTTTTTCTTCTGGAACTCCTTGATATCAAGTCCCCTTTATCCTTTTCCCTATAATCACACAGCAAATGATGCTCAGATGAAAGAGAAGAATATAGCAAGTGATGGTGCCAATCAAAAAACAATATGGAGATATCTTAAAAACAGTTTTATTTCCTGATACGATCTCTGAAGACAAATGGGTGCATAAGCAAATGTGGCCAAGAAAGCTGATGGCGCCCAGCTACCAAACGATATAGCATCTGGGGTCTTAAAGGCTTGAAGGTGAACAAGAGACCATCTAGCTCAGAAGCAACAAAGTCCACATGGAAGAAGCACACCAGCCTGTTCAATAATGAGGTATCGAAGGGATCGGGTATTGGGCATCATCAGAACAAAAAATCATATCATTGTGAATGAGGGGGAGTGCAGAGTGGAGACCCAAAGCCAATATGTAGGCAATTGGACATCCCCTTCAGGAAGGGTTGCGGAGAGGAGACAAGCCAGTCAGGGTACAATGTAGCAATGATGAAACATACAACTTTCCTCTAGTTCCTAAATGCTTCCTCCCTGCCCCACTATCATAATCCCAATTCTACCTTACAAATTTGGCTAGACTAGAGGATGTACACTTGTACAGATAGGAACTGGCAACACAGGGAATCCAGGGTGGATGGTCCCTTCAGGACCAGGGGTTAGAGTGCGATACTGGGAGAGGGGAGGAAGGGTGGAGTAGAAAGGGGGAACTGATTACAAGGATCTACATATAACCTCCTCCCTGGGGGACGGAAAACAGAAAAGTGGGTGAAGGGAGACATCGGACAGTGCAAGATATGACAAAATAATAATTTATAAATTATCCAACAGAAAAGTGGATGAAGGGAGATGTCAGACACTGCAAGATATGACAAAATAAGAATTTATAAATTATCAAGGGTTCATGAGGGAGGGGGAATGGGGAGGGAGGGGGAAAGTGAGGAACTGATGCCAGGGGCTTAAGTGGAGAGCAAATGTTTTGAGAATAATGAAGGCAATGAATGTACAAGTGTGCATTATACAACTAATGTATGTATGGATTGTGATAAGAGTTGTATGAGGCCCTAATAAAATTATTTTTAAAAACAGTTTTACTGTGGTATATACATACAATGGAGTACTATGCATCACTAAAAAGCAATGATGAACGTATGAGGCACATAGTGGCATGGGAAGAACTGGAGGAAATCATGCTAAGTGAGGTAAGTCAGGCACAAAAGGACAAATACAACATGAGCCCGCTGAGGTAAGAATTAAAAATTTTTTTAAAAAGCAAAAGTGGCATAGAGGAAAAAGCTACTGTATACAAACATTTTTGGGGTGAAGGCTGTGTAGTATGGCAGAGACCAGACCAAAGCCAGGGATGCACATGGTAGACAATGCTGGAGGAGGGGGGAAAAGGAAAACAAAAGGATGAATATAAGGAAGAAAAGGGGAGTGGGGGCATGGGGCACTAATCCATCCAGGGGAGGGTATTGTTTATATCTCCACAGGGAAAGTGGGACCAGACTTCAACCCAGTGCCGCAAGGTGTGAATGCAATAACCCGGCGTGGAGGAGGGAACCAGTGGAGAGGTCTGGGAGGCTGGCCCCAGCACCATAAATGAAGTGGATTCCTGCCCCTCCCGCGAAAAGAATTTGTTCCAAAGGACGACATTGACTCTGCAGCTCCAGGAGATGGACATATCTGATCAGAGCACACGGGAGCAGATGAAGGGGCAGGAGGAGAGAGTGGAACACAGCCTGGCCCACCAGGCCGTGATGATGATGTTCCTGAGTAGAGCAGCCAGTCCACAGAGAGAACAACATGGCTGGCCCCACTATGAGAAATGATGCCAATCAGTGACTAAGGGCAATACAGGGGACAGCACCGGAGACACAGTGTGGGAATTGCACCTGACCTGATCCTACCACACCGAGGCAAAGCACTGGGGGAGTGCAGCGGAACAGCAAGGGAATGGAGTGGCAAGGTCCCCAGGGAATGCTGAAAGTGGACTTTGGGGCCAGGGCGTGGTGCCCCAACAGACTGGACTGGAAAATGCTCCTAAGGGCCAGCAAACGATCCCTGAACTAACTACAAGCTTTTCTCTTGTGAAGTGTTTTGTTTTGTTCTTTGTCAGTGGTTTGTTTTTGTTGTTTTGTTGTCTGGTTGTATACTGTTGCTGTGTTTTCCTCTGTCTTGTTTTCGTGCATGTTAGTGTCTCCACAGGTCTGTCTGAATAGGACAGGCTGGATGAACTATCTGGAGGAAAAACAACGGGACCGACAGTTCCAAGGGGACTTGGGGTGGTGGGGTAGGGGGGTAAGGAAGTGGTGTTAGCAAACACAGGGACAAGGGAACAACATGGGACCCAAAAGGTAGAGAGGGGGGAGTGGCAGGCCTGGTGGGAAATGATCAAGGGTAAGGTTGCGTAGAGCAGAGGTATACTCTAGCCCAGGTGGCGACGAAGCATGGTAGTAGGGCAGGAGGAAAGTCAAGGGAGATGGAGGAAAGAGCTGGGAATCAAAGGGCATTTATGGAGGTCTAGACAAAGACATGTACATGCAAATATATATATGAGGATGGGGAAATAGATCTATGTGTCTATATTTATAGGTTAAGTATTAAGGTGGTGGAAGGACCTTGGGCCTCTACTCAAACACTCCCTCAATGCATGAATACTTTCTTTTATTAAATTGGAACTCTATGATGCTCACTCTCCCGACACAACTGCTGGAACCAAAGTGGGTGAACAAGTAAATGTGGTGAAGAAAGCTGTTGGTGCATGGCTATCAAAAGAGATAGTGACTGGGGTTTTAAATGCTTGAAGATAAACAAGCGGCCATCTAGTTCAGAAGCAAGAAAGTCCACATGGAAGAACACACCAGCCTGTGTGATCAAGTGGTCCCGAAGAGATCAGTTATCAGGCATCAAAAAACAAAATCATATCATTGACTGCACACCTCCATGATAGGATCACTGAACACAAATGGGTGCATAAGCAAATATGGTGAAGAAAGCTGATGGTGCCCGGCTATCAAAAGAGATAGTGTCTGGGGTCTTAAAGGCTTGAAGGTGAACAAGCAGTCATCTAGCTCAGAAGCAAAAAAGCCCACATGGAAGAAGCACACCGGCCAGTGCGATCACGAGGAGCCAAAGGGACCAGGTATAAGGCATCATGCAAAAAAAAAAAGATATATGTGTGTATGTGTATATATATATGTGTGTGTATGTGTATGTATATATGTGTGTGTGAGTGTGTATATATATATATATACACCATGTTGAATATTGAATGAAGGGGGAAGTGCAGAGTGGAGACCCAAGGCCCAAGTGTCGGCCAATGGAGATCCCCTCATAGAGGGGTTTAGGAGAGGAGATGGGTTAATTAGGGTGCGAGGTAGTACCAATGAAGAACACAGCTTTCCCCCAGATACTGGATGCTTCCTCCCCCCAACTACCATGATCCGAATTCTACCTTGCAGGACTGGATAGGGCAGAGGTTGTACACTGGTACATATGAGGGCTGGAGACACAGGGAATCCAGGGTGGATGATACCTTCAGGACCAAGGGTGTGAGGGGCGATGCTGGGAGAGTGGAGGGTGAGTGGGTTGGAAAGGGGGAACTGATTACAAGGATCCACATGTGACCTCCTCCCTGGGAGAGGGACGGCAGAGAAGTGGGGGGGGAGGGAGACTCCGGATATGGCAAGATATGACAAAATAACGATGTATAAATTACCAAGGGCACATGAGGGAGGGGGGAGCGGGGAGGGAGGGGGGAAAAAAGAGGACCTGATGCAAAGGGCTTAAGTGGAGAGCAAATGCTTTGAGAATGATTGGGGCAGGGAATGTATGGATGTGCTTTATACAATTGATGTATGTATACGTATGGATTATGATAAGAGTTGTATGAGTCCCTAATAAAATGTAAAAAAAGAAAAGAGGAGAAAAAAAAGAAAATGATTAGGCAAAGAATGTACAGATGTGCTTTATACAATTGATGTATGTATATGTATGGACTGTGATAAGAGTTGTATGAGCCCCTAAGAAATTGTTTAAAAAAACCAGTTTTATTGGTTTTTGTCAAATATTACTTAATATTTTTCATTAATACTTTAAAAATTTCTTATAATATAATCTAGTTTGTGTACCTAGATCTTATTATTATTAGCTTATTGTGACAACCTGGCCAATAAACACGTGGGATTAATTGAAGGGCGGACGGATAAATGGCTTGGTGAGCCTCGCCTTTTTAGTTCTCGGGTCTCTTGCTTTGTGATGGTTGCACCAGGATGCAGCTGCCTTAGTTGCCTGCTTCAGCTTGCAAGACTGACTTCCTACAAGACATCCCCAAGGAGAAGCCACATGGACCTACCCCGATGCAGCCCTGGGTGCTTGCCAGCACTGAGATGCTTACATATTCACGGACTCGGCTTTCCTCCTGCAGTCAGCATCATTGCGTCTGCTTTGTGAGATGGAGGAGGACATTGTGGATTGGTGTTGGACATATGAGTTAATGGGTTAATGTTGGACTTGTGAGCTGGGGCAGCACTGGGTTGGGATGTTTTCTTGATGCGCACTCAACCTTTATATAGAACTCTCTCTTTTACATGAGTTTCTGTGAATTTGTTTCTCTAAAGTACCCAAACTAACATATTATGGTACTGAGAATGGGGTACTGAAGAAACAAAGCACAAGATAGAGAGTAGATGCTTGTTTGACCTCTCCCTCATGAAAGTTTTTCTTCTTTGTGTAGCCAGAAGTCAGATAAAGCCATACTATTTACTCTGTTGTTTTTCTGGGAAAATATGGGAAGTAGTAAAATAGAAAGTTTATAAGTCCACTTGCTTCAGCCATTAAAATTTGGTCTTTAGATGGATTTAGGACATGCCTGTAAAGAAAACTTTGAAAATATATGCCCAACCCAGTGCTTTGGAGTACTATGGAACCAGTAGTCTTCGTCAGAAGCTGGAAAAATCTGGAACCATGAAGAAAACTCCTCTCTGGGACTGTATGTGAAAGGGAGCCTGAGAGCAGGCTGAAATGCTTGCTAGGTGACCATCTGGATCTATTTGTTGAATGGAAGTGGGAGAAATGCAGCAATAAGAGACGGGATGAATTTGGCCATTGACACCTGTGGACTTGGTTTACAGGGGAAAAAAGGAGATGAGAGCGGATTGACTGGTCTAAGGTTCATGACCTAGCCTGAGAGGGCTAGGCTTGTTGAATTGGTGAGAGCCCATGGTCTAAAGGCAAGGTGACCAATGGGCACTCTGTGGAGGCTGAATGAGCAGCCCACATTGAATTGACCAGAACACTACAAGTTGGAGATTTTTGAGCCTGTGAACTGGTGCATATTGTTGCTGACTTTATGGATGGCCTGTACGGATTTGACAGTGCTTATGGATGCAGACTTCACAAGGTTCCAACTGGAATGAAGACTCTTCATGTCGAAAAATATGATTGTCCTCTCAGAGAACTGGGTTGATGTAAGTGGGCAGTATATAAATTGGATACCCAAAATTGGGTGAGATAAAGGCATGAAGTGGTTGGGTTACAAACTTTCATAGGTGGGAGGAAAATTCACAGGATTATAGGGTTAAGGTGTAGGTGTTACTTAATTGCAATTGTGAGGCTAAAGAATTATGTACAGGTGCCAGGAGGGCAAGGGGTGGATTGAGTTAGTTTATTGTGGCAACCTGGCCGATAAACACATGTGGGATTAATTGAAGGGCGGACGGATAAATGGCTTGGTGAACCTTGCCTTTTGAGTTCTTGGGTCTCTTGCTTTGTGATGGTTGCACCAGGGTGCAGCTGCCTTAGTTGCCTGCTTCAGCTTGCAAGACTGACTTCCTACAAGACAACCCCAAGGAGAAGCCACATGGACCTACCCCGATGCAGCCCTGGGTGCTTGCCAGCACTGAGATGCTTACATATTCACGGACTCGGCTTTCCTCCTGCAGTCAGCATCATTGTGTCTGTCTTGTGAGATGGAGGAGGACTTTGTGGATCGGTGTTGGACATTTGAGTTAATGGGTTACTGTTGGACTTGCGGGCTTGGGCAGCACTGGGTTGGAATGTTTTCTTGATGTGCACTTAACCTTTATATAATACTCTATCTTATACATCAGTTCTGTGGATTTGTTTCTCTAAAGTACCCAAACTAATACATGTACCTAGATCTTATTGTTTATTTATGTATCAAATGTATGAAATAATAAACTATCTTTATATCTTTTTTAATGCTTAAAATGATCATTAGGGCAGCATACCAGTTTTTGTTAAAATAGTTGAATCCCACCACTATTCATTTTCTACTCTATTACTATTTCTTCCATTGATAGAACTGTGGATTGTTTTCAGTTTTGTCTGTGTCTATATTTCAATAAAAATGCTAAACATAGATGATATTTCTAGATTAAATTGTGTTTACTTGTTGAAATCCAAATCTCTTGTCCTAACCCCTGGTACCTGAGATCATCTTTCAGATGTTCGCAGTTAACATGTCACACTGGAATAGCATAGGTCCTAATGCATCGATATTCTTATAAAAGAGACCCAGAGGCAGGATAGATTTATGAAGGTGCACCCACCAGCCATGCAAGATCTGGGGCTACCAGAACTTGGGACCGAAAGGAAAGGATTTGCCCCTCAACTTCTAAAGGAGTATGGTCTGGCCCACGTATGACCTGGACTGCTGGTCTCCACAACTGTGAGACAATACATTTGTTCTTAGAAGGCATCTAGTGTGTGTGTTTTGTTTCAGCAGACTTAGGAAACAAATACTCTGCACCATTCTGATCCACATCAAATGATGCTGGACCCCTTCTCCTTTTCATGGATGCCTGAGGGGCAATGAGTCTTTTTCTTCCTCTCATAGATGTCCTGAGGATTCATGAGTCTTTTCGGGGTTAATGCATCATCTTGGTCAGAATGGACTGTTCCTTTCACTGCACAGGGAAGTTTTTTCTTTCTTTTTAAGTAGAGTGAAGGTTCTGGGGTTTACTCACCTACAGCTTGTGACTCTCAGTCATAACGCCAAAGACCCAAGCCAGAAAGAGACTGAGGCTGGATGGGGGACGTGTTGAGCCTGTATGGGAAGGTATGAGGGGGCCCTCATGCTGGCTGGATGGTGGTCTGTCAGGCAGAAGCAGATACTGAGATGTCACCACCCGGCATAGGACATGGAAATTCAAGTACAGCACAGCATCCTGGATGGCTCATTTTTACCAATCCTCTTAAAGTGTAGAAAAGTTGGAAATTTTCAATGCGATTCCTAGGGATATTTCCCTATGCTCTGGTCCCAAACACATAGACAGCTAATGTGTTTCTAAGGACGTTATTTCCACTTCTGAAATCACAGCACCCCTGGTGACCCCAAGAGCAGGCCACCCTCTGCTCCCTTCACGATGACCTCCAAGTGGCTCTTCACTCTCGGTCACAGTGGCCACCTCTCTATCGCACAAAGCCACCGCTCTCCTAGTCAGACTGACCTTTGAAGTCGCCGTTGTCCGGGTCATAAGGGCTTCGACACGCCCGAAGAACCCGCGGAGGCGCCGGAGGATCCCTCCTGGTGGCAGGCACTTGACCGCTTGGCCGCCAGGCGGCGCCCCGACTTCCGGGATGTCCCAGAGCCCTTTGCGGTGACGTCGGCGTCGGAGGCGGGACGTTTGGGAGCTGAGGCGAGTGCTCCGCCCATGGGCCGGCCTTCTCCTTGGTGTCCGGAAGACGTTCAGCTCTTGCCGTTTGGAAGGTCCACCCTCCCGTTGACCCCCGTTCTCTCCTAAGTCCCCCGCGTGCCTTCCATCCAGGCCACTCCCTCCATTTTTACTGGGAAGCACAGGCGCTGTGCGTGGACTGGAGCTTTGGTGCGAGTCCCGCCGGTGGAGCCTCACGTGGATCATCCCACTCTCTGTGGGTGTGACCTTGCCTCCATCCTCACCGGTTTGCACCGGTTGGAATCTTGCCTGGATGTTCACCACGTGCCATTGGTGGAATCTTACCTGAATTGTCTCCTCTTTCCGACAGTGGAGCGTCGTCTGGATGGGAGAGGGTAGCTCGCTGTCACGTTGGAGCTGACATCCTGGGGAGAGACTAGGAGCTGCTCTGTTGTTACCGGTTCAGGACAGGCTGGCAGTCGTTGCTGCCGCCCCTTGATGTTCTTTGGGGACTTGCACTGGCGACGCGGGGTTTGCTTGGTGGCTGCCCCTGACGTGGCTTTGCTTTCATCCCGCAGGCCTGCTGACTAGACAGCACCCTTGCTCCAGCGCTTGTCATGCTGGAGATTTGGAGTTTCAGGTTAGTTTTGTGGAAGCATTTTCTGATGCCCTTCCATCAGCAAAAGTAACAGATGTGACCCCAGACCTGAGACACTCTTGGTATAGTCCTGATCCCTTGAAGTTGAACTCCGTGCACAGTTGTGTGTACCTCTCCCACTGCCCACTTGTGGGAGAATGACGTGAATTAGTCTCTCCATAGAGGAAGTAGTTTTTCCAGGCATCTAGAGGGCGCAGAGCTGTAGGTAGCAGGAGCAGCTGCTGGGAAACTTGCTGGGTGGTGGTCAAAAAGCCTCATACATTTTAAGGAAAGGACCGGGTGAGCTCTAAGGCTTTTGTAGACTTGCCGCCTTTTCCCTTGGGGGTCTGGCTGTCATCGTCATCACGTCCAGAAGCTGGCCTGGCTCACAACAAGGAGAGGGCTGGTTGGTGGTGCCAGTGGCCATGATCACCCTGTAGATATGGATGTGAATGTCCATTACATCACCTCTTCCTGTGACTTAACTGAAGTCACTCTCAAACAGGAATGGGTACTTGAATAAGTCGTAGTCACCCTTAAACGACTGGTGCTGAAGTTTCCCCGTGTGACTGCTGGAGAGACTCTGGACTGAGCTGTTCTATCTGACAGCTCATGGGTGGACTTTGGGGCCCTGCAGTAGCCCTGGACAATAGGTTTGGGCCCTCAGAGCCACATTGGTAGAGAGCTCAGTGGTGGGTGTTGTAGAGGTGTTTCAACTCCTTTTCAACACCCTGGCTGGAATAAGGGTGAGGGTGTGGATGTTTGCTGTGGAGGAAAAAACAGAGGGCTGGGAAAAATAAAAATCAACCTCTTCCAAGTTCTAAATCTGTGGAGTTACCTCCAGAGAGATTTTTTTTCATTGAGGGTCTGCAAGCATAGTCCGGACTAGAGAAGTCACTAACCTCAGCCCAACTCTACTGTGCAGCCCTATGTTTACTCTGTTACCTCTGTGACCTGTCATTGCCATAGATTCCTTTGTTTTCGTGCCCCCCGCCAAGTCACCCTTTGCAGCAAGGCTATCATCCTTGTATAAAGAACAAAACCCTCACTATATTTTAATAAGGACTCATCTAGAGAGGAAAACATACAAACAGATGATGTGCATACCCCAAGGGCGTAAGAGGAACCTCCTTGGTTGGTATTTCCAGATGGACACAGAACCTAGCATCTGGCTGAGCTTATTTGAGTGAAACTCAATAATATAACCTTCACGATTCATCAACCAGTGCTTGGGCCATAACCAAACATGGTGAGGACTTGCCTGAATGCCATATGCCTTTGGAGGTCTAGCCACTTGTCTCAACAGGCGATGAGATGGCTAGGTGGCAGCAGCTTGTCCAGAGTTTACCTTCGAGTCTCTACCTACATCCTAATTGCTGTGGATCGAGTTGGATATTGAGACGAGAAGAACAGTCGGCAGCAGCAGCTCATTCAAGCTTACCTTTGGATTTTTCTTCACCTTGCCCTCCTCCCTCCTAACTGTATTCTCTGGCTTGAGACCAATATATCTGTCATCATCACACAGCTTTCAATCAAACAAATGAATTTTTCTTTTGTAAAACCATTTTATTAGGGTTTATTCCAGACATTATACAAGTCAATAATTCAGTTATATAAAGAGGTGTTATACAATCACTACCAATTTCAAAACTTTTTCTTACTTCTTGTACTCTTTGTTACCAGCTCCCCATCAGCCCGCCACCTCCCTGTTGTACTCCCCAGGAACCCTTAATCTAGTTATTATCACTGTAGTTTCACCCTTGGTTTCCTACTCCAAAAAATACATAACAGAGAGTCAAGAAGGCTACCAACAATGACAAAATACAACAGAGATAACCCCCCATTTGAAAGAAAACCGAAAATATTACAAACCAGAGCAAACACCAAATGTGTCCAAAGGGAGATAAAATGAAAATGTTTTAACCATTCAAGTCGGATTTTTCATTTTAATCTACTAAATTGTCTCTACAACATACTCTATCTGATAAAAAGGCTATTCCCATCCCTCTATTATGGTTGGAGGGAAATTACGGGAGGCTTATTCTATGTGTAGATTCTGCAAATGTATTTTTGAGCTTCCATTGTCATCCATAGCCTTCTGCTAACCAGAATTTCACAATTTAACTTCTGATGCCATTCTCTCCTTCATATTTGGATCATATTATTTTCAATACTTGGATCACACAGACTGGTAGGCTTCTTCTATGTGGTCTTAGTTGATGTCTCACTTAATTGACTGTTTGAAAACAAATCTTTAAGACTCTACACACTAGTCTTTCTAAGAGCCAGGCACCATCTACTTTCTTCACCACACTTTGGTATGACACCATATCTTCTGTGTTTTCTTCTTGAGGGTGAGTATTGAGCAGGACCATCCCATGATAACTAATTTTTCTTAGATTGGAGCTAGGATTATGTGCAAGTCCCAAATCTATTCCTGTATCTATGTTTTATATATGCCTCTGGTTCATCTTAGAGACATCTTTATTATTTTATGTTAGAGAACATTATCAAGCATCTTCCTGGAGCACAGATAGGGTCCTTCTGTTTATAGTATTGATTTAGCCCATGGTAATGTAGTTAAAACACAATTGAGAAAGGAGATGAAACAAGTGTAGGTTGGCTACATATCATGGTAAATGGATTATTAACTTGTACAAATTCAATCTTTACATGACTGGACACTATTTACACAAATAGTTGAAGTTGGTGGTCAGGCAAAACATAATAATAATCAACGATAATGTCATACCCAGGTCTGTCAGATTAATATCTTATAAAGCAAGTGGGGCATTACAGTAGTGAGTAAATGGGAGTCTGCATGCTGACAGTTCAATACTCTTGGTATAGCTGTCCTCTGTGTCTTCACACACCAGGTAGGTTCAGCCTTAAGTCCTCAGACTACAGGTGTGTTCCTCTGGTATGGACTTTGAGGTATGGGGTGGGCTTAGGAATCTCAGGGTCCAATTTCCCAGTGCTATGACACATGGTCTGGGACCCCAGGACTGTAGAGAAATTTGGTCCAATGTGTCCTGGCATTCTCTCCCCTTCGGGTCCAAATAAGCTTTGTTAGTCATTTGAACCCACTGAGAAGATGGTCCTTCCCATTTTTCTACTAAAAGAAATATACTTGTCTTCTCTGAGATCTGTATGCTCCCCTTCCCCTCTCGGCTTGATTTTCCCATCAGAATCTTATCACTGTGGTAGGAATGTTTGTTGGTTTGGGGCAACCACAGCACAATTTTGCATAGCAGCAACTAAGTGGTCCTCAACCTGCACTGCTGCCACCCACCCCACCCCCGACCTTGAAAATCTGATTCTGAAGAGAGATCTGCTCTGTCAAAGTGATTTTCAAACTATCCGTAGAGAGAAGGTGCTGTATGCTTCGTGGATACTAGAAAATAGACTTTTCTTATCTTCCTGCCTAACTCCATTCTCTCAGATGACTTTTGTACTTAGTTTTGCAATAGTGTTTGTTTCTTGCTTTCATTATTCCAAGCAAAGCCCTGGGTTTATTGAGACAACTTCAAATTGAAATTGACTTAGTGTATTAATCCCGCCAATAAACCTGACATTGTAGAGAGACACAACGGAGTGTATTCAAAAAGTCATTTGCACCAACGACTTTAGTGTTCTCAGTACTGTCCCACAAATACCCCTTGGCCTCCACAGAGGGGTCAATGTAGAATTTTTCTAATTGGAAAATTTGTGTTGGTGTTTTTCTTTTTTCTTCAAATTCAAAAGATTCTATAGGAATGCAAGATGGTGGAATAATGTGAACATTAGCGCTATGACTTAATTTTACAGACTAACCTAGAAGTGCCAGTGTTGGTCCTTAGCACTTCTATAAAATCTCAGTAAATGTTGACAATAAAAGCCTTTAATAATAATGTTAAAAACTCTTTCTCCTAGTCACCAACCTATATTCTTCATATAGATTATCATAAGGATTTATTGAGTGTGGCCCTATTATTATTGTCTCCATTTTACAGATAAACAGATGCAGTTACTGGACTTGGAGACTCAGGACCATAGTCTTGGGAATACCAAGGTCAATTGACATGACATAGTCCTCAAAGACAATGCTCTACATCCTACTTTGGTGAGTAAGGACTGGGGCCTCAAAAACACCTGAGCAAGCTATCTGAGGTACAACTATCAGCCTTTCTTCCTCCAGAGCAAAGAACATTGAAGCTGCATTTTTGGATATGGTCTGGGGTATGGTTCCGGTGTCATTGTTTTGCAGGTGGAGATCCAATTTTTCTAGTACCATTTGTTGAAAAGGCTCTCTCTTTCCTACTTAATGTGTATGCGTTCTTCATAAAAAATCAAGAGTCTATAGGTGCTTGGGTTTATTATGGGGTCTCTGTTCTGATCCATTGGTCTATACATCTATCATTATCCCAATACTAACTTGTTTTGATTACCGTGGCTGCATAAAAGGTTTTGAAATCAGGAGTGAGAGACTTCCTATATTGCTTTGGTTTTTTTACTAGTATTTTGTTTACCCTGGGTTTTTTTTTTTTTTTTTTTACTTCGGTGATTAGTTTTTCCATTTCTTTGAAGAATTTTGCTGGGACTTAGATCAGAATGACATTGGATTTTTAGGGTGTTTTTGGTAAATTGCCATTTTCAATACATTGAGTCTTTCTGTTCATGAACATGGGACATTTTCCCATTTGTGGTAAGTCTCTTTTGGCTTCTTTTTTTATTTAATTATTTTTCTTTTGGTTTCTTGTAGAAATGTTTTATACTTTTTTTGTATAGTCTTTGTTTCTCTTGGTAGTTTTATTCCTAAGTATTTTCTCTTTGAGTGGCTATTGTAAATGGTATTTTTTAAAATGTCCTGTCAAGTCCTCTTCCTTAAAATATAGGAATCCTATTGATTTTTTTTTTGGTATGTTGGTCTGATAGCCTGCTACTTTGCCAAAATTTTCAATCAGTTTCAGAAATTTTCTAATGGAATTTTCTATATATAAGATCAAATATCTGAAAATAGAGAGAATTTTGCTTCTTCTTTGTCAATTTTGAAGCCTCTGGTTTGTTTTTTTTGTCGTTGTTGTTGATGTCTAATAGCTTTAGCTAAGACTCCCAGAACTGTATTATTAAGAGTGGTGATAAAGAGCAACCCTGTCCCCTGTTCAGAAGGAGAATGCTTTTAGCTTCCGTTGAGGGAAATGCCACCATTGATTCTGCATATATGGTCTTTATTATGTTGAGGAATTTACTTCATTCCTATCTTATTGAGTATTTTTATCATGAAAGAATGCTGAATTTTATCAAATGTCTTTTCTGCATCAACTGATAAAGTCATATAATTATGTTCTTTTGTTTTCTTTATATGGATTACTAATCAAAATGTTTCAACAAAATGTTGAAGCACAGGACGACTCACTCACTTATGCCAAGAAATTTGGAGGACTGGGTAATCATCTATAAAAGATCCATATCTATGCCAACTTCAAAGAAAGGTGACCCATAGAATGCTCAAATAATAGGACAGTATCATTAATGTTACATGCATGACAATTTTTGCTGAAGACAATTCAACAACAGTTGCCTAAATACATTAACATTGAACTTCCAGAAATTCAAGTCAATTCAGAAGAGAATGCAGGACAAGGGATATCATTACTGATGTTAGAATCCAATCAGGGTTTAATCTCTTTTTTAATCCTCTAATTTGATGCTCAGAGTTTCAGGATTATCAGATATGTGTGTTTTACTCACTGTTTTAGTCTCAGATTTAGCAGGATTGGACATAATATGCCACTAGGATGCCATTTTGTCTTTGCTTCAAACCATAATATTTTCATCCATCACCTATGCATATGGAAGCTGGAGAATGAGTATTGATGACGGAGGAAGAGTTGATACCTTTGAATCATGGTGTAGGCAAAGCATGGAATTTAACATGGCCTTCCAGAAGAAAAAATAAACCTGTCTTGGAAGAAGTACAGCAAGAATACTTCTTAAAAGTGATAATAGTGGGACTTTGTCCTCTGTTTTTTGGTCATGCTATCAGAAGGGGTTTATCTCTGGAGAAGGACATTATACTTGGTAGAGGGTCAATGACAAAAAGGAGGATCTTCGAAGCAATGCATTGACACAGAGGCCAGAAAAATGGGCTCAAACACAGCCAGGACTGTGATGATTGTGTGGATGGTGCAGAACTGGGCGGTGCTTTTCTCTGCTGTGTATAGGATTGTTATGCGTTGAAACTGAAGCAACAGCACCTAACAACAACAACAAACAGCGCTGCACCAGAATTCATAAAGCAAATACTAATATGAAAGAAGAAATAAACAACTCCACAATAATGGGAGGACATCTCAACACACCAATTTCAACTTTACACAGAATATCCAAAAAGAAGGTCACTAAGAATCCTGAGAACATAAATGAAACCATAAGTCAATTAGACCTAATGGAAATATATAGAACACTCCACCAAACATCAGAGCAATACACACTTCTCCATTGCACACAGATCATTTTCCAGAATAGATCAAGTGCTGTGGGGCAGGTTTAATAAGACACATTAAGCAAACAAACAAAAACCTCACACCCTTTGTTGTAAATTTCAATTCATAGCAGTCCAATAGCACAGAATAGATCTGCTCCATAGGGCTTCCAGGGCAGTAAATCTTTACACAACCAGACTCTCAACCTCCTTCTGTATAGGGGCTGGTGGGTTCACCCTAAAGACATTTTGTTTAGCAACTGACCACTTTAACCACTGTGCAATCTGGAAACAAAACAAATCTTAACAAATTTGAAAAGATTGACATCATAAAAAGCACCTCATTTAACCGTAACAGTATGAAGTGAGAAATCAATAATGGGAAAAATAAAGAAAAACTACAAATATATGGCACAATTCATTTTAAAAACTATCATAGAAGAAATTAAAAATGAAATGTAAAAATTTCTAGAATAAAATGAAATTGCAATATACCAAAACTTTTGGGAATGCAGAATGGTGTGGGACTTTAAGGTAAATCACCTAGCTTTAACCAAAGGACAATACTTAACTTCATGAGATGAAGACTGGGTGCTACAGTAAAGTATGATGAAGAAATCAGATAGTGTCTGGCTATCAAAGAGAATAGCATATTTGGTTTAAAGGCTTAATACAGCCATCTGAAAGAATAAACAACCAGTCTGGGCAAATGAAAGTAAACCAACCTAAGTGTGATCAAAGAATTTTTAATAAATTTTATGATCAGAGGAATGAATGCATTCAAGGTTAAATTCTACAGAACTTGGTGTGTAGAAGGCTGAGATTTATTATAGAACACAGCTACCTCACTCTCTTTTGACTCGAGATAACTTCAGTTTCCAGTTGAGTTCTTTCTGACCATTAAACAGCTGCAAGGCAAGTTTGTCCTCAGATATAGTATGTTTGAAAGTAGATTACAATGCCCAAGCTAGCCCAGGAAAAAGGAAGTCTTGCCCTCGGGTTTGCATGGAGGATCAAGTTCCTTGGCTGGGCTAGGCATGTCCTTAATCATTTACCAAAGCATTGCATGTAATCATGTATCTTATCATGAACTCTATGTAGCTAGGTGGTGAATGCTCAGAACCAATCCTATAAACTTTTGTAATCTGTAGTTGTGTGTGGCTTGATTTACAAATAAAAAAAGGAAAAAGAGGCAAAAAAAGAATTGACATTGTAACCTATACAAGAAATATAATTGTACTCTAACAAATGTGAAAGCCTAAGTGGAATGGACAAAATCCTAGACTCATCTCAGCAAAGAAATCAAACAAAGTTACAGACCAATATCCCTTATGAACATAGATATAAAAAGGTTCAATAAAATCTAGCCAACTGATCTCTTGAACACATCAAAAACAAAACCAAATAACTCCATATGTCATGATAAAGTTTATGCTAGACTTACAAGAATGGTCCTACATTTAAAAATCAATTAAATGTAATTCTACATATAAATAGAACAAAGGGAAATACATATTTGATCATATCAATTAATGCAGAGAAGACATTCTATAAAACTCAACATCCTTTTCTTGGTTCTTGGGTTTTTTTGAAATTTTATTGGGAGGTTCATGCAGCTACTATCAAAATCCATACATGTGTCAATTGTGTCAAGCACATTTGTACATATGTTGTTGCCATCATCATTTTTAAAACATTTTCTTTCTACTTGAACCCTTGGTATCAACTCCTCATTTTTCCCCTTATAAACTTATGATAATTTATAAATTATTATTTTTTCATGTCAACACTGACCATTGTCTCCCTTCACACCCCTGGGAGGGGTTTATCTGTAGATCGTTGTGATCGGTTCCTCCTCTCTCCTCCCACCGTCCCCTTCCGTCCTGGTACCACTACTCTCATTATTGGTTTATCTGAGGGGGTTTATGTGTCCTGGATTCCCTGTGTTTCTAGCTCTATCTCTACCCATGTACATGCTCTGACCTAGCTGGATTTGTAAGGTAGAAGTGGGGTCATGATAGTGGGGGTGGGTGGGAGGAAGCATTAAAGAACTAGAGGAAAGCTGTATGTTCCATCAATGCTATACTGTACCCTGACTGGCTCATCTCTTCCTAATGGCCCTTCTGTAAGTGGATATCCAATTGTCTACAGATGAGCTTTAGGTCTCCACTTTGCCCTCCCCCTCATTCACATGGATATATTTTGTTCTGGGTCTTTGATGCCTGATACCTGATCCCATTGACACCTCATGATCACACAGGCGGGTGTGCTTCTTCCATGAGGACTTTGTTGCTTCTCAGCTAGATTATCGCTTGTTTATCTTCAAGCCTTTAAGACCTCAGACACTATGTCTTTTGATAGCTGGGCACCGTCAGCTTTCTTCACATTTGCTTTCGTACCCATTTTGTCTTCAGTGATGGTGTCAGGAAGCTGAGCATCACAGAATGCCAGGTTATTTGAACAATGTGTTTAATATTTAACATATATAAATATATTTTCATGCCTGTATTTAGACCTATAAATGCCCATTTGCCTCCTATTTCTTTCCTCTATTTCCTTTTATTTTCCTCTTGTTCCACTATCATGTTCGGACTTCATTCAGGTTTCAGTAATTCCTCTCCATTACATTGGCTACCAGGCATCCTACACTTTCCTTGCCATTGATTTTAGATCACTTGTTCCCTTGTTCCTGGGTTTGTTAATACCCACCTCCCTTCCCCGCCTCCCCTCTCCCCTCTCTCCCTGGAACCATTGGTCAGTTGTTTTCTCCTTGGGAATGTTTATCCTGCCTACCTTATCTACATAGACATACAGAGACAATAATAAGCACAAAACAATACAGAACAAAACCAAACAACAAAAGAAAATTAAAAAGAGAAAGAGAAGTCTGTAAATAGTTCCAGGTCTGTTTGTTGACCTTTAGGAGTGTTTGAGTGTTTTCCAGTCCAGTTTGATGGGGTGCCACACCCTGCCCCAAAGTCTATTTTTGACATTCCCTGGGGACTTCATTTCTTTGCTCCTCTTGCTGCTCTGTGGCACGCCCTTAGCATTTCACCCCAGGCAACACCCTTTTCTGATACAAACTGTCAGCATAATAAGACTAGAAAACTTTTTAAGGGCATATATGCAAAACTAACAGGCAACATTAGACTCAACAAAACAAAGCTGAGATCCTTCCCTTGGAGAAAAGCTACCAGCCCTCCCTTTGAGACCAGGAATGACAAAAGGATGCACATTATCATCATTATCATCGCTCATTCAATATTGAACTGGAAGTCCTAGCCATCTTAGTGATCTAGTGATGCTATGGCAGAAATACCACACGTGGATGACTTTCCCAACAGAAATTTATTCTCTCATAGTTTAGGAGACCAGAAGTCTGAAGTCAGGGAATTTGCTCTATGGAAAAGCCTTTTCCCTCCTTCTCTATGGGATCTGAAGGAAAGCCCTTTCAAAGATCCTTTGAATATCTGTGAGCCTGATATCCCCTGGAGGTTTCCCTGTGTTTTAACACCAATCTTCCCTTTGGTCTAGGGGTTTCTCAGTACAGGGTCCCAGAGTCCAAAGGACTTGCTTCCCTCCCAACTCCTCTTTCTTGATAGCACTGAGGTGCCTCCATCTCTGTTTGCTTCTCTCTTTCTATTTAGCTTTTGTAAGATAATCGAGACCACACCTCACGGAAACTCCCCTGACATCAGATCAGGGCTGTGACCTTAGTAAGGGTGTTGCATGCCACTGTAACTCTCTTACAGTGGAAAGACTGATTACATCGGGGAATGATCACACCATTACGTAAGTGCCGAATTTTACTCTTTACACTTCGAACTGAGTCTATCCCCTGAAATCAATCACCTTTTCATAAAATAGCAAGGCACCAAATAAAGGGTATTACTATAAGATCAGTGCCTTACTTAAACCCATCAGTATGAGATCAAATGGTCAAGAATCACTCCAAAGCCAAAGTAACAAGGTGAGGCCACTGGGAAACTAGAGGACAGGAAAAGGAGCAAACATAACAAAGGGAATGCTGACACATTGTGATAAATGTAACTAATGTGTCTGAACAATTTCTGAGGAGGATAGCAGCGGGAGCCTAACTGCACAAAATTTTACCCAAAACTCAATCAAATGTCATCTTAAAAACATAAGAAAAATAAAAGAACACAGGAGTTTAAAAATATCATTATGAACTTCCTCCCCTTCAACAGGCTTTCAAAATTCATTTTGTATTGCATGGACATGAAAGTATCCAACTTTTAAAGTGAAGAATGAATTTACATTTATTAAGTTTTATTTCTTTAGATGAACTTTAAGAAAAGAGTTTACCCTTTGAAGATATATATTTAAATATTTACATATATAACTCATTCCTCGATAACTGTTGTTGTGGCTAGGTGTCATTGAATCAGTTCCTCACAACAGAATAAAACATAGCTGTGAGCCTGCGCTGTGCTCAGTGTTCTCCTGTTTGAGGGCATCATTGTGGGCACGACATCAGTCCATCTCCTTGAGGACTTTCCTCTTTCCCGCTGCCCCTCCACTCCACTAATCATGATGTCCCTCTCCAAGGACTGGCCTCTCATAACAACATGTCCAAAATCTATGAGACAAAGTCTTGCCAATTTCACCTCTAAAGAGCACCCTGGCCGTACTTCTCCCAAGACAGATCAGTTCATAACATATTTTCAATATTCTTCTCCAGCACAATTCAAGTGTGTTGATTCTTCTTCAGTCTTCTTGATTCAATGTCTAACTTTCATATGCATATAAGGCGATTGAAAACACCATGACCTGGGTCAGGTGCACCTTAGACCTCAAAGTAACACCTTGGCTTTTCAATACTCTAAAGAGGTCTTGTGCAGCAGATTTGTCTAATGCAACTCATCTTTTGATCTCTTAATGGCTGCCTTCATGAGCATTGATTGTGGATAAAAAAATCCTTGACAAATTCAACCTTTTCTCTATTTATCATGTTACATATTAGTCCAGTTGTGAGGACTTTGTAGGGTTTTTTGTAGGTTTTTTTTATATCAAGTTGTAATCTATATTGAAGGCTGCAATCTTTTATCGTCACCAGCAAGTGCTTCAAGGCCTTCTCGATTTTAGCAAGCAAGGTTGTGTCATCTGCACATTGAAGGTTGTTGTTAATAAGCCTTCCTCCAATCCTGAGGCCACATTCTTCTTCCTATAATCCAGCTTCTCTGATGATTTGCTCAGCATACAGATTAAATAAGTATGATGAGAGGATACAACCCTGACACATACCTTTCCTGACTTTAATCCCTGCAGTATTCCTTTGTTCTGTTTATACAACTGCTTCTTGACCCATGTACAAGTTTTCATCAACACAATGACGTGTTCTGAAATTCTTATTCTTCTGTGGTAGTTATATAATTGTCAATTTGAGAGGATTATGAGTGAAGGAGTGGAGTCTAGTTTGTCAGTCAGATCATAGCCAATGAGGCTTCTGTGTGGGCATGGCTTTCTCCTGAAAAATCTGGGAAATCTGGTATTTCCACCTTGGAGGTGGGAAACTCTCTGCTCATACCCTGGGAGACATAGCAGCTGACAAGACACATGGACCCACCCTGATGCAGAGACCCCTGCCAGCGCTGAGATGTTTCCAATGACACTGGATCCAAAGACTTTCTACCCACTGGCCTGTGATCTTCTACATTCAGCATCACTGCATGTGTTTCGTGAGGCTGAAGAGGACTTTATAGATTGGTATAGGACATATGGGCTAATATTAGACTTATGGACTTGATCTGGACTGGGCTGGGCTGTTTTCTAAATGTTCAATTGCTCCTGTATTTAAGTTTCTTTCTTATGTACATATATGTGTCCATGGATTTGTTTCTCTAGTCTGTGCAGACTAACACATTCTTCCCAAGGTTATCCATGATTTGTTATGACCCACACAGTTTAATGTCTTGGCATAGTCAGTGAAACACAAGTAAACATCTTTCTGGTATTCTCTGCTTTCAGCCACGATCTGTCTGACGTCAGCAATGATACCCCATGCTCCATGCCCTCCTAGAATCCGGTCTGACCTCTGGCAGCTCCCCTTCCAAGTACTGCTGCAAATAGTTGTCGGATGATCTTCCACAAAAATGTACTTGTGTGTGATATCAGTGATAGGGTTCTATAGTCTGAGCGTTCTGCTGGGTCACCTTTCTTTGGAATGGGTACAAATGTGGATCTCTTCCAGTCACTGGGCCACGCAGCTGTCTTCCATATTCCCGGCATAGACTAGTGAGTGCTTTCAGTGCTTCATTAGCTTATGGAAACATGTCACTAGGCGTCTCACGATTTCTGGAGTCTTGCTTATGGCTAATGCTTTCACTGCAGCTTGAACTGCTTCCTTCAGCACCATTGGTTCGTGCTACTTCCTGAAACGGTGGAATGTCGACTAGTCCTTTTTGGTACAGTGACTCTGCATTCCTTCCGTCTTTTGATGCTTCCTGCATCATTCAACATTTTGCCTGTATAATCACTCAATATTGTAACTTGAGGCTTGAGTTTTAGTTTTTTTCCATTCTTTCAGTTTAAGATATGCTGAACGTGTTCTTCCTTTTTAGTTCTCTAACTCTAGGTTTTTGCACATTTCAATATATTTGGCTTTGTTTTCTTGAACTGCCCCTTGAAATTTTCTATTCAGTTCCTCTAGTAGCTCTTTTAAATTTTCTCTACTCATCTGATCAGAAACTATCACACTGGAAAAAATTCTCAGTGAGAAATACTATCTACTCAAGCAATGTTTTAGTAGGCGAAAGTGAGAAACTATGAAATAGGTTCACTTTAAAAATTTTAATTTGTTATTGTGAACTAATTCATACAGTAATTCTTACACACTATGAGTAATTCAAACACATGAATGGAAAATGTCACAATAAATGCTTAGCAATCAGAATTAAAAAAGAAACCTTACAAATGAGAGTGTGGGTCTGGGAGCAGTGGTGGTACTCTCAGTAGTCTGCTATCAGACTAGAGGGCTGGGGGCAGGATACGGGCCACTGCAGATGGAATGCAAAACTGGTGAGACCTTTCTACCCAGAGGAAGTAAGAGCTGGTTGGTACTCTGAAACCTCTTCATTCTTTGTCTGTAACTCTACCGGGGATGAATTTCTCCCTGAAGACTTATGTAATATGGGGACTAAATGAGTCTCCAGGCAACCTCCTATCTGGAAACTTCTAGTAGTTGGAGGCCCTCCATCTCTCCTTATATTAAGAAAACCCCTAACGACCCTCAACTGGAAAGTTAAACTTTTGGATTGCCCCAGACTTTCCCGAAGGAGATGGGACTTCTTGTTGCCTTCTGCAAAAGAACTAAATCATTTAGAAAACTTGGACCTCTTGATAATCTTCTAGGGCATTGTTCCAAAGTAGAAAGCTTGAAGCGATTAGTAGGCCCATGACACTACTTCTAGAAACTTGAGGAGCATGGCAGGGAAATAGTGATGTGAGCGCCTGGTTCCTCAATCAGGCTCCTACATGACTTCTCTGCAGAAGGATCCAGGATCCTTAGAGACGAGTAGTGAGGTGTGAGGGGGTATTTTAAGTAAAAGAAGTCTCATCAATGAGCCGCATGTGCCTCGTTGCCTGGTTGAGATCGTGTGTGCTTTGCAACATTTCCTCCATATTGCAGTCCCACAACCATCTCCTTCACATGTATGCCGCCTTTTTCTTTTTCAAGTAAAGAAAGCCAAATCCCTCCCCTCCCCCCAAAAGTATTTTTTAAAGAGAGTTTAGATCAATGCTTCTCCCCCAGGGGGATGAACAACAGAAATGTGAGTGAAAGGAGACAGCAGTCAGTATAAGATATGAAAACAAGAATAATTTATAAGTTATCAAGGAGTCACCAAGAGGATGGGGGCTGGGGCAGGAAGAGGAGTTGATACCAAGGATTTAAATAGAAAGTAAATGTTTAGGAAACAATCATGGCAACATATGATACAGTTGATATATGGAATGTTATAAGAGCTATAATAACACCCAATAAAATGATTTTTTTAAATAAAGGGATTATCTTCTTCATTCGCCTCATGGTAATTGTCTATAAATTTTCCTTCTGTAGTTCTTAAGGAACCCTAGAGGCTAGTGGCTACTTCTTGGACAACTACTTGAAAGGACAGCAGTTCAAAAGTACCAGCTGCTCCATGGGAAAACGATGGGACTTTCTACTCCCATAAAGAGTTACAGTCAGCCTCTGCCTCTCTCCCTGGCTGCAGTCCCAGCTTAATGTACTCCGGTCACTGACCCTTGCCCACTGCCTCCACCGCTGCTGCAAAAATGTCTACAGGTGTGCCTGTGGGTTCAAGTGCTGCCTCTGGCAGCAATCAAGACTGCAGCAGACACAAAGGCAAGTGGATGGGTTGGTGGACATCAGGCGGGTCAATGTGGGCAAGGTGTTAGACAGAGACCAGAAGCTTTCCAAGTTGGACGACTGGGTGGAGACCCTGCAGCCAGGAGCTTCTCAGTTTGAAATCGGTGTTGCCAAGTTAAAGAGGAAATACTGGAGGAAGAAATGCAAGATGTGGGCAGTTGGGATTAGCAGTGGTTTTCATCACCATCATCATCTTCATCATCATCATCTTGGGTGAAGTGCTTCTTCATGAATACCCCATGAAACTCAAGACTGCTGCCCAGGAAACCTCTTCAAGACTTTTGACTTAGAACCTGTGATTTTATCAAGCTTACCTACTATGATATCTCAAATGATTAATTTTGGTTAGTTGATATGCAGTTTGATTTCCATGAAATGTGCCTTAGTGTTTTAATATGCATGCCAGACTAGAAGCGTAGTTAGTTCTGCCCCCGGTGTACACAGTGGCTTTACCAATTTATGCACGGGTAGATTTCTACAGGTAGCATGATAGTGTCTGAAGCAGTGGTTCTCAAGCTTTCTAATGCCGCGACCCTTTCATACAGTTCCTCATGTTGTGGTGACCCTCTAACCATAAAATTATTTTCATTGCCACTTCAGAACTGTAATTTTGCTACTGTTATGAATCGGATTACCCCTATGAAAGGGTCGTTCAACCCTCAGAGGGGTTGTGACCCACATGTTAAGAACTGCTGATCTAACAGGAAAATCACCAATGAGTCATCGCCGGATCCCAGTTAAAAAATTTGTTCCACATTAGCTCTTCTCTTCCTTGTGACAAGACCCACCTTTTAAACCTTTGATTTCCAATTTGTGCTTTCCAGAAAGAACAGTACTCCCTATCATACATCTGTGACAGTAATTGACCATACCTAATGTAGTTTGCTATTATTCTGAGTATTTCTAAGAGCATGCACTACTATTTATAAGCACTAACAATGTTTTTCTCTGTATTTACAATGAGATGCTGGTAAGGAGTTTTGCACTTCTTATTAGCGAAGGAGGTTTACCTTCTTACTATTGTTATGCATAACTTTCTATAAAATATACTATTTTAATCAGAAATGAACAACCCTTCGAAAAGTACTCTTGTTATTGAACTGCGCCTGTGACCATAGTTTCTATTTTTCCAAAAAGCTGACTCCTATTAAGCATCTTTTAAGTCTGTTCCTGGCAGATAAACGCCAAAAAGTGTTCTTGTCTGACGATTTACCCAAGTCAGAATGTCCTTGGGGTGAAAAGTTGTGAGGCACCTTTGAGTCAATTCTGACTCGTGACAATTGGGTAAATGATAGAGTAGAGGAGCTCCTCAGAGCTCCCTTGGCTGGTCGCAGTAGAAGCACTTGGCCAGGCATTTTCTTCTCAGAGTACCTCTGAGTGGATTCAAATGGCCAAACTTTGGGTTCGCTTCTAGTGCAAACCAAACCGTTTGCGCCACCTAGGGACCAATATGGATAAAGCATGCTGGGAAAGGGCTTTAGACAGGGAGCTCCTTTTAAGGGGCATAATCAGCTCTTACTGGGGTTTTTTTTATTTTGTTTTGTTTTAAAGAGAGTCTCCATCCCCACCACCATTCTCTCCAGTTCTTTTCACACACACTGCTTGGGATATGATCAAAACTGGCATTTAGCTTGCTCTTGCTGCTTCCTTCTGCTGTTACAAACAGGTACTCGTTGAAACACAGAATATTCTCTCACTCCTACGTCTAAATGATAGCAGAAACCTAAGTTAGCAATAATCCGTCTAAATAATGTTTTCAAGAAGAGGGCTACTGAGGGAAGGCTATATATAGCTTATCTCCTCATAACCTCCTAACAATGGCCTGATTATTCTCTTTATTATACACATATTAGCTTACATTTCTAGCAGATTAAAAAATTTATACAAATTTACCTCTCTATATCATGCTCAATAAGATCTTACATAAAGGAATCAGGAAATCTAGGATAAATTTCTATCTCTGCTTTTTCTGTTTATTGAAGTTGGCTACATTTAAATCTTTTTGTAATTTCCTTCTTTTAAAAATACTTTATTGTGCTTTAGATTAAAGTGTATACAGAAAATTAGGTTCTCGTGTAGTATGTTTTATACAGATTATTCTGAAATGTTGCTTACAATTTACAGTGTGTTAATAGTCTCATTATTTCCACTCTGCTTGTTCTGTTTCCATTGGTCTAGCTTCCCTTTCCCTTCTTGCCTTTTCCTCTTTGCTTTTGAGTAAATGCTGACCTTTGGGTCTCCTGTAGTTGGTGGTTTAAGGGACATATTACTCACAAATATTGTTATTTTATAAGCCAGTCTGTAAGTATTGTTTCCATCTATTATATATGGGTCTACTATGAGTTGAATTTAACTCAGTGACAGTGGGTTTAGTGAGTTTTTAAGTATTCTTTGACTGACAGGTGGCTTGCAAAAATAGTATCAGATTCAAAGTTAAAAGGGTAAAGTCTTAGGGCTTCCTATAGTCTCTGTTGATCCATTCAGTCTAGTGTTTAGTTAGGAATTTGAGTTTCATTACTGGGTCCTGCCCCCCCCCCCCAGTGGACAGGTTTGAGCCTATTGCAGCAAACACTGTGTCAAGCCATCTCATTTTTCTAAAATCATTTTACTGGGGGCTCGTACAATTTGTATTGCAATCCATCCATCCATCCATTGTGTCAAGCACATTTGTACATTTTTTGCCATCATCATTCTCAAAATATTTGCTTTCTACTTGAGCCCTTAGTATCAGCTCCCTTCCCTCCCCACTCTCCCCTCCCTCCCTGCTCTCCCCTCCCTTCCCTCCCTGCTTGACCCTCCCTCATGAACCCTTCATAATTCATAAATTATTATCATTTTGTCATATCTTATACTGCCCAATGTCTCCCCGTGCCCACTTCTATGTTGTCCATCCCCCAGAGAAGAGGCCATATGTAAATTCTTGTAATTGGTTCCCCCTTTACACCCCACATTCCTTCCACCTTCCAGGCATCATCACTCTCACCACTAGTCCTGAAGGGATCATCTGTCCTGGATTCCCTGTGTTTCCAGTTGCTATCTGTACCAGTGTACACCCTCTGGTCTAGTCAGATTTGTAAGGTAGAATTGGGATCATGATAGTGGGGAGGAGGAAGCACTTAAGAACTAGAGGAAAGTTATATGTTTCATCGTTGCTACCCTACACCCTGACTGGCTCATCTCTTCCCCAAGACCCTTAAGTAAAGGGCTGTCCAGTTGCCTACCAATGGGCTTTGAGTCTCCACTCTGCACTCACCCTCACTTACAATGATATGATTTTTTGTTCTTTGAATCCTGTTACCTGATCCCTTCAACACCTCATGGTCACACAGGCTGGTGTACATCTTCCATGTGGACTTTGATGCTTCTGAGCTAGATGGCGGCTTGTTTACCTTCAAGCTTTTAAGACCCCAGACACTATATCTTTTGATAGCCAGGTACCCTCAGCTTTCTTCACCACATTTGCTTATGCACACATTTGTCTTCAGCAATCGTGTCGGGAAGGTATGCATCATGGAATGCCAATTTAATAGAACAAAGTGTTCTTGCATTGAGTAAGTACTTGAGTGGAGGTCCAATGTCCATCTGCTGCCTTAATACTAAACCTATAAATATATGCACATAGATCAATTTTGCAACCATCCTATATAAATATATTTACATATGTACATGTCTGTATTTAGACCTCTATAAATACCCTTTGTCTCCTAGTTCTTTCCTCTATTTCCTCTTGTCCCACTATTATGCTCAGCTTTCATTTGGGCTTCATTGATTTATCTTGGTTACATTGCCCTTGCTGAATCCCTACCAGGCCTCTCACACCCTCCTTGCCACTGATTTTGGATCTCTTGTTGCTCCCCTGACCCTGGGTTGGTCAACACCACCTCCTTTGCCCTGCCTCCCCATCTCGCATGTTTCCTCAGAACCATTGGTCTTGTTGTTTTTTCCTCCAGACTGTTCATCCAGCCTATCTTATATAGATAAATCTGTAGAGATAATAATATGCACCAAAAAAGAAAGCATAGCAAGACAGATGACAAATGAGAACACAGCAATGACAACCAAAAAGAAAACCAATGACCTATAAAAGAATAAGTTAATTAAAAGAAAAAAATTTAAAAAGAAAGAAAAACCTGTAAGTAGATCAAAGTCTGATTTTTAAACTCTAGTCGTGTCCTCCAGTCAAATCCGATGGGGTGCCAAGCTCTGACCCGAGTCTGTCCTTTGTACTCCCTCATGAGCTCCCTGCTCTACTCCCCCTGTTGCTCTGCCACAGGCCTTTAGTGTTTTGCCTCAGTGTCGTGGGGTCAGCCCGGGCCAGTCCCGACACCGAGTCTCCAGTGTTGTCCCCCATAGGGCCTTGGGCCAGTGAGGGACAGCGTGTCTCATAGTGGGATCAGCCATAAGGTCCACTCTGTACATTGGCTGTTCAGAGCAGGGATATCGTTCTTCAGGCTTGGTGGGCCAGGATGTGCTTCACTATCTTTTCCTCCCCATTCATTTGCTCCTGTGTGCTCTGATCAGACATGTCCCTCTTCCCTTGCTGCAGCTTAAGTGCCGTCCTCTAAAGTAAATTATTCTGGGGGGAGAGGCAGTTGTCCACGTAGCCAGTATGGGGGCTGAGCCCTCAGGCATCTTCACTGGCTCCCCTCTCCATGCTGGCATGCTGCATTCGCCTCCCCAAGCACTGGATTTAAGTCTGGTGTCACTTTCCCTGTGTAGACACAAACAATACTCTCCCCTTGGGTGAGTTAGTGTCCTTTCCCCACCACACATTTCTATTCTTTTTCTTTTATCCCTTCGCCTCCACCTCCTTTTTAGTTGGCTACGATATGCACCCCTAGATTTGGTCTGGGCCCTGCCATACTACCTGGACCTCACCCCTGGAGGGTTTGTGTACAGTAGCTTTTTCCCTGTGCCCCCTTTGCATTTTTCTTTTCTTCTTTTTTTAAAAATATGAATTTACCTCAGTGGCCTCATGTTGTACTTGTCCTTTTGTGCTTGGCTTACTGCACTTAGCATAATTTGCTCCAGTTCTTCCCATGCAGCGATATGCTTCATGCATTCATCACTGTTTTTTAGCGATGTATAGTACTCCATTGTATGTATGTACCACAGTTTTTAGTCCATTCATCTGTTGATGGAAATTTGGGTTGCCTTCCAACTCCTTATGATTGTGAACTGTGCCGCAATGAATATTGGAAAACAGATGTCTGGCCGTGGTTTGTTTCTTGCCTTTTCTGGGTATATGCCCAGTAGGGGGATTATTGGATGGTATGGTAGCTCAATTTCCATCTGTTTTAGAAATCACCAAAACCATTTTCCATATTGGCTGTACATACCTACAGGTCCACCAGCAGTGGATGAGAGTTCCTATCTCACCACAGCCCCTCCAGCACTTGTTGCTTTCTGATTTTTTTGAAGTGGACTATCTTTGAGGATGTTAGGTGCTATCTCATAGTTGTTTTGATTTGCATTTCTTTTATGGTTAATGATCAGGAACATTTGTTCATATGTTTATTGGCCATTCGGATTTCAGACTCTGTGAAACACCTGTTAAGGTCCTTTGCCCACCTTCTCAGTGGGCAATTAGTTTTTCTCTTATTGTAAGCTTGCAAAGTATTGTAGATTTTAGTAATAAGGTCTTTGTCTCATGTGTCATTGTTAAAGATGTTTTCCCAGTTGGTGGTCTCTCTTGTTACTCTCTTGGTGAATTCTTTGATGTACACAGATGTCTTATTTTCAGTATATTACACTTGTCTATTTATGACTCCTGTGTATTTGTATCCTTCCCTATTTCTGATAGCCTACCTATTCCCTGTGCCAAGGTTCTCAGGTTTGTCCCAATTCCCTCATTAATGGCCCTAATTGTTTGAGGTTTTATCTCAAGGTCTGTGATCCACCTTGAGTTTATTCTTGTGCATGGAGTGAGGTCAGGGTCTTGCTTCATTTTTCTGTAGGTAGATATCCATTTTTTCCAGCACCATTTATTGAAGGTGGCATCTGCTTCCCATTTAATGTTTTTTGGGGCTCTGATGGTTTTATTTATGGGTCTTCAGCTCTTTTCCATTGGTCTGAATATCTGTCATTATACCAGTACCACACTGTTTTGACTACTGTGATCATATAGTACATCCTAAAGTCAGGTAGAGCAAGCCCTCCCACTTTGTCCTTCTTGAGGAGTTCTCTGCTAACTCTGGGCTTCTTCCCGCTCCATATGAAGTTGGTAATCAGGTTTTCCAATTCTTTGAAGAAGGTTGGTGGTATTTGTATCAGGATAGCATTGAACTTATATAGTGCCTTGGGCAGAACTGACATCTTTACTATATTGAGTCTGCCAATCCACGAGCATGGGATATTCTTCCATTTGTTGAGATCACTCTTGATTTCTTATAGTAGTGTTTTATAGTTTTCCTCATACAAATCTTTCATTTTTTTTTAGTCAGGTATATCCCTAGGTATTTCAATTTGTGCATGGCTATTCAATAGGATACTACCTTTTTAATGGTCTCTTCTGTGATCTTGTCTGATGTATATAGCAGACCAATAGACTTCTGTTTGTTGATTTTGTATCCTGCCACTGTGCCATATTCCTCTATTGCTTCAAATACTCCATTTGTGGTGTTTAGAGGATCTTCGATGTATAGAATCATGTCATCTGCAAATAATTATAATTTCGCCTCTTTGTTCCCCAGATGAATACCTTTAATATCTTTTCGTTGTCTTAGGTGGTTAGCAAGGACCTCCAGTATGATGTTAAATAGGAGTGGGGACAAGGGGCAGCCTTGTCTGACCCCCTTTTTCAGTGGAATTGTTTTTGTCTGTCCTCTGTTAACTACTATATTGGCTGTTGACTTTTATATATATGGCTTGTATAATATTGAGGAATTTTCCTTTTATTCCTATCTTCTTGAGTGTCTTAAACACGAATGCATGTTGGATATTGTCAAATGCTTTTCCCGCATCTATTGATATTATCATGTGGTTCTTATCATTTTTCCTGCCAGTGTGGTGAATAATGCTGATGGTCTTTCATATGTTGAATCATCCCTGCATCCCTGGCATGAATCCCACTTGGTCACGGTAAATTTTTTTATTATACTTTTGTATTCTATTGGCCAGTGTTTTGTCAAGTATTTTTGCATCCATGTTCATTAGGTATATTGGTCTGTAGTTCTCAATTCTTGTGGTATCTTTGCCCGCTTTAGGTATAAGAGTTATACTAACTTCATAGAAAGAGTTTGGGAGTTTTCTGTCTTTTGATATGTTCTGGAGTTTGTGTAAGTTCGGTGTCAGTTTTTCCCTGAATGCTTGGTAGAATTTTCCTGTGAAGCCATCTGGCTCGGGGTATTATTTTAGTTGGTAATCCCTTGATTACCTTGTCTATTTCTTCTTTTTCTATGGGTCTGTTGAGGTTGTTGACATCCATCTGGGATTGTGTTTCCATATATTTGTCCATGTCTTTCAAATTGTTGAATTCGTTAGAGTATAGACTTTCATAGTACTGTGTACTTATCCCTTTGATTTCATTAAGGTCCCCTGTTCAATCCCTCATCTTTATATATGTCATTTGTTCCTTCCTTTCTTTGGTTAGGTTTGCCAGCGATCTAGCAATTCTGATAATTCTTTCAAAAAACCAACTTTGAGCGGCATTAATTTTTTCCAGTTTTCTTGTTTTCCCTGTCCTGTATCTCAGCTCTGATTTTTATTATATCTATCCTCTTGCTTTTAGTAGGGTTGTTCTGTTGACTCTGCTACAATTGGTGTACGTTTTCTGCCAGCATACCATGCACGAGTTTCTCTTATTTTTTAATGTGTGCATTTATTACTATCAGCCTTCCTCTGATAAATGCCTTTGCTGTATCCCACAGGTTTTGGTACATCATATTTGCGTTCTCATTGGTTTCTAGAAACTTCCTGATTTCATCTCTGATCTGGGTCAATACCCACTCCTTATTTAATTGTTTGCTCTTGTTTTGTTTACTATCCTTCTGTTAGTTCCCAGCCTTAGGGCACAGTGATCAGAGAGAGATGTCTGTATAATCTCAATGTGCTTGAATTTACTCAGGTTCGACTGCTATCCCAGCATGTGGTCTATTTTAGAATATGTGCCATGTGAGCTTGAAAAGAATGTGAATTTTTTTCCCCTGCAGATAGAACACTCTGAAAATATCTATCAAGTCATCCAATTGTGCTATTTAGATCTGTAGCCTCCTTGTTGAGTTTCTTTCCCAATGATCTGTCTTTTTCAGAGTGGTGTATTAAAGTCACTAACTATAATTGTTGATTCTGTGATTTCTTTTTTCATGTTTTGGAGTGTTTGATTTACATATTTCGCAGGTCTTTCCTGAGTCGCATATATGTTTATTATGCTCACTGGTTCTTGGTCCACTGTTCCCTTGAGCATTATATAGTGTCCCTCCTTGTCTCTTGTTATGGCCTGTATCTTGAGGTCAATTTGGTCAGATATTAAGATCAGTATCCCTGCTTTTTTTGCATTGACATTTGCATGGTAGATTTTTCTCCAACCTTTAATTCTCAACCTGTTTTTATCTGCAAGCTTGAGATGTGTCTCTGGAGGCAGCAGATCGATGGGTTATGTTTTCTGAGCCAGTCTGTTAGCCTCTGCCTTTTAATGCCTGAGTTCAGGCCATTGATATTCAGTGTTATTACATCCATCTGTGAACTCTGTGATGTCATCTGTACCTTTTGTGATGGATATTTTCCTATCTACCTATCTTGTCCACTTGTGTTGTGTGTGTAGTTTCTGTTTGCCTTTTTCCCATTATTGAGCCAATGCTATCCTGGGGGCTGTTTTCTCTTTGTCGCCCTATGGGTGGAGTTGTTCTATATGATGGTCTCTTGTTTGCACTTGGTGAGTGGTGATCTTCATCAGCAAGGATCTTTTGTAGGGATGTGTTTCTTTTTATGTATTCTTTGAGGTTGGCCTTGTCTGGGAAGACACTTCTCCATCTATCTTAATAGATAATTTGGCTGGGTAAAGTATTCTTGGGTTTACGTGACTGTTTGCTTTTCCCTATCTGCTTTTATGGTCGTTTCCTTTTCCTCATGGTTGGATAATTTGACAGTGTTTTGGTGACTTCTTTTTGAGATTCAGTATGGCTGGTGTTCTTTCAGCCTCCTGAATGGTTACCTGATTTTCATTTATTAAGCTGGGGAAGTTTTCCCCTAAGAATTCCCTCACTATTTTCACTGACTTCTTTGTTGTGTCTTGTTCCAGTAATCCAATTATTCTAATATTGTTCCTCTTCATAACATCAGACATGGCTCTCAAGTTTTCTTCAGCTTCTTGGATTGTCTTATTGGACTGTTTTTCCCATTTGCTGAGGTCTGCTTGGTTCTCCTCTAGATCACTGGTGAAATTCTCTGCCTCCTCAAGTCTGTTGGCAAGGTCTGACAATTTGCCACTGGATTTTTTTATTTCATCCCTTAACTCTTGTATTTCCCTTTGGTGCATTCCCTTTATCTCCTCTATCATTTAGTCTTTTTTCTGCATTGCTTCTTTCATATCCTTTATGACTCCAAGCTGCATTTTGAAAATTTCTTTTTGTGGCAGGTTAATATCTGCTTCTTCTGTGCACATCGTTAGGTTCATGACTTCTCCTGGCATTGTCTTCTGTTTCTCCTGCTTTTTCATTGAAGCTGTTAGAACTGGTTGCTGTTTCTATTTTGGTTTAGAGGAGCCTGGAGCCATCTTCCTGAGTCAAAGAGCACTGGGCTCTCTCTTGGGGGACTCATGAGTGCTTCTATGAACTACCTTCTGGTAACTGTACTGAGGGGTCAGGCTATCACTATATCTTCCCATGGTTTCACTCCTATCCTAGCCGTCCAATATTCCATTATTTGGATACTCCTCTCATGTGACACTGGTAGGGTTGTTGTGGGCCCATGAGGGCATCACTTCACTGGCTGATCTCTAAGTAGGCTTCAGGGTGCTTGGAGCACCTTGGGTGGCCTGTGGTGTTTCCCTCTGCAACTGGAGTGCCAAGGAGAGCATATGGCTATACCCTCCTTGGTGTAAAACCCTGTTGGCAGGGGGAATTACTGTAGACAGAGAGATCACCTTGGAGGTTGGGTGGATGGTCAGGCATTTCCCACAGTTACTTGGAGGGCTTCAGGGTTTAGGCTGGAGATGGCCCCACTGTTTGCAGGGGAGAACACCCTGCTGCTTTCTGTAAGGAAGAGGACCAGCATGGTTTCCCCCGCTGTGTGCAAAGCCAACAAATGTGGGTAGGAGCTCCCCAAGTTGAGCCTTCAGAGTTGCCCTAGATGGAGGGGAGTGGCCTGGCGGCTGCTAGTAACTTTTGACAATAAAAAGAGTGAAAAGAGAAGAAAAAGAGAGAAAGAAGAAAACCCAGATGGGAGCAACAATGCCAAGCAAACTAACTCCCACTCACACACATACAACTAAAAACAGAACAAACAAAAGTGAATACAGTTCAAATAAATAAAATTTTAAAAAGATAACAACACATAAAGGGGACTGAATCTGCTTAGATTATGGCAGGAAAGAGAGAAGAGCTAGGAGCAGAGGAGTAAACGAATAAAAAATGAAAGAAGAATACAAAGAAAGAAAGAAAAAGAAGAAAAAAAGAAAGCAGAGGAGAGAAAGCTTTAAAAATAGATAAGGAGAGAGCTGACCCCATGCTGTGCTGTGTGTAGCACTGTCTCGTGCTGTGTGCAGCACTGTCTTAGGCGGCAAGCTGTAGCTCTCCCCACTGGGTGGGCAGAGTTTCCCAAACAGAGGAAAGGGGTCTGGGAACCAACAGTCAAGCTGTCTTATTGAGGGCCTTCCCTTTCTTCATTAGCTTTCCATTTTAAGAAGCATGATATCCTGTTTCAGGGACAGGTTTGATCTAAAAACATGCCCACAATTGCCTTAGGGCCCTCCTCATTTTCAGAGAGCAAAAGTTGTGTTACCTGTGGAGTTCAGGTTGTTAATAAACCTTCCTCAAATTCTAATGCCGCAGAGATACTCCTCTAGTCCAGGGTTTTTGGGTTATTTGCTCAGCATGCAGCTAAATTATAATGGAAGGATAGTCTCTACTTCTTTTAAGTCTCTTTGAGCCACAGAGACACTAAACACCTTTCACACCCCCTTCCTAGGACTGTAAGAAATGCGAATTGAGCAGGATGTACTATAGATTTATTAAGATGATATGTGGTGTTCAGGTAGTAATGCATCATATTCAGGAAAATACTGGCATTATTACTAGTAAAGAAATGAAGACTCTGAGGTACTTAGTTAGGAAATGAAGGAGAGTCATTACCAAAGTGTGTAAAGTTTATCTCTGAGGCCATTTAATATTTAAGGTCTGAGAGTGCTAAGAAAGTGTGGATAAAGAGTCTCATCTCTAAGGCTTGGTGAGCCGGAGCTACTAAAATGCCCCTCTACCTAACTAACTCCAATAGTTTTATCTACCAGAAAGGTTCTTACTTGTGCTTTGTTGACCAACCATAGACAACATGAAAAAGAATGGGAATTGCAAAAAGTTTTATCATGCTCAAGTAGAACCGGGACATGGATCGCAAGGCAGTCATTTGAACAGAAGGCCTGGTTTAATATCAGGAAAGGTGTGGGTGAGAGTTGTATCCTGTCACTGTACCTCTTCGGTCTGTTTGCAGAACAAATCATCAGAGAAGTTGGAGTATATGATGACAAATGAGGCCTCAGGATTAGAAGAAGGCGTGGTAACAACCTTTCATTTAGCAGGTGCACAACCTTGCTTGCTAAAAACAGGAGGACGTGAAGCTATTGCTGATAAAGATCAATTACCACACACACAGTATGAATCATAACTCAATGCAAAGAAAATAAAAATCTGCACAATGGTACCAATAGAGGATGTCATGATATTTAGAGAATATATTGATACTAAGAATTCATTTTTTTCATTATTACCCTCTATAACTTACTACATTCTTTAAATTTTCTTCACTTCTTTTTAAAACTCTTTCTTATTAGTTCAGATTTAATCCATATAACATATTCCACATTTCAATCACATCAAGTAGAAATGTCCAATTGTTTTCACAATCAGTTCCCAACCATTCTTTATCTACTTGGACTCCTTGACATCGTCTCCCCTTCCCCTACCCCCATCCTTGTATACCCCTCCCCCTGGCCCCTTATTCTACTTGTTGTTCCCCTAGGTTCATCAATGCTGGGTTTCACATACCAAAAAAATGGAAAAGTATATGACACTGCTTCAAGAGCATGCCCTCCACTGACATAACACCTCTGAGATACACTCTAATATGAATAAACAAAACCAATACAAACCAAAAATACAGAAAAATTTGGAAACCAGACCAGGTCCAGTGCGCATCATAGGGGAAATCTACTGACAAAGTTTCAAAACTGTTCAGGTCAGATTTATGTTTTTGATCTTCTATACTCCCCTCTCTCTGTATAGTGACCACTTTTCTTCCATCCCTCAATTTTAGGCAGGGGGAGTTCTCTGGAGGCTTATTTCCTAGGTAGTTCTACAAATGAATCTTGGGCTCATACTGCCATCCATCAGCTTCTGCACACTGGATTCTCACCATTTAAGCTCTGATAC
The DNA here is from genome assembly GCF_050624435.1 of Tenrec ecaudatus. Classification (NCBI taxonomy): domain Eukaryota; kingdom Metazoa; phylum Chordata; class Mammalia; order Afrosoricida; family Tenrecidae; genus Tenrec; species Tenrec ecaudatus. The sequence goes on along the minus strand of NC_134530.1, from coordinate 225,852,674 downwards.
TGATCCCTCCTTCAACTTCAGATTGTATGGATTACACTCCTTCAATGACTGATGATGGTATTCTTCTTCCATGTGGATTTAGTTGACATCTCTCTTAGATGCATGCTTTTCTGGAGACAAGCCTTTAAGACCCCAGATGCTATCTTATAGCCGGACACCATCTAAATTCTTTGCCACATTTTTCTATAGCACCTGTATCTTCTGTGTTCCCTTACCGAGGGCAAGTTAAGAACTAGTTTTTCTTAAATTGGAGCTAGGATTTAGTGCAAGCCCAAATTCATTCCTGGATCTATGCCCCCCCCCCCCCCGCTAATTTGCTGTAACTTGGAAGTTAATACATATGACATATCATTCATAGTCCAATCATGTCAAACAGAAATGTACCATTGCTTCCATAATTAGTCTCCAAACATACTTTTCCTTCCTGGACTCAACAAGAATTCATTTTGCTTGGATTCACAATCAGTGCCCAAAGAAGCAGTTGTCAAGAAATCAAATGATGTATTATATTAATCAAATCTGATGCAAAATACCTTCTCTGTAGTGTTGAAGAGCAAGTATGTCACCTTAAGGTCAAAGGTGCACATGACTGATCAAGCCATGATATTTTCAATAGCCTCATGTACGTGTGAAAGTTGTACAGTGAATAACAAAGGCAAGGGAATTGATGCATTTGAATTACAGTGCTGGCAAAGGGTGCCAGAAGAACAACAAATCCATCTTGGATAAAGCATAATCAGAATTCGTGTCATAGTTACATAAACTGGTGTCAATTTCAGAGGATTCAGAGAAATGGGGTAGAGTTTAGCCTGTCCATTAGGTCACAGCTTGACGACCTCATTTGGAGGTGCTAAAGAGATAAGTAGCTCATTGGAGGTGGGACACATGCTCACTCCCTGGGAGACATTACAGCTGATAAGACTACATGGAGCCACACTAGTGCCCTGAGCTGGAGGACCCACATAGAGATTCCTGCCAGCACTGAGATGCTTCCAATGCCACTGGATCCACAAGACTTCCCATCCACTGTCCTGTGATCTTCCTTCATTTGGCATCATTGTATTTTTTGCATGAGTCTGAAGAGGAATTTATGAACTAGTATCGACATACAGGGTAATATTGGATTTATCAACTTGATCTGGACTAGGCTGGGATATGTTCTCAATATGCAATTACTATTGTATATAAAACTCTCTCTTACCACAATGCCTCTTAGGAAGGAGGACAGTTAGACTTCATTTCACATACTTCAGACATGTTATTGGAAAAGGCCACCATGCTTAGTAAACTCAAAAGTCAGTGAAAAAGAGGAATCCCTTCAATGAGATGGACTGACACAGTTGCGGCAGCAATGGGCTCGAATACAACATGGATTATGAGGATGACAAGAACCCTGACGGCATAGTGGTTACAAGTTGGTAACCGAAGGGTCAGCAATTTGAAATGGCCAGCACTCCTTGGAAGAAAGATGAGACTTTCTACTCCCATAAAGAGGTACAGTCTTAAAGCGGGTGCATAAACAAATGTGGTGAAGAAAGCTGATGGTGCCCGGCATCAAAAGATAGAGCGTCTGGGGTCTTAAAGGCTTGAAGGTAAACAAGCTGCCATCTAATTCAGAAACAACAAAGCCCACATGGAAGAAGCACACCAGCCTGTGCGATCATGAGGTGTCAAAGGGATTAGGTAAAAGGCATCATCAGAGATGAGCCAGTCAGGGTGCAGTGTAGCAATGATGAAGTATACAACTTTCCTCTAGTTCCTAAATGCTTCCTCCCTGCCACCCCCCAACTTTCATGATCCCAATTCTACCTTACAAACCTGGCTAGGCCAGAGGATGTACACTGGTACAGATAGGAACTGGAATTACAGGGAATCCAGGACGGATGATCCCTTCAGGACCAGTGGTTAGGGTGGCAATGTCGGCAGGGTGGAGGGCGGGTGGGGTGGAGAGGGGAAACCAATTACAAGGATCTACATATAACCTCTTCCCTGGGGAACGGACAACAGAAAAGTGAGTGAAGGGAGATGTTGGACAGTAATATATAAACTATCAAGAGTTTATGAGGTAGGGGTAGCAGGGAGGATGGAGGAAAATGAGCCAATGCCAAGGGATTAGTGGAGAGCAAATGTTTTGAAAATGATGAGGGCAATGAATGTACAAATGTGCTATACACAATGGATGTATGGATGAATTATTATAAGAGTTGTATGAGCCCCTAATAAAATGATTTTTTTAAAAAAGAAGTACAGTCCTAGAAACCTACAGGGGCATTTCTATGCTGCCCTATAGGGTTGCTACTGATCAGCATTGATTCAAAGACATTGAATTTTATGAGGGTGACACAGAACAGGGCAATGTTTTGTTCTGTTGTGCACAGGGTGACAATGAGTCAGAAGCAACATGACACCACCTAACATTTCTGACATTTACAATAGCAACCACAGTTGTTGCTGGGTGATGTGGAGTCCACCCCTGTGCATAGCAATCCTCTGTGATGGAATGAAACCACCTTGTAAGATTCTTAAGCTGTCTTTCTATGGAAGCAGCTTGCCAGGCCTTTAACCCTTGGAACCTTGGACGAATTTGAGTGGATCACTCTGTGACTGATCAAATTCACTATGGCGCCCCCAGGCTGCCTTTACCACCACAGCAACCCTCATTGGCTCAACAGTGTGTCCTCCAGCAGGGCCATGGCTTTCCTTATGGAAATCAACCCCAAATTACATCTGTTGCCGTGGGCTGGATTACCCCTCGTGGTGACCTCATGTGTATCCAAGTAGAAGTGTGAGCCGTACAGGGTTTCCAGGGGCTGATTTTTTAGAAGTAGGTAGCCAGGCCTTTTTTGAAGTGCTTCTGGGTGAACATGAACCAGCAACCTTTCATTGAGTAGCCCAGTGTGTGATCATCTGCTCCACCCAGGAGCTCCTATTACACAAAACCTAAGCCCATTACCATCAAGGTGATTCTGACTCATAGAAGTGTCTCATGGGATGTCCAAGGCTGTCATTTTTATGGTGGTAGACTGTCTCACCTTCCTCTTGTGGATGGGCTGGTGGGTTACAACCTCCAAGCTTCTGGCTAGCAGTTTAATAACTACTGTGCCACCAGGACTCCTAGATCGCACAAACCCTTAGAATATATTTTTACCACTAGATGGAGACACAGCCATAGTGGATCAAAGTCTAGCTGGCTGTGAACAGAAAAGAAAAAGGTTCTGTCCTTCCAATACCTTTACATAGAAAGGCACACGTGCATTAAAAATTAATATAATAAACGTTTAATTATTTAAAAAATGCAAAATAATGACAAGTAGGAAAGTTCCAAGTACTTTCTAGATTTCACCTCAAATTTCTATGACTGAAAAGTTAAAGACAAAAAAGAGCATAAATAGCACAATTCAGTTGCAAAAATAAAACAAAACTGCATGTGAATTCCTTAGAACAATGTGTAGAATGTAGCTTTCCTCTGTTTACAAAATGGTAAAAAGGTAATACAATAGCAGAAAAAAATTATGGTGCATTACTTTGTATCTTGTTCTGTTCACACAGTTGCATCTTGATCCATGTACAAGTTCCTTATGAGCACAATGAAGTGTTCTGGAATTCCCATTCTTCTCAAGGTTATCCGTAGTTTGTTATGATCCACATGGTTCAATGTTTTGGCATTTAACATTTGGCAATTGTGCATATAGAACAAGGGGATACTGTGTGCTTTAAAATGGGGGAGGGTGTGTGTCAGGGTTGTATCCTCTCACCATACCTTATTCAACCTGTGTGCTGAGCAATTCATCCGAGAAACTGGATTATATGAAGAAGAATGAAGCACTTGTTGATGAAAATCAAGGACTGCAGCCTTCAGCATGGATTGCAATTCAATATAAAATAGACCAAAATCCTCACAACTGACTCAATAAATAGGTAATGTCAGGATCCATGGAGAAAAGATTGAAGTTGTCAAGGATTTTGTCTTACTTACACCCAAAAGCAATGCTTATGGAAACAGCGGTTAAAAGATAAAATGATCGATTTGCATGGGGTAAATCTGCTGCAGAAGACCTCTTCAGAATATTGAAGAGCAAGCACACCACCCTGTGTGATCATGAGGTGCTATTGGGATCAGGTATCAGACATCAAAGACCCAGAACAAAAAATCATATTAATGTAAAGTGTGTGTGTGTTTGCAGAGTGGAGACCCAAAGCCCATCTGTACACAATTAGACATTGCCTTACAGAAGGGTCACAAGGAAGAAATGAGCCAGTCAAGATGCAATGTAGGACTGATGAAACATACTTTTCTCTAGTTCTTTAATGCTGCCTTCCTCCCCTACTATCATGACCCCAGTTCCACCTTACAAATCGAGCTAAAGCAGAGCATGTACATGGGTACAGGGAATCCAGGACAGATAAACCCCTCAGGACCAATATTGAGAGTAGTGATACCAGGAGGTGAAGGAGAAGGTGGGGAGAGAGAGGGAGACTGATCACAGTGATCTACTTATAACCCCTTCCCGGGGGACAGACAAAAGAAAAGTGTGTGAAGAGAGACATCGGTCAGTGTAATACATGAAAAATAATAATTTATAAATTATCAAGGGTTCATGAGGTAGGGAAGGGGGAGGGAAAATGAGCTGATACCAAGGGCTCAAGAAGAGAGAAAATGTTTTGAAAGTGATAATGGCAGCAAATGCACAAATGTGCTTGACACAATGAATGTATGTATGATGGATTATGATAAGGGCTATATGAGCCCCCAATAAAATGTGTTTTTTAAGAGAGAGAGAGAGAAAGAGAGAGAGAGAGAGAAACTTGTGATGAATTTAGAGCTGTAAATGAGATACCCAGACTTGTTGTACCACAGCTGTGTGAGGTATACTTGATTTTTTTCTTCCTTTCACCCTTTACACAAGGATAACATCTAAAAGGGAGCTGGTCAAATTCCAAGGACCACCAATTCCATAATCTTGGGATAGCAGTTATCTGCTTCTCACACTAGGGTGTTTCAGCCATAAATTCAAGGGAACCTGTCAGTTCCTCAAATCTGTACAGGTGAGTTTGAGGTAAAGCCAAATTCACTTACTGGGGTTTCCACATTGAACCCATGAACTAATCTTGATAGATTTTCTGGAAGTACCAGGATGATCACATGGGCTTGTTGGGAAGAACTTTTTTTTAAACATTTTATTAGGGGCTCATACAACTCTTATCACAATCCATACATATACATACATCAATTGTATAAAGCACATCCATACATTCCCTGCCCCAATCATTCTCAAAGCATTTGCTCTCCACTTAAGCCCTTTGCATCAGGTCCTCTTTTTTTTTCCCTCCCTCCCCGCTCCCCCCTCCCTCATGTGCCCTTGGTAATTTATACATCGTTATTTTGTCCTATCTTGCCCTATCTGGAGTCTCCCTTCCCCCCCTTCTCTGCCGTCCCTTTCCCAGGGAGGAGGTCACATGTGGATCCTTGTAATCAGTTCCCCCTTTCCAACCCACTCACCCTCCACTCTCCCAGCATCGCCCCTCACACCCTTGGTCCTGAAGGTATCATCCACCCTGGATTCCCTGTGCCTCTAGCCCTCATATGTACCAGTGTACAACCTCTGCCCTATCCAGCCCTGCAAGGTAGAATTCGGATCATGGTAGTTGGGGGGAGGAAGCATCCAGGATCTGGGGGAAAGCTGTGTTCTTCATCGGTACTACCTCACACCCTGACTGACCCATCTCCTCTCCTAAACCCCTCTATGAAGGGATCTCCAGTGGCCGACACTTGGGCCTTGGGTCTCCACTCTGCACTTCCCCCTTCATTCAATATGGTATATATATATACACACACACACACACACATACACACACACACACATATACACATACACATATTCTTTTTTTTTGCATGATGCCTTATACCTGGTCCCTTTGGCTCCTCGTGATCGCACTGGCTGGTGTGCTTCTTCCATGTGGGCTTTTTTGCTTCTGAGCTAGATGGCTGCTTGTTCACCTTCAAGCCTTTAGGACCCCAGACACTATCTCTTTTGATAGCCGGGCACCATCCGCTTTCTTCGCCACATTTGCTTATGCACCCATTTGTCTTCAGCGATCCTATCATGGAGGTGTGCAGCCGATGATATGATGATTTTTTTGAAGAACTTTTAATAAGCTATAATAAAGTTTAAAACAGGAAAGAAGACTAGAAAAGTGACATGGACGATTTTTTCTTTGCCATCACTCTTTGAGGGGAGCCAGGCTGGCTTATGAGAATTTTTTTAAAACATTTTATTAGGGGCTCATACAACTCTTATCACAGTCCATACATATACATACATCAATTGTATAAAGCACATCTGTACATTCTTTGCCCTAATCATTTTTTCCTTTTCTTTTTTTACATTTTATTAGGGGCTCATACAACTCTTATCACAATCCATACATATACATACATCAATTGTATAAAGCACATCTGCACATTCCCTGCCCCAATCATTCTCAAAGCATTTGCTCTCCACTTAAGCCCTTTGCATCAGGTCCTCTTTTTTTCCCCCTCCCTCCCTGCTCCCCCCTCCCTCATGTGCCCTTGGTAATTTATAGATTGTTATTTTGTCATGAGAATTTTACTGGGAAATCTTTCCTCATTCTATAATACATGATCTTGGCCCCTTCATGCTTCTCTTTGTTCCCAAGACTCAGAGAGCATTTCCAAAGTTCATGGATTCTTCCAGGATGCCAAAAATGCTGTTTTGCTGTGGTGTAAATTGAAGCATGCCAAATGTTGGGGGAGGGTTAGAGAGATGGAAACACTGCCCTCCTAATTGTGTAGATCTGAGCATAGGATATGTTGAGCTCCATGTTTTTATCTTTTTTGGTTTAATAAAGGTTTCTATGATTTGGAGAAATACTTGTTGACTTATCCACATATATAATACTTGTCCAGGCAAATGAGAAAAAGTAACGGCTGTTATTGAATTGACTCCACTTCATGGTGACCTTAACACATGGCGTCTAAGTTTGCCAGTCCTCCTTTGGGCTTCAGTACCTGGTAGTTTTAAAAACCAGGTCTTTCTCTGAGTGGACTTGAAGCACCAACCTTTTGGTTAGCAGCCTAGCATGTGATAATGTAAAAACATGTTTTGCCATTTTTCCAAAGGCAATAACATTACCATTTGTCACAATTGTCTTGTGAGAATTAACTCAATTGTTTAAATTAGATCCCAGTGTTCTAATGCTTATTCTGTCAAAAACAAAAAACCAAAACCCCCAAACAAAAACAATAGAACCACTGTTAATTCCTTTCATGCTTAAAATCTTGGGCGGGGGGGAGTTTTTAGAGATCCACTATGGAAATTTCTATGGTGCTTCCTCAAAAAGCAAAAATAGAAAGACTTTATGATGCAGCATCCCACTCCTAAGTATGGTATGCCATTAGAGATTTAATAGCTGTGACACAAAAAGACATCTACTCATCTCTGCTCATTGCAGCATTCATAATGATACAAAGAAGGAAGCCATCTAAGTGCTCCTCAGTGGATGAATGGATAAACAAAGTGTGAAGCACATGCAATGGAACACTTCTCAGCTACAAAGAATGATGAGCTCTGAAGAGATGGTCTATGTAAGAGAGATGCATATGGAGGATGTCATACTGAGTGAAATAAGTAAATCACAAAATGACAAATACTGTGTGTGTGATTGATGAATATTTATATGGGGAAAAAGATTAGTCTGTACACAGAAATAAATGTTCTTGGATAGTTTCCAGGGATGGGAGGGGTATGGAGGAGAGAGATGACTCAGACAGTTGTTATTTTCAGTAATGGGCATGGCAATACTGTGTGGGTGAAGTGTGTACAACTTGGTCAAGGTAAATGATGACCATGTTAGGGTTCTCTAGTGAAACAAGACCAGGATACTTGATATAGATGATAGATCTAGATCTAGATATACAGTACTTATGAATATATATATATATATATATATATATATATATATATATATATATATATATATATATACAGCACAAAGGAATATAACAGTTAATTAGTCCACACAGCAGTACAGAGGACTCAGTTCAGCTCACTTCCATGAGACAAGTAATATATTGGAAGTCCTTCAACTTATGAGGGCTACTGGATCCAAGGTCAAGGAAGCAGACAGCTTTGTCTTCCCTAGGACCATGCAGGAAATCTGGCGACAGGCAGCAAACAGAGGGTTGATCAGCCAGATGACAGGATCCAACAGTCCCCAGCTCAAGCGATATATACACCAGCAGCAATGGTGAAGCAGGTCTCGAAGGAACCTCAAGCTCTAGTGACACTGTCCACAGGTTGGGTGTCCCACAGGTTGTGTAGTTCTCAAGTTGAGGCAGAGAACTAGCTAAGGTACTTACACACTGATCTGATCACCAGAGAACAAGTGAGAGACAGGCAGGGCTTGCTGAGCCATTTATATCTTTGCCCTCCAGTCAAACAGCAACCTTATTAATCCCACATGCTCTTATTTGCCAGGTTGGCACAATAAACCTACCTATCACAATGACATTAAGAACTACTCATGAATATAGGATTTTTTGTTAAGTAGATGGATATGTATGCATATACGTGTACAGTAAGGTATGTGTGTGTTTATATAGGCACATATAGTCATATCTGTTGTTGTTATTAAGTGCCACCGAGTTCATTCTAACCCATAGAAACCTCGTGCACAACAGAGCAAAGCATTGCCCATCTTGCACTATCCTCATAATTGTTCCTGTCCTTGAGGCCATTGTTACAACCAGTGCCACCCCATCTCCTTGAGCGCCTTCCTCTTTCCGGCTGCCCCTCTACTAAATATGATGTCCTACTCCAAGGACTGGTCTCTCCTCACAATATTCCAAAATATGAAAGGCCTATGCATATACATGTAGGTGTGTGCTGCACATGTATTCATATATTGATAAAGCACATGGTGGCACAGTTGTGAATGCTTCAGTGATGGAACCACACATCTCATTTTTTAGGTTTCCTGAATTTGAAGGCTTAGGACCATAGTTTCACGGGACAACTTGGCCCATTGGTATAACATAGTTAATAAGCTTTATATTCTACATAATATTTTTTTAGTAATGTATGAGGTCCTAAAAGCTTATCAGTCACCATATGAGATACAATGATTGGTCTCTACTTGTCTAAAGCAAAAGAGAAATATGGAAATCAAAGGCTTAAAGAGGAAATGAGTTTACAGGGCTAATAGCCTATAGAGACCACAACATCATCTATACTGAGACCAGAAAAACTAGATGATGTGTGGCTACCATTACTGACTACTCCACCCAGGGACACACTAAATTGTCTTAAATGGGATGGGTGAAAAAATATAGAACATAACTAAAATTATTTAAACAGTCTAGACTTATTGGACTTCTAGAGATTAGAGGAACCCAGAGACTATCTCCCTAAGAGACCCTTTAAACACCAAGAAGCCATCTTTCAGCTAAAAAGCAGATTGGGTCACAAAATAGACAATATAATTTATGAATAATATGCTCCTTTAAAATTTCACCTATATGAAGCCAGACATCAGCATTTACCCGCAAAGAGGTGCATAGACAATATAATTTATGAATAATATGCTCCTTTAAAATTTCACCTATATGAAGCCAGACATCAGCATTTACCCGCAAAGAGGTGCTTTAAGTTAGATGAAAGAAACTGTTACATGGAAACCTTGTTTGTGCAAACTTTCACCAAAATAGCAATGAAATATGATGAAAAATAATGGTTGCTCTTCTTCTATTCTTTGAACAATTTAGAAATATTTAAAATATTTATCTGATGTCACAGAGTTGGGTTCTGAATTGAAGATAGAGAAGACAAATGGGGAGGTCAACGGAAGAACAACACTGAAGGTGCTAAAGGACAGATTCTCGAGTGCTTTGCACTTAAGAATAGATACCAAGGATTTCATCGTGAGAAAGACTTAACAACAAAGCAAAACACTGAGTCTAACTCATAATGAACCTAAGGGCAGAGTAGAGCTTCCCCCAAGGGTTTTGAAGGATGCAGTCTTTACTGAAGCTCACTGGTGGGTTCCAGCACTTGGCTTTTCAGTTATTAACCCAGTACTTTACAACTGTCCCCCCGAGGTGGGGGTGGAGGTGGAGCCATTGAGAAAGAGAATAGTCTGCTTTATAAGATGTTTTGAATAAGTTAGTTGAGGGTGCAGGACAGAGAACTAGGTTCTAGAAAGTTATTTGATCAAAGGTGAGTTATTGAAGTGTGTGTGTGTGTGTGTGTGTGTGTGTGTGTGTGTGTGTGTGTTGGGTACAGATAAGAGCTGAAAACACAGAGAATCCAGGACAGATAAACCCATCAAGACCAATATTGAGAGTAGCCACATCAAGAGGGTAAGGGGAAGGTGGGAGGAAATAGGGGGGACCAATCACAATGATCTACCTATAATCCCCCTCCCGGGGGCGCAACATAAAAGTGGGTGAAGGGAGACATCGGTCAGTGTAAGACTGACAAAATAATAATAAGTTATAAATTATCAAGGATTCATGAGGGGAGGAGGGTGGGGGAAAATAAGAAGCTTATACCAAAGGCTGAAGTAGAAAGCAAATGTTTTGAAAATGGTGATGGCAACAAATGTACAAATGTGCTGGAAACAAATGGATGGATGTATGGATTGTGATGAGTTGTACGAGCCCCCAATAAAATGACTTTAATAAAAAGTGTGTGCGTACGTGTGTGTTATAGGAGGGATTGTGATTGGACCACATTCCCTTTTGTTTGTAATAGGTTCAAGGTCTCTTAGATGAAGTCTCAAGAGAATGTGGTTTGGAAAATACTAATTAAGTAAGGTATACAGATGAAGCACCTGCGGCTGGCCTAAACAGGCTTTGGTAGCAAGAGGGAGCAGAGCACAGTTTTTAAAAGAACACCCTTTCATGCCGGACTGCCTAGGTGTGGCCCCTAGTCCTTCCACTTGTTAGTTGAGACTCCAGGCAAGTCAGTGAATCAGACTTGGTGTAAGTTTTCTTTTCTGGAAGATGAGCATCATGTGCTGGTTTTTGGAAAAGAAGATCATGACACACCTATGTTCCATATATGAAAAATTATCTTATGCACTTTTTCTTTCTCATGTTGTAACTTGGAACCATCAAGAACTCAAAAAGTGCATGTCTTGCTCCCTTTGCCTCTGCAGAGACTTGTGTTAAATGTGCAAACTGTGTGTGTGTTTCCTGCTAATAAATACACCATTGACAACACCAGGACTTCAGATGTAGAATATTTCCTGAAGGCAAAGGTTTAAGTTTGAATATCATAAGAATTTTATGCTGGTTACAGTGCTTAAGGCAGATTCTTGTTATAAATTCTTGTGCATCTTATTTTTGCTGTTAAGGAGTGGGAAAGCTGTGAAATTTCAAGTTGACTTTTACTCCTGGAGGTAAAATATTGCCCAGGGAGTTTTTGGATTCCTTACACAAAGAGACAATTAGAAAGTCCCTGTCTCCTTTCAGTGACCAGTTGGGAGGGCTGGAGAGATTCAACAGAGAGCAGAGAGTAAGCCATCAAAGAAAGGTAAGATTCATGTCCACCTGCAGCAGAGAGAGAAGTCTGCCTACAGCCATCAATCTCCAACCTGCTCAGAGCAAAACTGGTCTGAGCTGGGTTTGTTGTTGCTGTTTGAAGTTGCAGACCGTCAACAGAAAGGGAATGCCTTGTCTGTGTAGTACTTTCTGGTTGTTAACTCCAATTCCCTTGCATCAGAGTATGACTGTGCCCCACTGGGTTGTTAATGCCTGACTCTGGGGAGCAGATTGACAAGACTTTCAGTCTGAGGCATAGCTGGGTGGACTGGAAGTGCCAACCTTTTGTTTAGCAGCCAGGTGCATTAATAACCGTTCAGGGTTTTGTTACCAAGACGGAACTATAGAAGTAGCCCACGTTGAATTTTTCTTTCTTTTTATAAAAATCATTTTATTGGGGGTTCATACAACACTTATCACAATCCATACATACATCAGTTGTGTAAAGCAAATTCGTACAATCGTTGCCCTCATCATTCTCAAAACATTTGCTCTCCACTTAAACCCCTGGCATCAACTTCTCATTTTTCCACTCCCTCTCTGCTCCTCCCTCCCTCATGAACCCTTGATAATTTATCAATTATTTTGTCATATCTTACACTGTCCGACGTCTCCCTTCACCCACTTTTCTCTTGTCCATCCCACAGGGAAGAGGTTATATGTAGATCCCTGTAATCGGTTCCCCCTTTCTACCCCTCCATCCACCCTCCTGGTATCACCACTCTTACCCGTGGTCTTGAAGGGATCATCTGTCCTGGATTCCCTGGGTTTCCAGTTCCTATCTGTACCAGTGTACATCCTCTGGTCTAGGCAGATTTGTAAGGTACAATTGGGATCATGATAGTGGGGGTGGGGAGGAAGAACTTAGGAACTAGAGGAAAGTTGTATGTTTCATCATTACTACATTGCACCCTGACTGGCTTGTCTCCTCCCTGCAACCCTTCCATAAGGGGATGTCCAGTTGCCTACAGATGGGCTTTGGGTCCCCACTCCACACACCCCCTCATTCACAATGATATGATTTTTTTGTTCTTTGATCCCTGATCCCTTCAACATTTCATGGTAACAGAGGCTGATGTGCTTCTTCCATGTGGACTTTGTTGCTTCTGAGCTAGATGGCCGCTGGTTTACCTTCAAGCCTTTAAGACCACAGATGCTATATCTTTTGATAGCCAGGCACCATCAGCTTTCTTCACCACATTTGGCTATGCATCAATTTTTCTCCAGCGATCACATAGGGGAGGTGAGCACACAATGATATGATATTTTGTTCTTTGATACCTGATAACTGATCCCTTCGGCACCTCGTGACCAAACAGACTGGTGTGCTTCTTCCATGTGGTTTTTGTTGCTTCTGAGCTAGAAAACCACTTGTTTACCTTCAAGCCTTTAAGACCTTAGACACTATATCTTTTGATATCTCGGCTCCATCAGCTTTCTTCATATTTGTATATGCACCCGCTTAATAACACAAGGAGGGGCTACAAAGCCTGATTAAAATATGTTCTCCTAGAATCCAGGTATCTGCTTAGACAGTTCTGTAAGTTAGAACCTTAGTGTAATGAAAGAGAGAGAGGAAGGCTTCAAGATGGCACCCAGGTAAGCAGCCCATATGGGGAGCTCTGGTGAGTCTGGGGTGTTCAGGAGGTCAAGTGGAAGTGCTCTGGTAAGTGGAAAAATCCCCACAAGGGTGCCCCCACTGTCCAGGAGGTGGCCCTACCCCACATCTGCTTTTTTCCAAGCCCCAAAGATCTGGATCCATATACCAGGGATTTACTGCCAGGTGTGTGACCTCTGTGTACCTCAGTTGCCACAAGCCAGTGTCCCCCACTCCCACCCTCTGGCCTGGTTGCCTCTCCAGGAACTGGGCAACTTTCGTGTCAAGCTCCCCAAGGCTGGATCTGACCACCACATAGAAACTGTCCATTTGTGGCCATCTCCCATGGTTCCCCTCCCTCCACGAGGCTAGGCAGGGATTCCACCTGAAAGTTCTGGTCCTTCCCAGCAGCCACCTAGGGCCCCAGGGTCTAACCCACAGCGAGTTTGATCGCCTGCAGCTGGGGGCACCCAGCACCATTACCTGGGTCACCTCCATCCCCACTCAGTCATGTCTGCCATGTCAACAGAACAGCCTCTGTCACTTCCAGGGCACCTCAGTTCATCCCAGCCCTGGCCACTGCCCACATTTCCCGCCTACCATTTCCCCAGCACTGCAACTTCTGGCAGCCCCCGTGACTCCCAGCCCAGAGCATTGCACCATGCCCTACCTCGGTCAGAGCCACAGTGAGTTGGATTTGTGGATCGGGACCTTGTAGGCCCATTGCACACCGCCTTTCGCCTGGAGCCATGGGGAGTCGAATCATGGACTGGGACCTTGCAGGTCAGCCCAACAAGTGCCCAGTCTCCAGGGCCTCAGAAAGGTGCTTCCTGGGTCTGTCCCAGCCTGTGAATCTTCACTGCCCTGTCCCTCTTCCAGCTCCCACAATGAGTGGAATAGTGGAGAGTACGTCCCTGGTTCAGAGGGCATCCTTACCCAAAATATAGCCTAGCTCTGGAAACAGCCTAGCAGGGGACCAGTGACCAGGTTCTGGGAGCTCTGCAGCTCATGCCAGTCACACCATCTTAGATCCCAATGGGGCCACCACCCACCCATTAGGTCCCTGCAGCCCTATCACTGTACCAGGAGCTATCAACCAGTAAAACTGATTCCCCCACAGCTGTCCCCACCAATGCTCGCAACCTCCAATTGCTTTTGACCACTGTGCCACTATGGCACCTGCCTACATAGCAGCCTGACCCACCTCCGTAGTAGGCCACAGGTACTCCTTGAAAACACCATTGCCAGTCACACAGAGAAAGAATGCAGGGCTTCTTGGTCTCCCAGAAATATGGTGCCCAACTCTTCAAAATCATCACATAAACAATCATCACATGCCACATCATTCCCAACAGGAAAACAAGAAAGACAAACCACAACAGCAGAGCTAACAACGCTCATAGAAGAATATGACGTGGATATGCCACAAAAATAAATTTTCAGAAGGCTGCTTGGAGTAATACTGAAGATGAGGGAAGCTACACAAACTAAGGATGCAACGATAGAGGAGATGAAATCCATGATAGAGAGTATGAAGTCCACAATAGAGGGGATGAACTCCATGCACCAAAGGGAAATACAAGAGCTAACGGATGACGTAGCAGAAGCTGCACACAAGATCACAGATCTCACAAACAGACTAGAGGAGGCTGAGAACCATATCAGTGATCTCGAAGACAATCAGGCAGACCTCAGCAAACAAGAAAGACATTCAACCAAGATAATAAAAGAGGCAGAAGAAAACCTGAGATCAATGACAGATGTTATGAAGAGGAGCAACATCTGAATTATTGGCCAACCAGAAACAAGACACAGCAAAGAAGTTGACAGCTAAACTAACAAGGGAATTTCCAGAAGAAAACTTTCCCACCCTAATGAATGAGAATCAGTCACTCAAACAGGGAGCAGAGAGGACACTTAGTAGACTAAGCTCCAGGAAGAACTCACCAAAGCATATAATAGTTAAACTATCCAACTTCAAGGAAAAGGGTAATCTCCTAAGAACAGCAAGAGAAAGGAAGACAGAAACATACAATGGCTCTCATGTAAGAGTATGTTTAGACCTATCAGCAGAAACTATGAAGAGGAGGAAAGAATGGAGTAACATCTTCCAAAAGCTGAGAGAAAAATTGCCTCCTCCAGAGTCATTTACCCTGCTAAGTTATCTATTAAAATAGAAGGAGAGACAAGGGTTTTATAGGACAAGGAAAACGTAAAGAATACACTGCAAGACACCCAACCCTAAGGAAGATCCTTGCTGACTCACTATGGCCAGAAGACCAACGTCCACCAAGCACAAACAGGAGAACACCATATAGCCCAACTCCAACCAGAAACAAACGAGCCAGTCACAAGATAACATGGTCAGAGGGAAAAGAAAGCAAGAAAGAAGCCCCCCCACAAAGACACAGCACAGTGATAAGAAGGGTGATAGAAAAACACCCAAATTAAAAGACACGAGATGTCAGCAATGAATCCACAGATCGTGATAACTCTAACTGTCAATGGCCTTAACTCCTAAACTAAAATAAAAGGCTTTCAGACTGGCTTGGAACACATAACCTATTTATCTGTTGTCTTCAGGAAATCCATATTAAGTTCGCAGACAAGAATAAACTAAGAATAACAGGCTGGCGGAAGATATACCAGGCAAACGGCAACTCAAAAAAAAAAAAGGAGTCATAATCCTAATCTCAGACAAAATTGATCTCAAGGTTCAAACCATAAAAACAGGAAAGGGGTGGCACTATATAATGTTCAAAGGATCACTTTACCAGGAACCAGTGAGCATAATAAATATATATCAGAGACCCACGAAATTTGTCAAGCAAACTATTCAAACCATGAAAAACGATATCACAGATTCAACAATTATAGTAGGTAACTTTAGTACCCCACTTTCAGAGAAAGATAGATCATTGAGAAGGAAGCTCAGCAAAGAGACTATAGAACTAAGCACTACAATTAGACAACTAGATCTGATAGACCTATTTAGAGCTTTCCATCCTAATGAAAAAAAAAATCACATTCTTCTTAATCATGCATGGCTCGTTTTTGATAATAGACCACATGCTGGTACACAAGTCAAGCCTGAGTAAATTCAAACACATAGAGGTTATACAGACGTCCTCAGATTACCATGTCATAAAGCTAGATATCAATCAAAGGACGGCCAGAAAAACAAGGGTAAACAATTAGAGGATGAATAATGATCTGTAACATCTGTGTGGGTACTGACCCAGATTAGAATGGAGATCAGAAAGTTTATAGAAGCTAATGAGAATGAGAATACAATATATCTAAACCAAAGGGATACCACGAAAGCAGTCATCAGAGGTAGCTTGATGTCAATAAGGGCATATATTTGAAAAAAGGAAGACAGACTTATGAAGGATGTGCTCTCACAAAACCCCTAGCAACTAGAACAGAGTCAACAGAGCAATCCCTCCAATAGCAAAAGAAAAGAAATAATCAAAGTGAGGGCAGAGTTGAACCATGGAAAGACAAAAGAACAATGCAGAAGATTAATGCAGCAAAAGCTGGTTCCCTGAAAGGATCAACAGAATCCACAGACCACTGGCAAACTTAACCAAAGAAAGGCAAGAGCAAACAACAATAGCCAGGATGAGGAATGAAACAGGTGGAATCACTATAGAGCCTAATGAGATTAAAAGGATAATCACAAAATACTATGAAAGTCTGTACTCTAATGAATTCAACAATGTCAAAGACATGGAAAAATACCTGAAAACAATCCCTCCCTACACTATCCCATATAGAGGTAAAAAAAAAAAAAACTAAACAAACCCATAGCAAAAGAAGAAATAGTTATGGTTATTAAGAAGATACCAACAAAAAAGCTCCAGGACCAGATGGCTTCACAGGAGAATTCTACAAAGCATTCAGGGAAGAGGTGACACCGATCCTCCACAAAATAATCTAGAGTGTAGAAAAGGATGACAAACTCCCAAACTCATTTTACGAAGCCCATGTAACTTTGATACCCAAACGGAGTAAGGATCCCACAGGAATAGAGAATTATGGACCAGTATCTCTAATGAGCATAGATGCAAAAATCTTCAGCAAGATATTGGTCAATAAAATTAAAAAGTGTATAACATGCAACATCCATCAGAATCAAGGCAGATTCATCCCAGGAATGCAGGGATGGTTTAACATCCACAAATTCATCAATATTATACACCACGTTGATAAGAAAAAGTATCAGAACCATATGATATCTATAGATGCAGAAAAAGCATTTGACAACATCCAACACCCATTCCTAATTGAGATACTCAAGATGATAGGAATGGAAGGTCAATTCCTCAAGTAAATACATGATAACTATGGAAAGTCAACAACTAACATCATAGTCAATGGAGAAAAGATGAGATCAATCCCACTGAAAAAGGGAATGAGACAAGAATGTCCCTTGTCCCCACTTCTATTCAATATCATACTAGAGGTCCTAGCTAATGACATAAGAAAACGAAAGGACATTGAAGGTATTGAACTGGGAGAGGAGGAGGTGAAATTATCATCACAGATGACATGATTATGTATATTGAAAATCCCCCAAACTCCACAACCGGAGTACTGACGTGATAGCGGAATGTGGAAGAGTGGCAAGATACTTGATCAACAAACAGAATTCGATTGGTTTGCTATATACATTGGACAAGACCATGGAAGAGGAGTTCAAGAAGGCAGTACCCTTCATAATAACCAAGAATAAATTGAAATATCTAGGGATTTATTAAATAAAAACCAAAAGACCTATACAAGGAAAACTATAAGACCCGCTACAGGAAACCAAAAGCAGCTTCCACAAATGGAGGAACATCCCATGCTCATGGATTGGAAGACTCAATATAGTAAAAATGTCTATCCTACCCTAGTCACTACATAAGTTTAACGCTACCCTGATTCAAATACCAACAACCTTCTTCAAGGAATTGGAAAAACTGACCACCAATTTCATATGAAGAGGGAAGAAGCCCAGAATTAGCAGAGAACTCCTAAGAACAAGAACAAAGTCGGAGGGCTTGCTTTTCTTGACTTTCACACCTACTGCACAGCCACAGGTCAAAACACTCTGGTACTGGCATAATGACACACAGATGAATGGAAAAGAACCAAAAACCCAGAAATAAAACCATCAGCTTATAGACAACTGATCTTCAGCAATGACTCCAAAAGCATCAAGTGGGAGAGCGATGTCCTATTTAACAAGTGGTGATGGAAATGATGGAAATCCACATGTAGAAAAGTGAAGTAAGATGTCTATCTCACCCCATGCACAAGAACAAACTCAAGGTGGATCACGAGCCAAGAAATAAAACCCCAAACCACCAGGACCATTAGCAAAGCAATTGGGACAAACCTAAGGACCTTGGCACAAGGAATACAAAGGCTAGCTGCAATAGATCAGGGTACACATACAGGGGAACCTGAAGTCAACAAGTGGGGTTTCCTAAGGATAAAACACCTGTGTGTGGAAAAAGACTTTACCAAGAGGGTAACAAGGAAACCCACAGACTGGGACAGGAATTTTAGCAATGACACAACTGACAAGGGGCTTATTACAAAAATCTATAATACTCCCCTTGCCTGCAAAAAGAGAGAAGTTAACCCTTGAAGAAGTGGACAAAAGAACTGAAATGAAGTTTCACTAGGGAGGAGGCCCATGTGGCCAATAAACATATGAGAAAATGCTCCCGATCATTAGCCATCAGAGAAATGCAAATAAACAATCAGGAGATATCATTTACCCCCTTAGAGACTAGTTCAAATCAGAAAATCAGAGAGCAATAAATGTTGGAGGGGATGTGGTGAGATAGGAACTCTCCTCCATTGCTGGTGGTCTTGTAAATATGTACAGCTGTATGGAAAGTGGTCTGGCGATATTTTTTTTTAAATGGAAAATCTACCTTATGACCCAGCCATTCCTCTACTGGGCGTATACCCAGAAGATTTAAGAAATAAACCATGACCAGTCATATAGGCTCCAATGTTTATTGCGGCGTAATTCACAATCGCAAAAAAATTGGAAACAACCTAAATTTCCATCAGTAGATTAGTGGATCAATAAACTCTGGCACATACACATAATGGAGTACTATGCATCACTAAAAAGCACTGATAAGCACACGAAACACGTCTTTTCATGGGAAGAGTTGGAAGAAATGATGCTAAGCGAAGTCAGCCAATCACAAAAGGAGAAGCACAGCACGAGTCCCCTGAGGTAAGTGTAATGAGCACGGTAGGTATAGAAGAGAAGTCACGTTTATCACAAAATCCAGGTTGAGATACAAGGAGTGGAGAGGAGGTTGGACCCAACCCAAGGAGGTACATGTCGGTCCAACACAAAAATGGGGAGAGGAGGGAGGGAGGAGGGAGTAAAGGTGGGGTGATGAAAGTGAAATGAT
This sequence comes from Tenrec ecaudatus, assembly GCF_050624435.1. Classification (NCBI taxonomy): domain Eukaryota; kingdom Metazoa; phylum Chordata; class Mammalia; order Afrosoricida; family Tenrecidae; genus Tenrec; species Tenrec ecaudatus. The sequence goes on along the minus strand of NC_134530.1, from coordinate 225,833,083 downwards.
GACAGAGGAGCAGGGAACTAACCCACCCAGGGGGAGAGTACTGATCTTGTCTCCACAGAATCGGGAATGGGCACGCAGACCCTACCACGGTGCATCAAACCATGAGGACAACGTGACCATGTGGAAGAATGCATGAAGAGAGAGAACTCGAGGGCTGGCCCCAACCAGAGACAAACTGACTCCCTCCCTAGAAATAGGTGTGACAGAGAACAACACTAAACCTACAGGTTGAGGAGAGGCCATACCACATCCACATGGAAGCAGACTGGGAGGGAGGAAGAGACAGAGAGAGCCAGACTGGACCCCACTCTTGCACACCAGGTCCAGAGGATGATGTCCCTGTGGGGAGCTAATGGGATACAGAGGGGACTGGGTGGCCAACAACGGCTCATGCCACATTGTCCCCTAACTGAAGCAGACTGGGACAGAGGACATTGGGTCACATGGTGGGAGGTGGTGTGGTCTGAACCCCTCACAGTGGAGCGAACCAAGAAGGGAACATACCAGACCAGTAGCTGGAGCAAGGTAGAGCTACAAAGCTCCAGGCCGGGAGGGGCAGCAGCTCCTGGACAGTCATGAAAGCCAGTGAACAGACCCGGGAGTTTTGTATATTTCTTCTCTCTCTTTTCTTTTTCTTTTCACTTTCCAATCTTTTTAAAAATCAGTTTGGGCTATGTCATAGTTGGTGTGCCTACCTATATAGAAAAGGCATGGGAAGCATGCCTGAGGAGAAAGTAGCAGGACCAGTGGTCCTGGGGAGACCTGGCGGGTGAGTGTACTGGGGGAGGGGGAGGTGAGTAGGCAGCGCCACAGACGGGAACAACCAGGGTGTTGGAGTCAATAAGGAGGAGATAGTGATCTGGGTGGAGGGGTGGGGGTGTCAGAGCTACAGCAAACTAGCTAAGAGGAGATACCAAGAGGAAGAAATAAGGGAAAAGTGACAGTGGTGCAGGAAGAAGGTAAAAGGAAACAGAGGAAGGACCTAGGAAGCAAAGCAATGGATAGAGGTATAAACATAGCAGTGTACATATGTAAATACATTAGTCCACGGCAATACACTGAAGTAGGGGATGGACTTCCGGCCTCTGCTCATACCCTCCCTCAATACAAGAACACTTTGTTGTAACAAATAGGCAGTCTGAGATGTTTACTCTCCCGACACAATTGCTGAAGGCAAAATGGGTGCATAAGCTAATGTGGTGAAGAAGGTGATGGTGCCCAGCTATAAAAATATATAGTGTCTTGGGTTTTAAAGGTTTGAAGTTACACAAGCCACCATTCAGCAGAGACACAAGTTCACATGGAAGCACACCACCAGTGCTACACCCATCTGTAGACCATCTAACAATCTCCCCATGAGGGGTCACAGGGAAGGGATAAGTCAACCAGTGTGCAGTAAAGCATCGATGAGACACACTATCTTCCTCTGGTTCCTTGAGGCTTCCTCACCCCCTCTCCGGAACATGTACACAGGTATAGATAGGAGATGGGAGCTCACGACACACAGAATCCAGGAACAGGAGTGGGAATAGTGATACCAGAAGTGTAGGGGGAAGAAGGGGAGAGGAAGGGAGAAAGGTGGAACCGATCGCAATGATCGACACATAACCATACACCATAACAAAAGAAAACATGGGGCAATGGAGACAGCGGTTGGTGTGAGATATGAAAATAATAACAATGTACAATCTATCAAGGGGTTATGAGGGTGGCGGGGTGGGAGGGGGGGAAACAACAGGAGCTGATAGCAAGGGTTCAATAGAATAGAAAGTAAATGTCTAGAAAAGGATGAAGGCAACATATGAACAAATTTGCCTGATGCAAGCGATGTATGGATTGTGACAAGAGTTGTAAGCGTCCCCAATAAAAATGGAGAAGAAGAAAAAAAAGAATTGAGGATGCTGTTGAGCCAGGTTTGCTTTTCCTCAGAGCTCTGTTGCTGAAACCTCAACCTCAGTGTCTTTTCTCAACAGGAAACCACCACCCCATGGTGGACACATGGAGCCCTGCCATTCAGGCTCACAGAAGCTCACTTTGTTCTGATATAGGCCCAATCTCTTGTCACCAGCCAACCTCTCTCTATCGGCTTGGGTTCAGAGTACACTTACTTCACTTTACATGAGCATTTGAGGTAAGCCTGCCATTGCAGATGTCCCATGTTTCCCCCTTGAGTGAAAACCCTGAGTTGAAAAATGGCAAGTGACAAGTCTACTCAGAATCCAGGCATGCTAAACTGGGACTATGACACAAACAATGTGGCTTCATGGCCCACATGAAGATAACCCAGATTATTCTACATCTTTTGTGTTGGTGTGGGTTTCAGGCAACTAGTGGAATCATTTTGATTTATGTTATCCATCATTCGTTATGATCTACGTGGTTCATGCCTTTGCATAATCAGTTAAGTCCAGGTCATTTTGGGTCATCTCTACCTTCAGTGAAGATCCATCTGATGCCAGTCATGAGTTCCCTTGTTTCAGGGCCTCATCTGAATCAGGCTTGAATTTCTTACACTTCCCTGTTGACACACTGCCACGAGTGTTTTCTACTGATCTCCAGCAAAATTGCACTTGTGTGTGATATCAATGGTATTGTTTGGTAATTTCCACATTCTACTGGATCGCCTTTCTTTGTTTGCAATGGGCACCAATATGGATCTCTGCTAGTTGGTTGGTCAGGCAGCTGTCTGCCAGCTCTCTCGGCACATGTGATTGGGCACTTCTAGGGGTGCATCTGGTTTATGAACCATCTCAACTGGTGTTCTCCCCATTCCCGGGGGCTTGTATTTTGCCAGCACTTTCAGTGCACCTTGGACCTCTTCCTTCAATGCTGCCAACTCAATTATGTGCCGCCTCCTGAAATGGTTGAATGCCAACCAGTTATTGTGATCCCCTGTATTCCCTCCATCATCTCTCGTTCTTTCTGCCATCACTCAAGAGTTTGACCATGCAATCCACAAGCATTTTTTTTCTTCAGTTCATTTTTTTTGGGGGGAAATGTCTAGTGCATTCTTCCTGTTCATTTCATAGCACTTGCTTTGTCTTCGCTGGCTGCCTGTTGAAATCTTCTGTTGGGTTTATTCACTTCATCGGGATAGGAAAAAGCAAGAGAAACCCAGAGCATGGCCCCTGCCTCACCCCATAGTACATTCCTCCAGGAACAATGTCAAAGTGAAGAGCGGATGGGTGAGCACAGATGTGACTTTCATCCTACTGTTGAGGGGGCTCCTGAGCAAAAGGCTCCTGCAGGTCGAATGAACCTGGAGGCCAGGGGGAGTTGAGAGGAAAGGACTAGGGGTGGAAAAGCACTCTGCTGAGTCAGAGTGGAGAAAAAAACAGTGGTCATGGTTCCCTTCCTTCCACCTGATAACGAGGTTTCCGCTGAAGAAAGCCTCTGCTGAAGACCTGATAAAGAAGCTTCACGGCAGCGGTGCCTGAGTTATGAAGACACAGCCCTGCTGGGCAGCAGGGTTGAGTCCTTGACAGACTCCCCCCAGAGACTGCAAGGCACTGGCTGGGGTGCACCAGGCCTGGGGTGTGTTCAGAGCCTATGTTAGGCCTGGGAGATCACATGTAGGCTTGTAGCCAGGAGCCAAACTCTCTCTCTAGTGACACAGATAACTAAGGCATGTAAACAAAAATGCCCCTAGTCACACACAGCTGATAAGTGGTAAGGCTGCTTCTGTGAGTCATGCTCGTGTATCTCTAGAATCCATGCCTTTAGCCACCAGCTACACTGCCTTTCAGGGGAGTCATTTCTCTCTCACTTTCTCAAAAACTCTACTCCAGCAATACTCTCTTCTCCTGCTCTTACATCGTATCTATTGTCACAAAACATCATTTTCTCCTTATTTTCAAGTAGAACCTGTTTTGATCCCACATTTCCTTCCAGGGAGCCCATTTATTTCTTTACAGCAAAACTAAACGTTGCCCACACACACCCTCACTGGCTATCTCCAGTTTTTCTGCTCCCACTCTGTTGGAGGTTCTCCAGTTAGACTTTTGCCCACAACCACTCAACTGAAATGGCATCCGTCAAGGTCACCAATGACCTCCATCACTGTGTAAATGCTAATGCGAATTCTTACTTTCTTCACATGGATTCCTTGAGGTTCCACTCATTCCCAATTATGTAGCTCAGGCTGAGACTCCCATCCCTGACCTGCAGGTGGAGAAGTGATGATTGCTTTCCATGCAGAAGACCCAGGTTTGAGACTCCGATGTAGGACCTCATGTGGAACCTCTCTCCCTTTACTGGCGGAGTGGTCGGTGTCTGTTGGCGTGGGGCTGGGTCACTGAACACGTTCCAGTCATCATGCTTGGAAAGTAGAGGGGCAGCCCAAATGAGGTAGAGGTGGGCGCTTGATAAGATGGATTGACAGTGGCTTAACAGTGGGCTCAAACATAAGCACAATTGTGAAGAGGGAGATGGGCCTGGGCAGTGTTTCATTTTGCTGTACATGGGGCCACTGCGAGTTGGAACCGTTCTCATGGTCAATAACAATAACCAAGAAAGCCTAGGAAGCACAGCCTGGTTGGCCTGCTATGGGACACCATTGATATGAACCCCATGGGTCACAGTGGTCTACAACAATCACGGGATGACACAGGACTGCCCAGGCTTCTGGTTCAATGTCTACGAGGTTCCCATGAATTGGTGCCAACTTGATGGTGGCTAACAATAACAGTGTAAGTACATGTTGATATCTATGTTAGGATTCTCCAGGGAAAACTAGGATACGTATGATTAGATAGATACAGCACAGAGGAATTAACAGCTAATTAGTCCACAGCAGTAGAGAGGGCTCAGTTCAACTCACTTCCATGAAACAGTATACTGGAAGTCTTTCAACTCATGAGGGTTGCTGGGTCCAAGGTCAAGGAAGCAGAAAGCTGGGTCTTCCCTAGGGCAATGCAGGCATTCCAGACACAAGCAGAAAACAGCAGGGCAGGTCACCAACAGTCAGCTGCTCAGGGCCAGTTGGGATATCGAACTCAAGCAATGCAAGAAGACAGGATCTGCCATCCTCAAGCTCAAGCAATGTATACACCAGCAGTGTGGCGAAGCAGGTCTCAAAGGAACTTCAAATTCTAGGGACACATCCATGGGTTGGCTGTCCCACAGGTAGTAAGCTCACAAGTTGAGGCAGACAACTAGCTAAAGCAGCACCTGCTGGTCGGATCACCAGAGAGCAAGAGGAAGAGTGAGTGGAGGCAGGGCAGACAGAGGCATTTATCTCTTTGCCCTCTAACCAAACTAAGACCTATTAATCCTACATGTTCCTATTGGCCAGGTTGGTACAATAAACCGCCTATGACAATATCTAAAGGGTATGTCAAACTGATTATGCCTAAAAAACAAGTTTCTAATCTCTTTGCTACTAAAAAGGGTCTTCTCCACTTCAGTTAATGGCTACCTATCCTTTTTCTGTTGCTTCGGTCAAAAACCGATGTCATCCTTAGCTTTTTCTCTTTCTTAATTTCACACATCTAATCCTTTAATAAATGCCACGAGCCCTGGTGGTGTTGTGGGTTATGAGTTAGGCTTCTAACCACAAGATCAGCAGTTTGAAACCACCAGCTGCTCCACAAGAGAAAGATGAAGTTTTCTCCTCCCACAAAGAGTTACAGTCTCAGAAACCCACAGTGGACTTGCTATCCTGCCTTGTAGGGTTACTGAGTTGCCCTCATCCACCAACCACATGCAGAAGCCGAGTGCTCAGCTACTGGGTCATCAGGGCTCTTTCACGGAGACCTTTGGAGTCTGAAAGGATCACAGTGACTTCAGGGGAGAGATGGTTCTAGTTCTGGCAAGGTGGTGGCCGGAATGCTCAAGGCACGTGAGTGAACAGTGAGACAGTGCACACTGGACATTAACTAAAGAAAACAAAGGGTGTAATAAGACACAACTTCTTCCCATTCAAGTGTCCCCAGAAAGTTGATAATGGTAAGCCTGTGGATTAGATATGATGGGACTCCAATTACTTTGGCGAGCAAGTATTTCCTACAACAAGCACCTTTTTAATCAAAATAAAAATCCCATAGGAGAGCAAAATGACCTTGGGATGGGAAAAGTTAATCTCATGGCAAGTTGAAGTAATTATGATTCCTACAGGAAAGTCTCACGCTAGTACAGTCATATGTTGCTGGATGTCCACAGTATGTACTGTGAAATAGGACATTGTGTGATTTGGATGTAGTGTGAACACCATAAACGAAATCACAAACGGCAGCTTTCATGGATTTTCTGCCTGTGTTGGCAGAGTTGGGTTGCTAACCACAAGGTCAGAAGTTCAACCCCACCAGCCACTCCAAACCCAAAAGATGAAGCTGCCTGCTCCTGTTGGGAATTTGTCTTAGAAATCCTTGGAATGGACTCAGTGGCAGTGGGGTGTTTTGTTTCTTTTTGTTAGCTATTTCAGAGCATTCCGTTTCTCTGAAATTGAGGATTTTTCTTCTTAGTGGTAATATTTTCAAAAGGAAATTAAACAGATAAGTGATAAAACTCAAGACATGTGGATTAGATATATCTAGCTCTGGAGCTGAAGCATACATACTAGTAAATTTTTATTTGTAAGTAAGCACTACTTTTTGTGCAATTTTTTTATTTGTAAGTAAGCGTTATTTGTAAAATAATGATAGAATGAACAAGAACAGCATATATGTAGGCAAGTGACATGGGCATTTATTGTGACTCTCAAGATACATGCATTCTGTCATGTATGCACGTTACCACTATATGCCTGGCAGTGTAATTGCTTTGTGTGCAGACATGAGATACATGTTGCTGTTGTGTTTGCTATGTCTGGTAATATCCACTTTGTCCTGTTCTCCAGTCAGGATTTCTGAACTCTGTATGAATCTTAAGGGACCTCAGTGTATATGCAGTCACATGTTGTCTAAAAGGATATCATGCGGCACCTTTCTGTGCTTATTCTTTTCTAAGCTGTATCTATCTATCTATCTATCTATCTATCTATCTATCTATCTATCTATCTATCTACCTACCTACCTATCTAGGCATATCTGTATCTGTGGGTTGGAACTGACTCAATAGTACCTAACATATGATAAGCTATCAAAGCTACCTACTGCCAGGTATTTTAATGTCAAAGTTCAATATTTCCCAATATCTACAATGTCTAAAATGTTTCTTTTGGAAACCTGTGGGCCTTGGTTTACCCTATGAACTGAGTCAAACTGGGATGGAATGCTTGGATTTTGTCATTTTCACTTTTCAACAAACTGCATTCCCCCTCTCTCCTCCCCTAGGCTTTGTTACTCGGAGCAGGAAGCACTGTTTGTGGGCTCCAATCCTGTCAAGATCATCTACTTATCCTTTCTCAATGGCATCCTGTTTTGAAAGACTCCTTTCCGACCAGTCACCCACTCAGCAAACACAATGTAAGCACCCGTGGTGTTCTGCCCATGTGTTTAACACATAGGACACTTTCCTTTCCCAGTATATTGTCCTGAGCTTCCCGTGGTAGACCGAGGGTTTGAGGGCAGGCCCTGTGTTGTGGTCATCCTGGTAACCCCACCTCCTAACACGTGGTAACTGGTACACACAGGTCGCTTTCTATATGCTTATGAATAACTGCATCAGGATGGCCCTTGCTAGCCCAGCAACCACCAGGCTTGTCACAGAATAGGTACAGCAGGTCTTCATAGCTAACAAATTATTAAGTGGACCTGTGCTTCATTCCAGAATGTTTAGGAGACAGGAGAGTTAAAAGAATTTTCTATTATTAGAAAGCAATAGGGCAGTTATTAATCTTGCGCATTAGTGATGATTGTGGCTGTCGGCAGGGGGGAAAGTCCTACTGTTAGAAATGCACATTGAAGTAGTTATAGTGAAATTCCATAATGCATATGAATTACTTTAAAACACACTTCAAGACGATGACAACAGATGAAACAATATGGCAAAAATGTTTATTGCTACATCAAGCTCTGTGCATATTCTAGTCTAGATTAACATTTTAAAATGTTATTTGGCAATATGACAAGACTGGTGGCATAGACCTTACTAATTCAGCTGCTAACTTCAAAATCAGCGGTTCAAAAGCAACTGCAGCTCCCTCTGGAGTAAGATGGAGCTTTCTACTCCTGTAAGAGTTAGTGTCTCCGCAACTCACAGGGGCAGTTCTACCCTGCTCCATATGGTTACTATGATTTGGCATGGGCCCCATGGTAGTGAAGATATTAATAATTTAGAAATTAATGTGATTGGCTTTGGGTAAATCAACAGTAAATAAAGGATATCAAAACTAATATGAGTGGGTATGACATGCATAGAAAATATAGTATAACTGAGTGTTTCACAGTAAGTTAATCAAAAGACACCATGCTAAATGAACTATGGGAAGAAAAGGGAGGAAATCTCTTATTTAGTAATCATTTACTCACATTTAAGAAAATAAATTTCAAAAGCATGAGACAAAAATCTGTGATCAGTTTATTTCTATTTAGGGAAAATAAATTTTTCTTTATCTTCTTGAATGCACGAGCATTTCTTATACATTTAAAACTAATGTATTTACTGACATAAATAAATAGAAATAAATTAATTTAATATTACAAAAGTATATGATTTACAATTTTGCTATGAACATCTCACTTTGCAAATATAGAATATTTTCTTATGTTAATAAAATATTTGGGCACTATGCTTTGTTGTAAGGGCAAACTTGCAGGGATCTATCTTACAGCTATTAGGTGTCCTCAGAGTTCCTTCTCTGTATTTGTGTAACAAAGGAAGAAACAATCTTATCCATGCCCCTCCCTTGCCAACAACTACCCCAAGAAACTCAATACGCTGGGGTTATTAGCATGCATTTTCTTTAAAATATTTTGCCAACTCATTTGGACTGGTTTTAAAATAATAAGGAAAGATGGAAGTTCTTTACACTCAAGATTTATAATGTATTTCAGGGTCTTCAGATAATTTGCTTAGAAGAGACTGTTTCAATTTTTGGTTTGTTTTTAGTATCCAATTCATGTTTGTTTGTTAATCATTGATATCCAGTCCCTGGTGTTTAAAAAAATTATCCAGCTAATGTTTTCCCCTTTTGATTTCTCTTTTAAGTAAAAATAACTTTACTCATCTAGTGCAAATGAAAATACCACGAATTTCCCTTCCCCATACTCACATTCTAGCCATGGACCAAGCTCTGTACCTCCCTCCACATTCACGAGAGCAACAGCCCTCCAACCCACCAGTTCTATTTTCCAGAGGTTTTGACATATTCACAATGTGATTTCAGGCTAAACTTTTCCCTTGTTTCATAGACATTCATGAGGCTTAAAGACAATGATAACATGCAAAACAAAGAGCACACTGTTCAACATTGTGTCATCTCATCCATAGCGGTATAAAGAAACTAGAAATAGTCTGTGTACTTGTGTGCACTTTCTTCTTCGGAGCTCTTCTTTGGCTATCGACTAGCCCATGGTAACTAGCGTCATAAGCAAAAGTATCAACGCTACACTTGTGTTTCCTGAAAGTTAAAAAAAACAAGTTAAAATCAAAATGATTTTATCTTTACTGGTGTTAAAACTTTATTTTCAAGCTACTGTGTGATAGAATAATTAATAGGTTAATTTGGGATGCAAATAAAATGCAAAATTAGTACATTTTAGAGTCTGGACAACTCATGTCTGCAGTCATGAGAGTTTAGTAGACATAGCAATACCAATTAAACACCAATTGCATTTCTTAAGATTAATAAGGGCAAAGTTAGAATCAATTAAGTTATTTTCAGATTAAAATAAATGAAAATTCCCTGAAGAAACATATCCTACCTGTGGGTTAGAGAAAAGATTAGTCAAGAAAAGATGGCGCTTGGGGAGTTTCATAAATACATCCAAGCTAATTGGTGAAATAATTTTGTATAATACAAAAATATCTTTTAAGAACTATAAACATGACATAAAAATGGTGCTTAAAACAAAGTTTTACATTTCCCAAACAACCAGGCCAAAGGAAAACAAATGCAGCACACAGGCCAATCATCTCATGGAGCACATAGCGTTTGCATGAGAATGGCCCTACTGCAGCATTTTCTGCCCATTGCCCAGCCCAATATTTATGGAATTGTGAAGCATCCAATCACCATAACAAACTGAGAGCAAAGTGCCAGGTGAGCTGATGAGCATCTCCATGAAGAGTCAAAAATAGGTGATGTGTCATGCTAATGAGCGATTCTTGTGAGAGGCAGAGAGGCGGGGAAACAGACCTGCTTGTCAATAATAGAAGCTAAAACTTCTATTATCCACTTATAATCATAGACAGACCCGCAGCCAACTACATTGATGGATATTATGCACACCACAGAAACGGGATTGTACCAGAACCATATACCTTTTATAATTTACCCAAAGTTCTTACTGTTGAGGCACCACCAGTCAGAGTTAATTGGTGAAAGACAACATTGAGGGCTTTGTTGTTCTCATGTGTATTATAAGAGCTGGACAGCAGAAAGGGGAGAGATTAGTTAAAGGGCATCCTTTTAACTTCATCAAAATGTGAAATCAAACATTTTCTTGCAGTGCGTATCTCTTTCATTAATGAACATGTTCCGAATCAACCCAGTGCATCTCAGAGAAGTGAAGAAAAAGCCTTTCATTGGCAAACCCCAGGGTCACCAGATAAACCTAGTTACTACTGCTCTCTATCCTGATCGAGGTCAACAATTTAAATTCCACCCATAGGAATTAAGGAGCATCACCAACCATACACAAAGTTAGTTCTCCCTCTTGACAGCATATACTTCAAAAATCAGGCAAGCAGAGGGTTTTTGTACGTGTGCCTGTGTTAAAGGCCAGTTCCTCTTGTTGAGTTTGCATTCATTTTACTCTGAGTTCCAGATTTGAGGAATTATTGGGATTTAGCGCAAAATCCCAGTATGATTCAAACATGAGATATTCCCTCCTCCTACTTTCCAGCATTTTTTATTCTGTTCAGAAGATCATGATCAATTTAGCTGAGCACAGTCTGTAAGCCAAGAAAGCACTTGGGGAAGTCTACACATATCTTCCCAAACCAAGACGACAAGCACCTGAGCTCGAAAACACATTCTTTCACAGGAGCCGGAAGGAGGAGCATACCTACGATTTGTGGCCTGGTTAATTTTCACAGTAAGTTTGCTGAGGCAGCAGTACCTGCCTGACTTTAGAAGACATTATATGACTTAAAATTCCTAGGGCTTTTTTTTTAATGGGCTGGGTTCTAAACCATGTTCTTAAAAAGTTTCTGAAAAGAGCAAGTTATATTTTTCACTACACTTTATTTTATAGCACCTAACAATCTACTGACATTAAGAAATAATGGTAAAAATTAAGACAATAACAAAAATGGTTGTTGTAATGATTACTTTTTTTTCTAATGGTAACTTTTACTGAAAGATTAAGCCATTAACTGCTTTAAAGGGCATTGAATACTTTAGCTTAAATAGGCTACAGTCATATTACTAAGTTAAGGAGAGAGATGCATTAGAGAGGCTGGAAAGCACATAGCTCACATCATCCAAAGAATTCAAGTAGACAATTTAGTAACAGCATGAAAAAACAGTTGTTCTTAAGAAATTGATGGAGGGTAGAGGAGAAGACAGATATAAGCACAGTTTTGAAATAAGTTTGCATGGACCCCACATGGGCTTTTCTAGCAAAACAATGCTACAAAGCAGAAGAGGCTTCCATTTAAACAATCCTCTTAGTCTATAAGATACCTTAGGCCAAGTACGGCATTTGTACTAAACAAGTTTGATGGAGATCATATCTCTCATGATACAGCTTTTTTTCCTGAGTGTTGTTTTCATAACATTAGATTACTTTCTATGTGCCAAGAAATGCCCTAACCTCTTTGAAAATGGCACTTATTTGATCTCCATTACAACCAAGTAGATACTACATTTCTCCTATTTTACAAATGACGTAACTGCGGCACACACAGTTCAGTTGCTTGGTCACATCAACTTAGGATGTCCACTGATCAGATAAATTCGCACTCTTCACTACTGGGATCTTTGGGACTAGACGTGGACTCGAGCAATATAAAAATTCAGCACAAGATCTAATCACATGCAATCTAACAATATGTTAGAGATGGATATTTCTGAGATTTCTTTGTACTAAGCAGAAAAAGAAAAGGTGAACTGATGGCAACATGTGAGATTTTGTCATCCGAACGACTTTTCTTTGAAACTTAGTGTCCTCGGCTACACTGAGAACTTTTTAGAAAATCCCACACACGCACAGACACAGAGTCTGTTTATCCTGGGTGAGCACAGACACAAAGAATGCAGTTTGCACGTCCAAAGTTGCAAAAATGTGAAGAAGAAAAAGGTTTTCATGAAGAAGAAGAAATAATATTTCACTGGAAAGAAGCTAAATTTCCTGGAAGAATAAATTTAAAGAAAATCACCGGAACGTCTGCTCACCCTGATTTTCCACACTCCAAGATAATTTTGACTAGAACTAGGGTACCAATTATAATACCAGCAACCAGTCCTTGAGGGGGGAAATTTAAAAACACAGTTAATAAAAACACAAACAATGATACGACAGTGTAATTTCTCAGTGATAAACGTACTGGATGCATAATACAATTTAATGAAAAAAAGCAACAGAGGACACACAAATGACTTCCTTACATCACAAGACTGAGGATATTTCAAATAAAGTACTGCAGTGCTCAAATCAAACTGGACAGGTTTGAGAGGATTCTACAGTACCGACTTCACCACGCTCAATTTAAAATGCTTTGGTCATTCACTTATGATCACTGGATTCTGTAACTTGATATCTTGAGAATATAATTTCGTCCAACAGTTTCATTTTGTAGAGAGCTAAACTGAGGCTCGGAAAGGCAAAGGCCATAGATCGGCCCGTAACAAAGACAGCAGATGAGCGGGCATTTCCCTCTCATCTATCCTCATTAAAGCAGGGAGGGTAGCATGGATTTACTTTGCCTATAGAATATGTTTTCCAGTGTTCAGTTTATTGTAGAGGATACTTCATTTAGGAAAATCAGTATCTAATTATAGAATTGAAAGCAATATTTTGCCTTGCATGATGTTTTTTTAAACATAGTTCCTTAAGGCCATGCACATCACTGCACGACCAGATGAGTTCACGTTTGCTGTTGTTTTTTAAGTAATCTGGGTCTTGGTCGGGTTCCAGACGAATTTTTTAATTAAGATAAAATGGACCGTTGCCTCAGGGGCTATCTGCAAGACTCGTTTTCAGTTCCTGTGCTGTCCTAACGTGCGCTCCAGATATACTGATGCATTCAGTCTCACGGAATGTTTGCCTGCTGCTTCGTATTCTTCGAGCGGTATTTCCTCCACCCGCAGTTTTTCTTGCAGTATTTTACCCAACCATTTTCTTAACTGATTCCCTACTGCTCTTATCTTTAGCATAGAAAGACTCTACCCATTAAGCAAACTGGAGTGCCTCCGAAATCTTGGAATTCTCTTTCTCTCACCACTTTCCATACTCTCACCATTTATAGACACTTCAGAAACATCCCATTTGGTAAATGAAGAGAGAAATCTGTAGGGTCCCAAGTATCTAGAGTTTAGATTCTAGACACCAGAAGCAAAGGGTTTTTCCTAAAATGCTGACCAGCAATGTTAATCAATAAGAAAGTTGGTGGAAGGAGATGGTTCAACAGAAACAGGAGAAATTGTGAGAAACACAATTCAGTGTAAATGTTTCCTCTGTCAGTTAATGAGAATATTATCTCCCGAATAATACTTTCAGGTATAGAGGGGATCATGATCTCAAAATCCATGCAGTATCTACAGAAAACCATCCCAGAAATGAATCCATTTCAGATTTATGCAACTTGGGATAGATTAAACCATGAAATTATAAACATCATTGGGCTTTTGATTGAAATGTTCGTAATTAACAATATGAAGAGGACTTTACATAATTTAACAACATTTTGTTGCTGTTTTTTTTTTAAAGAAAAGGGAGAATTTTAGTGATAGCCCTACTACGTAAAACTCTATGGTCTTTAAAACATTCTAAAGCAGTTATTCACCTTCTATCTCATTTCAGCACCACCACCATTTAATAAATATCCATTAAATTGCATTGAATGATATAATCCTGCACCTGAGAAAACTAAGGCCAGGAAAAGATAAATTAAGCAATTCATTGCTAGAGAAAATCTCATTTCTAACCAAAGGTTTATACCATGAATTTAATTGTCCATATAATTTCTAATCAAAATGCTAAAGATTTGTCATACAAAATCTATATTAGATGGGTAATATATTCTAACTACAAGAGCTACGGGTAATCAAATGTTTGTCTCCTTTTCAAAAACAAATATGGCGGCTCCAGACTTAAAAGTGAAAAAACTAAGATCCAAACGAAATTTTTATTAATTTCCAAACTTGGGAATTTTCCACTATACTGCATTACAAAATACTACCTCAAACATGAACACTCAATGGGAGTGATATCACCTTAATGTGGCATTAAAAGTCATAGTCTTTTATTTAAAATGAACAGATATACACACAGTACCCAAACAGATTTATGGTATATCTGTGATATGAGAATTTCATGTAGGGATGATTAGAAAAAATAGGTTATAAAGGGGCAATAATGCATAACAGAATTGAGAAACAGTAATACAGAGCCAACAGAAGAATATACCTATTCATATAGTAACCATCTTTGTTATCTGACATTTCATATTCATAACAATAATTTTAAAAATACTATTTGACAACTCCAAATTAACGAGAACATATGTCGAATAGTAACAAATGATGAGGCAAAATGCGAGACTCACCCTAAGGGGGATGGTTGAGCTTGTGTGTCAACCTGGCTGAGCCATGATGCTCAGGTGTTGGGCCCTTCTGTAATAATGTAATTTGACATGTAGGTAATGATACAGTCATCTTCATTTTGCAATCTGATGTGGTCATCTTCCATTTTTGCACACTGACCTGGTCTCTGGACCAAGTTGCTAAGTGAGGAGTATATCTTTAAAATGCACACTACAAGCATCACTCACAAGGCAGAAAAGGAAATCCTGTGATGCTTACTCAGTGCCACCGAGTTAGTTCTGACCGAGAGGGACTCCACGCAGGAGAGACTGAAACGCTGCCTGCTCCTGCACCGCCTTCATAATCTTCATTGTATGCAAGTCCCATTGCACCACTGTGCCAATTCATCTCTCGAGGAGTTTCTATGTTTTAATCCCACATGCAAGGAGGCAATGATAAACACAATGCGTGGGCCAGGTGTGTCTTAGTCCTCAAAGTGATATCTTTGCGTTTTAACAACTTCTGCAGCAGATTTGCTCAGGATACTGCTTCTTGGATGCTTCATTCAAGGATGTTGATTGTAGATTCAAATAAAATAAATCCTTGACAATTTGAATCATTTATCCATTTGTCATATTGCTTCCTGATTCAGTTGTGAAGACGTCGAGGTGTAACTCAGCAAATCATCCAAGTCCTCTTCACTTTCCACAAGCTAGGTTGTGTCATCTGCATATTGCAGGTTGCTAATAACTCTGCCTCTAACCTTTTAAGATCAACAAGTAGGGCAGAGACATCCTGGGGGTGTTGGAACAACAGCAATCTAGCTGAGAGGAAGTACTAAGAGGTGGAAATAGGACGAGTGTGATTGGGGTGAGGAGAAAAGTAAAAGGAAGCAGAGGAATAATCTAGAAAGCAAAGCTATAAACAGAGGTATACACATAGGTGTGTACATATGTACATACTTGAATTCATAACAATAGAGATATTGGCCTATGTACATATATTTATATGGCAATACCTTGAGGTAATAGACGGACTTTGGACCTTTCCTGATACCCTCCCCCCATAAAAGAACACTTCGTTCTAACAAACTGGCATTCTGTGATGCTCACCATCCCGGCACAATCGCTGAAGACAAAATGGGTGCATAAGCAAATGTGGTGAAGAAAGCGGATGGTGCCCAGCTATTAAGATATAGTGTTCTCAGAGGTCTTAAAAGCTTAAAGCTAAACAAGCTACCATGTAGCAGGGAAGCAACAGGCCCACATGGATGCAGCACACCAGGTGGTGCAATTATGAGATATCGGGACCAGGTAACAGGCACCAGAAGGCCCATAACAAACAAACATATTGTTGAGAATGAGGGGTGGCAGAGCAGAGATCTAAAGCCCATCTGTAGACAATGGGACAGTCCCCCCACAGAGGGATTACAGGAAAGGGATGAATCAACCAAGGTGCAGTAAAATACCGATTAAACACACAACACTCCTCTGGTTCCCTGATGCTTCCTCCCCGCTCACTGTCATGATAACCCCAGCGCTGCCTCTCACTTCAGACTAGACCACAGCATGTACACAGGTACAGATAAGAGCTAAGAGCTCATGACACACGGAATCCAGTAATAAGAATAGAGATACCAAAAGGGTAGGGGAAATGTGGGGGGAGGAAGAGAGAACCAATCGCAATGATTGACACATAACCACACACATCCCTCCAGGAGGAAGAACAGAAACCATGGGGGAACGGAGCAAGAGGTCAGTGTGAGATATGAAAATAATAATAATTTATAATCTATCAAGGTGGGGAGAGAAGAAGAGCTGATCCCAAGGACTCAAAAGAAAAGTCATTGTCTAGAAAACTATGATAGCAACATATGTACAAGTCTGTTTCTTGATACAACTGATGTATGGATCATTACAAGAGTTGTAAAAGCCCCCCAATAAAATTATCTTTTTAATAAAAAAAATCTGCCTCCAATCCTGGTGCCACATTCTTCTTTAGATTGTCTGGTCTCCTGGGTTGTTTCCTTAGCATACAGATTGACGACGTACGCCGAAAGCACACACCCTTAGGCACCTTTTCCTGCTTTTAAGCCATGCAGTGTTCCCTTGTCTTGTTCAAACGACTGCCTTTTGGTTTGTGTACACAGGTCCCACATAACACAATTAAGTGTTCTGGATTCTCATTCTCGTAATTTCATCCTTAATTTGTTATGATCCACATAAACAAATGCACAGCTGAAATTTGGCCACCATGGGCGGAGCTGCTGGAGTTTGAAACGCAGGTGGCACAGAATCCCAACAAAAGCAAACCACAGTACAACGGATTGACAGGCTCTCTCTTAGCACCGTTAAGAAAAAAAATTCAATCACATCCCAAGATCAAATATCAACTGCATCGTTCACTTACATTGCAATGCAATCAATAAAAATATCTCTTACTTTAATGTGAGAAGTGACTTAATTCACAGAACAATTTAAGAAATAAAGATAATTTTAAGTTCATATTATACAACTATAAGATCATCGCCAAATGTTACCATGATGTCTTATGTAATAGGAATGCGATTGATTTTTCGTATTGAACATAATCAGCCATCCAAAAGATTTCTAGAAAACCACAGCGTATGCCCCTCCAGAATCTCAGAGGTGAACTTTCATTGAATGATACTGAGCACATGAGAAAAAATGCCTCTATTCAACTCATCACTTTTAGGAACACCGAGAACATGTTTATTCCTGTTTGAAATGTAGAATACCTTCTGGAATGTTTCAAGATAAATCATTTAGGAGCAATTCATTCAAAATATAAAAACATTTAACAAGGTAATTACTAACAATGATAATGATGCCTTATTGGCCCATGGCTAATTCATGCATGCAAAAGATAAGTGTCAGCTTATAATGACATAATCTAAATATATACATTTTAAACTTAAATCCTACATATGTGCTATTGGACTATATACTTAACTGATATATTGCCTTTTTGGTATGCCAACTTAGCTGAAACTGCTGCTGAACCAACACTTTCCTTACTATCTTCTTGAGAATCTATTGACCTTGCTGGTAATGCACAATCATCAAATCACAAGTATGGGGAGAACAGAGAGGACTAGACCCAATGCAACACATGGCTAGAGCAACTGAACAAGGACAACTTTGCTTCAAATAACTGAACAAAGAAAGCAAACACCAATGCTCTCTAGTTGACTCCAGCTCCTGGTGATCCCACGGTGTGGCAGACCAGAACTGTGCTTCTTAGGATTTTCCGTGGCAGACTTTTGGGAAGTAGACTGTCAGACCTTTATTTTGAAAGGAGCCCCTGGATGGACACGAATCCCTAACCTGTTGGTTAGCAGCTGAGCTCAGTAACAGTTTGCATCACCCACTCACTCACTCCCTATCATCGAGTCGGTGCCAACTCATAGTGACCCTATAGGACAGGGTAGAACTGCCCCTGTGGGTTTCTGAGGCTGTGATTCTTCAGAGAAATAGCAAACCTCGTCTTTCTCCTCCAAAGCAGCTGGTGTTTCTGAATTGCTGACTTTATGATTAGCAGCCAAAGGTTTACCCATTATGCCCCCAGGGCACTCTGCACCCCCCCCACAAGACTACTCTTACATCACTGAAAGGGAAGGAAAGGGAAGGAAGGTGCAATCAAAGGTAGCACTCTTTGCCCTGTTCGAAATCGGAAAGACATCCAGAAATGATTATGATTAACCATCGTATCTGAGGGCAGAAGCTGCATGGGCAAGTGCTTCCTTCATGGAGTCCCTCTGCCCTAGAATGATGCATCGAGACAACGGGCACGCAACAATACATGATTGACTCGAACAATCTGGAGTTGTCCAAAAGTTACCTTGGCACAAGGACATGGTTGAGAATACTTAGGAACATACCATACACTTAGGGGTTTCCATAATACATGTTGGACTGTAGTTACCCATTTTCTCTTCGGTACCCATAAACACCTCATTTCAATAGTACTCCTAAGACAGTTAAAAGACAATATTCTCTTCCAGGAATATGGATTATACATCCCACAATGATGACATTTTCTTTTAGCTGCTGGAGAGTCAAACTTACCAGATGCAAGGATTATAGCACCTGAAGAAAAAGAGAATTACAAAAATTACAAAAAGTTTAAGAAGGGACTGATTTGAAGCAACACAATAGAAATATCAGTAAACAACACTTGAATGTTCCAAAGTCACTCATAATTTCATAACTAACAGACATACTTAAAATCAATTTCTGATAACAATGATATGTTATTAATCTAACCAATCAATATGCACACCAATGCCTTCATATGTTTAAAAGAATCAACACTATACACAAAAACATGATAAAGAATGACTGGCTATCAAAACCAACTCTACCTTAATTTGATTACATGGTTTGAGGGCACAAACAAGTTTGAAAATGCAAATAATACAGAACTATTGATCCAAACCTACTATCATGAAAGCTACTAGAAACCACATCGTCATAGCACCTTTTTACTTATACCTTTAATGACTATGAATTAGATGGTGCAAAAATAACTTTAAAATAAATTTATTTATAATAAGCAATCTGCTCATGTTAGTGAATAAATTTACTCCAAGTGCCATTGATAACAGGCAATATGACACAGATGACTAGGTACCGGCTCGGGAACCAATTTGTGATGGACTGCGCAAGGTGCCATGTTGATGTTTCAGTTAACCACTGGGTTGCTAACCACGAGGTCAGTGAGTCAAATCCACCAGTCTGTCCCTGTGAATGAGTAGAGTCTCAGAATACCTGAGAATCAGTCCCACTCTGTCCTAAAGGGTTGCTGTGAGTCAGACTCGGCCTAATGGCAGTGCGTCAGGTGTGGGGAGATGCACTGTATCTGAATGGTGTAATTATTCTGTCGTTCCTCATCCCAAAGCAAACTCACTGCTGTGGAGTCGATGCTAACGCATAGCGACCCAAGAGTGCTCCCGAGTTTCAGAGACTGTAACTCTTTACAGGCGTAAAAAAATCCCTTTTCCCCTGAGGAGTGACTCGTGGTTTGGAACTGCTGACTTTGCAGACCAAAGCCCATCTCGTAAGCCAGGAAGGAGCCTAAAAATCCTTACCTTGCAGGGTTGTTGTAAGACTCAAAAGAAAAAAAATCAACCTTACTGCCATTAGTCAATGTTGACTCACAGCAGCCCCCTATGGGTTTCTGAAACAGAAACTGGTTGTGGGAGTAGAAAGCCCAGTCTTTCTCCCATGGAGGTGCTGGTGGTTTTCAACTGCTGGCCATGTGGGCTGCAGCCCAGTGCATAACCACTAGACCACCAGGTTGTAAGACAAGAATTCACAAATTTGAGTCGTGTGGTACACACACATTATACGTTCAGTAAGTGGTATTTAATTTTTTATTAAAAGCTAAAAAATAGTTTATCACATTGTTTTCCTGGAAAGAGTAGATTGTACATAAAACAGAAAATTGGTCACCTCTCTTAGTAATATTTTACTATAGCAATTTCTTCCTTAGACTGTTTAAATTTGATAAACAATCTTGTGTGTTTTAAAGAAAAGTTAGCTCTGTAAGATATTTATAAAATTAAATAACAGTTATTTCTCTTTAAAGAATAGGAGAAACAATGGATTTGGGTGTTTTCAACCTAAAAATTGTGGACTGCAGAAATGTAATGAAAAATTTAAAAGTCAATAAGGAAATGAATATTTAAATCATACAAAAATTAAAGTAAAGAACTAAGTCTAAATGTCTTAACACAAACAAACCTCAGTCTCAATGTTAAGAAAAGCAAAACTAAAATGAGAAAATGAAATCTGTAACATTCCTGTAAACTATAAAAAATAAACAATATTTTCTACCACTTATAGATACATATATGTAGTACAAGAATAAAAATTAGAAGAAGCAAACACATGAACCTCAGGACAGTAATAGGAAAAACAGGTGTGGAGAAATGAACCTGGGGGATATTGACAATATTTGTAATGTTTCCTAAAGTCACCTTGGTAATGGCAAAACAGGTTTCAACATAACAATTACGAAAGTTGGACACATTATTTAAAAAAAAAAACAATGGTTTGAAGACATGGGAGAGTAACCTAAACCAGGCAGCATTGAATCCGGGACAAGAGAGTGACCTGTAAGGAGAAAGATCCAGACTTGTATCTGAGGGCATTTCTGGCTGTGTATTGGGAAGTAAAAAAAAACAAACAAAAAACAGTCCTATTGGCACTCAGGCCTGACAGAGCTTCTGGGGAAACAAAACCGAAAACAAAACGTCCCTCACCACCATGGAATTGAGTTCAACTCATAGTGGCTCTATAGGACAGAGTAGAGCTGCCCCCACGGGTTTCCCAAACTGTAACTCTTTATAGGAGTAGAAAGCCTCATTCCTATCAGGGGGGAAAAAGTCTATAAAAACTACCCAAGTTGTGAGATAAAATATCTTATTATTAATAAAAAGGGCTTCGTTCATCCATTCAGCAGCTCTTCCAGAAGCCCACAAAACATCTACTGCCACTTTCATCAAAAACTGTCATTTAAAGGGTCTTGTAAGAATATGAACTATTGGACTGAATCTCTGTATTTTTGAACAGTTAGTAGACGTGGCTTAGATGCTTTACTCAATAACAACTTAGTTGCTTGAAGAATGGGTTGGGCAACAAACCAGGCCCAGGCATATAACACATTTGGTGCTTTGAGGGGCTTTTTCAGAATTCAACAACTCTTTAAATTTGTTTTCAAACAAAAAGAAACTCCTTCATCAACCTTAGTTTAATAGTGTTTTTGTGGGATGGGGTGGGGGAGGGCACAAGTTTTTCTATATGACTTTCTTTTAAAATATTTACTTTTAAAAGATTTGCTCAAAATAATAATTTATAAATTATCAAGTGTTCATGAAAGAGGAGGGAGCAGGGAGGGAGGGAGAAAAATGAGGAGCTGATGCCAGGGCCTTACATGGAGAGCAAATGTTTTGAGAATGATGAGGGTAACGAATGTGCCAATGTGCTTTATACAATTGATGTATGTATGGATTATGATAAGAGTTGTATGAGCCCCCAATAAAAGGATTTTTTTAAGATTAAAAAAAAATGATTTGTCTTGGCACTATCCAAATCTGCCACGGAGGAAAGTAAACAACATTAGCATGGAAAAAGCAAACTTGGCTGCACAATACATCAAAGATGAATTTCATTTTGCTCTGTTGGTCAAATGCACCTTTCCGCCAAGATGACACCACAGCCCATTAGATTCAAACTCAGGAAATGTGAACAGTGCCAACTGACCTGAAGACTGACCGGCCCCTTTTCCTTTAGCTGTGCGTGTTGCTTGAAAGGGTGTGGTTGCTCTGGGAACCGCTATGCCCCGTGTAGCTGTAACAGGGGCAGAGGTTTGTGTAGTCTTGAGCCTTTTAGTCACTGGGGCATGGGCAGCGGTGGATTTGTGTTTTGTTGCAAGAGTCTGTGTGACTAAAACGTTTGCTGTGGAGGATCGTTGGGTTGTTGGTGTGGCCCGTGCTACAGAAGAAGCGTTTGCCGTGCTGGGTTTCAGGAATGCTGGTGAGGTCTCTGTAGGTAGAGCATTTGTTACTGGGGACTTTTGTCCTGTTGCTGGCACCTGTGTGGCTGAAACATTTGCTCCGGTGGGTTTCTGAGCAGTTAGTGGTGGGTCTGCAGGTGGAAGCTTTGCAGAGGTGGGTTTCTGAGCAGTTAGTGGTGGGTCTGCAGGTGGAAGCTTTGCAGAGGTGGGTTTCTGAGCAGTTAGTGGTGGGTCTGTAGCTGGAAGCTTTGCGGAGGTGGGTTTCTGAGCAGTTAGTGGGGGATCTGCAGGTGGAAGATTTGCAGAGGTGGGTTTCTGAGCAGTTAGTGGGGCGTCTGAAGGTGGGAGATTTGCGGAGGTGGGTTTCTGAGCAGTTAGTGGTGGGTCTGCAGGTGGAAGCTTTGCGGAGGTGGGTTTCTGAGCAGTTAGTGGTGGATCTGCAGGTGGAAGGTTTGCGGAGGTGGGTTTCTGAGCAGTTAGTGGGGCATCCGAAGGTGGAAGATTTGCTGCAGTGGGTTTCTGAGCAGTTAGTGGGGGATCTGCAGGTGGAAGCTTTGCGGAGGTGGGTTTCTGAGCAGTTAGTGGGGGGTCTGCAGGTGGAAGCTTTGCGGAGGTGGGTTTCTGAGCAGTTAGTGGGGGGTCTGCAGGTGGAAGGTTTGCGGAGGTGGGTTTCTGAGCAGTTAGTGGGGCATCCGAAGGTGGAAGATTTGCTGCAGTGGGTTTCTGAGCAGTTAGTGGGGGATCTGCAGGTGGAAGCTTTGTGGAGGTAGGTTTCTGAGCAGTTCGTGGGGCATCCGAAGGTGGAAGATTTGCTGCAGTGGGTTTCTGAGCAGTTAGTGGGGTGTCTGAAGGTGGGAGATTTGTTGCAGTGGGTTTCTGAGCAGTTAGTGGGGGATCTTCAGGTGGAAGCTTTGCAGAGGTGGGTTTCTGAGCAGTTAGTGGGGCGTCTGAAGGTGGAAGTTTTGCGGAGGTGGGTTTCTGAGCAGTTAGTGGAGCGTCTGCAGCTGGAAGTTTTGCGGAGGTGGGTCTATGAGCAGTTAGGGGGGAGTCTGCACCTGGAAGTTTTGCGGAGGTGGGTTTATGAGCAGTTAGGGGGGCGTCTGCAGCTGGAAGTTTTGGGGAGGTGGGTCTCTGAGCAGTTAGGGGGGCGTCTGCAGCTGGAAGTTTTGCGGAGGTGGGTCTATGAGCAGTTAGGGGGGAGTCTGCACCTGGAAGTTTTGCGGAGGTGGGTTTATGAGCAGTTAGGGGGGCGTCTGCAGCTGGAAGTTTTGGGGAGGTGGGTCTCTGAGCAGTTAGGGGGGCGTCTGCACCTGGAAGTTTTGGGGAGGTGGGTCTCTGAGCAGTTACGGGGGGTTCTTCAGGTGGAAGTTTTGCGGAGGTGGGTTTCTGAGCAGTTAGGGGGGCGTCAGTAGCTGGAAGTTTTGGGGAGGTGGGTCTCTGAGCAGTTAGGGGAGGTTCTGCAGGTGGAAGTTTGGGGGAGGTGGGTTTCCGAGCAGCTAGTCGGGGTTGTACCGCTGGCAGGTTTGCTGAGGTGAGTTTCTGAATAGCTAGAGGGGGATATGCCGCTGGAAAATTTGCTGCGGTGGGTTTCTGAGAAGCTGGTGTAGGATCTGGATCTGGATCATTTACTGAGGTGGGTTTCTGAGGAGTCGGTGAAGCCTTTGTACCTGAAACTTTTGCTGACATGGTATTTGGAGCAGTCGATGGGGCCTGTGCAGTTGAAGTAGCATGTTTCTGAGGTGCTACCGCAGGCCAGAGAGCCAAGCGTTCTGTGGAGTAAAAAAATTAATATTTTAGGTAAAACATTAAATATTACTGGACAAATTAAACCAAGCTAACTGCTTGCTTTCTGGATTTTTTCTCTCTCCCCACAAACACCTGACAATGATTTTTAGGAAACCTGTCTTATGTTGTGTTTCAAAGAAAACTAAAGTGCTATGAAAATTACATGTACAGCCAACTATTGCAGATTTATGCCAATACAGTATTGAAGTGCTGAAGTTGTCATGTGCGTCATCAGTGTCAGCAGTGATCTCAATTCCTGAGACATGCTGAACAACTGTTCTGTATTCTCTCACTGTCTCCTCCTTACACTTGTGCTATAAACCAAGAACATAGGCCACAACCATTGGATCACTGGGCCAAGCTTTCAAAAAGAAACATTCTCCAATTTTCAGGCAACTTTGGATAGTTTCCTGAATATTTCAGTATAGTTGTGTGCATTTGGAAGCTCGTTTCACTCCATGTTTTATTCTTTCTAAATGCATGTACATTAGATACAACAATTACACAGCTAGACACGTATTGTACAAAATGTACTTCTACATAGATGGAATGACCTACACAAAAATATTACTGTAGCATCCTTTGTATTAAAAACAAATAAACACCCCCAAACCTAAATCCCATCAATAGCCATCTGGTGAAATAAATGATATAGCCATGTATGACTCATTGTTGATATGTAGAAGGAAACAGGAGGATATGTAAACAATGACTGCTTTTGAGAAATGCTTATTTCTCCTTTTGTACATGTCACCACGGTCTGCTCCCATAAAAATGTTTAGTGAGGGAAATGCTCTAGGTTGCTATGCATCAGGATTGACTTGATGGCATACATACATACATATATATCATAAAGACATATCTATTTTAATTCACTGAGTGTGACATTGTACCAAATATGAATTTAAAAGTAGAATTAAGAGATTATGGAATTAAAGAGGTCATAAAAATTTTCCGTGTACTCTAACATTTATATGTGTGTGTGTGTGTTTATATATATGTATACACAGACATGCCAGTAACTCAAACACACTGCCATCAAGTTGATTCTGTCTCTTAGAAATCCTACATAAGGGTTGCCGAGACTGTAGGTCTTTATGGAGTGGATAATCTCTTCTTTCTCCCAAGGACTAATTGGTGGGTCTGAACCACAGATGGTGTGGTAAGCAACCCAGTACTTATCCCACAAAGCCACAAGGGCTCCGTGTGTGTGTTTATATCACCGTGTGTTCTCTGCATCCACATTTCTCCTTTTGCATCCGTCATAGACCCATTTGAGAATGCCATGAAAAATAGTGCCCCCAAATGAAACTTTTATGTGCAATATTGCACACTGATTCTCAAGATGTTCACAGAATTTCTGCAGCCTGTGCTAAGACCTAATAATAAGAACCCCTGCTTATCAAAAAATACTTAAAGAGAAATATCAATATGCCAACTGTTCACCTTTGCACTTAGGTGGAAAATCACTCCATTTTCCTTCGTTATCTTTTTCAGTACACAGAATAGAGTCCTTTCCTATCAGGATTAAGCCTTCATCACACACGTATGTTATAGATTGTCCATATACATAATGGTCCTGCTTCGGTATAATATTTCCATTGTTAATTTTGAGAGGTTCTGGACAAATTATTTCTTTAAAAAAAGAGGTCAATAGGTTTTCAATAAATAAAATTGGCAATGTAATTTATAAATAAGACTAAACCATACCAAATACTTTATTCTTAACTTTAAAAATGACTCTTTTAAAAGGTAGCATCACCACCAGAGGTGTTTATAAATGCCGAATAAATATCAAGCATTTGAAACCTGAAGGCCCAACACCTAACCCATGCCAACACCAGTGTAAGATGTTTTTTTTTTAATTAAAACGTTGTTTTAAAAAAAAAAACCCAAATAGTAAATCTAAAGCAGGTTTCTGATGAGGAAAATCAGCCAAGAAAAGACATGTCTGAAGAGCATTTCCCAGCAGAGGCAGCAGCCTAAGGAATGATGTAGGAGCAGGAGACAGTCTGAGGTCCATGACAGCTTGCAGTTTGTGTTAATATGAGAGGAGTGCGCACGAGGAAGTGGTAGGGCGTGACCACCCGGACATTCTACTAAGGACTTCAAGCTCGGCAGTAGAATATAATGAATGTTAAGAGGAAAGAGACACGCCACGCTCGCGTGTCAGATAGAGTGTGAACATGGATGAATCTGGGAATGAGCTATAGAGCTGGAGGCTCTCCTGTCATGCTGGAAGCCAGGCCAGTGGGATGCCTGGCCAGGCTCCACTCTTTCAAGGGCCATGTTCTGAGTGTCTTCTGGCTCTGCTTCACCTCACCCAGTGGGCTGCCTTCAGGGTTGAGAGGATAGGAGAGTCTGTGCCCCTCCATTCTAACTCTTGCTCCTGAGAGTAGCACCCAGAATGCCCTGTGTCCAAACTTAGAATCACCATGATGGCAAGAGGTTGTCCTCTGGGCTGTCTGCATGGTGGCAACCATTAAGCATTTGACTACTAGCTGTAATCTTGGCAGGGTTCACCACCCCAGAGACACCTGGCTGTCTGCGTCTGAAAGGCCCCAGCCTTGAAAACCCGATGGAACGGGTATGCTCTGCGCAGGTGGTGCTGCCACGAGTCAGACTTGACCTGGCAGCAGCTACCAACAACAACACATCTCTACTCAGGCGCCTCAGGGTATTATCCCCACTGCAGATTTAGACCCGCGAGGATGGGTTATATTGGAGTGTACATGTCCATAAATTCAAAGGACAAAAGAGTGGGGATAAGATTCATGGTATTGATGGACTGTCCAGTTAAATGCACCAGAGAGCAGCCCCTTATAGTCTGGGGGGTAGCAAGGGGCTATTTGAGAAGGGCTGTGTCTTTAAGACAGGGACCTCCATTTATGCTCTGACCCTGGATCCTGATAACGTTAAGGCTAAGAGCTCTGACTGCAATAATCCAGATGGGAGCTAACAATTCACATCAGATGAAGGGAAGGCCCTTCAGATCCATCCAGATGAAGGGAAGACCCTTCAGATCCATCCAGATGAAGGGAAGACCCAGGGTTAGAGAAGTACATTAAGGAAGTAGAGCAAAATAATCTAATGATTCGATTAGATGCCAGGATTGGGAGGAGTCTCAGTTGAAGAGAGGGTGTCAGATCACAGCCAATATGTGGTATAGATGAATTCCAGGTTATTAGGAACTGAAAATACATTTAAATTTTAAAAACACTGAGAAATAGGGAAACAGGACCTTCTGATGAGCCCCTTCCAATAATGAAGCTTAATTTAGAGTGAACAAGCATTAACGTTTGATGAATAGCTAACGATAGTTCTTACATGAGTCTGTTGTTCTTTCTTGCTCCAACAGGAGTCAATATATCATCATGTGTCTACAGGCCAGAGACCCACACAGAAACCACGAATTGTTTACTATTGGATGTCCTGTGAAATCTTTCTTCCTGTTGCCAGAGCAGAAAAGCATGTGTTGTGGAAAAGGAAAACTGGAGCGGGACGGAAGCGGGAGAAACCCCGGTGGTACAGCGGCGGAGAGCTTGGCTGCGAACAGAAAGTCCGCAGTGGACCTGCCAGTGGCGATCAGCTTCCATCAACAAGATGCTCTAGAAAATCCTATGGGCATGTGGATTCTGTCACACGGTGACTATGGGTCAAAGTCCACTCACTGGCACCAAAGAGCGACCAGGTATAACAGAGGAATGTATAGCACTAATCGGAGACCCTGGGGTTCCTTAGGAAAAGAACGGTCTCCTGCAGGATGCAGAGGCTGGTGGTTGCTGAGATGGAGGGAGAAATAAAACAGTCAGGGGACAATGTGGACACCAGGATATTCCCCGCCAGCTCAAGCAACGCCAAGTCTACACAGGTATCCAGCCCTGGGCAAGCAAAAGGAGAAGGTGGGCCTTCTGGGTTCCACTTTATCCTCAGCATCCACTGTTCTGTGAAATCCAAGGCAGCGTGGGCTTGTGAAAAGCAAGCACGCCCTGCTTCTAGGGGGGTTCTTTCTTGGCAGGAGTCATCAACTCCTCTGAGAAGCTGATGAAAAATAGTGCCCGCCCGTCCCCCCAATGCAACTTCCATATCAAACAATTTACTCTCATTCTCCAACATTCATAGAATTTGTGCAACCTATGTCTAGACCTAATGGAAAGAATCCCTGCTTAGAGGGAACAAAGCAAAGCAAGAATGTGACATGATCACCTTTGCACTGGGGCACACCACTCCATTGGGCTTGGTCATCTTTGGCAATACATTGAATAGAGTTGTTTCCCGCCAGGGTGAAGCCTTCGTTGCACTTGTATGTTACAGATTGTCCATATCTATAATGGCTCTGGCTCTCGATCACTTTTCCATGGTCAATGTGAGGTGGTTCTGGACAGAATAGTTCTTAAAAAAATTCAATATATTTTCAATACATAAAAGTGACAGAGTAGCTTATAAATAGACTAAAATATTGAATAATGAATATATCAACTATTTTGAAAACTGGCATTAACCCCAGAGACGCTTATAAATGCCTCCTAAATATTAAGTATTTGGCATCCGTGATGTGAAAAGTTGTATAACCCAAATACTAACCTTGGGCCCAATTCACAGAAACAATAGTATTAGAACATATCCTTACAATGGAAGAAAGACTGGGATTTCTATAACTGTAATGAGTGACAGTCTCAGAAGCCCACAGGGGCAGTTATACTCTGTCCTAGCAGGTTAACTGGATAGCAGAGAATTGTTGTTGTTAAGTATTTACAGTGAGGTTTCTAATGTTACCCATAGCAGTGACTCAGAGAAGACTTGAGAAAGTAAGTTTAAGTTTCTTAAATTTGTTATTGTTGTTGGGTGCTGTAGTGTCAATCCCCTGACTCACAGCAACTCCATCTGAGCACATAAAACTGCCCCCACAGGGCTTTCTTGGCTGTAATACTTAAGGAAGTGCATCAGCAGGCCTTCCTCCTGCGGAGTCACTGAGTGGTTTGAACTGATAACCTTTCAGTTAGCAGTCTACTTCTCAACGGATTTCTTCTAGATGCCCCCAAACAAAACCAAACTCACTGCCATTGTCTGAATTCTCACCCAGAAAGACCCTACAAATGTTTCCAAGAGAGAAGCCTTTACAGGGGCTGAGGGCTTTCTCTTTCTCCTGGACAGTGGCTGGTGGTTTCAATTGGCCAACTTCCAGTTATCAGCCCAATGCCTAGAGCACACAGCAAACTCGGGCCTCAAGAGTAGTGAACAAGATACTTGTGCTTCATTTCTGGGGGGGAAAGGCCAAATGAAAAGAGATGGAAACTCAGGTGGAAGACTTGGGAGACATGGATTGATCATTATTGACAAAGGAGAGGATCTTGAATGTGAACTCAATTAAGGATTTCTACTTCTATGGTAAAACGCATTTTAGCATTTATTGACTCACAGAGCCTTGTAGTCCATGAAAACCTTACTAAGAAGCCCAATCAAACCAAATAGCAAAGCAAAGAGTAAGGACACGAGGGCAGTTTTACTCTGTCCTAGAGAGTCTTTATGAGCATTAATGTACTCCGGGCAGTGGGCTTGGTTTTAGTAGTGTGTAATGGGATTATGAGAAACATTTGAAATGCTGTGAGAACGACCAGACTGTGACACAGGGACATAGACCAAAGTCTAGGTGAAGTGGTCACACAGATCAAACACAAACCCATCGCTGTGGAGCATATTCTGACTCATAGCTACCCGACAGGGTGAGCAGAACCGCTCTGCAGGGGGTCTGAGGCTGCATAAATGTGTACAGGACCGGACATCTGATTCCCAAGGAGCAGCTCAAGGGCTTAAACTTCAGGCCTTGTGGTTAACAGTCCTATGCTTAACCTACTATGCCACCAGGGTCCCTTAGTGAGCACAAGTTTTAGGAACAAAGGATGCTGGTCGGCTTGATTGGCACAGGGTTGCCATAAACCTTCAATTTGTTAAAAAAAAATTCTGTGAGGCACAATGAAGGCAAAATAAAACAGTGTACACATCACCTAAAGGTCTGTTTAGTTGTTTCATGGATATTTCATACAACAGAACAACTCAGTGCCATTCAGTCGTTCCTGACTCATAGCGACTCTACAGAATGCCCAAACCCAGAATTTCAGAAATATGCACCGCCCCATTAAGTTGACTCCGACTCACAGAGAACCTATAAATCCAAATGAGAAGAGGACAGGGTTGAGAGGAACAGGATTGGTGTGCAAGCTGGGTTGTCAACTGTTCTGGAGAGTGGCCTCTCACCCAGTGGAGAGGAGGAGGCTGTTTGAGAAGGGGCTGACCGTCTTCAGGTCAAGGACCTCCATTTATGCTCTTAACCTGTTCAGGCTGGCCCTGACTACAATCATCCAGATGAGCGATGACAACTAGTAGAGGTCATAGAGATGAACAATTGATTCGAGTTTGAGAAGCCCATGAAGGGACAATAGCAAAATTATTTAGTGTTTAGATGCAGAGATGCAACAGATTCATCTCCGTTGAAGACAGGGATCTCTGTGGACAGTCAATATGTGGCGTGGATGAATTCCAGGTGATCGGGATTCCTGAAAATCTATTCAAATAAGAAAACACTAATAGGGAAATGGGACCTTCTGAAGGGCCAGTTCCAACAAGGAGGGCTCATTCAGACATGAACAGGGATTAGTATCTTTGTTTGATGTTTAGCTAAAGATCATTCTTACATGTGCCTCTTGTTTTTTCTCACTGCAACAAGAGTGAACAGACATGGGTATCAATGTATTCTCATGTGTCTATAGGAAAGTGATATGGACAACCACTAACAAAATCCTTTCTGTTCTTGCTAAAACAGAATGGAAACTAGGGCCTAAAGGAAGCTGGAGAAACCCTGCTGGTGTCGCAGTAAACAGCTTGGCTGCTAACAGAAAGGTCAGCAGTTTGAACCTCCCAATGGTGGTCTGCTCCCATCCAGGTGATATCCGAGAAAATCCTAAGGGCAGTCTACTCTGTCACACGGGTGACTGTGAGTCACAATCAACTCAATGGCACCTAACAACAACAAGAAAGGAGGGGTAGTTGGAGACCCTGGGGTTGCTTAGACAAGGAGCTTCTCCTCCAGGTTGCATAGGTTGGTGGTGGTTGTGTTGGAGAGAGAAATTAAAAAACCAGGGCTTTGCTCCCCTTGCTGCTCTGTTGCACACCCTTAGTGTTATGGCCCGGTCTATAGACCATTGGACATCCTCTTACAGAGGGGTCACTAGGAAGAAATGAGCCAGTCAGGGTGCAGTATAGCACTGATGAAGCAAACAGCTTGCCTCTAATTCCCCCACTATCATGACCCCATTTCTACCTTACAGATCTGGCTAGACCACAGCATGTAGAGAGGTACAGAAAAGAGCTCACAACACAGGGAATCCAGGACAGATAAATGCCCCCAGGACCAATCATGAGAGTAGTGATATCAGGAGGGTAAAGGGAAGGTGGAGGGAGAAAGGAGGAACTGATCACAGTGATCTACATACAACCTCCTCCCAGAGGGACAGACAACAGAAAAGTGGGTAAAAGGGAGATAGTGGTCAGTTTAAGACATGAGGTTCATGAGAGAAGGAGGGGATGGAGGGGGGATGAGCTGACACCAAGGGCTCCAGTAGAAAGAAAATGTTTTGAAAATGCGATGGCAGCCGATGTACTAATGTGCTTGACACCATGGATGGACGTATGACTTGTGATAAGAGCTGTACAAACCCCCAATACAATGATTTTTTTTAAGTTCAGAGCAAAATATAGACATCAGGGTAGTCACTGTGAGTTCAAGCAATGCCAAGTATAGACAGACTCCTTGAGTAAATGCAACAAGATGGTGAGTCTGTAACAGAAAAGCTATTCTGTGCAATGATAGCCTTGGCCTCCCCAGGTCTGTGAACAACAAGGCAGCGCGAGCTTGTGGAAAGTCAGCACACACTGCATGCTGGGCCCGTCCTCTGCAGCAGTCGGGACTTTTCACAGAGAATGCCAAGGAAAATGAGTGCCCCTCCCAAGTGCAGCTTTGATGTGCGATACTTTACACTCATTCTCAAAATGTTCACAGAACTTCTGGGGCCATGTTTAGACCTGATGGTAAGAACCTCTGCTTATCGAGAAAAATAAAATTAAATTAAAATATCCATATGCTAAGTGATCACCTTTGCATCTGGGCAGAGCACCAGTCCACAGTCCATTGAGGTTTTTTACGGAACATTGCATAGTGTTGTTTCCCAACAGGGTGAAGTTTTCATTACACTGGTAAGTAATAGATTGTCCATATGAATAACCGTTTTGCGTCTTTGTAATTTTTCCATTTTCAATATCAGGTGGTTCTGGACAAAATATTTCTTAGAAGAAAAATTCAAGAACTTTTCAATAAACAAAACTGGCAAAACAGTTTATAAATAAGTAATATTAAAACATATTGAATACTTTATTATTTTTAATAATTATGTTTCTAAAATTATCATTACCACAAGGGATGCTTATACAAATGCATACTAAATATTTAGCATTTGGAGCTTGGCATGTGCAAAGTTGTGGAAGCTTAATATTCAGCTTAAGCCAATTCACAGAAACAGTATTAGATTGTCATATATATTAGAATAAATATTTATAATGGAACAAAGACAGGGCTTTCTTTTCCCATCAACAGTTAGTCTCAGGAACCCACAGGGGCTGTTCTATTCTTGCCTCTCGGGGTGCGAGGGGCCAGTGTCGACTCGATGGCAGTGATTTTGGTTGTTGTTGAGTATTTTCAATGGGGTTTCACATGTTGCACATGGCAGTGACAGTCAGAGAAAGTAAAAGGAACTTGAGCTTACACTCAGATGTCCCCTTGTCATTGTTGTTGGGTGCTGTAGAATCAAGCTTCTGACTCATAGTATCTCAATGTGACCATGTAATAGTACCCGCAGGGTTTTCCTGGCTTCAGTATGCAAGACCGCCTTTCTCCTCCAGAGTAGCTGTTTGCGTTTGAACCACTAACATTTCGGTCAGCAGCCTACTGCTTAACTGGTTTCTTCTAGATGCCCCAAACAAAACCAAACTCACTGCCATTGTCTGCATTCTCACTCAGAATGACCCTCCAAATGTTTCCAAAAAAGAAATCTTTATAGGAGCAGACAGTTTCCTCTTTCTCCTGGAGAGAGGCTGATGGCGTTGAATTGCCCAACTTTCAGTCCTCAGCCCAATATCTAGAACACACAGCAAACCCAGGGCTTAAGAGAGGTCAAAAGGGCACTTGCTTCATTCCAGGGGGAAACATGCCTGACCCAAAGAGCTGGACATTCGGGTGGCATACTTGGGAGATACAAATCGATCACTTTTGAGAGGGGAGAGGATCTTGAATGTCATTATAATAAAGTATGCATTTTTACTTCTAGGACAAAAATAATTAAGTGTATATTGACTAACAGAGTTTTATATTCAATGCAGAGATGATTGAGAAGCCTAACGTGTAAAACTGACACAAGTAGAACTGAGCCAGTTATCTAGTAAATTAAGGGCTCTCTTTGGCAGTTGCCCCAATTATAAAAAACAAACTCAGTAGTTCCATGTTCTCTAGAGCCATTGTAGTGTCTGATTTTATATTTTTGGCACAAAGCCATTATCACATCAATACAACATGTTAAACTATACACTATGTCACACCATAGGCACGCAAGTACTAAAAGAGCACTGGGATGTATCAGTTCTCTCGATTAATGCGCTTTAAGAGTAAAGCAAAGAGCCAAGGACAAGCGACTCTGCTTTACAACAGGTGCAGGTGTTCGGTTATGTGGGTACACCACAGAGATACTGCAGGTTCAGGGTTAAACCACTGCAATAAAGCAAATAGCACAAAACAGTGAATTATGTTTGCTGGTTTGTTTGGAGTCTTTATACTGTACAACAATTGTGGGATGTTCAGGCCCAGGTGGTGTTTTGTTCTGTTGTACGTTGGGTCACTATGATTTGGAATCAACTCTCTCCTAACGATATGCTGGCGTCTCTTGGGCAGGCAGGAGCCGTGGTGGCACAGCAGATTAGCAGGGAGGCTGCTAGCACAAGTTCAGCTGCGCAGATTCATGAGCAGCTCCATGTGGGAAAGAGGCGGCTTTGGGCTTCAGTAAGATTTATAGCCTCGGAAACCCCAAAGGGCCAGTTCTTCTCCATCCTACAGTATTACCATGAGTGCCAATCAACTTGTTGGGGTTTCCATAGCCCAACAAGTGTGTAATAGGATTAGGAAAATGAGAAAATGCTGGGAGGATTATCAGAATGTGACACAGAGACATAGACCAAAGTCTACGTGAAGTGGTCACATAGAACACACACAAAATCCATCGCTGTGGAGTGTCTCCAACTCGTAGCTACCCGACAGGGGGAGCAGAACTGCTCCTCAGAGGGTCTGAGACTGCGTGAATGTGCAGTCTGATTCCCAAGGAGCAGCCCATGAGTTTGAACCTATGGTGTGTGGTTGCAGTCCTATGCTTAGCCTACTATGCCCGAGGGCCCCTGAGTGAGCACAGGCTTTGGGAATAGAGGACGGTGGTAGGTTTAATTGACACAGGGTTGCCACCAGCCTTCAACTTATAAAAAAAAGCAACTTATGTGAAGCACAATAAAGTCACAATAAAACAAAGTATGCCTGTATATACCTTCCGTGGAGAACAATTCAGTTATTTTCTAAATACTGCATTAAACTAAAATAACACATGGTCATTGAGTCAATTCTGAGTCATAGTGACACTATACAAGGCCTAATACACATTCATAA
The DNA here is from genome assembly GCF_050624435.1 of Tenrec ecaudatus. Classification (NCBI taxonomy): domain Eukaryota; kingdom Metazoa; phylum Chordata; class Mammalia; order Afrosoricida; family Tenrecidae; genus Tenrec; species Tenrec ecaudatus. The sequence continues at coordinate 225,798,218 of NC_134530.1, read as the reverse complement.
TTTTATAAATACACACACACACCGCTACCTCAAGTTGATTCCTATTCAAAGAGACCCTCTGTGGGGTTCCCAAGTAAATACTTATAGGAGCAGACAGCCTCATATGTCTCCCATGAAGCAGCAAGTCTGCTCTGGGTTGCAGGTGCTGACCATTTGCTTAGTCTAACACCTACCTCACCACACCCCCCAAAGCTACACAGAGGCTGTGTGCAGAGAATAAAGAAAAGCAGTTAATCCAGCGGGGGAGGTCAAGGACAGCTTCCAGGATAAGGGGTCACAAATCCTATTAGAGACCATACAGATGAAGGGTAGATCCAGGTTTGTGAAGTACAGCAAACAAAATTTAATGATTAGATGCAGGGGATGAGCAGAGTCTCAGTTGAAGAGAGGGGTCTCGGATGATAGCGAATATGTGGCATGGATGGATTCCAGGTTCTGGGGTACTTGATAAGGCATTTAAATAGGACAACACTGAAAAAGGAGGAGACAGGACCTTCTGATGAGCCAGTTCTAATAATGAGGCTTAATTCAGACTACACAAGTATTACCTTCATTTGATGTATAACTGAAGACAATTCTTGAGTGTTCCTGCTGTTTTTTCTCACTCCGACATGAGTTTATAGACATGGGTATCAATGTATCCTCCCCTGTCTACAGGCAAGGGATGTGCACACCACTAACTGTTTGAAAACTTATGTTCCGCAAAATGTTTTCTGCTGTTGCCAAAGCAGAATAGTAAGTTTTGTGGACAATAAAAATGAGGGCCTAAAGAAAATCGGAGAAGCCCTGGTGGGATAGCCACTAAGAGCCTGGCTGCTGACAGAAAAGGCAGCAATTTCAACCCCACAAGGTTGATCTGCTCCCATTAAAATTATATCCTAGAAAACTCTACCAGTAGTTCTACTCTGTCACATGGGTCACTGTGAGTCACAATCAACTCAGTGGCCCCAAACAGCAATGAGAGAAAGTAGGACTTCATGAGGATAGTTGAAGACCCAGGGGTTGCTTAGGGAAGGACTTTCTCCCACAGGATGAAGACGCTGGTGTTTGCCGTATTGGAGAGAGAAATGAAATGTCAGAAGGAGAAAATATGAACGTTAGGATAGTCACCATTAATTCAAGCAACCTACAGTCTAGACAGGTGTCCAGAACTGGGCAAGTGAAAAGAGAAGGTGGGCTTGTGGCAGACAAGCTCTTCAATGCCCAACTATATCCTCAGCATCCACAGTCCTGTGAAATTCAAGGCAGCGTGTGTTTGTGAATAATACTGCCTTTTAGATTAGGAGACTTCTTGTCCAGACTTTGTGATGTGTGGTGCATAGCAGGAAGAGATAGAGGCATCTCCTCCTGCCTGTCATCTCTCCTATTACTTTAGTACTTTGTACGGCATGCCTCCTGGATGGCAGTAATGGAAAAAATGCTAGCGGGCACCAGTGAATAGAATCTTAAACCGTAATAATGATGAGAAAAAGAATGAGTTGATGCAGAAGTTAGGGGACAGTGGCACAAGGTAGGTGTGCAAGGAGCAAGGTCCTTGGACAGCCAGGGCCTCTCTTCAGTTGTCTTCTTATCAGTTGACTGCACGCATTTCCTATTACAGAGTGTCAATTAATAAGCACTTGTTAACTGCAGGCATGCCTCAGACACATTGCCTGTTTCTCTCTGCCCTCAAGCGAGGACCAAAATGAAGCCAGTCACATGATTCCCGTGCCACCCGGCACCCCTGGTTTCCCAATGTACATAGAAAGTATGTTTACACTCTCCTGTAGTCTACTAAGTGTGCAAGAGCATGTAAGAATTACTTAAATCCGACAGGGGCAGAAAGTGAGCACATGATGTTGGAAAACTTGCAACCAGCTTTTCCCATTGCAGAGTCACCACAAACCTTCCAGGTGTATAAAGATGCGACATCTGCAAAGCACAATGAAGCAGAGTGCAATCAACTGAAGAAAGCAGGACACTTCCTGCTGTGAATAACAATCCCAACTTCCACTAAGCAATGACTTTGACAATAGGGCAGCAGTTCTCGACCTGTGGGTTGCCACCCCTTTGGGAGTCCAGTGACCCTTTTAGAGGGGTTGCCCGGTTCATAACAGCAAAATGCATAACTAGCAAAATTAGTTATGAAGTAGCAACGAAAACATTTTTTAGTTGGGGGGGGGGTGAGGGAGAGGCAGTCACCACAACATGAGGAACTATATTAAAGGGTCTTAGCATTAGGAAGGTTGAGAACCACTGCCACAGGGGTTTCAGAATTCATTGAAGAAGTGCAAGTTCACATTTAGAAAGAAAGATGGCAGAAAGCATGCTGTGTGTATTATCTTACTCTCAATTGTCTCCAGGCATGGATCTCGAATGGACATGGATTTTGCTCGGTACATCCATTTATGAGAGTTCTAGGTTCCTTTCTCCCCTTGAAAAGGTAAAATACTCAAGTGCAGAAACCACATATTTTCTTTATTAGGCAGCCATACTCCTTTAATAAGAAACTTATCACCCTTTAAAGCACTCCCAATTATCTCAGATAATCAGCACAACCCCGAAAGGAGGAATGGAGGTAATATTGGTCTCAGGGAAAGTGATGGGCTTGAAGTCAACACACCTGTATTAAATGCCTTCTCTTACTGCTTTGTTTTGAGTTAGAAAGTCAAGTCATATAGACTCACTGATTCATCGTACTTTTCACCCATCAAATTTTGAGACAAAGGAAAACCACATCTCTCTTATGTGACTGTTAAAAGGAATGGCTAGATATCAAATGACCCATGTGCTATCCATCTGTTGCTTTCTCCACCCTTAATCTATAGTGAAGGATAAAGGTTTGAATTGCCATGACAGCCAATAAATGACGGTGCTGCACTTAAAACTGGTCTTTCACTTAACGGAGGCAGTCATGTTGAAAGGAGGTGGATAATAGGGAAAGAGCCCAAAGTCATTGTCCTTCACTGTGTAGGTCTACAACCCGAGAGCTCGCGTTTGTTTTTAAGGTTTTACCTTTGCACTGTGGCAGTGGGTCTTTCCACGAAACACTGGCCCCCGCAATAGCACAGAAAGTAGAGGTTACACCCTCTAAGGAGAACCTAAAAGCAGGGGAGGAAGAAGAGGGGGTAAAATGGCTCCCTCAGTACACAGCGCCTCAAGTTCTTCAGCATATCATCTTAACATATTTTACGCCAGTAAAGACAAAACAATTGTTGGTAGAAGCATTTTTTAAAATTACATTTAAAAGGGATTACACATGCCTATAACATATGAAAATGCTTTATATTTGCATTGGGCACATGTTTCAAAAATATACTTGCATTTTCTATTTCTGAGTTCTGAACAGTCAATACAGCTACTCAAAGAATGACACCATCAGTTTATATTTAAAAGTTCAAAACCTTCTCCATGTTCTCTGTTAACAACTCAAATAGTGTGTCTAGCACAGGAGATAAGTGATCTATCTCTATACCTGTCACACATAGCACAATATCATTTATCCATGCAAGTGAGAAGGTGAATGTAAACTTTTAAGCAATGGCTGAAAACATGGTTGGTATTTAGTGAGTTCCTCTCCCAACGCAGAAAACTTGTAAAAGACTTCAGGTGAGAGTGATATAGCACACACCAGGGATACATTATTTTAACCCAGGGTATTTTTGTAACAGCTGTGTAATAGTACTGTATATTATACAGAAAAAAATTATGTAATTCTAGCTAGAAAAGCCCATATGCAAATCATTTAGTAAACGCAAAATTCTATTTCCTGTTTAAAACTTAAAGATTGCAATTTTTGCAAGTACTGTAAACAAATCTTGTTAATTATTTTTCTTTTGCTAATTACTCAACATTTGAAATTTTACAATTGAATCACATACGTAGTAAAAGCTAAGAATTTAGAGAAATTGGTAGGGTAAGAAAACTTTTCATGTGATGGGCGTTCTATTTTCTCCATTCTCTTTATGAGAAGCCTTTCTTGCTTGTCCCATGCTAAGAGATTCAATTTTGATGAGTTTATGATGAAGGATATTTGAAGAAAGGCATGACTGTGGTTCCTTCAAACCTGTAAGCACCTGCTGTGCTGAATCGGAACTGTGTTTTCCTTTGTTAAACACAGCGTGTTCAGTACGCCACAACTCACCCTTCTTCACACGAAAAGAAGATCTCAGAGCCAAAGTATGTGTCAGTTACATTGACATGCCCATGTTTTATAGACCCAGGTGGAGAGCATAGTTTTCCTAAAATAGAATAGAAGCACATTTTCCACATTAAGTTATAAGGCAAATTAATGTGCATATTAATCATCTGAGCCACTGGTCTTTCTTATGTTCAGATTTCTTCATTCTGCCTTCATTTCATTAAGTATCGAGTGTCCATGTGGTTAAGACATGCAGAACAGCAAGCGACCCCTTGAACCATTACACCTCATTGTCCTGAAAAAGCAACACTTTTAGGATAGATGCTTATTTCATTTTAAAGCAGCGGTTCCTCAACCTATAGGTCGCGACCCCTTTGGATCCTTTCATGGGGATCGCCAGATTCATAACAGTAGCAAAATAACAGTCATGATGTAGCAACAAAGATAATTTTATGGTGGGGGGGGGGGTCACCACAACATGAGCAGTGGTATGAAAGGGTCGTGGCGTGAGGGAAGTTCAGAACCGCTGTAGCAAATCCCTTGCTATCATGTCCAGTGTGCCTCACAGTGACTCTGTAAGACAGAGTAGAACTATTGATGGCTTTTCCAAGGCTGAAAACTTTTCAGAGAGCAGACTGTCCCATCTTTCCTCTGCAGAGCAGCTGGTGGGTTTAGAATAGACCGTTCAGTTGGCAGTGGAGGGCTTAACCACTGTGCCACCCAGGACTCTTCAGCTAACTAAAAGTGAAACCTGGGAGCTCATGACTATTCCTAGCACGCACATACTTAGAGCTGCCTAATGGCCTTAATGGCTCTTTTAGAATTCTTCTAAATAGTAACATATGCACATTGGGTTTCAGCCAGAAGGAGGAAAGAGACACAATTCCCTTCAAACCCCATTGGTTAAAGAATACTCTTTAAAGTCATACTCACTTTTACACATTTTAGGAGGATTGGACCATGTGACATCTATAAGGCAAACTATCATTGCAGAGACAGAGAAATTCCTTTGGAAACCTGGTCGACATTGGTATTCCACAGTGAAACCCACTGGGAAATAACCAAACTGGATGGCAGACTTGTTGTAGGAGGCAATACGTAGCACAGGTGGAGAGCTACAGCTGCCTAAAAAGCAAGAACAAAAGTGACATCAAAAAGCAGTCTCACCTTATTTTATAATCTACAGTTAGTTATCTCACCCTTAAATTACCCCCCTTTCTGTATTTATATATACATCTTTAGTATTTATCTAGGTATAGCAGGAATATTCACATCCATACTAATCGCTAGAGGTCTGTGATGTAGGTGGGTAAACAGATGTCACAATCCCCAACCAAATGTCACAATCCCTAACATAACCCAGCTAAACTACTTATTTATCTTGGTATGTTTTGGAATCAACTCTATGATGGTGAGTGTTTGGTTACTGTCTGGCAGAATTCTGACATGCAGTAAATGTATCGTTCCCTTGCCCTGCTCTAAGCAATCTCACAGCAAGACATGGTACAGGGATAGAAAAGAACCAGTATTTCCAGCCCCCGAGACTAGACCCTAAATAACAACAATTGTAACTATAAGCCAAACTCACTGCCATCTAGTCCATTCTGTCTCCTAGAGACCTTATAAGATAGAGTGGAACAGGTCCCTAGGGATTTCGGAGGCTGTGAATCTTTCTGGGAGCACAGAGTTCCATCTTCTCCTGAGGAGTAGGTAGTGGACTGGAAAGGCTGACTTTTGCTTAGCAGCCTAAATATGCAACCATTACACCACCAAGGCTGAGTTTATAATTATGTTTATAATTATGTTTATAATTATGTTTTTTAAAAAGTTCAGAATCCAATCAATACTATTAAGAATTGCAAAACCTTTTGCAGAATTTAACATACAAAAATACCAACTCTAATTTATAAAATGTTTTCTATCAACTCAATTAATCCCCACAATAACCCTGTGAGGGCAAGGTAAGATAGGGATTGACCGTGTCTGTAAATGTATGTACAAAATTATAAGAAGCTGAACAAATGTGAATTTAGAAAGGCAGAGGGCTAGTGAAAAGGGCATTGGTTTTGTCCTCTACAGACCCAAGCTTGCACCCTGGGCTCCTCCAGGGAAAAGCTGGAGCTTTTGAGAAAGTGATTTCACTTCTCAGGGCCTGGTTCCTCTACTGTAAAATGGGCACCCAAGTCCCTGCTTACCAGAGTCCCTGTGATCTTTGAAGGATTGTATGCAGTAATATATGTGTGAAAGAGTTGAAAACTATAAAACCCGGTACAGAGGCAAGGGCTTTATACACTTCAGCCTACTGCATTTTTGTCATGGACAAGTCAAAAGAAAAATTAATAAAAAATTAAATGACTAGGTATATATCTCCACCTGAGCTATAAGAATGGATCTTTGAGCTCGAACTCAACTGTAAGCCTTTAACCTAAGAACAATCAGCTCTTACAATGTGGCCCCAATCCCAGACTTACTTTCATGAAGGGACCACTGAAGATATGGGTGCTACAGCAAAGGGTGGTGAAGAAAGCAGATAGGACACAGCTCTCAGAAAGAATAGGATCTGGGGGTCTAAAAAGCTTGCCTTAAAACAAGCAGCCATCTAAGTAAGGTAACTACTAAGCCCACACAGACAATGTACATCAGCCTGAGTGATCTGAGGATTGTAAACAACAAAGTCCAAATCAGAGGAGGGAAATTTTGGGAGCTTAAATTCTGCGCATCTAATTGACAGAAGGTCATGGATGACAGTGAGCACTCAAAACCCATTTGCAGAGTCCCCACAGACAATAAGCCTCCCTTGAACACCCTTGGGCCATGGGCCAGGGATGGAAAAAGCTCCGCCCTTGGACAGAATACATCACAAAGTGAATTATTACAGATTCACTAAGGTTAAAATTTAACATCTTATAATTAATCCCCTTTAAACCATTCTTAATTTGTTCTTTTCTTTTATTATTTTCTGCATTCTTTTGGATTGAAGGGGGGGGCGGAACCCACTATCACTGAACAAGTTGTACAGAGATATTAAATGAAAACCAAACCATCTGTTTTATTAAAACACACAAAATCTCCTATTTTAAAAAGTGAATGACTATTTCATGCCTGGTTTCAAGTTGCTCAAAGACAGGGATAGAATCTTTGCTAATATGGAGCTAGGTTCCGAATCAAACAGGGAATGTGTTTTAAAATGACACCACAGAGTTGTGATTGGTGGTTCCTACTTTACAAAATGCAGCTTAAGCAAACAGATCACTTATGCCATGTGTCCCAAGGGACTTGCCAGGTAGATTCGTATATAATTTACTCCCTTAGCAATACTCATGGTTTGCTTTCTCCATTAGCCTGTTCAGGAGGTACAGTGTTAGGGGAAAAAAACTCTTAATGAAGAAGCAGTACTTATTCAGGGAAGCAATGCCTTCAATTAGCTGGAGTGTGAAGTGCCAGCAAGGTGTGCCCTGGGGCCTAATGATGCTAGAAAACTATCAATTACCAGTCACTCTGAAGAGATATAAAAATAAACTTAACAAAATACTTCCATCTTCATAACTTTAAAAAACAGAAATCAGGAACTTACGGTTACAAAACACAGAAATTTTGGACCATTGTTTGTTCGCAAGGCAGACCACCGTATTTGTCTTGCCAGGGATTTTAGCATAGCCCTTTTTACATTGGTAGCTTATTATCTTTTTCTCGGGAAAATCTTTAAGCCTTCCGATAGATGGCACGGCGTTAGGAAAGTATGGGGGAAACCCGCAGTAACCTAGAGAGGAGAAAAAAGACCAGAAATGAACGAAAGGCCACTTTTCAACCCATTGCAATATTATTTTCCAAGACGAAAACGGAAGAGTGAAGCAGCAGGTACTGAATGGACTTGGTAGACCTCACATATAGCCAATTGATTCGAGGCTAAAATAAAAATGTACTCCCCTTCATTACTTAAAAAAGTGAAGAGGGAATGGAATTTATCCAGGGTTTACATAGACAATGCTGCTAAAGTTAAAGAAAGAATTAAAGCATTAAACCTCAAAAGGCACGTTCCCAGGAGGAGACCACAGTGTGTGGTTGGAGCGAGCGAGGGAGCGAGTGAGCGTTGGAATGCTGTTTACTATTGGGCTCTATCTTTAGAGGTGGGAGTAACCCCTCTGGGCTCCCAAGGTTAAAAAGAAGAGCCCTAGGCGATTTAAGAATCCACTCTATTTCCAGCATCGCCTCTTGGCTTTCCCAAGTGTGGTTGCTCCCTCTCCAAACTTTCTTGACGCTCCAAATCTCAACCTCAAAGTCTTGCCAACTGGGTCCTGCACAGTTAGCACCCCAAGTGTTGATTAGCCGTGGAGATCCGTTTCCTGGTCCTTAAGGATCAAATCACCAGGAGCCGTGAGCCTTAAAAATAAAGGATTACAGGACCCACTAACTAGCCCCACCAAACAATGTCCCCAGACCCATTGGTTCCCATTCAGCGCCGCGGGATGGCCCGAAAGGGTGTCTGAGGCTCTCAGTCTTTAGAGCCATCCGGCTAGTTTTCTCCAGGTGGAGGAGCTGGAGGGGTCCAAGGGCTGTGGTTGGTGGGGGTCAAATGGCCATCTTTAGCCTTTCTCCCCACCTCGCAGTCGGGCGCTTTAACCGCGGCACCACCCGGGAGACACACACACACACACACACACCCTCCCCCCCCCCAAATTCCTCAGCTCCCCAGGTCTCCAGACCCTCTCCTCCCACGCCGCCCAGATTCCCCCAAGCCCTCTCAGGGGGGTCTAAGGGGGAACCGGCGTGGGGGGCCCGCGCCCAACTCACCCCCATCCAGCACGGCCGCCTGCGAGTCCAGCAGCGGCAGCAAGACCAGCACCGCGAGGAGGTTCAGAACTGCCCCGGAGCTCATGGCGCTCAGGCACAGGGACCCTGTCCCGGGACTCCGCGGCCTCAGCAGCAAGAAGTGAGTCGGTGGGCAAGAGGAGCTGTCCGCGCGAGCAGCGGCCCGAAAGGCTGCTCTCCGGGTAAATGAGCGCCGCGGGCGGGCGGGGCTCAGGTCACCCAAAGGGTGGGGCCGGGCAGACGAGGGTGGAGAGCGGGTTTGCGCAACAGGCAGCCTGGTGCTGGGTGAGACGAGGGCGGGGTCTCAAGCGGCTCGGGCTCTTTGGGGCTCTTGACTCCAGAGGAGGGGTCTTGGGCGGGAGGGGAGCAGCATGCCGGCACTTCCACCCTCGCCCACACGCGCCTATGCGAAGGTGGGGCTTTCAAGTTAAAAACAAAAACCAGAAAGCATAGTCTGGGAGACGGAGGAGAGGCGAGGGGAGTGGTTCCAGGGGAGGCGACTTTGCCCGCCTGCATTCCGAACTAGTTGAATTTCAGACTTTCAGTGCCCTGGATTGGCAAAGCCCAATCACTGATCTTGAGGTGAAAATCTCGGGTAGCGATTAAAGAACGAGGGTGAAAAGAAAACATAACGAAAACCGTTGCCATAGAAATAAATTCTGACGTGTTGACCCCACCCCGCCCACCCCGGTGTGTCAAAGTCCTTGGGCTCCCCAGATCTTTCATGGGCTGAATTTTGGGGAAGTAGGTTGCCTGGATGGATGACCAGGTCTTTCTTCCAATGTACCCCTTGTTGTACCCCTGCGTTTCAAGGCACAGAAGGCTTTTAATAAGATCCTAAGAATAGAGGCAATGGATTGCCCCCTGGATGATGCGCTGTAGAATCATACTTGGAAAAATTCACTGTTCCTGTACTTTAATCAGAAGTCCTAGCCACCCCCACACTAATTAAATCAGTCTCTGGGGATGGGCCTGGGCATTGGGGTTTATATCTCCAAGCAACTACACTGAGCATCCACATTTGAGAAACATGGATTCACATGAGGCTGGCACAGAGTAGGGAGCCCTGTTGAATCCTGGCTTCATGTTGGGCTGTGATCTGAAAGTTAGTCAGTTCGAAACCACCAGCATCAACCGGGAGAAAGGTGTCGAGTTTTTTACTCTTGTAAAGAGCTAAAGTATTGGGAAAAAAAATTCATAAGGGCAGTTCTACCCTGTCCTACAGAGTAAGGGACAACTGGTGGCTCAATGGACAAAGCTGCTGGCTGTGAATCCAGCGGTCTGCTGTTCCAACACACTAGCTACTCTTCAGGCGAAATGTGACACTCTGCTTCCTTCAAGAGTTTGGCCTTGGAAACCCCATGGGATGGTTCTACTCTGCATACAGGTTGCCTATGAGCCAGAACCATAGCTAAAGCCATGGATTTGGTTTTTGATATGGGGGTAAAGGTAAAAATCTGCCCAGCCCATCACTGTCCCTGCCTGAAGCATTGAAAGGGCATTGATGGAAAAGTCAGGTGCTCATCTTCAGAGAGACTAGCCCCCAAACATGGTCCCCTTAATAATGTATTTAGTTCTGGTTAGTAGAATCTTAACCTAGATTTCATTTTCTTCAAACTTAAAATATAACCAAAAACCCCCAATATTTTCTTCAAAAAATATAACCAAAAAAAAAAAACCTTCACCATAGAGTCTATTCACGGAGACCCCATTTCTCACACAGTAGAACTGCCCCCACAGGGTTTTCATGACTGTAATCTTTTTTTTTTTTTTTAGGATAACTAGCTTTAATTTGTCCAAGCGCCACACAGGTGGGGGGGGAGGGGACTGTAATCTTTATAAAAGCGGAGTGTTAGGCCTTTGATCCATGGAGCCGATGGGTGGTTTCAAACCATGGCTTGCTTGGAAAGTGTTGTAATTGTTAAGTTCCATCAAGTCTGTTTTGACTCAGCCCATTTAAAACAGAAGGAAAGGCTGCCAGGTGGTGCCAGGCACTTTCACAGTTATTCTTCTGTTTGAGCCCTTCGTTGAAGCCTTACTGTCATTTCATCTCCTTGTCCTCTGTTTCACTGCTCCTCTACTTTACCAGACATGATGTCCTTCTCCAGAAACTGGTCTTTCCTGACAAGTCCAAAATATTCGAGACAAAGTCTTACCATCCTTTCCTCTAAGGATCATTCAGGCTGTACTTCATTCGGGACAGATTTTTTCTGTTCTTTTAGAAGGCCATGGTCTTTCAATATTCTTTGCCAGCACCATGATTCAAGCTTACCGATTCTTCTTCAGATCTCCTTATTAAAGAACCAACTCTCACATGCATATGAGGTTATTGAAAATATCAGGGCTTGGGCCAGGTGCACCTAAGTCCTCAAATAAAATCCTTGCTTTTCAACACTCTAATGATGTATGTGTAACAGAATTACCCAATGCAATGTGTCTTCTGTGAGCGCTATTTGTGGATCCCAGAAAGCTAAAATCCTCAACAACTTCAATCTTTTTTTCATGTATCATGTTACTGATTGGTCCAGGTGTGAGGCATCTGGTCTTGTTGACATTGACATTGACTGGTAATCCATACTGAAGCCTACAGTCCTTGATCTTCATCAGCAAGTCCTCTTCTCGTTCAGCAAGCAGGGTCGTGTCATCTACATATCACCATTGGTTAATAAGTCCAATCAGGATGCCACATTCTTCTTCATACGGTGCAGCTTCTCTGATGATTTGTCCAGCGTACAGATTTAAGTACGGTGAGAGATGACCTTGACACACACCTTCCCGGACTTTACAGGACGCAGTATGCCCTTGTTCTGTTCACACAGCTGCCTCCTGATTCGGGAGCACAACAAAGTGTTCTGGAATTCCCATTCTTAAGACTATCCATGGTTTGTTGTTGTCCACACAGTCAAATACCATGGCACAGTCTGTAAAACACAAGTAGACATCGTTCTGGTATTCACGGCTTTCAACCAAGGTCCATCTGACATCAGCAAATGCTATTCCTTGTTCCATGTCCTCTTCTGAACCTCTGACAGATCCTCATCAATGTACTGCTGTAACATTAGATGATTTTCAGCAAAATTTTACTTGCCTGTAATATTAATGATATTGTTCTATAATTTGAGCATTCTGTTGTGTCACCTTTCTTTGAAATGGGTACAAATATGAATTTCTTACAGTCAGGGAGCCCCAGTGACTTAATGGTTATGCATTGGGCTGCTAACTACAAGTTCAGCAGTTTGAAGCCACCAGGCACTCTCCTGGAGAAAGAGGAGATTTTCTACTCCTGGAATCAGTTACGGTCTCAGAGTTGCCACTGGGGCAGTTCAATACTGCTCTATAGGATCACTATGAGTTGGCTTTGACTCAATGGTAGTAAGTGTGTTTTGTTTTGGGTTTTGTTTTGTTTTGTTTGTTTTGTTTTGGGTTTTCCAGTCGGTAGCATTTTCCTGGCAATTTTCCTGGCATAGATGAGTGAGTCCTTCCAGTATTTTATCAGCTTGTTGAAACATTTCCATTGGCATTCCATCAGTTCCTGGAGCCTTGTTTTTGGCTAATGCTTTCCATGCAGCCTGGACTTCTTCCTTCACTACCATCAATGCTTGCTCACATGCTACCTCCTGAAATGGTGAACTGTTGACTAGTTCTTTTTGGTACAGTGACTCTGTATTCTTTCCAACTTCTTTTAATACTTCCTGCATCATTCAATATGTTCCCCATCGACTCTTTCATTATTGCAACTCAAGGATAGAGTTTTTTCTTGAGTTCTTTCAGTTTAAGAGACACTGAGTATCAACTAGATGGCAGTGCGTTTGCTCTTTTAGGTGTCTGCTGTCTTCGTATATGATGTTCTTGCTGCCATCCCACAGTTCATCAGAACTCCATTATTGGAGTTCAGTTTGTCAAATCTGTTCTGGAAATTTTCAAGAAATTCAGGTGGGATTGACCCAAGGTTGTATTTTGGTTCTCACAGACTAGTTTTGATTTTCTTCAACTTCAATATGAATTTACATTTGCACAATCAGTCTGTTCCACAGTCAGGCCCCGTCCTCATTTTAGCTGCTGATATTGAGCTTCTCCATGGTTTCTTCCCATAGTGATAGTCAATTTGATTTGGGTGCATTCCATATGGAGAAGTATCTGTGTATAGTTGCCATTTTTGTTGTTAAAAAAAAGATATTTGCTATGAACAAGTTGTTGGTCTTGCAAAATTCTGTCATGAGATCTCCAGTTTTATTTCTATCACCAAGACCATATTTTCCAACTACTGTTATTTCCTGTTTGTTTCCAACTTTTTAATTCCAATTGCCCATAATTATCAATGCACCTTGATTGTATGCTTGATCAATTTCATACCGAAGACAGTGATAGAATTATTCAAGTTCTTCATCACAAACTTTAGTGATTGGTGCATAAATTTGAATAATAGTTGTACTGATTGGATTTCCATGAATTTGGATAAATATAAGCCTATCACAAGTAGCATTGTAATTCAAGACCTTAAAAAAGATCCTTTTTGACAATGAATGCAATGCCATTCCTCTTGATTGGGTCACTCCCAGCATAGTAAGCCAGATGATTTTCTTATTCAAAATGGCCAATAGCAGTCCTTTTCAGCTTACTGATACCTAGGATATTGATTTTTATGCATTCCCTTTCATTTTTGACAACTTTGAATTTTCCTAGATTAGTACTTCATACATTCCAAGTTCTGATTATTAGTTGATATTTGCAGCTGGTTTTCCTCATTTTGAGTCCTGTCCCATGAGCAATTGAAGACCCGTGAGGCATTACTTCCACCAGCTTTACTTCATCCAAGTCATTTTGGTCAACTCTACTTTGAGAAGGCAGCTCTTCCTCAGACGTATTTTGAATGCTTTTTGTGCTAAAGGGCTCATCTTCTGGCACTATCTCTGACAATGTACTGCTTTTGTTCAGTAGATCTTCAGTATCTGATCATGTCTCTATGCTATCTCCTAGGTTTTCAGCAGCTAATTCCTTTGGTGTGGACAGCCTATTCCTTCTTCCTGGAAGCTCTGCGGAAACCTGTTCACTTTGGGTTGCCCTGCTGTTATTTGAGATGCCAGAGACATTACTTCCAGTATCACAGCAATACACAAGCCACCACCCTACAACAAACGGACTGGCAAATGATGGTTTGGTAAGTAGGCAAGGGCAAACTGTTTGCATTATCTGGGGACTCAAGTGAAAACTGACTTGTAATTATGTTTTGTCGGTGAACTAGCTGGGGAAATGTGCTTTATCTTCCTCTGTTATTCTTTCTGGAACCTCTTTCTGGCTCTTTATTGCTTGGTGTGTTCAGTTGGGTTCTCCAGAAAAGCAAAATCAGTGATGCTTTGTATTTGTTTCTATGTAGAATGGCTGATATGGTGGTAGAAATAGGTACGTCCATTCTGGTTCAAATCAAGCTTCTCCTGACTTGTGGAAACTGAGGAACAGGAAGCAGGATGACAAAGCAGAGACTGAGGGGGGGAACAGGCTGGTGGATGCAGAGGTGAAGTTGGCTGAATTAATCCACTGTGAGCAGTCCGATGAGTGTTTCTGGGATCAGTAGGTAATAATGTAAGAGGAGATTGGACATCAGAAGCAACGGCAGAAGGTGAAGGGCCAAAGAGAGGTTCAACTCAACTCAGTATCACTCTCTCTTATACAAAAACGCATGTGACACTAAGGAAGTTTCAGCAGACTATGATCCAATTGATAGGTTGGGTTCTGCTCCTACCCTTACCCAGGACAGTTTAGTTGACAAAAACCCTAACCATCACAGCATGGACTTTATTTATTATTATGAGTTAAGAGAGACTAGTTCTTGTAAAAGGACATCAGCATTGGTAAAGTGGAAGTCAACAAAAAGAAGATGACCTTCAAGGAAATGGATCAACACCAAGGCTGCAGCAATGGGCTCAGAATTAGCTATGATTATGAGAATGGTGCAGGACTGGGCAGTGTGTCTTTCTGTTGTGAATCACTGCGAGTTTGAACTAACCCATTGGCACCGAACAAGTATGAGCTTTATAAGGAGGGAAAAGGGAAAGAAAAACGTTTTTAACAATAGCATTTTCTCTGACTGAACCAGAGACCCATGTTACCTAATACTAGATCCAATCCTATAAGGATTCCAGAAAAAGACTCCAAGAGGTTTTCACTGAACCTAACAGTACTGGAAGGGGAAAAATCAGTTTGAAAGCAAGGTGGGGGGTGTTTAAAATCATGTACTGGTATTCATATGAAATCACCTGAATTTTATCCTCATATGTGATATAAAAGCAGGGGAAGGGGGCTACCAAACATTTACTAATTCGATTCTGAGACCCTCCCATGCCCTTAACCATGCCCCTCTTCACCCCCTCCATTATTATAGTCAGTGGTCTTCATACTTGTGTGGGCTCTTAGAGCTAGTGTGAAAGAGAAGGTGATGTCATGAAAAAGAGCTCAAGGCCAAGACCAGCTGCAAAATGACCCAGTATACTTAACTTTCAGGCCTGTTGGTACTCTGCAAGCTATCGCTGAGTCCATGAAATCCAGCCAAACAATGACCTCTGCCAAGTGTGTTTTTAAAAAGTATCCCCATCCTCCAGCTTAGTGACCCTAAATATGTATTCACCAGCCAAACAGATGATTTATTTCTTAGTAACAAGTTGTTGTTGTCTGTCTGTCTGTGTGGGTGCATTTTAAGGAAATTTTGTAAGGAATAACTGGGTGGTTTCTTAAGTAATACAAAATGAACACCCAAATAATTTCAACATTCTCAGGGGAAAAGAGGGAAAAAGAAATCCACTCTGTGTTTACTCCATCTAGAAAGGGGACCCACCAAAAAGAAGCTACGCCTTATGAAGAAGTCGCTGACAAAAATGTGTAACTTGCCAGCAATTTTTTAAAATAAGAGTCCCTGCTTGTTGTCTCAACTACTTCACCAAAACGATGCCTTTCAGTCAGCACAACTTCATGAAGTTGTATAGATCAGGAAGCAATGGAAATAATTTATGCAGATCCATAAAACTAACAAACAGGCAGATCCGAATCAGAAACTGGAGTGTCGGGTTCTAAAACCCTACTCTAGCACAGCACATTAGTTATATTGTAGTCGGTCATTGAAATTATTGTCTGCATGGGAGACACTGAGTTAGGTATTTGGGGGGGGGATAATTTGGGAAGCCAGCTGCTTCTAGCTTGAATAATAATCCCAAATACTTGATCTACTGAAAATTACATTCTCAGTTGTCTTTCCACTTGTTAGGGCCTCGTTTCCACATTCGTTAAGAAAGGGTCTGAGGTTAAAATAGCCTGTATAGAGCTTTCCCATTCCAAAAGTAGGCCATCCTTGTTGGCTGCCATCAAGCTGGCCCTGGCTTACGGTGACCATGGGCTTTCGCTTTCACTGGCTGGTTTACAGAATTAGCCCACCAGGTCTTTCATTCGAGTGTGTCTTAATGCGGAAGCTTGCTGAAACCTCTTCAGCCTCGCAGGAACATGCAAGTCCACACTGACAGGAGGGTGGTGGCGACGCTTGAGATACATTGGTGAGGAATACAACTTGATGTCTCACCTGGAGGACAAGAATTCTGCCCCTGAATCACCGTCTCCCTCTCCAACAGGTTAGTGTAATTAGGTATTAAAAAAAAAAAAGTGAAGAAAATATGTTGGTGATTTTGGCAGAAAGGGAGGTCATAGCTTTCCTTCTACCAGGAACTACAGTTTATTTACCAAATTAAAGCTTGGCTAATCAATTAGGGAGCACGTTGTAATCCAAAGCATACAAAGACGATGCTAATACTTGTGCCCCAAATCTGTCCTCTGATGGTGTTGTTAGGTGTCATTGAATGGATTCTCACCCACACCGACCCCGTGCACAACTGAATGGAACACCGCCCTCACCCAAGCCATCTGCACACGTGTTGCTCTGCTGGAGCCTATTGTTGCCAACATGTGTTGGTTCATCTCGTTGAAGGTCTTCCTCCTTTTTTTGCTGCCTCATCCATCTTAACAAACCTGGTAAAATGACAGGTCTCTTCTGATAATCTGTCCAAGGTATGTCAGAGGAAGTCTTGCCATCCTTGCCCCTAAAGAACACTCTGACCATCCTTCTTCCAAGACAGATTTGTTTGTCCTTTTAGCAGTTCAGGGTACATTCAATATTCTTTTCCAGCATCACACATCAAATGCATGCATTCTACAACCTGATGATCTGAGAGAGGACGTATATGGTAGGCTATGAGGACACAGTAAGTGAAGTAGGATGGAGGTTCAGAAAAGAGAGAAAGGCACCTGGCAATTGGTGCTATTCATCAGTTAAACACAGTGAATCTGTACCCACACAACTGAGGAAAGGACTGAAGAAAGAAGAGGGGTATGAACAGAGGTTAGAGAAAGGTAAGTTTACTTAAGAATAGTAAAATACCAGTAGATTCCAAGAACAGTAACTACTTTTGTTTAGGGGGAATATAAGGGACTAAAGTGAAGTGATGAAAGAGATTCGGGAAAGCCTTAATCATAAGACCTCAATGCATTTCACATTATTAAGAAGCACTGGGGAACCACTGACACTATTAAATAGGAGCAACATTAATTTGGTAGTTGTATGTAAGATGCTGGAAGGAGAATGATTATGAGCAAATCCCAAAGTTAGCTAGCTATTCTACAGGAATCCTACATGGCCAAGCAGTCTTTGTTGGTTCGGTCATCGGGTCTGGACCTCCCATGAAAGTAGCCCTGACTCAATGTCTAGTCCATGTGCCTCAAACCCCGTCACCACCCTGTCAGTAGTAGCTCTGATAGTAGGCTTGCTAAACAAGTTTCCGTGGAGCTACCAGACACTGAAGACTTTGAAAAGTCAGCCAATGAAAGCCCTGTGTGAACACCTTGTTGGATCTCCAAACTACCATATGGGTGGCGCATGCAGAGAGCTCCCATGAGGCCCAGCTCTATGGCAACTCAGGACAACATACCCTCTCCCAGGTGTTGAAGATTGGAATAACAGAAATATCTTTCATTTTTTTATTGAAAATGAGTAAATCTATATGAAGGAGGAAGCCCTGTTTCCTTACAGAAAAAACAAACCACAAAAACCGAACACAGTGATCATAGTCACTTGGGTTTCTATTTCTGCTCCGACTAAAGATATTTCAAGGGAAGAAACAGAATTCGCTCACTGATTAGATAAGGAACAAGAGTTAAAAAAAAAAAACACCCAAAGAACTGTTAAAGATGACTCAGAGGTTTGGAATCTGTAAAAGAAGTTGCATTCCTGGGTCAGAAGATAATTTAGCGAAGAATGATCAAATCTGGTTTATATTTGTTGAAGTTCAGCTGCCATGGCGGGTATTTTCATGGCTGTATACAGCATGAGGTTGAAATGTAGGAGAGATTGAAGATAAAGAACAGAGGAAGAGCTGACTGGAACCAGGTAACCAAGGGAGAGAGTGTAAACAGAAACTCACAGAGGCCAAAGGAGGGAGCCTTAGGGAATCCCCACTTTAGGAAATATAGACTGTAAAGGGGAAGAAAGGGGTAATGGAGAGACAAGAAGGTAGAGCCATTTCCTGAGAGGCCAGGGCAAGAAAACTGTGAGTCAGATCCTATTACCCTCATTGTGAGTGAAGCAAGTACGGCTTAGGGAAGTTAAGAAACTAGTTCCCAAATCAGTAGACTTGCAAGGGGGTGAAGCTGGGGTTTGGACCTCAGCCTCTCTGTTACAGGTCTGAAATAGCACCTCCTCTAGGAGATTTCCCTGCTCACAGCACCACGCCTTGTTTCCTTGTGCTACCAAAGTCCTCTGTATCTGTCAGGTTCTCAGGTCGAAGGAACTAGTCTATTTCATATTTACAGTCATCGCTTGGTTTGGAGCGGTTTTCCCCCCTCAAAAGTATGTGTTTAATATGTCCAAGGACTGCTGAAAAGTTTTATAATGAGATTTTTGGGTCATGCTGCTACAAATATAGGCTCTCTTGATTTGTCATATAAGTCAAATGTATTTAAAACAAAGAAACGAGCAGATCTTTGATTTTTAAAATATTTTACTGTGATTTGAGTGAAAGCTTGTTATGGCACAGATTGGTTTTCCAATCAACAAATTCATACAGATGTCGTTTCCTGGCATTGGTTAGTCTCCACAATATAACTTTTCCTACTTCCTGTTGTTGCCAACATGTGTTGGCTGTTCTAGTGGCCATCCTGGCTGTTCTAACTCATGAGCTATTCTAACTCATTCGGCTGTGATGCTGGACCCTTACCACTGGTATTTGAAAAAGCAGCAGGGTTAACTGAGGTGGACAGGTTTCCATAGAGACGACAGACTAAGACAAACTCGAAAAGAAAAACAGACAAACCACACCTGAAAAATTAGCAACTGAAAACCTTACACAATATAACCTTGATACAGTGCTGGAAGGTAAGCCCTTCAGGTTGGAAGATATTCAAAATATGACTGGGGAAGAGCTGCCTCCTCAAAGTAGAGCCAACCTTAATGACATAGATGGAGCAAAGCTGTCAGGACCTTCATTGCTGATGTGGCATTACTCAACACGAGAAGAAACAACTGAAAATACGTCCTAATCATCAGAACATGGAATGTATGAAGCTAGAAAAACTGGAAGTCATAAAAAATGAAATGGAACACATAAAGATCAATACCTGAGGCATTAATGGGCTGAAATGAATTGGTATTGTCCTTTTTGAATTGGGTGAATAACAAGTTCCAGGGGAATAATTTGCATTCCTCGTCAAAAAGAATATTTCAAGAGAGATCTGAAGTACAGTGCTATCAGTGATACAATGGTATCTGTACACTTACCAAGTAATTATGACTTTTTTTCATATTTGCACAATAGTCACTAAAGTCACTGAAGGAACTTAAGAATTCTACCAACTTCTTCAGTTGGAAATTGATCAAACATGCAATTCTAGAACCATTGATAATTACTGGCGAGTGAATCCAAAAAGTTGGAAACAAAAAGGAAGGAGCAATATTTAGAAAATAAGGCCTTGGTGATAGAAATGACTCTGGAGATGGCATGATAGAATTTTACAAGACCAAAGTTTAGCCATTGCAGCTATTTCTTTTCAACAACATAAATGATGTCTCTACATGTGGACCGCATCAGATGGAACCCATGGGAATCCAACTGACTAGATCCGTAAAACGAGCCTACGGAGAAGATCCATTCCACTAGCCCAAACAGGGCCAAGGCTGACCATTAATTGCTCACCTGCAAGTTCAAATTGAACTTACAGAAAATTAAAACAAATTCTGCCTGAATTTAGAATCTCAGGAATATATTTGAAGCATTAAACACAAATGACTGAAGACCAGAAGGACTGTGGGGGGACATGAAGAACGCCATACACTGAAGGAAGCAAAAGGTCTTTAAAAAGACACGGGAAAAAAAGAAAGAGAGACAAAAATGAAGGTCAGGAGAGACTCTGAAACTGCTCTTGAATGTAGAGAAGCTAAACCAACTGGAAGAAATGATGCATAAAAGAGCTGAACACAAAATTACAAAGAGCAGCCCGCGAAGAAAAGGTGAATCGTAAGGTCAAGGGAGATGGAGGAAAGAGCTAGGAGTCAAAGGGCATTCATGGAGGTCTAGACAAAGACATGTACATGCAAATATATATAGGAGGTTGGGGAAATAGATCTTTGTGTCGATATTTATAGGTCAAGTATTAAGGTGGCAGAAGGACCTTGGGCCTCTACTCAAACACTCCCTCTATGCATGAATACCTTCTTTTATTAAATTGGAACTCTATGATGCTCACTCTCCCGACACAACGGCTGGAGCCAAAGTGGGTGAACAAGTAAATGTGGTGAAGAAAGCTGATGGTGCCCGGCTATCAAAAGAGATAGTGACTGGGGTCTTAAAGGCTTGAAGATAAACAAGCTGCCATCTAGCTCAGAAGCAACAAAGTCCACATGGAAGAACACACCAGCCTGTGTGATCGAGTGGTCCCAAAGGGATCAGTTACCAGGCATCAAAGAACAAAAAATCATATCATAGACTACACACCTCCATGATAGGATCGCTGAAGACAAATGGGTGCACAAGCAAATGTGGTGAAGAAAGCTGATGGTGCCCGGCTATCAAAAGAGATAGTGTCTGGGGTCTTAAAGGCTTGAAGGTGAACAAGCGGCCATCTCGCTCAGAAACAAATAAGCCCACATGGAAGAAGCACACCGGCCAGTGCGATCACGAGGTGCCCAAGGGACCAGATATAAGGCATCATGCAAAAAAAAAAAGATATAAGTGTGTGTATGTATGTGTATTTATGTGTATATGTATATATGTATGTGTATATATATATTATATTAAATGAAGGGGGAAGTGCAGAGTGGAGACCCAAGGCCCAAGTGTCGGCCAATGGAGATCCCCTCATAGAGGGGCTTAGGAGAGGAGATGGGTTAATTAGGGTGTGAGGTAGTATCGATGAAGAACACAGCTTTCCCCCAGATCCTGGATGCTTCCTCCCCCCAACTACCATGATCCGAATTCTACCTTGCAGGGCTGGATAGGACAGAGGCTGTACACTGGTACATATGAGGGTTGGAGGTACAGGGAATCCAGGGTGGATGATACCTTCAGGACCAAACGTGTGAGGGACGATGCTGGGAGAGTGGAGGGTGAGTGGGTTGGAAAGGGGGAACTGATTACAAGGAGCCACATGTGACCTCTTCCCTGGGAGAGGGACAGCAGAGAAGGGGGGAAGGGAGACCCCGAATAGGGCAAGATATGACAAAATAACGAGGTATAAATTACCAAGGGCATATGAGGGAGGGGGGAAAGGGGAGGGAGGGGGGGAAAAAAAAGAGGACCTGATGCAAGGGGCTTAAGTGGAGAGCAAATGCCTTGAGAATGATTGGGGCAGGGAATGTATGGATGTGCTTTATACAATTGATGTATGTATATGTATGGATTGTGGTAAGAGTTGTTGGAGTCCCTAATAAAATGTAAAAGAAGAAAAGAGAAAAAAATGATTAGGGCAAAGACTGTACAGATGTGCTTTATACAATTGATGTATGTATATGTATGAACTGTGAAAAGAATTGTATCAGCCCCAATAAATTGTTAAAAAAAAAAAAAAAGAAAAGGTGAATCGTGATCATGAAACGTGCAATGACTAGGAGTGAGAGACGCAGAGGGCAAGAGCTGAAAGAACTGAGGGGAAACATCTCGAGTTGCAATATTGAATGGTTCGATAGGGAAAAAAGTAAAGGACGCAGGAAGCACCAAAAGATGAGAAGAATCCTCGGCCACTCTGCCAAAAAAGAGCTAGTTCATGTCAACCATCTCAGGATGTTATCAGATTTCAAGGGTCCAGGAGGGCCCACCACTGTAGCCAAAAGCAGAGATCCGGTTGATTTGAGAAATTCTAAGTTCCTTCCTGCAGGGGCTTGCAGAAGGAAAACAGCCAGGTTTCTTCTCTGAGCGGTTGCAGATTTCAGTCCTGACCCCACAAGTTAATATCCAAAAACAGGGCTTGGTTTCTTTTTAACAATGACTATAGGAGGAGATTAGCAGGTTTTTACAATCACAATATACAATTGACATTTTAAGAAGGCAGGCTCTCCAATGACCAGTAGGAAATGATCATCTTTGTTTGATGAAAAAGAACACTTTTCCAGGGGCTTTCAGATGTCCATCCACTGAAGCATCATGAATCCTTGTTTATCCAAATATGGGTGACATTTCCTGTCTGACTACTTATCTCACTGACCTGGTTAGCCTCTTTCCAAAATTGGAACACCCCAGCTGATTAAGCTTAAAAGGATTGTTTAAGGGACATTTTGGATTTTTAACACACTAAATCTTAAATGATGTTATATCTCAAATATTGATTATCCCTATATAAAGGGGGCCGCATATGATCCAGAAATCCAAGTTGCACTAGCGGCATTGCTGAAAATCTGCACTTCAGGAACGGATGGGGTACCAGTTGAAATATTTCCACCAACTGACTCAGTGCTGGAGGTGCTCGCTCCACTGTGCCAAGACATTGGATGACAATTACTTGGTCAACTGTAGGGGGAGGTCAGATGCTTACAGACATCTTCCCTGAAGGTAATCCCTGCCAGACTGCTATCTCCCCACACCACAGGGGTGGGCCTGCTCCCTGCTGCTGGGGACAATGGATTACTTCTCCCTGAGGCCTGCGACCATTAGCTTGGTTCCTGTAGGTGGAGTTCACACCCTACCTATAGTGGTCTCTAACAGTTGAGCCAGGGAACAGGCCAAACAGGCTCTGTGACATCCAAAGTTAGGCTGCCATCCTGTATCTAAGATCCACCCATCTTGCCTCATGTATACCCCCAATTCCTCCTCTTCCAATTATATGGATAACCCTAGATCACCCTCTCCCATCACTGTATTACCTATAGCACAACCTCTTTCTGTGACGTATGTCTTCACCTGTAATTAGGGGGCTTGATGTCCCCAGAGACTATAAAAGCCTTGGTCAGCATTAAATATCTCTCTCCCTCCACATGGACCACCAAGCAGGCCTGAGGTGAGCATGCTACCATTAAACATATCTGACTCCATTTATTTCAATATTTCTCTTGTTCTCCACAACTTTACTATAATATTTACTTATTATCGCTGTGCAATTGTGCCTACTGGACCCGAAATGATGTGTTAGGGGCTGGCTTCCCCTGACATATGGCGCCTATTATGTGGGGCCCCGTAGGAAAAGAACTCTTGTGAGTTATATCCCGTGTAACAATTGTACGGCCTCATTGGACAGGGAGGGTGAATCGGGACTTTTTTTTTAAGTTTAAGTGAATTTTTCAGTCCGAATGAGATATGTGTCAGGCAAAGAGCAAGGATACAGAGTATGGTATCACTCTTTGGCACCTCTTGAAGAACGATATGTAGTGGCAATGAATAAGAAAATGACAGAGTTTCTTCAAGTGGTAAAGAAATTTAACCCTTCTTTTCCGGAGTCAGTAACCTTTCATATGGAGATCTGGGATAAGGTAGCCATTTGCTTAAGAAAAACTCGCAGGGAAGGACAGAGCATACCCATGGAGGCCCAGGAGCTGTGGGTGCAGATTAAAGCATTGTTGGAGCCACTGCAGGGTGAGAGAGTGGAGAAATAAGACCAGCAGAGTAGTGAGAAACCTCTAAGCTACACAGACTTAAATCAGGTGAGAAGCAGGCAGAATGAGTGTCGGGTAGACGAGAAGATTTTAGGTGTAGCTGAGAAGGCAAAGTTTGAATCAGGAGATAGCAGAGTAGAAGCATCTGCCCCTCCAGAATATAACACAAGGAATCATACTATCAAGCAAGCCAGTGCTGGAGGAGAAGAGATTAGATCCAAAGAAATGCAAATAGAGAGGTTTAACCTAGAACGTGAGGTTCAGAAAGTGAGAAGCAGAGTCAGGGAGTAGGAAGGCACCTTTGCTCTCGCGGGTGGAGAAGAGCATAGCTCAAGGAGAAGATTTAGAATTCAGAATGGCTTATCCCGTTAGAATTATAGACAGGGAGCCCAACGAGCAGCACCCCGAAGGGAATCAAGATAAGCAATATACTGCCTTTCCCTTTAAGCTACTGAAAGATCTTGAGCAAGCAGTATCTAGTATGGTCCAGATTCACCATTTGTAATTGGTATGGTCAAGAATATGGCAGATATGGAATACTGGATCGTGGCAGACTAGAAAGCTTTGATGAAAGTGTGCTTTTCCCCTTCAGAATCTTTGCAATATCAGATGCTGTGGAACGAGGCAGCCCTTGCACAAGCACGCAAAAATGCAGAAGATGGCATAGATATAGGGATTCACCAGCTGCTAGGAGAAGAGAATGATATTACAATTGAGGCACAATTAAACTTTGATGAGCAGACTTTAGCACAAGTACAGGAAGTCTGTCTAAAGGCCTGGGAGAAATTAATACCATCAGGAAGCAGATGGCCTAGTTAGACAACAGTAAGGCAAAGGAATGATGAGCCTTATATAGATTTTATATCCAGGTTGCAGGACGCTGTCCACAAGAACGTAGCTGACAAAGGGGCAGCGGATAATCTAATTCTTACATTAGCATTTCAGAACTCGAATACATCATGTCAGGCTGCCATACGCCCTTTCAAAGAACAGAGCACACTGTTAGATTATATCAGGCTTTGAAGGGATGTAGGGACAGATGAGCATAGAGCCAACCTCATGACTGCTGCTTTGGCAAGTTAGACCAGACCTAAAGGGGGATGCTTTACATGTGGAGCAGAGGGACATTACCAGAGAGACTGCAGGCAGTATTACAAAAGAACAGGATAATTCACAACGGGAAAGACCCAGGGAAAGTGTCAAAGGAAACTGGATTTTGGCCTTGCTGAGATAGAGGTAGTCACTGGTCAGAGCATTGTCATGCAAAGTTTAGAAATAGAGGACATATACCTGGAAGTAACACCCAGACAAAAAACATATAGTGGGGCCTGCTCCGAGCCCCTTTCAAGGGAACTCAGGTAATAGAGGAAGGAGCTTGATACAGCTTGATACAGAGGCTAGGTGTCTGCCTGCCAGAGCCAAAAAAATCTCAGAGAGAAACTGCAGGTATCTCCCAATCTCACAGCAGGAGACCAGACCTAACCAAACAGGCAAAGCCCAGCCCTGTTCTGGCTGCTATAACCTTGATTAACCAAGAGAAGGCTCAGAAACTCGCACTGCAGTTTGCTGATTCTAAAAGGGAGGTGCCTCTTATTGAAATAGTAATACATTTTCTATCAGGAAGATTTAACCTAGGTACTCAAGGAATTAAAATTGATACTGGAGTTGATCAGAGTTGTGAGAAAAAGCTATGATTAAATCAGAAATTATTAAGAGTGGTAATTTGGGCCCGTTGCCAAAAGGAAATATGGGATGTTTATTAGGAAAGTCTAATCTAAATTCTCAAGGTGTTCTGATTGTTGCTGGAATTATTGAACAGGATTATGAAAAATTTAAGGCAGTGATGAATTCTGATATACCATGGTTTATAAAAAAAGGAAGATCATTTAAGCCAATTTTTGCTTCCTTGCATTCCTAGAGTAAAAATGTATGTCTATAAAGAAAGAGTACTTGAGAAATCTGACCACCCTTTAAATCAAGGAGTCTTCTGGAATGCTGTTGTTGGGAAACAACAGCGCCCCCACATGGAATTAGAAATTGAAAGGAAAAGGTTTTTAAACTTTGGATGTGGGGTCATTTCTTCAGAGCAATCAGGAGGGTCTAAGACCCTCCCATAACTTCCTCTAAATCCAGCATGCAAGGAATGAGAGAGCGTAACCAAGACAGAATATTGCAGGAAAGTAAAATCAGACAGTGTGAAATGCCTGAAAGGTAAAACGGCTAAATTGAGCCGATAACCTTATTGGTAAGCTTGGAGAAAAAAATGTCTGTTTGGTAAGTTACTTAAAGGACAGCTGAGCAAATTTATTAAGAATTTATTCAGTCTTTCAAAGTATGGTAAGACGTTCTCCCAATTAGTCAGTTCTCTTAATTCGCTGAGGGCTGGGAACCAGTAGTTACATAACAATGAAGGCTATCTAACTAGTCCTTATACTGGGTCAAAGCCTAGCAAGTTAACTGAGATTGCCAGCAATGTTTTAAAATCTAAATTGTTAAAACAGAAGGGGGAGAAGAGGAATCTTTTGTATGACAAATTTCATGGTCAATTTAACCAAAAAAAAATTCCTCCTTACTAAAAACTTGTAACAAATTAGGGAAGATCAACACATTTTCACTTCTACAAAGAAAATTGATCCTAAGAAATCCGAAGATGATGGAAACTGCGTTTGGGATCCAGGTCCATTCACCTGGAGAAAGGGCTATGCATTTATGTTTTTACAGAATAAAACTGACGGACTCCCTTTAGAAGGATACAACCACATTTGGAGAAAGATGGACAATGAAGAGATGGAGAAGCCACCCAATATTAATCATAATTCCTTTTTCAGGTTAATGACACCCCAAAGAGAGGGGCTATGTGTTTATATTTTCACAGGCAAAGGAAACAGGTGGATTTCTCTTCAGCCAGCAAGACCCAGAAGAAAGCAGGGAAGCTGATGTGTGACCTGACCCCCCTGTCTTGTTACTGAAGTTATTCACAACGTCAAAAAGACCTGGGGGATTCCTGAGAATGGTAATTGCTGACTGCTGAGATATTTCTTTCATTGCTAATGCTGTCTAAGAGAAACTCTGGGACTCTATCAAAGCTGAACATTTTATACAATAATGACTGGACTATTACTACAAACTGTTATTTTGCTGAAAGATCAAGATTTTGGACTTGTTAATTAATGCTATAATATGATTGGAATGTAATTGATTTCTATGTAACTCCTTACCTATATAATGTAACATTGCATGATTGGGATTTGATTAGGAAACATTTGCAAGGGTTTAAGGGAAACATTTCATTAGATGTTGATCAGCTTAATAAGATATTTTCTATATAGTCAAGGATGGATTTAAGGCATTCCACTAGCTGAGGTATTTAAACAAATGGTGGTTGGCATAGAAAGAGGCTGGATCCCACGTGCTTGGGTTAAAAACATTTCACATAGCTTAAGTTCTAGTCTGACTGTGTTGTCTATTCATCATATTTTTGATGCTCACAGTCTCCTGTCGCTTCTATAGGAAGCTAAGAGATGAGGAGAGACCATGTTGCCTCCGTGGCACTATTAATCTTAAATGTAATGCAGAAAGGGGAAATGTGGGATACTAGCACTAACGGAAATAGAACTGGGACTTAATCCCTGACATGTACGGAGGGAATCTGGAAAGCCAGTGTTCCGTGGTAGGAAAGTCGCCACTCTGGTAGTTGGAGAGATAGTCCGAGTATATTTTCCAACGGTAATCTATTTTTTCCATGGTTTTCCCCTCTAAAGCTGTGCTGCCTTAAAGTGAGCACAAGGTTGATTCATTCTCCGTATAGAAGCAGACATTCCTATTTGGCTCTATTTCTTCCACCGCGGCATCCAATCTCTCTCATACCTTCCTCCAGTAGCATACAGGCATAAGGGGACTTTTCCCCCAGTGACTGGATTCTAAATGTTTCTATAAGCCTGAATTTTTTGCTATATTAATTG
Source organism: Tenrec ecaudatus (assembly GCF_050624435.1). NCBI lineage: Eukaryota > Metazoa > Chordata > Mammalia > Afrosoricida > Tenrecidae > Tenrec > Tenrec ecaudatus. The sequence continues at coordinate 225,770,221 of NC_134530.1, read as the reverse complement.
GATCATGAAGATTTGTCTTGACAGTTTTCAATGTATAGAAAATAACCATATTGTCCATGTGGCCTTTGAATTTTATATATAAAACAAAAGGGGGACTTGTAGGAGGAAGTCAGATGTTTACAGACATCCCTGAAGGCAGTCCCTGCCAGACTGCTGTCTTCCCACATCACAGGGGTGGGCCTACTCCCTGCTGCTGGGGAAAATGGATTGCTTCTCCCCGAGGCCCGTGACCATTAGCTTGGTTCCTGTAGGTGGAGTTCACTTTGTGACATCCAAAGTTAGGCTGCCATCCTGTATCTAGGGTCCTGTATCTTGGATCCGCCCATCTTGCCCTAATTCCTCTTCTTCCTATTGCATGGATACCCCTAGATCACCCCCTCCCTTCACTGTATTACTTATAGCACAACCCCTTCCTGTGATACATGTCTTCACCTGTAATTAGTGGGCTTGATGTCCCCAGAGAAATATAAAAGCCTTGGTTAGCATTAACTATCTCTCTCCTTCCACACGGACCACCAAGCAGGCCTGAGGTGAGCATGCTACCATCAAATGTGTCTGATTCCATTTATTTCAATATTTCTCTTCTGTCTCTCATGTTCTCTATAACTTTACTATAGTCTTTACTTATTATTACTGTATAATTGTGCGTACTGGACCCATAATGATGTGTTAGGGGTTGGCTTCCCCTGGCAGCCAACTAACTGGAAAAGATCCATATTTGTGCTTTTTCCAAAGAAATGTGACCCCGGAATTATTGAGTATTGTTATCAAATAATATCATTAATATTTCACACACAGGAAAAAAAAACTTTGCTGAAGACAATTAGAAAATAGTTGTTGTACCCACAGGGAGCTGATGGAAATTCCCATCAGATTCAGACTCAATTGGAAAGCACTCGTAAAGGACAACAAATAGACCTTGAACTATTTATAGGGTTTTTTTGTTGTTGTACCTATTGTTTTATTTTCTACTGTTGCTTTGTTGTACTTGATTTTGTGATGGTGCATATTGTTGTCTCTGCATGTCAACCTGGAAGCGTTAGGTGGGATAAATAAGCCAGAAGAGAGAACAATGGGATGACAGTTCTGCAGGGGACTTGGTGGGGGGGGGCGTCAGGAAAGGAATTCGGTGTTAACAAACCTAGGGACAAGGGAACAACAAGTGATCCAAAATCAGTGACAAGGAGGGTGTAGGTCTGGCTCAAGAACAATGTAACCAAGAGGAATTCCTGAAACTCAAGTGAAGGCTGAACATGATAGTGGGACAAGAGGAAAGTACAATGAAAAAAGAGGAAAGAACTAGAAGGCACAGGGCATTTATAGAGATCTAAATACAGGCATATACAGATGTAAATATATTTATATACGATGAGGGGGAAATAGATCTATGTACATGTATTTATAGGTTTAGTATTAAAGAAACAGATGGACAGTGGGCCCCTACTCAAGTACTCCCTCAACACAAGAACACTTTTTTCTAACAATTCGACAGCCTGAGATGCTCACCTTCCCGGCATGGTCGCAGAAGACAATGAGTGCACAGGCAAATGTGGTGAAGAAAGATGATGGTGCCCAGCTATCAAAAGATATAGAGTCTCGGGCCCTATAGGCTTGAGGATAAACAAACAGCCATCTAACTTAGAAAAAACAAAGCCCACATGGAAGAAGCACACCAGCCTGTGAGATCACGAAGCATAAAAAGGGATCAGGTATTAGGCATCAAAGACCGAAAAAAAAACATAGCATTTTGATTGAGGGGGAGTGCAGAGTGGGGACCCAGGGCCCATCTGTGGGCAATTGGACATCCCCTTACAGAAGGGTCATGGGGAGGTCAGGGTTCAGTGTAGCAATGATGAAACATACAATTTTCCTCTAGTTCTTGAATGCGTCCTCCCCCCCTCCCCACTACCATGATCCCAATTCTACCTTACAAATCCAGCTGGACCAGAGGATCTACACTGGTACAGATAGGAACTGGAAACACAGGGAATCCAGGACATATGAAACTCTCAGGACCAGTAATGAGAGTGGTGATACTGGGAGGGTGGAAGGAAGGTGAGGGAGAAAGAGGTAATAGATCACAAGGATCTACATATAACCTCCTCCCCTGGGGACAGACAGCAGAGAAGTGGGTGAAGGGAGACGTCAGATGGTGTAAGATATGACAAAATAATAATAATTTACAAATTATCAGGGGTTCATGGGGTGGGGAGGGAAGGGAAAAATGAGCTAATATCAAGGGCTCAAGTCGAAAGCAAATGTTTTGAGAATGATGAGGGAAACAAAACTACAAAAGTGCTTGACTCAATGGATGTACGTGTGGATTATGATCAGAGTTATAAAAGCCCCCAATAAAATGATTTAAGTATTAAAAAAAAGAAATCCCAGTCAGATTCAAAAGAGGCAATATAAGTAGGGATATCATTGGTGATGTCAGAGGGATCTTGGCTGATAGAAGAGAAAACAGAAAGATGTTAGTGTTTGATTATTGTCAGAGCCTGCCGACAAGTCGAACAGTTCTGAAAGGGGAAGTGAGGATTAAGGAAAAAAAGAGAGACGGAAAGTATTGGGAGGGCCACAGTGAATACTGAAGCCACGAGTTTATTTTTCATACTCCTTATATCCGTGCAGAAACAACCCGGGCTTAATTATCTCATGGTTAAGCAAGCTCATATGATAGCAACTCTATCTTCTGCAAAGCCAGACATCCTTGAGAAAATGAAACAACCTGTTTTTCCAGACCTTGCATAGTTTCTTGTTCTTGACAGTCTGTTCACAACGTGAAGTCACAGAAGAAATCAGCAAACACTGACACATAGGTCATGAGAATTCTCAGCCATTTCAAGGCTGAGTCTTAATGGCCTTCAACAACTATGTAAAGGCGTTTGACTGTGTGGGTCATGCAAACTATGGATAGTCTTTAGAAGAATAGACATTCCATGACACCTAATTGTGTTTGTGTATATTGACCTAAAGTCAGACATGCAAAGAGATACTGACTGAATTATTGCCAGGAACGGTGTGTGTCAGGATTGTATTGTTTCACCGTATTTATTCAACCTGTATGCTGATCAGTAATTCCTGAAAGTGGACTATGTGAAGAAGAAAGTCAAATCAGAATTGAGAGGAAGGCTCGCTGTCATATGTAGATGCCTCAGCTTTGCTTGATGAAAAAGAGGACTTGAAGCGCTTATCAGTGAAAATGAAAAGCCACAGTCTTCAAATGGATTACAGCTCACTGTAAAAAAAGCCAAAATCCCTGCAACTTGACGCATATGAAACACCCTAATAAATGGAGAAAAGATTGGAGTTATGAAGAATTTCATTTTACTTAGATTCCCAATCGGTGGCCATGGAAGCAGCAATCGAGAAATCAAGGATATACTGCCTAGGGCAAATCTGATGCAAAATGCTTCTTTGAAGCGCTAAAGAGCAAAGATGTCACTTCAGAGACTACGGTGTGCGTGACCCAAGCCATGGCATTCTCACTAGCCTCATATACATGTGAAAGCTGAACAATGAAGAAGACTGAAAAGAAAATTATACTTTTGAAGCATAATGTTGGTGAAGAATATGGAATATATCACAGATGGCCAAGAAATCTCTCTTGAAGGAAGTCCAGCCAGAATGCTCCTTAGAAGTTAGGATGGGGAGATTTCATCCCATCTACTTTGGATGTGCTGTCAGGAGCGGCCAGTCCCTAAGAAAGGACATCATGCTTGGCCAAGTAGACTATCGGCACAAAAGAGGAAGCCCCTCAACGAGCTGGGTTGACATTGTGATTCAGACATAGAAATGATTATGAGGATGGCACAGGATTGGACAGTGTTTCATTCTGTTATGCACAGAGTTTCAATGCCCTGGCATCTACCTGGTGCCCGCTAGTCCCTACCATCCTTCTTTCTATCCATTCCTGTCTTCTGAGCTTTGTCCCTGGCCACATGCTGCTCTTTTGGTCTCATATGATTGATTTTAAAAAAATAAGTGTGTACCATTTGGTGTTATTATTTACCTCATTTGGGTGTTATTGTTTAAATGGCTTTTGTTTGCCTGAAAGTTGAACCAGTTCCTGACCTGTAGAGTGACTTAGGACCATAGTCTATGAGGTTCACTTGCCTGTTAGGTAAGTAAGACTAGTCTCATTGTTTTGAGTTCTGTTCCACATTGTTCTCCACTCTATCCACGACTCTCCATGGTCAGCGGTGGTCACTGTCTTTTTGTGTCTAGGTTATGGAGGCTGAAGTTTAGGAGGTCCATGAGTCCTTTGGATGGATCATTTTAATGCCCCTTTGATTTTTTTTCAGAAGCCTTGCTGGGACAGAAAAACCCTGCTTTGAGCGTCTAACCCAAAGGTCAACATTTCAAATCCAGCAGCCCCTTTTGGGAGAAAGATGAGGCTTTCTGTTCTCATCAAGATAAACAACCTTGGAAACCTTGGGGAGCAATTCTAATCTGCCCTATAAGGTTGCTATGAATCAGAATGAAGTCAGTGGCAGTGGGCTTGATAGGCTTCAGTGTTCTTTACTCCAGACAAGAAGTGATCAATATTTGTACTTCAGATGGCTTCCCAGAAGCATTTATGACCCCAGTCAATACTCACCAAAGTAGGAGATAGAACATTGTCTTTGTGGACTGTTATGCTAATTGGCTTTGGTGTCCCCAGTAGTCATGGAAGACCCCATTTCTTATAAATGATTATATTCACCAGGAATTCATTAGTGAAGGTATCAGAGCACTGCAGAAGATATAGTATTTCCTCCCCGCTAGGTAATGGGTTAGCACTATCTAGAAGAGTGGTGAATACCATGGGACATTTGTTCTTTGGCAAGATGGCACCTTGCTCCACACCTGGCTTCTCTGTGTGAGAAAAAAGCAAACTGGAATACCTGACCTGCAAAAAAATTGTTCCTTTGCTGAGTCCCAATTTCATGAGAGAGCTGTAAAATTTTGTTTCTAAATTGAAGGAAGAAAAGAGAGGAGCCAGGAAATGTGTGCATGTATGTATGGTGTGTGTATGTGTGTGTGTGTGTGTGTGCGTGCGTGCGTGCATGTGTGTGTGTTGTGTGTATATGTGTGATGGGAAACAACTTCGCCAAGGGACTGAGAGTTTGGGCTTAGAAATCAGACTTAGGGTTCAAACTCTTGCGTTTGTCTCTCTCTTGCGTCTCTATCTCCGGAATTCAACTGCTCTGTGCCATAGATTCCTCATGGAGAAAGCAAGTGTGATCATGTTAGATATCTTGTAGGGTTTTTGTGATGAATAAGTGAGATAGATATGTAAAGCATTTGACACATTACTTAGTACACAATAAACACTCATTAAATATTAGCAAGAATTAATGACAATGATGGACATATACCAAGACCACTTTTCAAGTAATCTCTAAAAAGGGCATGTCATTGAGTATAAAACTATGTATAATCTGCTCTGTAAATCTTTACTTAATTCACCATAAAAAGTTTTTCTTAAAAAAAGAAAGAAAGGGGGGGGCAGGCACAATAAAAAAAGAAAGGACTGACACATAAAAGGGAGACAGGGCATGTCATAACATAGGTGTGGAAAATATATTAATATAAATATAAACATTTCAAGATGCTAAAAGTGTTAAGATCATTTTGCTTTGTTTCTTATTCCTTCTCCACCCCTAACAATTACCATAGTCATCTGGCAAGGCTAGGTCCTTCTACAAAGTCTCAGATTTGGTTAAATATTGGCCTCTATCCCTACCTCCACTGTAGTCACATCTGTAATTTGTTTGCCTTGATTTGTGATTTTGATACTTAGAACTAGAGTTACATGAAGTTATTTGGATTGCAAAGGGTGAGGAGAGAAGAAAGAGGACGTTTGTATTTAAGGAAAGTCTGTAATACGCTACTCTCAGTTTAGGACATACCCTTGCTTCAGTGCCATGGGTAAATACTACATCTACTGTCACCTGGTGCAAAAGAAGCTCAAAAGGAAAAATTATTGGACCCAAGGACACAGGTGGCAAAGCCAAAATTTGACCCCCCAGTTCTGGTAGTTCTTAAATCATGCCCCATCCACTACATGCATTGCCTTATATTTGTTGGTGCATAATTAAGCTAAATGCTTCCTTGATAATTCCCAGAAGTATTCATTAATGGATAAATGTTTTCCTACCACTTTTCTTTCAGTTGTCAACTAAAAGCCTAAATGATGAGCATTTCCCTGGGGTAAATTGTACTTTCTAAAGTCAAATGATCAACTCTAAATAAAGTAATTTATTTCAAGTACTAATTGCAGTTACTGCTGAACACTTGCCCTTTCCTCCAAGTCTTCTGTGATATTACCTGTCTCTCCTTTCTGCAAACCAAGTCCTCTGTGCTTGTTATCTCTTTGCTGGCACTCAATCTCTTCTGGGATGGATAGGCTAGTCAGAGCAAAAGCTGAAGTCTCAGGGATATTTGAATTTATTGAGAAAAGCATAATGTCCAGCTTATCTTTGCATCTTTCCTGGCATAGCACAATACCAACAGAGCAGACACTGATGAAATAATATTTGCTAAATTATATTTACTAGCCTATCTTCTCTATGAACCCGGGATTCAATGACTTACTGAAATACTGCAGGTAGGTCAAGTAAGAGGAAGACAGAACACATGGTTCCAACCTTTAGTCATTTTTCTTTTCTTAATCCATAGCTTAGGAGCACTGCCCCGACCTATATGCCAGATTAGAACATTGTTAGGCAGAAAATAGAGGAGATGGTGTTCTCTGTAGATTGTTTCTTTTTATTTTTATATAGAAGATTTATGTAAGATGATGCTGATTTTATTTGAGGAATTTATGGGAGTGCATCCATCATCTTTCTATACAAAACCTGTTTTTGCCCAAAGAATGAGGCCATGATCAGATCTTGGTACCTCCTTGTATACTGCTTCCATTACTTAGTGACATCCGACTGGAGAGGATATAGGAATGGCCAAGATAAGCATGGGCGACTTGCTCCCCATCATTATTCATCAGGAGAGATCAAATGAAACCATAATGTGATACTGCTGCACACCCCGGCAGGGCACCCTGGTGGCATAGTGGTGATGTGTTGGCACTTATCCACAGGAGAAAGATGAGACTTTCGACTTCCCGAAAACCTTACAGAAGCCCACAGGGGCAGCTCTACTCTCAGGGGTAGATAGGGGCCAACTCAAGTCATCAGCAGTGAGAGTTGAGACCACACACCCTCAGTTACTTACTGTATCTGAGAGGCGCAGTGTCAAATCAGAGTGTTCCCCAACTACTAGAGTAGCTTCAGGAACTCCAGATTCAACTTCCAACCCAAGGAGAGCAAAGGATATTCCGTTATCCTCGCCTTTTAGACACCAGCCCATTCTCCGTGCTCTGGCTGGTAGAAGGCGATCTGTTCTCGGGGCCAGTGAGCTGGATTTCTGGCTCTCTCCTGAGTGACCAGCCCCGCTCAGTGGTCGACATTCCATCTTGGGCCAGAAGAGTGTGCAGCACAGACGTGATGACAGCAACAATTACAGTGCTTTCTTTTCTCTAGAGTGCTTTTTACGGAAATCTCCAGGGCTCCTCTGTGAGGGAGGTGTTTTGGTTGTTTTCAATCTCTTTTATATACAGCTAGGTGAATTGCAAGGCTTGCCTGTGAAGCCCAGAATATGATCAGGGCAAACTTATTTTCCGACATAATTCTTTTGGTTTTTTAATAATCTTATTTGCACACAATCCACATATCATGCTATTCAATAGTTCAGTTACATAAAGAAGAGCTGTACAATCGGGACCACAATTTTAGAATATTTTCTTCTTTTTAAAAAAAAACCATTTTATTAGGGACTCATACAACTCTTATCACAATCCATACATATACATACATCAATTGTACAAAGCACATCTGTACACTCTTTGCCCTAATCATTCTCAAAGCATTTGCTCTCCACTTAAGCCCTTTGCATCAGGTCCTCTTTTTTTCCCCTCCCTCCCTGCTTCGCCCTCCCTCATGAGCCCTTGATAATTCATAGATCATTATTTTGTCATATCTTGTCCTATCCGGTGTCTCCCTTCACCCCCTTTTCTGTTGCCCGTCCCCCAGGGAGGAGGTCACATGTAGATTCTTGTAATCGGTTCCCCTGCTCCAACCCACTCACCCTCTACTCTCCCAGTATCGCCCCTCACACCCTTGGTCCTGAAGGGATCATCCACCCTGGATTCCCTGTGCCTCCAGCTCCTATATGCACCAGTGTACAACCTCTGCTCTATCCAGACTTGCAAGGTAGAATTCAGATCATGGTTGTTGGGGGGGAGGAAGCATTTAGGATCTGGGAGAAAGCTGTATTCTTCATCGGTGCTACATCGCACCCTGACTGACTCATCTCCTCCCCTAGACCCCTTGATCAGGGCAATCTTAAACCCAAATCATGTTGGTAAATTTGAGCTCATCACATTACTCATGACACACGCACACACACGCGCACACACACACACACACTGCAAAATAAGCAGAGACACCATATTTTAAATGTTCTGCTGGTTTCTAGCAATAGAGTTTTGGTCAGAAAGGTCAGGGGAACTAATTTGTTCACTTAAAAAAATTTAGGCGATTTTTTTCATGGTTACAATTTTTTATTGTGTGTGTTACTAATTAAACACTTTAAGGTGTATAATTTTGTGAAATCATTTATACTAATCATGATGCGCAGTCATCATCTATCATTGGCAACTTTGCATTGCCATAAGCATAAGTCCATTGCTCCCAAAAGGAAGTCTGGTAATGCTGTCAGGTAAGAGTGGACTGCTAACTGCAAGGTTGATGGTTCAAACACACCAGCCACTCAGCAGGAGAAAGGTGGGACTGTCTCCTCCTGCTAATATGTACAGGCTCAGAAACCATGTTGATCAAAAACCCGATGGGTATGAGTTGGAATTGACTTGATGTCTGTCAGTGGATTTGTTTGTTTGGTTCTGGTTGATGGCTCCCCCTTCCCTCTCCGCCCTGCCCCTGATGACAGCTAACAAATACTGGTAACTGTACTTTTGCTTATTTCACATGAAGGAGCTGATAGTTCATTTGTCCTTTGTGATGGACAATTTCCCTGGGCATAAAGTGTTCAAGGTGCATTCCTGTTTTCGGGTGTAGAGGGACTTCATATCTCCATGGTGCATATCCTACCATGTTTTAGGTACTCATGTATCCAGTGATGTGCGTTTAGCTTTCCTTGGCCCCTTGAGTATTGTGAGTACTGCTTCAAAGAACTTCAGTGTGCACATGTCAGCTTGTTTCACGGCGTCCATGTCTCGGGTTTAGATCCCTCATTTTTCATTTAATTATTTTATTTGGGGCTCATACAACTCTTATCACAATCCTTCCATCCATCCATTGTGTGAAGCACATTTGTACATTTGCTGCCATCATCATTCTCAAAATATTTCCTTTCTACTTGAGCCCTTGATATCAGCTCCTCATTTCCCCCTCCTTCCCCGATCCTCCCTCTGTCATGAACCCTTGATAATTTATAAATTACTCTTATTTTGTCATGTCTTGCATTGTTCCGACTAGATCCCTCTTTTCAATGATGTCTACTGATCCCAGTAATTGGGGATTTCAAGAGCTGAAACAATAAGCTCAATGAGAAGAATAATTAGGCCCATGCTTCCAAGTGTTTTATAGCCACTCCACCAGTTAATGCAAATGTGAATTTTATAAATAAATATCAATGCAATAGAAAAAAGTTCACATTACTGATGCAGTTCTAGTACGGTGTTGATGTTAATTATCAAACCCTTGGCATGCCTCCTTAGCCACCATCTACAGTAGGGTTGCTTCCCATGTATCATTATCAGCTGTTCCTCGGGAACAGCAGGGGGGGGCAAAATGGGCTTCCCTTAAAGTTTTACAAAGCAACTCTCTCCTCTCCATTTAAATAGAAGTGAAATTATTGCATTGGTTAACTCTTCCAGTCTCCAAGTTTTCTTAAAGATTTTTAATCTGGAAAACTAGTCTGAGAAGGAAAGAGATGTCAAGCAAAAGATGATTGTACTTAAATATCCAACTATAGAGAAACGGATAAATACTTTGTAGTCCACCTGTTCCCATTGTTGAGTGCTATCCAAGTGTCAGGAATTATGCGATGAAATATGAAATGGTTTCTTGAAATGCCAGTAATCAAACAAGATATAAAGTAGTCTGTACGAGAAACCCTGGTGGTATAATGGTTATGCGCTAGGCTGCTGCTCGAAAGGCCAGCAGTTCAAAACTACCAGCTGCTCTGTAGGAGAAAGATGAGGCTTCCTAGTCCTCTAAACATTTTAGTCTTGGAAACCCACAGGGGCAGTCCCACCTTGTCCTATAAGTGCCCTGTCCATTTGTATTAGTCTGGGGACTTTAGAGAAACAAACCCACAGAAACGCATGTATAAGAGAGAGTTTATATAAAGGTTAAGTGAGCAGCAAGAAAGCATCCCAACCCAGTGCTGCCCCAGCCCACAAGTCCAGCATTAACCCATATGTCCAACACTAATCCACAAAGTCCTCCTCCATCTCACAAACTACTCAATATGACTCCGAATGCAGGAGAAAGCCGAATCAGTGAATGTGTAAACATCTCAGCACTGGCAGGGGTCTCCACACAGGTGCTCCAGCACCCATGGCTGGATCGGAGTAGGTCCATGTGGCTTCTCAGGGATGTCTTGCAGGAAGTGAGCCTTGCCAGCTAAAGCAGGGAACTGGCTAAGGCAGCTGCACCCTGGTCCGACCATCAGAAAACAAGAGACCCAAGAACTAGAAAGGCAAGGCTCACCAAACCATTTATCCTTCTGCCTTTCAATTAACCCTACATGTGTTTATCAGCCAGGTTGGTGCAATAAACTAACTACCTCCTCATTGGAATCAGCTCCTTGATGGCAGTGAGTGACAGACAGTGATACCTAATGTGATACTCTGAACTAGGTATTGAAATGGGAACAAAATTATACCTAGAAGAGATTGAAGCAATAAACTAAATTGTTAGTTAAAGACACATCTTGAGGGGTAAGGCGATTATTTTTCTTTGATCTACTTTTCTCCCTGCACCACCCTCAATGAACATGTCTTATTAATATTACTATTATATCCAGAAATTTTACTTTTATTTGAAAAGATATCCTTTCTATGGATCCATGACCATTATGACAAAAATATTTTATTATTTCTAACCAGTAATTTGTTTGAACTGAGAGGCTTGAGCTTATTTTGTGAAAGCAGATACTCGAGCTTCTTGCAATTTAATTCTGCTTTATCCAGACCTCTTTTATTCTTTGTAGTTTAAGCATGTCTCTCCGTCATAGAGAAGACAACATCCAGATCGATTTGTAGGTTCAGCTGGTTCTTGCTGGCCTGGGTCCAGCCCTTTCTTTTCATGCTCACAACACACTGTCTCATTTAGATATAATATCCCCCATCCAACTGTCACTCTCACCCTTAGTCCGTTCGTCCCACCTCTTCATCCCCGGTCAGTGGGCCGGGTGTCTGGACAAAGCCTTCCCAGGCTCTACGAGACTTCCCATGTGCACAATGCAGTCCGGGCACTGTAGCCTGCCTCCTAAGTTATTCTCAGACTGCTCTTGTCTTGCGCTCACTAGTTTTGTTTATGGATCCGCACGGCCTGCTATCCCCTGGCCAAATTCCCTTCCTCTCCCTCACTGGCCTCTGATAATGCTGTGCTGTGCCATGCCTGCATCCCGACTCACTCCCAAGGAATGCCCTCTCCACCTGCCTGATCCAAGTCGAGTTCTCCCTTGGCTGTCAGCCTGAAGGGTTCTTAGTCTCTCCCGAGTGCCTTCTTTAGGGAAAGTAGGATGCTTACTCAATGCTTCTAGCATTGCTCTGTGCTGTTGCTGAACTCTTACAAGGTTAGTTAAATATTACCAGTAGCTGCAGTTAGTAATTCTGCAACACAAACAGACTGACTGCTCCCCCTGCAGGCAGTTAAGCTTAGGTCCGCACCCCTTCCCGGCCAATTCATTTGGACGCAGAGCAAGTGTGTCCTACAGAGTCGAACTTCCTCTTAGTGCTTTCAAGGCTATGGCTTTGACAAAAGCAGACTCTCACACTGTCTAGTGCATTCGAACCACTAGCCTTTCAGTTAGCAGCCAAGTGCCAGCAGGGCTCCTTGTAGCTTTCTCTCTCTCTTACATCCGCCACCTGTTCAGCAACTCCTAACCCATTATCCCTCTTTTGTGTGTTTTTATGTTTTGTTTTGAGTTTTCCTAATTTTTTTTGTTTGTTTTGTGTTTTCCTAAAAATTCCTTTACAGTCATTTTAGTGGCATTGGGAAAGGGTAGAAATAAGCTCGAGTGTTTATGTCACCCTTTTAAACCAAGTCACCATGTAAAATGTTAAGGAATTTACTACTTAAATTCCTTAAGGACAGAGACTCCTGTATCAGTCAGTACTTGTGAGCAGGCTTGACGTTCCTTACCATTGGGACAGACACTTGGAAATAACTCATGATATTTCCATGGAAAGTAGGGAACAGAGGCATAGGTTAAACATTCTTTCCCCTTGTCTCCCGAGAACACAAATATCCAGCCAATAAAACAAACGATGGTCTACTGCTTTTCTGTTAAATACTTGAAGAATGGGATCTTACAAAGAAATTCTACCTAACACGCCGGTAAGTATACCAGCATTTGGTCTCCGGAACACCAATGAACTTCTGCGCTGTAATAGAATATCTTCAGATCCTACTCCCATGTGTTCGTCAGGTCACTTAACAAAATGAGGATTCAAAGCGAAAGATCTGATGGAGCTGACAGTGCTGTAAAGTGCTGTCGAGTCGGTTCTGAATCCTAAGGACCCTGATTTACAGCCAAAAGTGTCCCTGCCTGGCCCTGTGCCATCCTCCTGGTCATTACGGTGTGCGAGTTCCGTGTTGCAGTCACTCATCACATCTCATTGACAGTCTTCATCTTCTCAGCTGGCCTCTGTTTTACCTTCTCCAGGGAATGGCTATTCTAATAGATCCTCACATCCAAGGCGCATTCTGGCTGTACAAGGTACCGGGTCTGATGGAGCCAGCAATGTTCTAGGTAATAGACTGAACTCTTTTTTTTTATTCATTTGTCGTGTGGCCCCTTGGTACCAGGAATTCGGATTCTTTGACACCAGTTGCTTCCGGTGGATAGAGCAGGGGCATGATGACCCACGGGGAGTCTCCCTTCTCGAAAAGAGCAAGCCCTGTAGGGTTGCCAAGGGCTGCAGGCACTCCATCGGTGCACACAGTGTGCATGGACTAATGCCTTTACTTCTGGCTGATGTGCTGCTCAACAAATAAGTGAGTGGAGTCTTCAGTTTCCAAACAGGACTCTCAGAAGTAGACTGCTGTGCCGAATGACATCAGCATGCACTGGCCAGACAACTCAGCCGCTTTGAGAGCTGCCGTATGCTTAGTCTAACAGCTGAAATGATGTGACCTCAAGTGTTCAGAAATGTGGGCATGTACTTGGATTCATGGCACGCCATCCCTGTGGGTCTCTCACAGTGGTTCACAGCAAGAAAATTACCACCCTGAACCATTGCCTGGCCTAGTTGCCCGCAGGCTGCAGACATGGAAGCAGGTAACCCAGGGGGGAAAGCAATGCAAAACTAAAACGGTAAAAAGTTCTTGTGCGGATGATGCAATTTGAAGCCAATTTAGATTTTTTTAAATTCCAAACCAGCGACTGTTATTTCCAGAACACATCATTTCCTCAAATTGCTACCAATTATGGATACATCTTTAGATGGCTTATATTGAGGAAAAAATCAGAAGTTGGTAGTGAGCTCATGTTTCCAACTGAAGTCTTGCAATGTGAAGGGTCCACGATGTCTGCTGCATTGTCCAGACAGGCAGGTGTCAGGTGTGGAGGTCGCACACTGGGGTCTTCAGGTGGATGCAGGACAAGCCTCTCCACTTGTCCACTGGATCACACCCATATCTCCCACTCTAGGACTATCTCTCGTTTTGGTCTTCAGTCATTTATTGATCATAAAGACATGTTTAAACACATGTGGAATAAACACATGAATTATGAACTGGAATCCTAGTTCTATGACTTGCCTATGACTTACTTCATCTCTCCCGGTCAGTAAAGCAGTTGTCGCCAAGTAACTACCTAAAACTTTCTTCTAGCAATCATCATGCATCTTATAGGCATCATTACTATTTTTGCCTTATTGCAGATTAATCTTATCTTTTTTAAAAAAAGAAATCTCTTCTGTCTTCAACCACCTACTTTTTTCTCCTTCCCTTAGAAGTCATGAAAGGATTTGTATATACTTCTCATTAAAGGATATGTATATAAACAATGGGTGTAAGTCTTTGCTCCTATTCATTCGTGAACCCATTCTAGCCAAGTTCTTACCCCGTTACTCCACTAGAATTGCTTGAATGACAGTTCCTAATGGTCTTTCCATTAATGGCAATTTCTTGGGATTCATCGCTTGTCCTGACAACAGTAAATGTCTCTGTTTTTTAAATTTTATATCACAGACTCTGACTTTCCTGGTTCCTCTTCAATTCCCTCAAATCTAAAGAGAAGATTCTCATCTCAGTTCTTCAAATGTTCTCACCTCCATGTCCACTTACTTTTTTGATAACACCCAGTCTTGTGGTATTAAACGCTGTGGTTCCCAAAAATTATAGGTACAATCTGATCACTCACCAGAATTCCAAATGTATTCACTCAATTGCCTACCTGATAACTCCAGTAGGAGATATTTTAGGTGTTATCACCAAACAGGTGTAAAGAGATGTCTTTCCCATCCATGTCTACCTAACTCCTCTTATTTCAGGATGTAGGTTAACTATTTTCAACTTCATGAAGTTTCTCCTGACCTGCTGGACAAAATTTTTTCACAGTCCTTAGCAAGATTCTGTGACTATCTGATTGTGACACTAAACCACAATGGTCTCTCAAGAATAAAGATTAGGAACTAATCACTTTCATATCTCTAACTAGTAATATATGCAGTATATGACATAAAGGGTGCACACAATAAATGTACTGAAAGAACAGATAAACTACTGAAATTTTAAAGGCAGAGATTTTGCTCAACTCTTTTTCTTTTCATCAGAACTTTTGGTTTCAGGGTTTGCATATATACTAGTTATAATCACATGAGTTAATAATAATAAAATAGTAAATCACTGATTCACTTAGCTGTGAGTGAGTAAATATCTCCCAATGTTTCCTAGGAACTGTGAGTCATAAGAAGCTGGGTGTGGCTCTGATTACATTATTACATGTGCATTAGTTTGTCATAATGTCAAACATACTTCGTGGCTGTGGAAAGAAGCACGCCGCGCTGCCAAGTACATAACAGAATGGTGGAGAGCTTAAAATTAGGGTAAATGCTAAAGACAGAGGGCAAGGCTTAAAGTACAAGCTAGAGCATACACCACACACCACCACTAATTTATAAAGAATCCTAATGGAGCCCTGGTGGCGTAGTGGTTATACTTTGGACTATAGTCTGCGTGGTCAGCAGTTTGAAACCACCAATAGCTCCACAGGAGAAAGACTGGCTTTCTACGTCCCATCAATAGTTACAGCCTTGGAAACCCAGAGGGTGTCAGTACGAGTCAGCATTGACTCGATGGTAGTGAGTTTTTGGAGTGGTGAAGTGGGCTAAGTGTTGGACTGACAGCAGAACAGTGGGCAGCTTATGCCTACTAGCCCCTCCTTGGGAGAACAGCGAAGCAGTCCGCCCCTATCAAGATTTACAGCCTTGGACACCGTGAGCAGCTCTGCTCTGTCCTGCAAGGTCACTGTGAGCTGGAATCAACTCAAAAACAGTGGGTTTAGGCTTTGGGGGTTACTTTACAACTAATTCATGAGTCTATTTACAATTTTCTAAAAGCAAAAAGTTAGTAATACCAACCAAGCATGACAATTAGTGTGGCTTCTATTACTGAATGAAAAGTCTTCTCTTTATTTGTTCCATAATGTTCATTTCTGGTCATTTCTCTTCTGCCCTACTACGCCTCTGGGGACCGGTTCAGTTAGCGATGCTGTCCCAGGGCTCTAATTGCCGCCAGCTGCTCTCCATTCCTCACCACTGCCTTTGAGTCCTTGAAGACCTTGGCATCCTCGCCATCTTTCCTTCCTTCAATGGCCACCACTGTCTGGGATGACATTATCTCCAAGTTGGGTACTTACATCTCTGACACGTTGGTTTCCGGTGATGACCTCTGCTCCAGCCACCCACTCCCCTAGACGCATCCTGAAGCTTACGTGGACCTCGTCCAGCTTTGAAAGTATTCATTCTTACCTCAGGCTCTCTGGGCATCAGCTGTCGCCTGGGATGCTCCTTTCACTCCCCCAGTCTTTGTTCTCACTGATTCCCCTTGCTCTCCAGATTGAAATGCTAGGACCTACCTTTTCCCATCTTCTTACCAATAGCCTTAACTTTCTCACTTCGGTTCTGCCATTCCGTCCGTCTGGCAAGCCACCAAAGCTGGTGCACATCGCTCTAATCTCCCATTGGTTAACCTGCCAGCGATCTTCCGGAGAAAGTAAGACGACAACATGGACACAAGCCCACCTGACTGGACGATTAGCACTATGTTTATTCCTCAACTATCTCCCCTTCTCTTTCCCACCGCCTTCCCACCGGTTCCACGTTTCTGAAAATCCCCTTGACCCGCAGTAGAAGAGAGTCTCTCTTCATGTGTTGGCATTAGCTAAGTGCCCGTCCTGCCCCTCAATTTCTTCAAGGTTCATTCCCTTCGCTTGTGTTTCAGAAGGAAAGTTTTGCTTCTCATTCCCCGCACGGCCGCTTCTCTGTGTTGCCTGCTTCTGGGGAAGGTGGGGACCTTTCCGGCTCCACCAGGAGAGAGCTGCTTTCTCTGCGCAGACGGGCAGCACGCGTGCAGACGGCATCCTCTAAATCACGCGCGCTCCGGGAAAGAGGTGGGGCGCGGCGGGTGGTGCAGCAACATTTTTTGTTTTAAAATTCATCCATGCAGTTATTCCTCGCAACACTATCATGCCACGTTAGCCTGACATACCAGCTTTTCTTCAAGAGTTGGTAGTAAATAGATTTCATGGTGTAAAGGGAAATTGAAAAACTAACAAAAATACAACCACACAACCACAAACCTTCAACAAAACCCAACTACCACCATCCCAGAGAAAACAGGGAGAAGGCCAAATTGTCCAGTAGACAAGCCCTCCAGGTCAGATTCGAGACGGCTCCTGCTCTGCAGGGCAGCTCTGCTGCTTTACCCGCCTCATGTGAGCATCCGCACCAAGTTAAGGAAATGTCGCCCTCCATCGTGTGGTTTGGTCTGGCCGCAGGAGCCAGTGCCTAGCTCCCAGGAACCCCCTGTGTGGAACTGCCTGCTCTTGTTGGCAGGTGCTGGGAGGCAGTCCTGCCTCAGAGCAACCCCGTGTGCATCCGAACGGGTCCTGGGTCACCCTCACACTTGTTCCTGTGCTTGAGACCATTGCTGCAGCCATTGTGTCCATCCACCTTGTCAAAGTGCTTCCTCTACGGAGCAGGATGTCCTTCTCCAGGAACTTCTCATTATCCCCTGATAACACGTCCAAAATATGTGAGCTGACGGCTTACCATCTTGGCTTCTAAGGAGCATTCTGGCTGTTACTTCTTCCAAGAGAGGTTTGCTTGCTCTTTTGGCAGTCCATGGTACTTTCAATATTCTTCCCCAGTGGAATTGGCTAGAAGGAGCATGATTAACTCCAGGACAGAAGAGGCTATGCCTGTTTGAATCACTCTTTTCATCCAAGACTGAGCTCAGTGCGTCAGAGATAGTAGAAGTTCAGAAGATGCCGTCTGGTACTCTCTTGACTTTGGTTTTGCTAAGTTGTGTATTGGGTATGTGTCTTATTTTCTTCTGACAATTGCAGGCAGCCCCTGATTCCATCTTATTTTTCTTAATCTTTCTTATCTTTTTGAGTTCAAGTGGTCTTCCACGCAGTCCATTTATTCTTGGGATTGAAGTTCTTTGTTCACCTAGGGCTAGCAGAATATGTGTGTGCTGTGTCTTGTTCCTGACATTTGCCAATGGACCTAAACTCGCCTGACATTTGAAAGAGTACTGTTTGCTTAACATTAACCAATGAATCTGTTTATCTCAAATTAATACATATTTCAAGCAAAGGAACCAAATTAAGATTGCCGTAGTTAGATGCCATCAAGTTGGTGCTGAGTCATCGAGACCCTATGTACAACAGAATGAAAAGCTGCTTGGTCCTCTGCCCCCCTCAAAATAGCTTTATGTTTAAGCCCATTATTGCCACCACTGTGCCAATCCATCTTATCAAGGGCATTCCTCTTGTCCACTGCCCCTCCCATTTAGCATCCCATGTACTCTATGTAGCTCCTCCCTCCCACTATTGTATACAAACGTATCATAATGAATGAATCTTAGAAATTTGTGAGGCACTAATTCTTATTTATACGTGACTAATGGAGAGGCCTAGACACATCAGCTGGTAGGGAAGGGAGCAAAGGAGTCAATAACTGCTTTACAAATGACAACAGAGCTCAGAGCTCTTCACTCCCTACTGCCCACTCTAATTGCAAACCCAGAAATTCCCACTGTGGCCTGCTAGGACCTGTGCAAAGTAAACAAACAACTCCTTAGCACAGGGGAACCTGCTGGGCCCAGCCAGGTAAGGGATCTGACAAGCTGCTTCTTTGAATAGAGGTTTTACTTCAGGATACTGGGCTACTTAATATCTCTCTCTCTCTCTTTCTTTCTCTCTCTCTGTCTAAATAGCTTTAGTCTCTCAAAACGTAGTTAGTTTCGATTTAAAGGAACTGCTAGTGCTCTGTGTCTTAGGTCACTTTGGGACTCAACTCTATATGTGGTGCTGTGTGTCACGGCTATAGGTTGGAATAAGTTATCACATAATTGGTATAAAGAAATGTTAAAGTTCTAAACATAAAGGTGTAAACAACATATCGTTTGAGCGTGTTCTTATAAAAGGAATCGTAGTGGCGTAATGGGTTTTGAGTTGGGCTGCTAATCATCAAGTTGGCAGTTCAAACCCCCAAGCTGCCCCTCAGAAGAAATATGAGACTTTCTATATCCATAACGATTTACTGCTTCAGAGACCCTATGAAGTAGGGTCACTATGAATTCAAATCCATTCGGTGGCAATGAGTTAGAGTGGGTTGAAACTTGGGGTTGCGATTGAAACTTTGTTATGGATTCCTGTGAGCGCTCAAAGACTGTCCTGACTCAAATCAGGAAGTTTCTTGGGCCAACATGGTAGATCTTATACCAGGCTTTACAATGCGATCCCTTGCTTAGTGTAAGCATGAAAAGGTGGTTTCCAACTCAATACCTGTGTGAGTGTCAAAACTACCTAGATACCTGAATAAACAGTAGTCTTCCTTATTGGTATCCTTTGATCTAAAAAATACAAAAGGATAAAGATTTACATAAAGCTTTAAAGCCCTGGAAACCCAAAGAGCAATTCTGCTCCGTCCTATAAGGTTACCATCAATAGGAATCAATTCAATAGCAGTGAGTGTAGGTTTTCTTACTTTATTCATTCCATTGGTACCTGTTTTGGTTTTCTAAGGCTGCTACAACAGAATAGCACCCTGTAGGTGGCTGAAAACAGCAGCGGTTCAGAGAGCTAGAAGTCTGAGATCAAGGTGTCGGCCACGTGGGCTCCTCCTGTAGGCCTTGAGGAAGAATAGACCCCATGCCTCTGCTGGCTTCTGGGGTGGGTGGCCATTCTTGGTGCTCCTTAGCTTTTAGACGCAACACTTCAATCTGTCTCCGTCGTCACAGGGTATTCCCTGTGTGTCTGGTGTCCTATACGAAGTTCCCTCTGTTCTAAGAATGCCGTCACATCGGATTTAGGGCCCATCCTAGCCAAGCATGACCTCACTTTAACTTGATTACTTTTTTAAAACCCAATTTTTGAAGGAGGTCACATTCATATGTGTGGGAGGACCTGAAAATTTTGGAGGAAACTCTTCCACCCAATGAGTTCATTCTGTAGTATATGGCTTTAAGTTCAATAGGTTCAGAGTTTATAAACTTCACCAAGCACGTGGCTAATCACATTCATGCGTAACTACGTTTAAGTTTCATAATAAGTCTCCGAACTGCCTCTAAGGACCTATCCACTTTACAGAAAGGAAAACTAATGGCTTGGTCAAAATGCAAAGTTTTGAAATGAAAGAACCTAAATTGCAAACTCATCTTCCAGATTTATCGTCTTTCCATTATACAATCTGCAATGATACGACATAGTGCTCTCAACATCTATATGAATCATACATTGTGTAGTATCCTTCTTCATCAATTTCTGTTTTATATCCTGGATAGGAGTAAGAAGAACAAAGTTCTTATAACCCGATAAATTATATTAAATAAGTATAAAAAATCCATTGATCTATTTTTAAAGATGACTTAGCGCAGTTGCCTTACATCTCTTAAACTTAATGCATGTGCAGTCCAACCTATTAAGAAGTGAAGTATATCTCCTCCTTATTGACAAAAAGGCATTTATAATATATGTCACTATTGAAAACTCCATGTAAGAAAAGCAGCCAAAAGCAAATCATGAGATGCTACAGTTATCGTAGGTTCCGTGCCCGTGAAAACCTTGCCAGGAATATTTTGGCCTCTGTGGAAGTTCTTGTAACTAAGCAAACATGACATTGCTATGGCATTGTCTCTTGGAACAGAGTAAGTCCTGAGGTCTTTGGGGAATGAGGCCACTTTGGACTTCAGATCATGTTGGAGTCTCAAGAAGCCAACCAGAAAGTACACCAGAGGCACAGTGCTTTCTCCTCGACACACACTGATCCACCCACAATATAAATGCTTGGTTTCTACCAGCAGCATCTAAGTGTATATTTTATCACTTGAGAGAAGACTGGAATTCTAAGTTTAAATATTTATCTTGGAGAGCAAACTGGACTTATTTGAACACAGTAAACAACTAAAAAGAAAAAGATGTCAGGCCAAGAGGTGGAAAGCTGTGCTTCATTGGGCCTGGGGAGAAGGGTGTGTGTGTGGAGTCTGAAAGAGAGCAGAATAAACACCTCTAAGCACTTAGGAATTGGGTGCTATTACAACATGCTTTGATGTTTGAAAATGGAAATCATTTCAGGCTTGAACGCTCTTGCATACACATGTCCAAAGCCACTGTATTGAGATTTTAAGCCTCTGTGGAAATAATGTCAGTAAGGAAAGGAAAGAGGATGTTTTGCATAACTAGAATGTTCGTTGTCTTTTAAATCAAGAATCTTCTATTCCCAAGTACCTCTCGCTTAGGCACAAAGACCTAGATGGGAATCAACCCGTCTGAATTCTAGGCTCAAGGTCGATCCTGAAGTACAACGCTGTCAGCAATATATCCATATGCTGCTAGGAAGACCAGACTGTTATTCAAATTTACACATGAATCAGATGCCAGAGATGGAGAAACTGGAGATTTTTGCCTGTTTCCGCAGTCTGAAATAAATCAAGCATGCCACACGATTCACTGGTAATTCCTACTTATTAGAAGGTTGGAAAGAAGGATTGGCAACTAAAAATATGGCCTTGGTGATAGAAACTACTACAATTTCATGACAGAATTTTGTTGTAAGATCACTTCTTCCTTTCAAACACATTCAACCACATAAACGGTGATATAAATGCGGACCTTGTCAGATGCAATACGCACACAGCAGTTTTCACATCTGTGGAAAGATATCAGTCAGAATAAGACCAGAGGCAGACTGGGTAACACACCTCGAGTTGTTCATCTGCAAGTTTAAGGTGGTATTGAAGAAAATGAAACAAGTCCACAAGAGCCAACGTATGGTCTCGAGTATACCACGGGCGAATTTAAAGTTCATCTCAAATTTAGTTTGATGCATTCCACACTAGAGACCGAAGACCAGTTGAGTTGTGTGATAATACATACTACATAAAGAGAGCAAAGGATCATTAAACAATCAATACTTTTCCCTTGAACATTGAGTAGCTAGTGGAAGAAATGAGGTACAGAGCTGAATAAATGAGCTCAAAAGGCAGTTGGAGAAGACAAAGTAATGAAATGTGCAAAGGTCTTCAGTTAGAAAACCACCAGGGAAAAACACACTGGCTGGACAGTTCTCAATTCAAAAGAACCGAAAAGTAGGATTTAAGCCTTAAATTGCTATATTAAAGGATTCTATGGGCAAACTTGTGATCGAAGCAAAAAATATCTAAAGGACACTGAACAAATAGTCGCTGTATTAAAAAGACGGGGTCAATACTTAAACATTTCAGGAGGAGGTAAATGAACAAAAACTGATGGTACTGAAAAAAGAAGTCCTAGCGGCACTGAAGACAATTCTGGAAAACAAGGCTCTTGTTTTCTGAATCTCAATGGAAACATTTCTAAAACTAACTATAACCCTGGAAGCACTCAATCATTGATGCCAAGAAATTTAGGCGGTAGCTGCCTGGCACAAATATGGAAGAGATCCTTCTCTGTGCTCATTACCAAAAAAGCTGATCCAATAGAATGCAGAGATTGTAGAAAATATCATTAGTATCACACACAAGTAAAATTTTGCTAAAGATTATTAAAAAATGCTTGCAGAACACTGAAGTAGAATTGCCAGACATTCAAGCCAGATTCAGAAAAGGATCAGAAACAAGGACTATCATTGCTGATGTCAGATGGATTTAGCCTGAAAGCAGACAGTACCAAAAAGATGATTTGTTTGCAATTTATTGCCTACCAAAGGTATTTGGCTATGTGGACCATAGCAAATCATAGAAATTTGAGAGTACTTAATTGTGAACTAAGACCAGCAGATAGTTGTTAGATTACAACAAGGGGATATTACATGATTCCTGGCTAGGAAATATGTGTGTCAGGGTTGTACCTTTTCATTATGCATAATCAGTCTTCTGCTGAGCAAGTAATCTGAGAAGACTACAGAAGGAAGAGCACCAGGATTGGAGGAAGGCTCGTTAACAATCTGCAATATGCAAATGACTCAACTTTGCTCGCTGAAAGTGAAGAGGTCTTGAAGAACTTACTGATAAAGATCAACAACAAAGCCTTTAGTATGGGTTATATTTCAATCTACATAAAATTCTCACAACTAGGCCAATATATAACATTATGATGATAGAGAAAAAACATTGTCAAAAATTTCATTCCATTTGAATCCATAATCAATGCCCATGGAAACAGCAGTCAAGAAGTCAAAGGACATCTTGTATTGAGACATCTGCTACAGAAGACCTCCTTCAAATGTTAAAAAGCAAAGGTATCTCTTTGAGGACTACCTTGTACCTAGCCCAATCCATGGTACTTCTAATCACCTAATTTGTATGCAAAAGTGGGACAATGAATAGAGAAGATTAAAGAATTGATGCATTTGAAATATGATGCTAGAGAAGAACTTTTTTTTTTTTTTTTTTAGGACTTTTAGGAGAACAAACACATCTGTCTTGAGAAGACAGCCAAATAAATGCTCCTTAGAAGGGAAGATGGCAAGATTTCCACTCCGGTACTGTGGACGTGATATCAGGAGGGACTAATCCCCGAAGAACACTGTGGTGGCGAATCTTGTGTGTCAAATTGACAATGATCCTCAGTGGTTTGTTATGACTAGCTATTCTCCATGATAAGATCTATTACAATGTGATCACTTCCATGATGACATCTGCTGTGAGCAACCAATCGAATGAATGGGGGTTTCCTCAGGGGGATGGCCTGCATCTAATATATAGTGATGCTCTGGCAAAGCCTGCTTGCTTTTCACTGCATTTGACCTCTAGTTTGTTTGACTTACACCAGTAGTCAGCTATATTTCCTGCTGAATTGGAGCATTGCCAGCAGCCTGGCATGTTGAACTTGGATTTATTCTGCACCCAGGAGCTTGACATTTGACCTGCTGATTTTGGGTTCATCAGCTCCAGTAGCTATCTGAACCAGGAGAAGGCTCCAGCTTAGAACTTCCCAGCTGCTAAACTTTGTGAATCATTTCCTGGAGTTAATTATCTTTGTACCCACAACTCTATGGCTATTGAGTTGATTCCAACTCATGCAACACCTAGCATAGCAGTTCTCAACCTGTGGGTTGCGACCCCTTTGGGGGGGTCAAATAACTCTTTCACAGGGGTCGCCTGATTCATGACAGTAGAAAAATGACAGTGATGAAGTAATAATAAAAATAATTTTACGGTTGGGAGGGTCACCACAATATGAGGGACTGTATTAAAGAGTCGCAGCACTAGGACGTTGAGAACCACTGACCTATATGGTTTCTGAGGCTGTAAAGTATTATGAGAGCAAACAGCTTCAATTTTTTCTTGAGGGGTGGCTAGTGGGTGTGAACTGCCAAGATTGCAGTTAGCAGTTCAACAATTACCTGACAGCACCATGAAGCTCTAGAAATATCTCTGTATGTCTGCAAGGATTGAGAGACTTAGGCTCTTGTATGTTGGGCATGTGATCAGGAGAGACTAGTCCCTGGAAAAGGACATCGTATCTGACCAAGTAAAAGGGCTGTGAAAGCTCCTCAGGAAGACAAACAGCCACAGTGGCTACAACAATGGGTTCCAACATAACGATTGTGAAGAAGGCACAGCATCAGGCAGTGTTTCATTCTGTTGTATGTAAATAGGGTCACTATGAGTCAGAACTGACTCAACAGCATTTAACACCAGCATGTGTGTGTAAATGTCACAGATTTTGTTTCACTAGAGAACTCAGCCTAAGACGAGACAGCATGCTTGGTTCAGTGGTGGGTCAGGGTAAAAGAGGAAGACCAAGGAGATGGATTGACTCAGTGACTGCAACCGTGGGCTCAGACAGCAATGATTGTTGCCTGGACAACGATCCATTCTATTGTACATAGGGTGGCTATGGGTCTGAACTAACAACACAACAATAAAATAGCCAATCTCACACTAACTGTAGGAAAGTCGAAGAGTCATGGAATTATAGACTCCAAAGCTACTTTAAAATTGACTTGATTCTGTCACTTGATTTTTTAGTGGCTGAAATGGAACAGGGACCCCCCCCCCGCCCCCCGTGCTTCAGCAGTTTTCTAGTTTATCAAGTGCACGGATTACACCCCTTCTTCCATCACAAAATTAGAGGGAGGGTCAAATTAAACGGGAGATTTGACAGTGGTTCACGCCTTTCTTCCCAGAGCCCCCTGCTGTTTATTGTCATTCTTGTCACCTCATCCGTTTTTCCCTTTACTTTTTAATTTCCTTGGCTTGTTTGTTCTACTGCATTCATATACTTTTTGGTCTCGCCTGGAATTTGAAGACAAGGCCTATATTAAGAAGTAAATAATGACCTTGAGACTTTTTGAGCACATTCTAACATCTGAAATGCAACAATTGCTATTATGTTCTACTTTCAGGTACTTGAGTACTATGTCCAACCATCCTTTACACAGGCCAATAGAAGTTAAGCATCTGTCCCCAAATAAGGAAGGAGTGGAGGCCCTATTCATATCTTTTCCACACCAGTATCCTTAATTGAGTCAAACTGAGTGTGAAATATGATACATAATGGTAATAACCATTGCCTTTCTGACCTAGCAGGTAGCAGGAAATATCAGGGCAAGCAAAGGAAGACCTCTCTTTTAGATTGCAGGTACCAACTGTGGGAGAACTAGAATTTGCTCATGGATCCCATCCCTCTCCACAGACACATCATTACTGCATCCTCTCCTCTTCCCCTCGGCCTCTGCTGCTGGCCTACAGTGTGTGCTCGAGCTCCTCTCTGCATCCCAACGAGGCATGCATTAGGACCATTTTACCTCCCTCACATTTCCTCACTACCCAAATCTCTTCCTTTTAGACCCTTCAAGGCCTCTTCCGTCTGGTGGTCCTTGCACCGCGCTCAGGCAGGGGATTCACCCTCGTGCCTGGATTCCGTAATGAGTGGAAAGCTACCAGGCATGCCCTTGGGGAGCATTTGAACCCTGCTCTCTGTAGCATTTATGCTTTCACGAGGCACTGGCCACCAAGGATACCTGGCATTAAACACAGGTGCGGTGGCACAGGGCAACTCCTCTAGGAAAAGACTACTTTCTCCGAGTTTCAGCACGCGGTTGCTCCTTGAGAGCAGCTGTTCTCAAGGGCACCCTTTGTTATCAAAGTCAAATTCCTCTGGAAGAAAAGCTCTCAGGACACATTTTTCTGAGTCCGTGAAATACGAACCCCTACCTCTTGAATTCATTAAATAAGTATTGGTTGTGTATGAAACTTGGCATTGGTTTGGAACTTGAACTTAAGCAGGTGGATCATTTATGCAATGGAGTACCTCTCAACTTTTTAAACTCCTCTTTCTCCCCCTTGTTATTGCCTTTTTCTTCTGCCATATGCCCTATGCAAATACAGACTATTTTTTAAACATTGGTTGGCAGAGTCAACAGGTCATATATTGCTGCTGAATGAACTGACCTATACATTTAAAAGTACCTTCACTCAACAGTATTCAAAATTCCATACCATTGGCTAAACTAATGATGCAATCAATAGAATTACCTGATGCACCATGGAGATGATTTATAATGTTCTCCAGTAGAATGTTAACCTCTCAACATTTAGCCAGGGACATATGTAAACCACAGATATATGCACGGATTTGGGGTTCACACTTAATGTAAGAACAGTTATTTCTTAGGACATGGCCCTACTCGATCATTACCCTCATGAGGAGATCACTGAAGATGTGTGTGCAATGAATGGCCTATCTGACCTCCTCTGGATTCCTTACTGCCCTGAGGTCAGAGTCAGGCATTCTTCCACACTCTATCCTTCATTACCTGTTCTGACACCAACCGTTCCTCCCATGCCACTCTATGCTTATGATGGGTTCAATCATTGGTTTCAATGGCCAATCACAGACAATACACACAATTAAGGGGGTTTATTAGAGAAGTCAATAGGTTACTATAAGTCAAAAACCAGTAAATAGTAAGGATACAATTCTTGGTTTGTCAGCCTGAAACAATGTCTCTCTCTCTCTCTGGTTCTCAGCCTCTCAGCCATGTGCAAGTCCTCACTGATTTTCAGTCTCTTGACTATTCCCGTAGCCTTTGCCTGGATGGGCCAGGAAGGCAACCCAATTTTCACTCTGTCCCACAGTTCCATAGTCTCTGGCCAGATGAGAAGACCAGTACCGCATAGGTTTGGTGATGCTTCTCTAAGTCCCTGTGCCTAAGTCTGAGGCACCTGGTCTCAGTGGCCCCTGCAGCTTCAGGCAGAGATCCTGGATGTGTTCTGGCAAATCCCTTAGGGTTTCTTTCTCTGCTGCTGCTGCCTCAAAGGTTGGGGGCGGTTATGAAAACAGACTAATCCATATAGCTCATCCATATAGCTTGGGGGTGGTTATGAAAACAGACTAATCCCCTCTATTAGTGATATACTTATCCTATTTGCATGGCCCCACCCAAGCATTTGATGGGAACTTCAGAGACTTGGGCAGAAGGACCACATTAAGACATTTCACTCCATCACAATCGGTGCCATGGCAAAGTGTGGTGAAGAAATCCAATGGTGCCAGGCTATCAGAAGGAACACTGCCTGGAGTCTTAAGACATCATAAAGGGCTTGACTTAAAACAAGCCAGCCATGTAAATGAGGCGTCCACCAGGCAAATAAAATCCAAATCTGGGGGAAGGAATGGATAGCAAAGTTTCAGTTCTGATCACCTAGTTTGCAGAAGTATGTGGATGACAGTGGAAACCCAAAATCTAGCTACAGGGTGACCCCATGGATGAAGCCTTCAATGAATGTCCTCTCATAATCGTCCAGGCATGCAAATCGCCTTACTAGCAGACAGAAAGTATCGTAAAGTCAATTCTGGAAAATGTAGTTCATTTAAAATATAAATACCTTATCATTTGTTCCAGTTTTTTAAAATATTTTCTTCTCTTTAACTGAGATTTTTCTCTTTTATTATGTCATTGTTGTTGGCTTTTTTGTTTATTTCTTGTTTTTGTTTTGTATGCTTTTCTGCGTATGAAATTCAGGATAGGAAAATCTATAGAGACAGTAACTGGATTAATAGTTACCTAGGAGCATGGCAGGGGAGGTTGAGGGAATAGGAAGTTAATAATGCGTATGAGAAAGAAAGAAAAATTCTAAAATTGCTGTGGTAATAATTGCACAACTCTTTTTAATATGATTGAACTGTTGAGTTGAATGATGCATAAATTACATGCTAATAAAATGATTACAAATTTATGCTTAGCAGAAGACAACCAAACTCATCTCCTGGGAACATAGGAAGATGAAAGATTTATGATGGAGCCAAAGATTTCCCTTGATGACACATGAATATACTCAGAGCTTAACTTCATTGTTCATATTGACTGTGGTTTCCCTAAAAGGGCTATTACTTATCATGTTACAAAGCTTTCATTAAAATAAGTACATACAAAGAAAATACATTTTTTTAAAAAGTCTCAGCAAGCTAAGTTTGTTCTACAAGCAATTTTTGCACTAATAGTTTTGGAACTTTTCAACTGGGAGCTTATCACTGACCACTTCTCATTTCTCCAACCACCCAAAGTACTGGATATTTAAGCCTATTGATTAAAACCAAGATTCTTGTTGAGTACATGGTAATCCATCAACCCTTTAATTCCTATCCCTCCCTCCCCCTAACAAAGGTCATCTAGTATTTGGCTTTCTAAAAGTTTGACTATTGTCCTGATTCCATGTTAGTCAGAATAAACTCCAAAATAGGAAACAGAGTCAAAGCACATATTACATCTCAATATAGGTTTCCTATTATTAACATTAAGGAACTTTGAAAAACATACTTCTTAAATTTGTAGAACAAGGGAAACACCCTACCTACAGGCATCATCTAATGTGATCACTAGTTTTGTTGTTGTTAGTTAGTTTATTTATTTGGTTTTGTATGATTTTCTTTACTTAAAATCTGGGCTAGGTAAATCTATAGAGACAATAGTAACTAGAGTAATAGTTCCTTAAGGTTATGGCCGAGGAGACTGGAGGATAATGGTGAACTAATAAATTAATGAAGATTTCCCAAGTATCTCTTCTGTGTAAAGAATTGTTCCCGATGCTGTGGAAGGTGAGAGGTAAGATCATACCATACTTCCATGTCACCCCATTCTTTTGTATATATTAGTTTATATTATGAGTCAGTTTTGCATTTATGAGCCTATACTATGACTCAGCTTCGACTTGATAGCAGTGAATTTGTTTTTTTGATGTTTGGTATTAGTTGTGTAACTAGGAGTCATTGCCTGGTACACACAGTTAATTAAGCATTTGAGTACTAGCCAAAGATTGGTGGATCAAACCCACCTAATAGTGCCTTAGAAGAAAGGCTGCAAAATTAGCCTCTGAGGCAATCCTTCTCTGTGAAATTGGGGTCATCAAGAGCTGGAATCTTACTACCAACAATGACGGCTACAGACCTGATCCAAAACAGAAAGCAGTAAGAGCCACAGGAGAGGCCCACAGAGTTTAAGGAAGGGCTGAAGCAGAGGGAAAGATTTGATGAGGTGGGAGGTCAAATTTTAATTCTGTCTAGCCTTGTCTTTTTTTACCTTCAGAGGAAATAAAATATATCCTTGGAATCTTTAGACCCGCAGGCCTTAATATCCCTGGGCCGAAGGCACCAGCAGAAACAGGGCTTGCTTCAGCATTTTTCTATTTCTTTCAAGCATTGTCTATAATGGGATTAAGAAAGCTATGACTGGGATATGATGTTGATGCCCATAGAGTTTAAGAGCTTTATTTTCCCTACTAGAGATGAAGCATGTTCATAAGTTGAAATCAAACAAAAGGAAGCGCTAAGTCTTTGACTCAGTAGGATTCTAGTTGGGTGTCTATACACTGAACAAAAAAAGAAAGGTACCTGGTTGTTTACCTCCTAATAGTCACTAGCCAGAGCAAGCTGTTTAAGTTTAAATGGATTGAAATTAAATCTTAAATGTAATCCCTTGGTTATGCTAGCCATCTTTTATCTGTTCAGTAGTAGGCTCTGTGGCTCAAACTGAACTCAAGGCCACTGAGTCCGTTCTGACTCGTAGTGACCCTGGCCTATAGGACAGATTAGGGCTTTACCTGTGGGTTTTGAAAGCTGTAAATCTTCATGGGAGAAGAAAGCCTCATCTTACTCCCACAGTGCTGCTGGTGGGGTTGAACCACCAACCTGTGGTTGGCATCCCATTGTGGAACCTACTATACCACCAGAGATCCTTCAACCACGTGCCAGTGGCTACCAAATTGGACAGCACAGGTATGGAGTGTTCCGTCATCACAGACAGTTCTATCAGAGCTGACCAAGAGTGGTGTTCAGTGGGGTAAGGAGACCTGGTGGTGTAGTGGTTTCGAGCTGCTAAACGCAAAGTCAGCAGTTCAAAATCACCAGCTGCCCCATGGGAGAAAGACAAGGCTGTCGCTTCCTGTGAAGAGTTACGGTCTCGGATTCACACAAATTGGCTATGTAGTAGGCTGCATTTAAGAATTTTATAATTAGGCATAAAAAATTCAAAGGGAGGAGGTTCTGTTTTCTGGGGTAAAGTTAGCAACATCCTTTGAACCATCAACTCTATGCAGAGTGTCGGATATAAAAAACTGGTTTAGAACAAAACAAATGCTACACATTAAGATGTCTAAGTATGGAAAGTGTTCTGTTTATAATTAGAATGATTATATGTCCCAATTTACCTGAGCGGTCTCGATTTGTATCGGTTGTCTTGGCATAATTATTGCATTCTCCCTTTTACTCTCAAAACGGTCCCAACTTGGAGGATAAATTATATGGTCATCCTTCCCATAATTCCCTTCCCTCTTTTCCCATTGGATTTTATAACTTGGCAAAGCAAAAGCTTTCTAGTTGCTGGTTTCCTGAGAACAGGTCTGCCAAAGTCACATCCGATCTATGTGTTCACAGACTGGGAAATAGTTACCCCCAGATCGAAAGCCAATTTGCTTGTCACAGAGTTTTAGCCACTATGCTTGGACTTCATTTTCTCTCTTATTCATGTTTGAACAACCAGAGAGAACACTGCTAGATTAGCACCTAGAAATTTATGAATGACTAGAGGAAAAATAAGCTGTATCAAATGCTGATATGTATTTTCTGCCTCAACAGATTGCTGTGAGTAGGATGCGGAGAAAAGGTTTGACACAGAAAGAAGTTCAGGACTTGAAAGAAAGAGTTTAGTGCAAAGAGAACTGCTCTGGGAGGTAGAAAGGTGAGTACTTGCTACTTTCTCATATAGATATGGATATATATATATATATATATATATATATATATATATATATATATATATATATATATACACATGCCAATGACATCAAGTTGATCGGAACTCATAGTAGCCTATAATATAGAAGGTTTCCAAGATGATAAATTTTTATGGGAGCAGACAGCTGCATGTTTCTCCTGAGGAGCTGCTGGTGCATTTGAACCACTGACCTTGCAGCTAACAGCCCAACACCCCATCCACGGCACCACTGGGCTTCTTAAAGAAGCACACGGTTGAGACTAATGTAGGAGTTACAGTATATCTCACCAAAGAGCTAGAGAAAACTCTGTAGGAATTAGAGGAGTGGCCCTTCCAGGGTCAGGGACAACTTTTTATAAGAGGAAGCATTTCAGATAGGTTTTAAGGATGTCTAGCACCTTGGTGGTGAAAATGGTGAATTGGAAGGTTGGTAGTTCAAACCCACCCTGTCGCTCCATGGGAGAAAGAGCTGGTGATCATTTTAGTACAGGCAATAAAATCCCATGGGACAGTTTTCTTCTGTCCTATAGCCCTGTGGCATAGTGATTACGCGTTGGGCTGCAATTCACATGGTTGGCAGATTGAAACCACCAGCAGCTCCTCAGAAGAAAGCCTGGGCTTTCTACTCCCACAGTTACAGCCTCTGAACCGCACAGTGGGCTGCTATGAGTCAGCATGAACTTGATGGCAGTGAGTTTGGTTGGTTGGTTTTATAGTCACCATGAGTGGGAATCAGATTGAAGGCACCTCACAACAAGAACTTCATTGGGCCAATTAAATGAATATGCGGTTAATCCTCGATTTAATATAAACCTATTATGTTATAGCAAGAAGTTGTTCTAGGCACCAGGCCAGTAAGAAGACCTATAAGGGATGGTTTCCTGCACTAAGAGGCTAGCAAATTAAAAGCGGGTGCGAGAGCGGCAGGAACTAGTGCAGCCTGCATTTACCTTCCCACCAGGGTGGAGGCGGCAAGGAGAAGTCCTGCAGCTGGGACTTCTTGGAACTCGCCTTTGTTTCGCTTGTTGCTTGGCAACTCTCCTTCTGGCTCCTGAGATAACCACCACTGGGAGCAGTTCTTTTAGAAGCGGCTAAGGGCTTAAATGCCCGTCCCGTTTATAGAGACCATACTCACAAAATGCTCTTCCCAGTGATTGCCTTGGTCACGCACCTTAGCCTGGGGCAGCACCTCCCGCCAGCTCAGCAGTGCTCGATGCTGGCTGTCCTCTCCCGAGTCCTCGCTGCCCTTCTTGAACTTCAGTAAAGACTAGGCACATTTTGAGCTGGCTTCTTCCAAAGGGAGCTGTGGCTGGTTAGAATAGACTTCAAGAGAGATATATTTATTTCCCTTGTCCCTCTCGGACTCCCGCCCTTTGGGAATTACAGGTTGCACTGCTCAGCAGAGTCCCCACAGTGTGTGCCAAATGGCTTGCTGAACCCAGCTGGCCGCTCGGCCCTCGGGAACCTCGGAGGTTGCTCAGCAGCAGCCTGTGTGGAAGATTCAAAGGGAAGAGAAGCAACATTTAGTATTCCTTCAATTCACCTGAAGCGAATTCATGGAGTCAAACTTAACCATGACTCAGATGCGCAACGTTTGATTCCATCATCAATTGCAAATGCTGACACCACAGATTTGAAGATCTCATTTAATTAATGACCTCTAATATCGTATGTCCAGGAGAAAGATGGGCTTTCTCCTCCCATAAAGAGGGCATTCTCAGAAACCCACAGGGACAGCTATGAGCTATCCTTTTGGGTCACTATGCGTTGACACCAACTGGAAGGCAGTGAGAGTTGAACATGTTATCTCATGTACTTGGGACATGTTATCAGGAAGGACCAGGTCTTGGGAAAGTACAGAGTCAGAAAGAAAACAAGAAGACCTTCGATGAGATGGGTTGGCACAGTGGCTGCAGCCATGGGCTCCACCACTGCCACACTGTGCCGCCGGCATGACCGGGCAGTGCTTGCTTCCTTGGTGCAGGCTTCACTGTGCGTCAGAGCCAGCCCATGGCCTCTGACAGCCAAAGCAATCGTATCAACCACCTCATCCCCAACTAGCAAACCAGTAGGTTTCTCATTCTCTGGTGGTCTGCATTTTGCGAAGAACCCTGCTTGTACGGTGGGATAATCGTCAGGCTGCTAACTGCAGAGTCAGCAGTTCAAACCCAGCAGCACTGTGAGGGAGAAAGATGGGACTACGTGCTCCCATAGTCTCAGCGCTATACAGGGTTTCTGCGAGTTAGAATCTACCTGGTAGCATTGGGTTTGCTATTGGGGGTGTAGGTATCATCATACCTGAACTGTGACTGGGTGACTTTGCTATCTCTTTTGCAAACACCAGATTCAGCAACGGTGGACCGAGATCAGGGGAACTCCTAGACAAAGGCAAACGAGGAAGAAAAACTGGTGTTCCATTTCTGAAAAACCATCAGTGAAGCCCGATGGATCGCAGGAGAACATTGCTAACACATCGCTGGAAGGTGAGTCCCTGGTCGGAGGCACTCAGAAAACACCGTGACCCAATGGGATGGAGTCTGCCAACAATCAACGAACTCTCAGGGCTCGGGGTTCCTCGTCCTGCCATACATGGGGTCGCCCTGAGCTGACGCGAGGGTCACAATAACGACCAGTGATTGCTAAAGCAGTAACAGCAACATTTCCTGAAAGATAAACAGCCAATATTAACGCACAGCTTCTATTTAAAACACTCTTTGGATACATCAAGATTTATAAGCTCTTCTGGGGTTTAGAGAGTTTTTTCCTCCAGGTTAGCACGTTGTAAGCTGATTTGCTGTGGGACTACGGAATGGTATAACACAATGATGATATAATATGTGAATACCCACATTCACCCAGCCCGTGTCAAGAAAGAGCAATCAATATAATTTATATGGGTGCCAGGTGACAGCCAATGACGTTGGCCCCAAAGGACCCTGAAGCACCCCCTCCTATTCTACAATATGGTGTCTACTGTCCTGGTGAGTTTGCTATTAAAGGCTGGAAGCATTATTAGTTTAGAAGGAGAGGGCACCACACATACGAAAATGTTGATTCTCATCATTAATCTAAGTAAAGCAGATTTAAAGTAAAGTGTGCTGTGACTCAGATAACTTCCGAATGTTTCCTGGCAGAAATAGCATTTTCCTCAAGTGTCTGAGTGTCAGCAGCCCACCCAGAGACAGCTATGCTGAGTGGGCCCCTTCTAATCTGCAGACCAGATGAAAATCTGAGGGGGGAAAAAAATCTTTCCCATCCAAAAGAAAAAAAAAACATGTAAATCCCATAGCTAGTTCATGGTGACTGGTTTGCTTTATTTAAAACAAATATGTCGAAGCCCAAAAGAAGATGAGTACGGAGAAATAAGAACCATGTAGGAGGGAATTTAAAGAGAGAGGCGCATTCCTTCATTATGTCTACGTAAATATTTCATGAAGCTATATTTTGGGATCTGTAGTCTCATTGCTCAAAAGAGAAATTGGAGACCTGGGCTACTATTGACTCTGAGCCACATACAAATTATTGCCCAAGGACCACATCCGTCCGTTTTACTGGCTTAGTTAAACACCATCCTCTCCACTGGGAACTACATGCGATCTGCCTGAGAAATCCCTGACCACAGAAATGAGAGCAAGCCAAAAAGTATTGCTCTCAAGGTTCTAGTTCACACGCCTGTAGGTTTATTCCTAACAGAAATGCGTTTACATGTGTCTCTGTGATCAGTGGACGCCTGCAGACGAGTTCTCGCAGTAACACACTTGTTTTAGTCTCATTAAAAACTTCAGAAAACCAAACTCACATCCAATGAATGGATTCCAGCTCCTACTCACCCTGTAGCACAGAGGGGCACTCCTGCGGGTTTCCGAGACTGTAACTCTTTACAGGAGTAGAAAGACTCATCTTTCTGCAGAGGAGCAGCTGGTGGGTTCTAACTGCTGATCTTGTGGTTAGCAGCTCAGAGTGATGAGGGTACTTTTTAAAGAAAAAAAGGTAGGTCCAATCAAATGAACTTCCAAGAGGTTCCGTTGGGACATTTAAATTCAAGGTAGAGAGATCATCTCAGGAGGTTATGACAACTGATTTTGAGACTCCAGTGAGATGACCTTGATAGATTTTCTTGAAGGACACAGGACAATCATAAAGCCTTATAATGTAGAAGCTTGGGGGAAATTAAAAAGTGAGAGAAAAGGCAGGAAGTTTGCATCAAGGATTCGCCCCCCCCCCCCACCATCACAACATGGCCCCTGCTCTTTCTTCAAGAGTAGCCAGGGCTGTCCTACAAGAATTTCCTCATGAACCTTGGGCCTCTACTCAAGCACTCCCTCAATACATGAATACTTTCTTTTATTAAATTGGCACTCTATGATGCTCACCCTCCCGACACAACTGCTGAAGCCAAAGCCGGGTGAATAAGTAAATGTGGTGAAGAAAGCTGATGGTGCCCGGCTATCAAAAGAGATAGTGTCTGGGGTCTTAAAGGCTTGAAGATAAACAGGCGACCATCTAGCTCAGAAGCAACAAAGCCCACATGGAAGAACACACCAGCCTGTGTGATCACGTAGTCCCAAAGGGATCAGTTATCAGGCATCAAAGAACAAAAAATCATATCATTGGCTGCACACCTCAATGATATGATCTCCAAAGACAAACGGGTGCATAAGCAAATGTGGCAAAGAAAGCTGATGGTGCCCGGCTATCGAAAGAGATAGTGTCTGGGGTCTTAAAGGCTTGAAGGTGAACAAGCGGCCATCTAGCTCAGAAGCAATAAAGCCCACATGGAAGAAGCACACCAGCCTGTGCGATCACGAGGTGCCAAAGGGACCAGGTATAAGGCATCAGGCATCATGCAAAAAAAAAAAAAAAAAGAATGTATATGTGTGTGTGTGTGTGTGTGTGTGTGTGTGTGTATGTGTATATATATATATATATATATATATATATATATATATATATACCATAGTAAATGAAGGGGGAAGTGCAGAGTGGAGACCCAAGGCCCATTTGTCGGCCACTGGAGATCCCCTCATAGAGGGGTTTAGGAGAGGAGATGGGTCAGTCAGGGTGCGATGTAGTACCGATGAAGAACACAGCTTTCCCCCAGATTTTGGATGCTTCCTCCCCCCAACTACCATGAGCTACATTCTACCTTGCAGGACTGGGTAGGGCAGAGGCTGTACGCTGGTGCATATGGGAGCTGGAGGCACAGAGAATCCAGGGTGGACGATACCTTC
Organism: Tenrec ecaudatus; assembly: GCF_050624435.1. Taxonomy (NCBI): domain Eukaryota; kingdom Metazoa; phylum Chordata; class Mammalia; order Afrosoricida; family Tenrecidae; genus Tenrec; species Tenrec ecaudatus. The sequence continues at coordinate 225,733,768 of NC_134530.1, read as the reverse complement.
AGGACCAGGGGTGTGAGGGGTGATGCTGGGGGAGTGGAGGGTGAGTGGGTTGGAAAGGGGGAACTGATAACAAGGATCCACATGTGACCTCCTCCCTGGGAGATGGGACAGCAGAGAAGGGGGTGAAGGGAGACTTCAGATAGGGCAAGATATGACAAAATAACAATCTATAAATTATCAAGGGCTCATGAGAGAGGGAGGTGCGGGGAGGGAGGGGAAAAAAAAGAGGACCTGATGCAAAGGGCTTAAGTGGAGAGCAAATGCTTTGAAAATGATGAGGGCAAAGTATGTACGGATGTGCTTTATACAATTGATGTATGTATATATATGGATTGTGATAAGAGTTGTATGAGCCCCTAATAAAATGTTTTTTAAAAAAAGAATTTCCTCATGAAACCCTACTCTATCTACCCCACAGCCCTGATTTTGGCCCTCCAGACTTCTTTTTGTTCCCCAAACTCAAAGAACACTGAAAAGGAACACAATTTGAGTCCTTTGAGGATGCCCCAATTGCCGTTTTAACATAGTGTTGAGCCAAAGAGTGCAGAATTCTTTAGGGGAAATTCAGAGAGGTGGAAATACCACCAAGTTTAAAGACCTCTACGAAAACTCCCTGCCATCGAGTCCATGCCAACTCAGAGTGACCCTATAGGGCAGGGTAGAACTGCCCGTGTGGGTTCCCGAGACTGTTAACTGTTTCTAGGAGTAGAAAGTCCTATCTTTCTCCCATGGAGCAGTTGGTGATTGTGAACAGCCAACCTTGCAGATCACAGCCCAACTCGTAACCACTAGAGCGGTTGAGAAGAGCAGCTTAACCATCTGATTTTGTTGTTGAGTAATGGTATCTATGCTCTTGTAGCAATACTCTTTGAATTACACTCTTGGAAGTTCTATAGATTCTCCCCAGAACCAACCATGTTCCTGTAAGCCAGAAGAAGTCTCAGTATCCTAGTGACTGCTAAGTCTGGTAAGGTCCTGACACATCCAGGCATCAGGACTGCCAACAATGTTCCAGGAAAGATATATTAGTTAAAAGTGAGATGGAGGGAAGGCACAAAAACTGCCTCTTGCTTAAAGAAACATGATTGGTAAGTATACTAACCTGGGCTTCATGTTATGCCCTTCTGGATAACTCAGATCTCTACTTGGTTTCTTTATTAGACCCAAAGAGGAAACCACATGGGAAGGTAACAGACACATGCACAGCTAAGAACTAAGATACCACTGAAATGATGATCTGCTAAAAAGCAATCTTCATTCAATCTGCAGAGGAGAACTCATGGATATTGCTTACAAGTGCCAAACCATGGTTCTGTTTTTTCATGTCTTTCATTTTTACATCCTTTAGGAGCCCTGGTGTCATCGTTGATTACAGTTAGCCTGCCAATAGCAAGGTCACCAGTTCAAAACTACCAGCCTTTCTGAGAGAGAAAGATGAGGCTTTCTAATTCCATAGAGAGTTGTAGTCTCCGAAATCCACAGGGGTATTTCTACCTTGACTATAGGGTCGCTATGAGTTGGAATTCACTAGATGGCAGTGAGTTTGTTTTCAAATATATGCATCCTTTAGGATCCCCACCCCCTGTGTCCACTACACCTTGGAATCTCAATCACTTGTTAGTTGTGGCTATTGAGTCAATCTATTTCAATAAGGGTTTCCCTCATCTTCTCTAACCATTCAAGTCCTTTTCTAGTGATGGGTCGTCCCTGATGACATGTCCAAGGAGCATTCTGGTATCATTTCTTCTAAGACTGATTTGTTTGTTTTTCTGCCAGACCTTAGTGTGTTCAATATTCACATAGTTGAAATGTTTCTTTTATGCATATTTTTTCTCAACATCTGGAGAGCATGCCTTTCAGCAGGCTTAGTTTGCCCACAGATTCACATGGGAATAGATCTCTGTGGAGAAGGGAGAGAAGTTTCTGGTAATAATTTTCAACTATGAAAAGTGACACCGACATCTTAAAACACCGTTGGCTGAACATAGGCATAGTTGCATGAATTGAGTTGGGGCAGCTTAAATGCGCATCCTTCCATTCCTACGGTCCCCGAGATAGTTTTGTTTTTGCTTTGGCTTTGTTGAATTTTGACCATGAACTCAAAAAAATCCACTGGCACTGAGTTGATTTCAACTCATCATGACCTTTTATGGGATTGCCAATGCTGCAATATTTACAGGAGCAGACTCATCTTTCTCCCATGGAGCAGCTGGTATATTTGAACCGATGACCCTTTGGTAGCAGCTCAACACTTACCTGACTGCATTAACAGATGGAGCTCAGTACGTGTGAAATCATCAGATTACAGAGAACCTTCAGGTTACAGATAACCTTCTACCAGTTCCATGTACCTACTTGAATGCCACACGCTACCATCTTATTCTTGTTGCCAGCTGTCCTGGAGGTGGTCCCCAACTCATAGCAAACCTCATACGCCACGAAGAAAGCACTGTTTGGTCCTGAGTTACACCCAGGATCAAGCAGGGTTCAGACCATTGTGACCCAGAATTTTCATTGGCCGGTTTGGGGAAGTAAAATGCCAGATCTTTCTTCCAATTCTGTCTCTGTCTGAAAGCTCTGCTGAAACCTGTTCAGCATATTCACACTACATCACTGGCAAATGCGTGGTGGCTCTACATGAGGTGCATCAGCTTCGGGGAGGTGAAGATTCCATCACGGGCCCAGTACTGACTGCTTCTGTGTTCCTGATTCAGGCTTAGTTGTTAGCTACCATTTCGTTGATTCGGACTGAAGGCAACCCCATGGTGCAGAGAAGAACTGTTTTTTAGGGTTTTTTGAGACTGTGGTCTTTTGAAAGTAGATTACCCACCCTATCATTGATGTTTTGTTGTAAAGGGTGGGGGAGGCTTGAAAAATAAAAATACATCAAATACTCAGGTGTGCTTATTGGAAAGAGGCAGTTATTGAGCACAGGGTTCAAAACCAAACTCTGAATTCTTATTTATGGCACTGGCATTTAATTCAAACAGCCCGACATTTCCACTCAATTGTGTTTCCCCAAGTAGATTTTGATTTTCTACTGCAAACTTTGTGGTCAGCAGTTTGAAACCACCAGCCACTCCTCTGGAAAAATACGAGGCATTCTACTCTTGTAATGATTTAAAGCCTCAGAATCCAGCAGGGGCCGTTCTGCTCAGTCCTCGAGAGTCACTTGGGATCAGAATGGACTCCATTGCAATGAGGGTTTTTTTGTTTGAAGGGTGGAGGTCTTGTTTCCCTTATGCTCCAACATCATCTTCCACAATAAGCATTTCCCTTCCTCAAGGAGCCTGGGTGGCGCTGTGGATTAAGTACTGAACTGCTAACCACAAGGTGACTGGTTCAAACTTAACAGAAGAAAGATGCAGGTACCTGTTTCCATGAAGAGTTACAATTTCAGAAAGCCTGTATCAGGTTGCTATGAGTTGGAATCAACTGGATGTCAGGTTCTTTTAAGCCCTCATTGAAGACTTGCCTATTAATGAACAGTTCTTCCTCCCTTTCTCAGTCCCATCAGACTACATTGATTCCCTCAGCATTTAACACTTTAGAGTGCCCCTAGGAAACTTGTCATGGCTCTGGCTATTCGTGATCACAAGACCAGCTGCTGTGAAATCCAGCAGGCCCTGTCTGAGAAAAAGAACCTCTAATATTCCAGAACACGGAATGCCCTTGGCCACTCTCTCCCTCCAGCTGGCAACAACCTTTGGAGGCAGGAAAGGGACAGAGCTTGTTTCCCACCTTGCACAAACCTACCACCATTGGCCCAATTCTGACCCTCGCACCCGCCCCAGGGCAGAGTACAACTACTCTACAGGATTCCCAAGGCTGCACATCTTCATGGGAACAGACAGCCTCGTCTTGTTTCTGAGGAGCACTGGTAGGTTTGAATCACTGACCTTTCAGTTAGCAGTTTACCTCTTTGTCCATCATGCCACCAGGGTTTCAGTTTTGCCAACTACAGTGACAATGAAACAAAAATAAAATATTTTTATATTGTTGTGTATGTATATATATGTGTGTATATATATATAATACAATAATGTTCCATAAATTGTGATTAAAATTGCAACTAAAACCAATTTCCACCAAGTTGATTTCAACTCATGGCAACCCTACACGGGCCAGACTACAGCTGTGCTCCATTGATATTCACTGGCTGGGGAGCTCATGGGGAGAAGGCAGGAAAGCCACTTGATTACTGGTTGTTTTTGTTTTGTTTTCCTCAAATAGATGGCCAGGCCTTTCTTCCAAGTCTCCTCTGGGTGGGCTCGATCCACCAACCTTTTGGTTAGTACCTGAGCTTATTAAGCAGGTGCATCACCCAGGGATTCAAAAGAATGGGATGGAAAGCACATGCAACGCTATTCTTCCGGTATCATTTCAACTGTAGTCTCTAAAGACTGTCCCCATATACAAACAAAAACAAAAGCTGCGTACGAGACCATCAGTCAGGCCAATTCTTGACAAGGGAGCCATTTGTCTTAGGAGCACCGCCTTTCCTTCTTTTTCCACGATGTTAGTGACTGTTGAACCAGCTCCAAATCACAGGGACCTCATGTCCAGAAGAGGCTGCTCCAGCTGTGACCTTTGGCTGGTAGCTGTGAGCTTTATGTGTTACCTGGGGACTCTATATCTCGTAGCCAATTCCATGTCTTTCACCAAAAATTGCCCAGTTTTGTAATATTATTCCTGACTCTGGAAAATATACTCCCTCCCCACAAAAAAAGGGGGCTTGATAATGTATCCCCATGAGGAAAAATTCTTTCCAGGTGATGTCGATAAGGAGGGCGAGTAGCACAAAGATGTTGTTAGTGGAAGAAATGGAAGTGTTAGTCCGGTTCAGATAGAAAAACAAAACAAAACAACAAAACACACACGAACTGTGCGTCAGCAATTACTAGGAGCCCAGGTTAAGTAGTTAACCACTTGGCTTCTAACTGAAAGGTCCATGGTTCAAACCCACCAGAAGCTCCCAGGAAGAAAGATGTGACCCTCTGTCCCTGTAAAGATTACCGCTTGGTGCAGTCGATGGTCTCTCCCTGTCAGAGACACATGGAGACAATTCGTCTGAGTGGGAACAATCCAATGCCAACCAGAACTAGATGGTGCCAGGCTACTGCTATTGACTGCTCTGAAAAGGATCACAATAGGAGGTCCTGGACAGAGCGAGAGAAAAATGTAGAGCAAAGCTCAAAATTGTGGTAAGAGTTGTACGAACCCTCAATAAAATGATTTAATATATATAAAAACCAGGCTTACTGGAACAATGTCAAGATTCTGGCCTTCCCACTTCCTGCCTTTGAGTAGCGTTGACTCACCGTGACTCTACAGGATGGAGTCGGTCTGTGCCAGTCACACTTCAGCTCTTCCTGTGGCTTGACTGTCAACCAAATGACAGGTGAGCCGAGACGATGAACAAACAGTCCTGTTGGCACAGAGGGGGAAGCATTGGACTGCTAACCATAGGTCAGTAGTTCAAACCCACTAATTGTTCTGTGGGAGAAAGATGGGGCTATTGCTTCTGTAAAGATTTACAGTCCCAGAAGCCACAGAGAGCAATGGATTGTTGTTGTTGTTGTTCTTCCCTGGAACCACCAACTGTAGAGGAACAAAGGGCAACCTTTAGCCAGGGCTGGGAAAAATGGATGAATGGAATGCTGTTCCATTTCGTCGATTGTAATCAATGTCATGAGTCAAACTGTGTATGAACTATTGAATGGAAAACTAATTTGAGCTGTACATTTTCACCCAAGTCACAATAAAAAGTTTTAGAATTACATATTGGGAAACAAACAAAAAGGATTTAAACTCTTGGAAGGCCTATGAGGCCATTCTATGCGGTCCTATGGGGTCTCTATGAGTTGACAATTGACTCCATGGGAACAGGTTTGTTTATGTTTAAGCAGTTGCTAACAGTGAGGATTAATGGGAACAGCTCTAATTGTAATAAATATTTCTTCAGAAATAAGAGGAATAATATATTGCTCCTTAATCACTAGATTAGTTTTATTTCAAAAGGGAGAGACCAGCACATCCAGCTGTTTGGTGATGTAGTATCCTGGGATGAAAACAGCTGAAGGTCAGGAATGACTCTTTACTGAGGCTGAAACATACTTTCCCTTTAGAGACATGGGTTTGCCTGGAAAAGGAAAGCCAAATCCCTCATCGAAAGGAAATACACCCTTCCGAGCTTCTACTTAGTAAGATAATCTTCAAGTGAGCCAGCCAAGCTGTAGCTAAGATAGATAGGAACTTTCACAATAGCTTTTCTGGACACCAAATTTAAAAAGAAGAAGAATCAAAATATGTACATATATGAAAACTCTCTGGCATGTCTACGACAACTTTTTGACTTTATATATGATTTCTGTTAGCCCTGGTGGCTCAGTGGTTCTGCGTTGGGCTGCAGTCCTCAAGGTCGGTAGTTGAAATGACCAGCCACTCTGAGGAAGAAAGCTGGGCCTTTCTATTCCCATAACAGTGATAGACTCAGAAACTCAAAAGGGCAGTTCTTCCCTGTCCTGCAGAGTTGCTGTGAGTCAGCAGACCCGAAGGCAGTGAGTTTGGTTTTTGTATGAGTGCTCTGTGCACTCAGTGATTGTATAGCTTGTCATCTTGGAATGGTTTTACTTAACCTGAAGTGGCTGACTTAAATATATAGGTTTCTACGTGGGTTCAGGAGCCCTGGTGGCATAGTGGGTGGAGTATTGGGCTGCTAACCACAAGGTCAGCAGTTCAAAATCACCAGGTGCTCTGTTGGGGAAAGATGAAACTTTCTATTCCAGTACAGATTTATAGTCTTGGAACACCAACACCCCCCACCCCCACCCAGGCAGTTCTAATGGGTCTTCTAGGGTTGCTTGAAATTGACTCAATGGCAGTAACTTTAGTTTTGGACCGAGATTCTAAAGTCATCTGCTCTGAAGGAGAAAGATGAGGGTGTCTGCTCCAGTAAAAATGTACAAAGCCTCAGAAACCTTATATAGGGTCAATATGAGTCAGAAGCAACTCAATGACAGTTTAGGAACCCACTGAAACCGATAGGGCAGGCTTCTCTAGAGAAAACCCAGACACTTATGAAGATGGATAGATAGATGATAAGTAGATAGATAGATAGATAGATAGATAGATAGATAGATAGATAGATAGATAGATAGATTTATATAGCAAGAGGGAATGTAATGGAAAATCAGTTCACACAGCAGTACAGAGGGCTCAGTTCAACTCACTTTCATGGAACAGTTAATATACTGAAGGTCCTTCAATTCATGAGGGCTGCTGGTCCAAGGTCAAGGAAGCAGACAGCAGAGTCTGCCCTCAGACAAGACAAGCAGAGTGGGGCAGCAACCGCAGGGAGATGAGAAGTTGAGTCATAGCAGAGGCCAGTAGTGTGGGGGCACAGCAAAGCTGTATTGATGGATTCTCAAGAAGCATGGTGAAGCAGGTCTTGATTTAACCTCAAGCCCTAGCAATACATCGAAGGCAAAACAACACGATCCACAGGTTGGCTTGGACCACAGTAGCACAGCACATGGTTGAGGCAGAGGACTAGCTCAGGCAGCAGAGTGCTGGTCTGATCATCAAGGAGAAAGAGGAAAGGGGGCCGGCCATGGAAAGTCATTTATTTTGTGGCTCTCCAATCAAGCTGAGAACTGATTAAACTCTGCCCTCGTGTTCCTATGGAAGCCTAGTTGGCACAATGAACCTATCACAGTGACCCTGTTGATATTTGAAATATCAATGGCATAGCTTCTAGCATTGTAGCAACATGCAAGCCACCATAGTAAAACAAACTAGCAAATAGGTGGTGGACTCTATTCTGATGGGTCCCCTGGACATACCAGAAGATTCTTTGGGCCTATAAACCAAAAGCCCACTGCAAAACAGTCAACTCAAATCCGCAGGACTCTATACAGGATTTCTGAGACTCTGAATCTTTACAGGAGCAGCTATTTCCCTCACAGCAGTGAGTTGGTTTGAACCTCCATCTGTGCAGTTAGTCTCTCAATGATTAACCCACAGTACCACCAGGGCTCCAATAATACAAAAGCACTCCAAGTCAGTAGTCAACCTAACATTCTATCTCCATACTGTGAGAGTGTGTGTTAGGCCAGGTTGACTGGAGAAACAAATCCGGTGACGTTCATATATGTGTAAGAGAAAGCTTTACATCAGGAAAACATCCCAGCCCAGTCCAGATCAAGTCCCTAAGTCTGATTCTAGTCTATAAGTTCAATACTAGCCCATAAATTTCTCTTCAGATTCACGCAGCCAGAACAATGATGCAAAAATGCAGGAAGATCACAGTTCAATGGGTGAAAAGTTTTGTGGAACCAATGGCAGTGGGTGCATCTGCAGGGGTCCGACAGGTCTCCAGCAGGCCTCTGAGTGACACAATGTCCGGAAGGTGAAGGCAGAAAGACAGGGGAGGTTTCCAGGGCCTTCCTTATGAGAAGGACATGTCCGCAAAAAGGTGCTATCAGGCTTTGACCTGATTGACAGGCTAGACTCCACCCCTACACTTTCATATCTTCAAGTTGACACAAATTACATAACGACCACAGAATGCATGAGCAGATGAAATAACTCAAGAACTCTATGTACTCCATATACTCCTAACAATTACGATAAGCAACTTTCCCCACTTAAATGAATACTGGAAATTACCTACTCCTTCCTGTGTGTTTGTCATAGGAATATTTAAGGAAGCAAAAAAGCTTAATGATATCCACTCTCATTATGATTGTCTATAAAATGACAAATGATTTATTTGTAAAATGTTTCCACCTCTAGGGTATTTCCATTTCTCTGTTCTCCTGAGCCTAAACAGAATCCTGACTCTATGTGATACTGCCTTTGGAAGAAGCCATGTGGAGCCAGGAGAATCTGAGCTTGCACCGGAGACCCTCAAGTCCCTCAAATTGAGTTTTGATCATTTTGGTCATTAGTCAGGGTGTTGGTTTGTCGTTTTAAGCTCAGTCATTCCAACTGCATGACAAATGCCAGGAAGATGAGTAGGAAAAGGAACCGGCTGGATTACAGCAAGTGCTTCCTCATCTTTAAAAACAGTGTTGACTGAGCTCACATAAAAGGCTCCACTTCTCATCTCTGAACTTTCAGAAAAGCAGGATATGGTCTTCTGACCTAGTGATCCCACCTCACTGGAAAAGCACATCATGCTTGATGAAGCAGACAGAGGCACAGAGGAAGACTCTCAGCAAAGTGGATTGTCCCAGTGGCTACAACAATGGGCCCAAACACAGCAACGACTGTAGGATGGAGCAGGAGCAGGACGTGTTTTGTTCTGTTGTAAGTAGGGTCACCATGGGTCAGAAATGTTGGGATGGCAGGTGCCTAACAACAGCTCATAAACATGAATTCGGACTGAAGGGAAAAAAAAAAGTGGTTTTCAGGAAAAGGAGAGCAAAAGTAGACCTCATGCTTGGTGCCAGTCCTTGAGGGTGATGTTCCTGCCTGGAGCACCTCGTTCCCAGAGATTTCTGCAGGGCCAGCCTTCGCTCAAGATGTGACATCCTCTCCCTAGATTATAGAGTTGCAGCAGACAACACTGAAGAAACAGTCCAGGGAGAGCAACCAGTCTGACCACACTCATGGAGGCCAATCAAGAAGGGAGCACAACAGACCAGTGATGGGGCGAAGGCACAAAATCCTCGAGAAATCCCGATTGTAGACTTGTGACTCAGGGGCATCACTTGGTACCACACCTGAACTGGTTGGGGATTACTCACATGGAGCCACACCGAATGTCTAAAGGGTGTAACTGGGGGCTGGGGGGTGGGGGAGGTGGACACAACTACTCCATCCCTGGCTGCAGGAATAGCAATGAGGATGTTCAGGATGCTTGCCTGTCGGACATGAATGCTGAAGACTAAAAGGGTGTATGAGTTGTTAGATCAATGGGACACGGGATATGCAGCTCTGGAAGGGGGACTGGACTGAGGATTTATAGCATGTCCTCTCTACTTAACAGAGAGATATTCATCTGCTCTATGTAAAGATCCCTGTTAATCTTGTGATTTATCTGTATGTTTAGGTTTTTGTTTATTTGGTTTTAGTGTTTATCTATACAAGATAGGCAGGATAGACAATCTTACATAGACAGCGACTGGTCTGACACTTCCTGGGGGCATAGGAGGAAAGGAGGAGAGGTAAGCAAGGAGCCAACAATGATAGTTACAGGGCAAGTGTTCTAAAATTGATGGCAAGGAGGGTGTGGTTTTTCTGGTCTTGTTTGATCAATCATGTTGTATGCGAGAGGAATTACTGAGAGGTGAATGATGAGTAAACATGATAGTGGGGCAGAAAGAAAAACAGAAAAATAAGAAAGGAAAAATAAATATGCAAATATATTAATTTATATGTACTTGTTTATGTATGTATATATATGCGAATACAACAAGGAAGCAGAGGGACTTAGGACAGCTACTTAAATCTTACGTAAGTACAAAAATGACTTGTTCTAATAATGTGGCACTGTATTATACTCACTTTCCTGACATGATTCCTGAAGACAAAATGGGTGTGTAAGTAAATGTGGTGAAGAAAGCTAATGGTGCCCGGCTATTAAAAGATATAGCATGTGGGGTCTTAAAGGCTTGTAGTTAAACAAGCAGCCATGTAGCAGGGAAGGAACAAAGTCCACATGGAAGAAGCACATCAGCCTGTAGGATTATGAGGTGTCAATGGGAAGAGGTATCAGAAGTTCAAAATCAAGCAACCAAATCCATGTGAAGCGGTGTAGATGTAGTGGAGACCCAAAACCCCCCTAAAAGATAATTGGACAGTCCGTCTCAGAAAGGTCACAGGGAATGAATGGGATGATAAAGCCAAGGTGTGGCATAGCAGTGATAAACCACATAACGATCCTCTAGTTCTCTAATATTTCCTCCCCTTACTATTATGTTGTTTTGTTTTACCTCATTAATCATGTTATATTTGCGTATATTGGTTTGTATATTTAAGATCATTCGGTACATGAAAGCCAAGATAGATAACCCTTCAGAAATAGTAACAGGTGGAATGGTTTCCTGAAGTTAAGGGAAGAGGGGGGAGGGTGGAAGAAGGGAGAGGAAGAGCTGATAGCATTGCTGACTGTATAACCTCATTCGATGGGACTGAACAGCAGAATTGTATGTGAGTGGATATATTGGATTGTAAGATATGGCAAAAAGAAAAAAAAACTATTATAGGGGGAAATAAATAAATAATTAGAAGCTCCTGGAGGGGAGGGGAGGGGAGGGAGGGAATAAAGGGGAACTGATATCAAGGAGTACAAGAAGAAAGAAATATTTTGAAACCGATTTTGGTAGCAATTGTACGATACTGCTTGATGTGATTGAACTATGAAATGCTATGATATATGTAAGAGCTCCCAGTAAAATGATTTAAAATTTTTTAAGTGGTTTATATACATTGGAAAATGAAAAAAAAGAGAAACTCCTCCTAGCTGCGGAGTCAATTCTGGCTCATCGTGATGCTATGAGACCAAGTACAACTTCCCCTGGGATCTCCGAGGCGTTAAATCCCTGCAGGAGCAGACAGCTCGGCTTTCTCCTAGGGAGTCCTAGTAGTCAGCAACCCAAAGTGTAACTCAGCACCCCACCAGGACTCCTCAACAACTGCTTAGTCATCAAATACTGTTAACCAACTTCAGGATTCTGTATTGGGAATGAGCTTTGCCAGCATGACTATATCTGTCATCTTGGAATCTGCCTGCCACCTCCCTCAATCTCCTTTAAACAATAGGATTTGCTCTATTTTGTTTTTTTCTCGCCCTACTGCCAAATTATCTTGCCAGCCTGCTACACAAACTTAGTTTCCTTCATCCTTGCTCTCTACTCCTAGGACCTAAAACAGTGAAACTAGGTAAACTAAATTATCACCCCTTCTTGGCCTGCCAAGGGTCCAAGTGGCCTTGTCCACACCCACACCTGGCCCTGGGTAATCCACCCATCTGTGGAACTTCTTATCTCTTTACATCTGCTAATTTTACAGAAATTCAGCTATCTGGATACTTCATTCTGCCTGCTTTTCCCACCTCCACTCTCCCTTGTTTTAATAGGAAGAAGTGGAACTTCTGTCGTGCTGTGCCTTTCAGCTCATCCATCTATTTCTATCAAAGTGTTCCTGACCTCTATCTCTACTGACCTCCAGAACATAAATCTCTCGCCCTCTTGGCTTATATCGATGACATCTGATTCTCCATACAGATTCTGACTATTACCATTCACTTCCTTTTAAAACATTTTCTATGTGCTTGGCACGCTTTGTATCCAAGTGCTGAGCTTCTTTGACACATTACCATCCCAACTCTTGTCTCATTTCAGGGTACCCAGGTGGCACAGTGGCTGCTGAGAGATGAGCCCTTTGAACCCAGCAGCCACACAGAGGGAGAAAGATGAGGCTGTCTGCTTCCCTAAAGAGTTACAGTCTTGGGAATCTTGAGAAGTTGTACTCTGTTCTATAGGGTCCCTATGAGTCAGAACTAACTTGATAGCAGTGGGCACTTGGTTACAGTAACACAATTCCTAAATTAAACCTGAGCACAGGTATTTCAATGCTTCATTATAGCCTACCCATTTATTAACTCTTCCAACAAATATTTGTATTTTGACAGTATGCCAGCTAGTATGCTGAGTGCTGGGATAAAAAAGAAAATAGAATGCGGATTACATGCCAATAAAGCCTTTTTAAAAAGAAAAGAAAATTGATATGATCTCTACTGTCAGGGAATTTATAGTCTAACGGAAGAGACATGACCCATAAGTAAATATATATTTCTGATGTGACAGTCAGCCTGAGTGGAACCACCTTGTAGCAGTCTCCATTTTTTATCAAGCTATGGAAATTCCCCTGAGGTTAAGGTCAAGCAAGCATTTTCCAGAAAATAGCAGCTGCAAGATAAGGCCATCTATCCCGAAGAAAAAAAATATTAAAATGTCAAGGCTAACTGCAAGGTCTGCTTCTGTTCTTGCTTACACGGCTGAAAAGTCCCCATTGTTTACTCCACCCTATAAAAACCCAAGTCTGGAAGTGATCGGGGCCAGCCACTCTCCCTCTCCTCAGGGGGCTGGTTCCTGCGCAGGTTCTTTCTTCTCTTTTCTGTCCCCCTTTAATAAACTGCTCTGCTTCTTACCAGAGACTGAGTTGTTCTTGTCTGGTTCATGTACAACACCAAGAGTTTATGGAAAGATTCCATTATCTTTTAATTCAATTTCCACAAACTTTTTCATATACATGTGTGTTTGTGGCATTTTGTGTGTGTGTGTTTGTGTGTATACAAGTACACATACACATACATGCATGAGGGGATTTTTAAAAGTTTGTGGGAAAATGAATGAAGCTAAAAGTTCATGGAATTATTTCACAAACTTTTTGGAGCCCTTTGTGTACCCCGGAAAAAACCACCTCACAAAACAAACCCAAATGAAAACCCCATTGTAGTCAAGTCGATTCCAATTCAGAAAGACCTCATAAGACAAAGGAGAACTTCTCCATAGGATCTTCTTGACTGTAATCTTTTAAGAAACAGATTCCTAGGTACCCTGCTTGGGTTCAAACCACTGATCTTTCCATTACGGGTCCCAAACAACCATTTTCCACTCAGGAATTATCTTTATGTCAATTTAACAGCAAAATAACATTGTAAATTAAGATCTTCAAGGATGCTGGAGAGAACAACAAGGGATCCACTTTACACTGAGAGGGTCGTGGAAGTACTCTCTAGGGAAGGAGCATTTAAACTGAGATGTGAGGAGTGGGTCGGTATTGCAAGCTGCAAAGAGTGATCAATGCCGACGGAGCAAAAGAAGCACACGTGTGTCGTAGCACGTATGCAAGACCCCAGGGAAAGCTCCAGGTGCACTTTTGGGAAGGAAAGCGCACCACTGTATTGGAAGCAAGCAAGGAAATAGCTGCCACTTGGATCAGAAAGTGATTTGTGGGCCATGCTAAGGTGTTTGGGAGCTTTGTGGGTACGATGGAAAGTCGTCAATATTTTTAAGCGGCAGATGACCTGTGATCATGTTGCATTTTAGGAAGTCTTTACGTCTTTTTGATGGGCAATAAATTCAATGGGGGCAAGAGGAGAAACCAGGAGGACGATGAGGCAGCTTAGACAGGGGAAATGGAAAAGGCGAAAGAAGTAGCAGAATGTGAAGTCTATTTGGGAGGTAGAATTGACAGAATTTAGGGATCCATTGAGGATGTGGGAAAGGAGAGAAATCAAAGTTGATCCCCAGGATTCTCACTTGGCCATAGCTGGGTGGTGGTGTTATTTACGGACATGGTGGTGATGGGAAAATGAGAGAGTTGGTGGCTAGGGGCCAGGTAGGGCAGAGAGAGAGCTCCCTTTGGGACAAATAAAATTTAATTTAGAGGTCCTTAGGTGGTAGGTGCAAAGGGTCTGTGCATGACTGCTAACCCAAAGGTTAGTGGTTCAAGCTCAGCCGGCTGTGGTATGGAAGAGGACTTTGGTTATCTTTTCTGTAAAGTCTTTAGTCAAGAAAGCCCGATGGGCCAATTTTACTCTACAACCGTGGTCACCATGAGCTGAAATCGACTCAATGGCAACTAACAACAGCAACAACTTTGAGATGCTTATGAACTGTCCGAGTGGAGATGACATGTCACCTAAACAGTTCCTTCACCTTCTGCTACATCTGCCTTCCCATTGTCCAATTGGGTCACCCCTATGTTAGATGGACGCTGAACTTTCAAACCTACCCACAGAGATGAAGGCTGCCCTACCCCTCAGTCACAGGCTAATAGAATCATGCACTTGACCAACTTGATGTGTGGCAGAAATGACTAGCTCTCCGCCAAAGACATGGGATCCTCTTCCCTAAAACACTGAGCTGTGAAACAGCGGCTCATATCAAATATGTTTGCCCACTCCTTTTGCATCGACATGAAACCACCTGACTACCATTTACAAGGGAATGTGGGCACAGGTGAAGGGCACTACATCCAGTCTAAGGCCATCAGGAAACGGGTCTCCCTCTGTTACACACTCTCTTTCCCCACCCGGTAGCTTGACCCATTGGAAGCTACGTGATGAAAATGATGGGCCTACAAGATCAGAAACCCAAGTCACAGAACAAGAGTAGAAGTGATCAGGAACACAGCTCCGGACTTCACTAAAAACCAGAAAGAAATTTCCATTGTGCTACGCCACTGGCATGCCAATGCTTCTGTGTGACCTTGTTGTTGTTGGATGGCGTTGAGTCAATTCCTCCCCTGAGAGACCCTCTGCACAATAGAAGGAAATACTGCCTGGTCCTGTGCCATCGTCACAATGGTTCCCAAGCTTGAGCTCGTTGCTGCAGCCACTGTGTCCGTCTGTCTTGGTGAAGGCCCTCCTCCTTGTAGCTGCCCTTCTCTTTCACCAAGTATGATGCCCTTTTCCAGGGACCAGTCTCTCAACATGTCCAAAGTCTGTAAGACAGTCTCTCCATCCTTGGCTCTAGGGAGCACTCTGGCCGTACTTCTTCCCAAACAGATTTGTTTGTCCTTTAGGCAGTCCACGGTACTCTCGATATTCTTGTCCATTTCTCTAATTTGCTATAGCAGCTTGCATACCTTGTTTATCACTTACGTGCACTTTCCACTACATTTTGATTGAGACTTTAAAATGTCTCGTATCAGGAGCTGTGGTGGAATCTGGTTTAAAGAGAGAGCTTTCAAAAGTGCATGGAAAACTGGAATTAAAACATAATGGATTGTTCCATGAACTTTCTGTATATTTCAAAGCCCCCTGGTATATTTCTTGGAACTCTTAGACAACGGAGACAAATCATTTATTTCCTGTTTGTTTCCTAGGGCAGCCACAACAATGGACGACAAATTAACGACTTATACGAACAGAAGTGTATGGTCTTATGCTTCTGCATGCTTGTTGTTCGGCGACACTGAGTAGTAGGTTGTGGCTCACAGAGGCCGTAGGTATAACAGAACAGAACATTATCTCTGCCATCCTCACGTTTGAGCCCACGTTTGCAGCTGCCCACGTTTTCACTGACCTTCTACTTTACCAAGCAGGATGTCCTTCTCCAAGAATTGATCGCTCCCTCCTGGCAACATGTCCAAAGCACATGAGATGAAATTTCACACAAAGCATGTCCGATGGAATCCCATGATTCTCTTTTCTAAGAAGTATTCTGGACATACTTCTTCTAAGATTTGTTTATTCTTCTGACAGTCTATAACCCATATTCTTCATCAACACTGTAATTCCAATGCATTAATTCATCTTTGGATTTACTTAATTTGTTGTTCTAGACAGAATGAAGTCTGATGATACCAGGGTGTCATCCACATGGATTCTTCCTGAGGGCTTTGAGAGAATCTGTCCGCAGCTTTCTGGTGGTCGTCGGCAACACTTGGCTTTCCAGTTTCTGCCTCTCGAGTCACCTGACCATCTTCTCTCTTCTTTTTCATGGCCATCAGTCAGCTTGGATTGGGGACTGGGGTCCATGCTACTTCAGTATGACCTCATCTTAATTTAACTGAAAACATCTTCAGAAACCGTATTTCTAGTCTTGGTCACATACATTGGCACTAGAGGTTAAGATATCAACATATCTTTTGAGGGTGCACAACTCAATCCACACTAGGCCCCTAAGGTCAATGTCAATAGGGATTGATGGAAACTTAGAGGAAGGGTCCTGAGTTAGAATCTAAACAAAAATATGAATCTTGTCCTAAACATCATTCACAGGCCTATCTTCCCGAGAATTTGGTCATAGGTAGAAGAGGCTAGATCCTTAAAAGAGCAACGCCATATTTTAGGGATCAAAAAAAATATGACTGCTTCGAGGTTATATGAAAGTTGGGTAAATATTTACCAGGACCAGTGGGAACTGTGAGAGCCTTGACCATAATCATAGTGTAGCAGAATCAACAAAGTCAATAGTGGCCCCCAGAGGAGAAATCAGAGCAAGCATTGGTTGCACAGTGTTCAGTGCCTAATAATAGGACAGCAAGGCCAAGGAAAACAGAAGCAGCAGAACTAGCTGCCCAGAACCCTCTGCACAGATGTCCTTCTCTGCCCTGACTGCACATCATGGTGGTTAGCTGTTGCTGAGTCAGCATGTGCAGCAGAAGGACACATGGCTGGTACCGCACCATCTTAATGAGCATGCTCAATGTGCATCTGAATGCCCCCACCTAGAGGCCTCATCTTTTGGCACTGTATTGGACAGTATTTTCTTTTGCTCCATAGGGTGTTCGGTGGCTAATTTTCGGAAATAGGTCATTAAACCGTCCTCTCTAGTTTGCCTTCGTTTGGAAGCTCTGCTGAAGCCCGGCACCAGGGATGACCCTGTTAGTATTTGAAATGTTTGCAGTGTCATTTCCAGCAACACACAAGCCAGCACAGTACAACGGGCAGACGGGTGGTGAACTGCAAACACAGTCCCTCACCAGCGAGGGCGGGAACAGGAGAGGGAGGGAAAGGAAGGCAGGCAGGAGGAAAACAACCTCTATGGAGAGACAGTGTAAGTGACAAGCATAAAAATATTTGTCCAGTTTCTACTGGTGTTATAAGAACATTTAGTTCTGTTACACATGGGTCATCAGAACCCCCACAAAAGCAATTAGCAGCACGTGCACGTGCTCTGTTGGGTCTGTACCGTTTTGCCCTTTTCCCCTCTGCAGTTTATCTTAACCGGACGGTGTATTTCCCAAGGGGCTTTCCACAGAAGTCCTTTCTTCACTTCTGGCAGCATTTCAGCCATAACTCCACCCCTCCCCCGCCCTCGCTTCGATAAGCTCACTGTCTACTGACAGAGGTGGAATGCGTTCAGTGTAACCCCACCCGTATCTCTCAGATGGTTTCAATTCTCAAACATGGCCCTCCTAGCTCAAGTGATCCCTCCTTTCTCCTCTGCTGCTGCTTTGAGTTTGTCCTTCCATTATAACCAATCACGGGCTGCCTCTGCTTGCCTTGGAGACCAGGCTGACCTGTCAGTTTTCTGAACCTGGTTTCCACTCATCTATCATTCTATTATTTTCCTATCTTTCAATATAAAACTCTCTTAAGTACTACTTTTACTTTCCTAGGTATAGGTCTAGAAATGAACTCTTAATTCCCAAACTAGCGACTCGTTTTCTGGATAAAGATGCCATATCTGGCAGGTCCCTTTTTTTCTCTCTTTTGATCCCTTTTCCACCCGTCTTCTCCCCACAATTCACAACAAACAAACAAATCCAATAGCATCCTGAGAGTTCCAGTATTTTTCATTAACCTCGTCATAGAAGCACGTAGCTTGTGATTAAAAAAGAGACAAAATGTTGTTCCTTGAGTTGCCACCGTCCTTTGAGGTTGAGGATAAAGACAATCCTCATTTTCGGAATAAGGAAGCTGAGGCACAAAGAAGCAAGTGCATGCGTCAGGTTAAGAGGGAGGTGCAGGATTCAAACTGAGCCGATTCCAGAGTCTGTCTCCTTAACACGATGACAAATGTCACGTAGCAACTTATTTGGAAGAATCTTTCATGGAAAATTATCATCTTTTGTCATCTTAAAGGACAGCAGTCACTTTTACAGATAAAGGTACCAATCTTATTTGAAATGACTTAGGAGAATTTTTTAAGTTTGTGACTTTTCTAGGGTGCAATATAGCACTGACGAAACACATAACCTTCCTCTAGTTCTTTAATGCTTACCCCCTGCCCGCCCTCCCCGCCCACCCCCACTATCGTGATCCCAATTCTATCTTGAAAATCTGACTAGACCAGAACATGGACACTGGTACAGATAAGAGCTCACAACACAGGGAATCCAGAACAGATAAACCCCCAGGATCAATAAGGGAACAGCAATACTAGGAGGGTAAGGGAAGGTTGGCGGTGGGTGGGGAGTTTTAAGGGGGAACTGATCACAATAATGAACGTATGGTCCCCCTCTCAAGGAACAGACAGCAGAAAAGTGGGTAAAAGTAGACAGTGGTCCATTAAGACATGAAAAAAAAGAATCATTTATAAATTATCAAGGGGACATTTGGAAGGGAGGGTGGGAAAGGGAGGGAAAAAAGGAGCTGATACCAAGGGTTCAAGTAGAAAGAAAATGTTTTGAAAAAGATGATGACAACATATTACAGATGTGTTTGACACAATGGATATACATAAAGATTGTGATAAAGGCCGTAAGTGACCCCCAATTAAAAAAAAAAAGTTTGTGACTTCCCTGATCTAAAAAGCTTCTTCTTTCATGGTTTCTTTTTAGGCTTTTGTCCCCTTCTTCCAACCCGTGAAACTAATCTGGAAGTATATGTGCACAGTGTTTAAATTTGATCTGTAAATTGAATCACATGCCTAGGCGGTTTCAGAATTCTAAAACCAGTAGACCGTTAAGCCCAGGGTGGTCAGCCAGCTGGCACTTCCTGGGGGTAGGTGTCGCTGCTGGGGGTAGCACACACACATTCCTATCTGGTCAGAGGACAAAGTCGAGATGTGACACAGCCAGTACAGGAAGAGCGGTTCATTTCTTCTAGAATGCGACTACCTACTTGAGCAAATTGGAGGCTCATTTGCATTTCTGTTACATATGACCGATTTATTTCATTAATGCCTCAGCATCCCTTTTGAATCTCATGTTTTCAACAGCTTCTCACCCAATGTACCCGTTCATCTGGCTCAGCAGAATAGTCGGCTTGATTCCTGTGTATTGCTTCTGGCCAGGCCCATGTGTATCGTCGCTGTTAGCTTGTTGGGGGTGAGAGGGGCGGAAGGTATTTGCAATGAAGAAATTATTGGTCTTGCAAAATTTGATCATGCAACTGCCAGCATAGTTTCTATCACCAAGATCAGATTTTCCAAAGGCTGACCTTTCCTCTGCTTCCAACATTTGCATTCTAATCACCAGTAATTATCAATGCATCTTGACTGCAGGGTTCATCAGTTTCTGGCTGAAGAAGTTGGTAGAATCTGTGAATTTCTTCATTGTTGGCCTTAGTGGTTGGTGTGAAAATTTGAATGACTTGTGTTAACTGGCCTTCCTTGTTAACAAAACCTGCTGTTATGCTCTGAGACAGCTTTGTACTTCAAGGGAGGTCTTGAGACATTGTGATCGATGAACACACACACACACACACACACACACACACACACACACACACCCTCACTGTTTAGGGAGTTTATTAGGGAAGTTCGGAGCCTGGTGATGTAGTGGTTATGTGTTGGGCTGATTACCACAAGACCAGCAGTTTGAAACCACCAGCTGCTCCATGGGAGAAAGACGAGGTTTTCAACTCCCATAAAGTGTCAGCATCTCAGAAACCCACAGAAATTGTTCTACCCTCTCCTATGGGATCTCTATGAGTCTAAATCAACTCGATGGCAGCCAAGTCTCTCTCCAGGCCTCAGCCTCTCAGCCACAAGGTCCCTTGGCCTCTGTCTCCGGGGACCGGGAAGCCAGCCCACTGCTCTACCTCACCATCTCAGTCTCAGCCCTGCGCCTCTTTTCCGTCTCAGGGTCTCCTGGCCCCAGCCTCTGGTGCTCCTGGTTGGAGCCTCTGCCACTTTAGACAGAGATCTCTAATGGGACACCATTTATCTTGAATTTGTCTTTCTCGACACAGTAAAGTGTATGATCATCCAATTCAGAATGGCCAATATCCATCCATTTCAGCTTCCAAATGACTATGATATTGATCTTAAGGTACTCCATTTCATTTTTTATGATATCAAATTTTCCGACATTTATACTTGGTACGTTCCTCCTTCGGGTTATTGCCCATTTTGAGCTGTGCCCCTTCAGCAAATGAAGGTCCTAAATGTCGTTCCACCGTGTCATTTAAGTTGACTCTACTTTGAAGAAGGAGCTCTTCCCAAATCATATTTTGAGTGCCTGCCAACCTGAGGGGCTCCTATGCACTAGATCCGACACTGTTCTGCTGTCGTAAGGTTTTTAGGGATTAGTCACTCAGCAGTGGATTGCCGCTTCCTTCTTCGGAGACTGCTCTTAGTCTGGATACTCGATTAAAACCTGTTCAGCATGGGCGGTCCTTCTGGTATTTGACATACTGGTGGCATAGCTTCCGCCACCAAAGCACCATGCAAGCCACAACAGTGCAACAACATGACTGACTGACAGACAAGTGAGGTCAGGCCCCCATATCATCAGAAAATACAAACATTGCACAATAAAACCTTGCAATTACTGTTTGCTTAGTCTTCTACACAAATTCTCCTTTTTGGAATAGGGGCAGCCCTTGATGGGAGACGCCAGCATGGAGAGTTGGGAAGGCTACAAAAAGCAGAGCCAATGAGGAAAAAAACATCTCCAGCAGCATCTCTCTAATTAGTCCTCAAGGGTTGCTACCTCCTGGAGGAGGCAGGCTTGATCCTCTCTTGGCACCTTATTTTCCAGGGACAATGACTAGGCAGGCCATGGCTGTAAACTAGGCTTAACAAGTGGATGCCAGAGGAATGATAGATTTATAGCCAACAGTATTGGAGCCCTCCCGTGTGGGGACCTGGATCCCTGATCAATGACACCAGTGATGGCATTTCAGATCCCAGTAGATAGGAGCTAAGGCAGGGAGTTCTGATCTCTGGAGGATCAAGAATCTCATTATTAGACACTACATGGGGATTTGGATCACAATAAATAGCATTTTTCCCAAGGGACTCGAGAATCCCTAAATTATGCTCTGCCAAATACATTCCGCCCTCGGTGCTCCCACCCCCTCCCCACCTATGCTCTCTGGGCCAGGTGGCCTAACTGGGGGAGTTAGGAAAGGGCTTGCCTCTCAGGTTCTTCAGCTCCAGTGACATTCTTGCCCTAACTTTCCACCCACCCCAATCATCACAGTAGGCATGGCCATCACCCAGGTGCTTATTCCTCCAAGGCCTTGGTCACCACGCCTTCTCTTCACATTTCCACCCATGAGCCCCTCTCCTTTCCATTCTCATTCACCACAGTGAACACAGGTTCACCACAGTGACCACTATGATTAACAAGCTGCTTTGCTCCTTCACAGGATCATCACATGGACCTAACAAAATCTCAGCCCTAAACAAATCGGATATCTGCTTTTCCATGCAAAGAGTGAAATGGGGAGAGGGAAAAAACAACAGCAATAAACCATAAAGTTAAATGGAGTCGCGTCGCTATGAATGTATGGTTGCTAGACCTGGTGGCATGGTGGGTCTGTGTCGGGCTGTTACCTTCTAGCTTAGCAGTTTGAAACAACTAGCCACTTGAAGAGAGAAAGATGCGGTTTTCTGCTCCAGCAAAGAGTTGCCATCTGAGAAACTCACAGGGGCAGTTCTACCCTGTCCTCTAGGCACGCCGTGAGTCAGAAACGACTTGATAGCAGTGAATTTGGTTGTTTTGGGTTTTATAACATCACTTGGGCCCTCAATGGCAGCTCTTTGGAATGTCTACCACTCTTTAATATAGTTGCTTTTACCTTGTCTACAACTATCCATCTGTCTGTCTATCAAGCTGTGGTAGCTTGCATGTTGCTGTGATGCTGGACTTGGTTTCAAACACCAGCCAAGTCACGGGTTATGAGGAAACTTCCAGATTAAGAAAGATCAGGAAGAAAATCCTGGTGATACACTTCCACAAATTAGCCAAAGAAAATCATCCTGTCAAATACAGTGCTGGAAGATGAAACACGTCGTTAGAAGAAACATCAATTAATTACACAGCGCCCATGCAGCAGCGAACCGGAGTGTACCAGTGATCATGGGAGGAGGAGGGGCGGGACCAGGCAACCTTTGGCTCTGTTGCGTCTTTGCTTGCCAGGAGTCTGGGCCAACTTGACTGCAGCTAATAACACTTTCTGTAATGTGCTCACTCCTTCCTACATTTCTTGAAATACAAGCCTCCCGACCTTTCCCCTTTATCTCAGGAGGTGCTCTGGCCTTCTACTTCCCTGGAAAAACTGGATCCATCATGAAGAAAACCGTCCTTCAACACCAAAAGTCACCCATCCATTCTCTCCTTTTCGATGGTGAAATGGAGATGTCAAGTCTCCTACCTGAGGCCTTCTCCTGCTCAGGTCGGCCCTCAAACCCACCCCTTGACTTTGACCTATGGAAACAGCAAACCAACAACAGCCTTTGTTACGTGTGCCCGCTTGCACACACACCTTCAATTTTTGAAGCCCGTTTACCCCTCAACCTCATCATACTCCACCCTTCTCGTTTTCTTTCCCTCAAAAGCCCAGTAAAACTCTTAGTCTTTAAAACCAATTTCAGCTCGTCCGAGCACAAGGAAACAAAGTATTGCTGCAAAACTATTGAAGCCTTTATTCACAAAAAAACATCAAACTCAAACGATTGCATCTCAAGCTGGCCTCCATCTGTACGCTCTGAGCGCGATGCTTACATCTCCAACCCGGCCCCGAAGAACTCTGCACTCCTGAGTGTACGCCACATCCAAATGGCAGGTTGGTCAACTGGGGGCACTCCTGACATGTTCCTGTTCAACGTTATTTGAGTCTGGGGAGCAAACGAAGTCTGAAGGGGCAAGATGAGGGATGTAGGACTGACGAGGCAAGGCTGCCCAATGAAATCATAATAGCATGGGCCGTGTTACCTTCAGAGAATTAGCCAGTACATTGTCATGATGAGAGAGAGAAGAAAACAATCCTGGGCACAACATTCCTGGGCTTTTTCTCTATCTGTGCAGTTTTCACTTTTCTTATCATGTCTTCCTAATAATCCCCCATGATCATCTTCATACCTTCAAAAATATCTGCCACAATGACCCCTTTGGGTTCCTAAGAATCAATCACCACAGCCTTTAGAGATGATCACTCTGCTTTGAGCTGAACTGGCCCAGGAGATCCCTTCGGAAGCCCACTTTCATTGGACCTTTTAAAAAAAACACACACTCTAATGATACTAAGACAAGGGTATTGTTGAGTGAATTTGTCTGCCGCCATCTGCTGATCGCAAAGACAAGCTTAAACATGTCCCATTTGGAAACACCCTGTGCACGTATGAACTGGAACCAACCCTAGTCAAGCCAAACCCAAAACTCACTGCCATAGAGTTGAGTCCGACTCACCGCAACCCTGTCGGAGAGGGCAGAACTGACCCTGTGGGTTTCTGAGATTGTAACTCTTTATGGTCGTAGAAAACTTCATCTCTCTCCTGTGGAGCAAATGGTGGTTTCGAACTGCTGGCCTTGTGCTTAGCAGTCTAATGCATAATCCTCCACACCACCTGGGCCTCCTCAGAACCATAGTGCTAGCAATGCTTTATAACTCAAGCTCATATTTATGATTATAAAAGTCATGTACTCCACATTGCAAATAGTACACCTGTATCAAGTGCCAAGTAAATCGTCTCTCTTCCTAACCATCTCCCAATTATACTCTTCAGCGATACTCACTCTGACATCATTGTGTGTCCTTCTGGAAGTGTTTTATGGTTACACATAGACAGACAGATACACACGCTTACATATATGTAAATATGGACACAGAGGCGTTTCATGCTTCAGTGGGATCGTTTGACACCTACTTTTCTTTGACAAGTTTTTCTCACTCAATAAATGTTTTAATCTTTGCTCCTCAGTACAAATAGATGCACCTTGCTTTTTAATGGCTGCATTTAATTTTAATAACTTTAAAAACATTCCCTATTGTTTCCTCAATGTCTAGGACCCAGCCGGGCACAAACACTCCAGACCCTCAGTGGGTGTTTGGGGAGTGGGTGTTTGGGGATCATTTACATTGTTTGGACGCACATTGTATTTTAAACCAGCCCTCCATCAATAAACATGGGCTTCGCTTCGTTTTATAAATGTTACAGATCTAATTTGGCACTTTCCCGGCCCTTGGTGACATAGACAAACTTAGACTGAACTGCTTGATCTAGGCATGTCTGGTCCGTACAACCTCCGGATTCCTTCTGTCTGTCCCCTGTCCATATTTGCTAAAACAGGCTTTTCTCCCTGGACCGGTCAGCTGCAAAACTGCCCGTCATCGGGATCCACAAGAAACCCCAAAGTGTCCTTGAATGCTTCCTTTGTCTGGTGGGCTAGGTTTTCCTGCCGTTCACCGGGAATTGAAGGTGGGCAGCATGGAGGGCTGCTCTCCGGGTTCCTTCAAACTCCCCTTGCAGGGCTCTCCTTCTGCCAGTAGAATGCAAAGCCCGCAGGAGTCAGCTCCCTCCAGGATCCCTGAGCAGAACCCAGCCCCCACCACACCCACACAAGGTGGGCAAGTAGTGCTTGAAGTAAACAACCCTTTGCTTGTAGAGCCCCTGTGGTTTGGGGAGTGTTTGCTATGGCTGGAGCCTCCTACCCATCACTTGCTGAAGCCATCCTGTGGGTGCCCTAGCGCTGGTCCTCTGCCAGGGCAGCTTGTGCATGGTTGTTATAAGTGCAGTCCACGTCCCCTCTGACTTTCTCCACCAGACCTGTCTTCTTCCAAAGACTACGTTGTTACCTCAACGGCTCTCTCCTACAATTCTGTCTTAGAAGATAAGCTGCAATAATTATCTGGGAGAAAAGTACCCTTCTCCCTCATCACCCACACTCCGAACTAGGCTTCTCACCCTGAACCAGGCTTCTTCTCCTGTCAAGGCCTGCGATGCTCCCTCTGGGGTCCTCCTTGCTTGGCCGGCTTGGGAAGCGTAAGAACATCCCCACTCTCTGGAGCTTTGCTCTTGCCCTCCCTGAGACAGGCATGCGACTCTGTCACACTTCCTGAGTCAAGTTCTGCCCCCGCCTTTCTGGCTCCCACCTCCTGGACTCGATGGCACTGGGTGAGCACATCTGTCCTTCAGCGTCATCCTCCAGGCCTCTGTCCACTTTCCGTCACAACCCAACCCAATAGAAAGTGAGATTTGTTGGGCGACAGCCTCCATCAGTTCTCTGACAGCCCAACATGCGCAGGGCGTCTCTGCCGTTCCTTGTGCTGCGTAACTTGACAAACTACCTAAGGAAAAAGGCAAACTGGAGGGAGCGTTCTGCTTAGTCTGTGCTACACCAAGATCTTCCAACCTGGTGATCTGAGACAGCTCCCCATGGAGAGAACGCTCCATGCTAACTAGTGTTCTTGTTTCATTTTGCTTTGTTTCCTCATACGACCAGGCTCTGTTGATCTTGCTGAGACTCACTCATGTGTCTGTGGTCAGTCAGTGGGGTGGCTGGAGAATCACTAGTCCAAGTGGCCTCACCCACAAGCCTGACAATTAGCTAGTTCCAGCTAAAGCCCCAACGGGTGTCATGTTTCTCTCCTGACCCAGCAGGCTAGACGGCTTATTTACCCAGTGGTGGAGCTCAAAGTGCTTTGCCTGTCTGAGCTTGCTTAACATTCGCTAGCACCCCATTGTTGCTATTGTTGTTTCTCCGCAGCTACTGAGTCTGCCCTGACTCATGTAACCCCATCAGACCAGTGTAACCCATAGGGTATGGATTGGCTGAGTTTTGGAAGTCGATTGCCACCTCCTAGTCCACCTTAGTCTGGAAGCAGCATCACGGTAACATGCAAACCACTGACAGCTGAGTGCGTGATGACTGCATGAGGGCCCGTGTTTGAATTCCCCACATGGAAGGCAAGAGTACTACAATTGGACCACGGCTCACGTTATTGCCCCACTGGTCAAGGCAAATCACTAAAGCGGCCTAAAGGGAAGGGATGCAGACTCTTGCCTTCAATGGGAGGAACTATCTAGGGTGTGGATACATGAAAAGAAAGAATCTGTGGCCATTTCTTGTCATCTTCTCCAAGGGAGTGATCTCCAGCCCAGGGCTCAAGCTTTCTCTGAACAGCTTTCTGATCAGAGTTGGTAAATCTATACATTCAGCCCCACTGGCCCTCTTAAGAAATCTAAGTTGCTCCTGCATCTGCCACAGTTCTCTATGTTATCTCCACTGTTACCAGTTGTCCTGTTTGGCTTGAGATAAATGGACTCAATATTAAAGAAATGGAAAAACCAATTGGTAACTTCCTATAGAGAGTTAAGGGTCCAGGGTAAGCAAAGAAGGAAACCAGCATAGGAAGCCTTGCACTACCCTGTTCCACAGCCCCAGTGGTCACACAGCTTGGTACTGGCACCACCACAGGTATGTAGACTAATGGAACCGAAGAGATCACCCAGAAATAAACTTATCCAACCTAAAGACAACTGATCTTTGACCAAAAGGCTGGAAAATATTAAATGGGGAAAAAGATAGCCTTTTCAAGAAATGGTGCTGGAAAAATTGGATCTCTATCTGCCGAAGATTAAAACAGGACTCATACCTCATCCATGTACAAAAACAAACTCAAGATGGGTCAAAGGCCTAATTCTAAAGCCCTAGAGCTATAAAGATAATCAGCAAGAAAATAAAGACAAATTAAGAGCCCCGGTGCAGAGCATAGACATACAAATGTAACAAAGGAAGGCCACACAGTAGAAGACAAAATAGATCCTTGGGACATACTAAAAATAAGACACTGCTGTGGATCCAGAGAGTTCATCAAAAGAGTAAAAAAATAGTCCACAGCCTGGAACAACATCCTTAGCAGTGACACAATGGACAAGGGACCTATCTCTAAAATTGATGGAATACTGCAATACCTCAAGAAGAAAAAAAAACAAACAATTTAGTTTAAAAGTGGCAAAAGACACGAATAGACCATTCACCAAAATTGACATTCAATTGGGTAACAAATACAAAGAAAAAATGCTCCTAGTCACTAGCCATCCAAAACCACAAGGAGCCATCACCTTACACTGATGACAACTGAATTTGGAAAAAAGAACAAAAACCAGAAATATGCTGGAGAGAGTACAAGAGATTGGAATTCTGCTGGTGGGTTTGAAAACATAGGCAACCATTGTGGAAAGTATTAGGGTGCTACCGAAAACATGTGGGAATCCCACATCTATTGCTAGCTAGTCCTAGCAATACCTCTCCTGGGTAAATTCCCCAACTTAAGGGCCCTAGTGAGACATATCACTAAGCAGACATATGCACACATTATGTGCATCACAGCGCTGTTCACAGCAGTCAGAACATGGAAACAGCCCAAAAGCCCGACAGTAGAAGAAGGAATAAACAAACTTTGGTTCATACACCCAGAGGAATTCTGCGCATCACCAAAAACATGGATGAAACCATTAAGCACTTCACCACATGGACAGACCTGGAGACCACGAGGCCGGGTGAAGTTAGTCAATCACAAGAGGACGAGTTCTGGATGAGTCACTGCTACAAGGGTAAACACAAAGACAAAGAAGCCATTTATTATCAGGTCGTGCCATCATTTCATCGGATCTCCCAAGGACGTGACTGTGTGCCTAGCTGGCTCGTGCTTATGATCCACTCTTCACTCCCTATTTGTCCATCTTATAAGCTGCCTCTTCAGAAAAGGTGTCGCCTCTCTGAGGTAGCGGGGAGAGGGAGGAGACCAAACAATTCCTGCCATTCAGCGTTTTCCCATGATCAGACTAAATTACTAGACACTCCTAAAATGGTATTCAAGGAATTTCGATGGAAATTCATAACTAGAGGAACTGGGGCCTATGTCTGTCTCTGCGAAGCGGATTTTATTTCTATTGGTGTATAAGTCATGGAGGGGCAGCCTGCTCTTGGGAAAAACACTTAACATTACTGGAAAAGACTTTTAAAAACTCCCAAAGGAGAGGATCTGCCCTGTATTAGTTTGCTAAGTATGCATTTTGAGTGGGTGACTCAGGTCTCATGCTGTCGGCTGCCTTGTGACCCAGGCTTCATGCAATAGGCTAACTGAATTTTGAATTTTGCCTTTTTGAAGTATCACCTCACACTTGTACAATAGCATTCTTAGGCCACATCAAATAGGGCCAATTTAGAAACCCTCTAAAGGAGCCAAACATTACCATATACATTCCTTACAGATGAAAGGAACTGAAATATTCCTTTGGGCTGAGCGCTAAAAGGCCCTAGTGTGAGAAGAAGCAGGTAACTGCTAGACCAAGGTTGTGAATTGGTAAATCATTAGATTTTGGTTCAAATATTTTTCTTTTTGCCCCAATAACGGGCAACTTAAGATTACCATCTACGCAGCATAGCACCGATGAAACATACAACTCTCCTCTAGTTCTTTAATGCTTCTTCCCCTCCCCACTATCATGACCCCATTCTATCTTACAAATCTGGCTAGACCAGAGCATGTTACATGGGTACAGATAAGAGCTGGAAACACAGGGAATCCAGGACAGTTAAACCCCTTAGGACCAACAATGAGAGCAGCAATACCAGGAGGGCAAGGAGAAGGTAGGGGAAGAAAAAGGGAACCAATCACAATGATCTACTTATAATCCACTCCCAGGGAGACAGACAACAGAAATGTCAGTGAAGGGAGATACTGGTCAGTATAAGACATGAAATAATAATAATTTATAAATTATCAAGAAATTAATGAGGGAGAGAGAATGGGGGAGTGAGGGGGTTAAGCCTTGGGCTGTGAGCTGCATGATCAGCAGTTCAAAACCACTAGAAGCTCCACAAGAGAAAGAC
Organism: Tenrec ecaudatus; assembly: GCF_050624435.1. Taxonomy (NCBI): domain Eukaryota; kingdom Metazoa; phylum Chordata; class Mammalia; order Afrosoricida; family Tenrecidae; genus Tenrec; species Tenrec ecaudatus. Next base: position 225,704,290 of record NC_134530.1, on the reverse strand, counting down.
TGGGCTTTCTACTCCCATACACAGTTACAGTCTCGGGTCACTGTGAACAGCATTGACTCAATGACAGTGAATTTAGTTTGGAAAGCAAAGACAGCTTGGACATCCTACTCCACATTGTTCAGCTACATCTGAGCATCTCTTGATTTCAACAGCACAAGAGATAATTAATGTCCATCAGGCAATCCAGGCTGGTCTGTATTGGTAAGGACCTTGAATCCATTAGGAAAGCGGTTTGGCTTCTCTGAACAGCTGAGAAATCGTTAGAAATTCGATGTGACCCAGTGCAACTCCATGGGACAAAGGACACATGACTCACTTCTCTGGAAGCTTCTTTGCTAGCAGCTACAAGTGGTGCTCAGTGTACTTCAAAGGATGTCTCAGGAAGGCATTTCGCCTCAACCTCAGAATCAGCGGGATGGGAGAGGGATTCAGAGAGGACTGCAAAAGGGAATCACGAGAAGGCGGTCTAACAGAGCGGGCAGGGGGAGGGAAGCCGCCGCCGCCATAGCCCCAGTGAGACAGGACAGGTGGGTCGGGTATAGAATTCTGGCATTATGATTCTGGCATCGGTTTAGCTTGTTCAGAAACAGTATCTTATCAAGGGGCTGGTCTACTTCCCTGGTATTGTTGTCGAAGCTTCAAAATGCCAAGTAGAAAATGCATTTCTACTTGGGCTCATTTAATTCAGAGGCCTTTTGTTTCCAATTGTCCATGCAGAAAGGGGAGTTTACTTAGGTCCGAGCTGCCATGGATCGGCCCTGGTCCTCCAGGGTGACCGTGGTAAGTACATGCCAACAGCGACCACGTGAAACAGCAGTGCGACCGGAGTGCTTCCACAGGTAAGCACACGGGAAACCCAGCTTGCTCTTTAGATGTGGCCTCCCCCAACCTAAAATGTGTTCCCTGTCTGTACAAAAGTCAGTGTGTCCACTTGATTAGACATGGAGCAAGGAAAAGCCCGGCTGTATTGATAACTATTGGCCAGTAGATGTCAGTCCACTCAAGTGTAAAAGGACTTTGCCTTGCTAGCAGCAAATGGGCTGAAAAGGAAGCCCAAAAGAAAGAGAAGAGCCTTCTAATACATTTTTATCTCAGAGAGCCGTCAACATTCAACAATGCAGAGATTTTGTATTTACATGTGATTTTGCAACCTCTGAGAACCTAGGAGACAACTGAGCTTGAAGGCTCAGTCAGTCCCAGTAACTGAGTCTAGTCTCTGATGCCGATGCCAGTGAGCTGCCTAGAATCCTACAGTATTTCAGTCAGTGTTGGAAATTGAAACAGAGGCACTTATTGACATCTAAATACAGTTTCAATCAGGGAGACCTTAGCCAAAGTACAATCAACCAACAATTACAAAATGCTGGAACAATAGACACATATGGAACGGATTAGAAAAAAGAGCCGAAGTAGATCATTTTAATCCGAGGTTACAGTTTAGGTCAGCATTAGGAAATTAGTAGCTCAGTACAAGTTCTGGGTGGATCTCAACAAAGCCTCTCAAGCACTTACACATCTTAGTGAAAGTGGTGAGTAGAAGCGGATCAGTTTGAAGTCTATCTGTCTACGTTTCAGATTGGTTACAGTGCGTGTAGGAAGAAGTGGGATGTGGAGGGTTTCCATGGAAACCACTTGTTCAAAAGAAATCTTTCTTGTAGGTAGTTGCTGGTAGATTTTGTAAGAATCGGCAGCAAGCCTTTTCTCTGAGACATTTTAAACATTTTGATCACACAGAAGTATTTTTTGAAGCTGCCTGTCAAAATGGGTTTTGATACTCCCTCATTTATTGACATTCCCACAGCTTAAATGCAGGGAAACCACATCTTTATTTCCTTTGTTCTACTTAGTTACAGGCCAGGAAGGGTAAATCAGGGCTCTACACTCTCAAAAGAAAGACAAGACCCTAAACCAACCATTTTATTTAGTCAAGTGCCTCAGTTTACTTGTTCTTAGTCTCATTAAATGAAAGTAGATGCTTATTGATGGACATCTACTCTGACACATTGTATTTTAATTTTTCAGTTGGCAAAAAATTATTGAATATATTATGGACTCCCAGAAGGATACACAAATCAGTCTTAGAAGACATACAACCAATGCTCCTTAGATGAAGTGGGAGCGTGAGACTGCAGCTCACTTGGACACTGGCAGTTTCATCAGGAAACACCGTTTGGTCGAACAAGACCGTATGTTCAGTAAAGCAGGGAGTCAGTGAAGAAGACAGAAGCCCTCAATGGTCTAGATCGACACACCACCATGGACTGAAACCCACACAAGAAGAGGTGGCAGGACTGAGTCACAGTTTGTGGTGATCTATAAGGTTGCTATGTGTAAGAGGCATCCCTGGATGGTGCAAACATTTAAGCACTCACCTACTAATGGAAAGGTTGTTAATTCAAACCCACCCAGAGAGGCAGGCCTGGCAATTGGCTTCTGATAGGTCACAACCTTGAAAACCCTATGAGGGCAGTTTAATTGTGTACAAGTGGGGTCCCCACGAGCTGCTATTCACAGCAATGTGTCCACCAGCTTGCAACCACCACCACTTTGCACACACGGGGCCATCTAGAGATGGGGGCAACTCATCAGTAACTTTTTCTTCCTTCCTTCCTTCCTCCCTTCCTTGCTTCCTTCCTTTTTGGTATCACGCACATGAGAGGGGCCTCCCAGAGGGTGGCGAGAGCAAACTGAGGAATCAAAAGGGAAGGAGACAGAAGGGAAGGAGTGCTTGCATGGGCCAAGGATCACAGTCTCACCTGAACCAGTTATGATAGTGTGCCTTCAAGTAGATTCCAAGTCATAGTGAGTGGGTTGCACAGAGTAGACATGTCCCAAAGGGTGTCCAAGGCGGAAATGTTAATGGGAGCATGTGGCCGGAGCTTTGCCCATGGCTGGTGGGCTATCACTGCCCATGGCTGGTGGGCTATCACTGCCCATGGCTGGTGGGCTATCACTGCTGGCCTTTGCGTCAGCAGACGAGTGCTTAGCCACTGTGCTGCCAGGGTGCTCACCTACCTGAAGTGCTAATATGAACTAAGGCTTGCGATCGACTAGACTCTACAACCAAGATCCAAAATGAAAGCGAGGCATTTACCTGACGAACATGGGCTGCTAGCTATAACTCTCTGCTTCTGTGCGTAGAGCCATTGCTGGGGCTATAATAAAATGGAAAAGAAAATGGAAGTACCTTTAGAAGTGGGCTTGTGCAGGGCATTCATACCGTGTAGGCATCCACGTGAAAATAAGGACAATCTGGTCTTGAATAGACAATTGTTTATTCTAGCCAACGTAAAGCTGCATGATAATGATATACATTATCAACATTTCCACATTCCTGTGGTCACTATGCATATGATCAAGGTTTTCCAGAGTTATTTCTTGTAAGAAATGATGCTGCTGAAGTGGAGTTGATGAACTGATGCTTCCTCTGTGGGGCTGTGCAAACAAGCGAGTCTGTTCTCCATCTCTGTGGGGGAAAGAGCTATGATATATTTAAAGGCGTGTCTCCTTGCCATTCTTTTGCTCCAGTTTTTCAATCTCCAGAGACAATTTGTATAATTCCAGGGCCACCTTTGAGTCCTGGGGATTTGGGAGACACTGTGAGATGTCTTGGCCTGTCCGGAGGATCTCATGATCTCCAGGGACTTTCTGAAAGACAAAATCAAAAGGGTGATTCGAGAAAGCCTCCCATTTTTGTGAAGGGCTGTACTTCATTCAGGAAGCCTCACAGTGGGATCAAGGTGAGAAATGGCCACCCAATTGGTGCCATGGTAAGGTTGCACTGTGGAAGAGGTGGGTGAGCAGGAACCTCCGGAAAAATACTTAGATCTTCTTGAAAACACAATCATCTCTGTTCTTAAGTAACAATCAGTATCTGAAGCAGAAAAGGAGTAAAGCTGCAAGACAGCCCCCCAAAACAAACAACTCCCTGAAAAGCTGGCTTGTGCGCTCTGCTGACCAACCATCAGAGAAAGCCTGCTGACCTTCTCTGCTGCGGAGAAAAAGAACAGCATGTTCTGGGGGAAACAGGAAGGGTTAGGGTGAGGGAGGAGTTGAGGGCACTGATTGCTACCACTCAGCGACTATCTGAAAGACTGGTGATTCAAGCATCCGCAGACACACGTCACAAGAGAGTCCTGGTGATCTATCACTGAAAAATCAGCCATTGAAAACGCTAAGGAGGCACACCTCTCCCTGCCTTACAGTCAACTGGACAGCAACTGGGAAAGAACCAGGACATTTAACCCATGAGACCCCCCATGTCCACAGACTTGGGCTAACCTGCTACAAAATAGGAGCAATCAACCAGTAGATTCACCACAATGAAGCCCAACAGTTAAGTCAGACCTATAGAAGCAGGAAACATTGTCTCGTGGGTCAATTTCTCCAGTTTGTCTTCAGAAATCATATAACACAAAATGCACCGAATGAGCATTAGTCACCTTCTCACACTTGGGTACATTTGGGCTCCAAGATTTGTAGTCTGAGCAAGAGATACGTGGGGAGCCAACCATCCTATAGCCAGGATCACACTGGATGAGGACAGTCTCCGGGCTGACATACTGAGCCTTCTCCACAAACAGCTTTCCATTGGGTATTTCTGGCTTTAGGCACATAGCTGTAATGAAACCGCATAGTCTTAGCATATTATAGAAAGCATATCTCTACATTAGTAAGTAATCAAAGGGACAAGAATTGTATCCTACTATTTCTTCCCACGCTACTGCTGTCACTCCTCCTGTCACCATCAAGGCCCCCGGCCAACACTATCTGGTGATGATTCACTGACACTTGCTATACTAGTAGTTCAGCCTATGTGCTAGGCACACTACATGCATCACTTCATGTGAACTTTCAGCAGCCTGTGAGGGAGCTCGATGGTCATCCCCCGTTACAGAGATCAGGACACTGAAGCAGAGAGAAGCTAAATAGATTGTCCCAAAGCACACAGCGGTGAAACGGCAGAGCCAGGGAATCATCTCAGGGGCCTTTCCTTCCCATTTGCACTCCGTGACCCCTCCCATGGCCTCAGGGTTCTCCTGTGTCGGGCAGGAAGGTTATGAGCAAAATGGTGCAGATAGTCTGCTTAGAAACTGTTGGCTTTTTCTGATGTAATGCAGTTTGACCAATAGGAAGGTCAAACCCATAGGTCAACTCTCTCAAGAAAGCTATGGCCTGCATAAGACCCAAGGGTGCTATGACTTGCTATTTGGAATTAAGTCACAATTGGCCCCACTTAGGCGTCAAGGACCTTGCCCTGGAAACACTGCCCCTGCCTGGGGAGAAGCAGGCCTTTGCACTCTGAGTTGCTTCTGAGATCCGTGACAGTTGGTCCACCTCCTTAACCCATCTTCTTCCCTCGTAGCTTGAATTACCTTTGCACTGAGGAGCTGGAGAGGACCATCCTGAAAATAGGCAGGAGATTTTAGCTGCTCCAACCAGGATGTATCCTTCCTCACACTCATATTCCACTTCGGTAGTGAAGGACAGAAATTGACTAACATCTTTATGATGTCCATGTTTAATTCTGGGAGGCAAACTGCAACCTAAGGTGGTGAGAGGGAGAGTAAGGGAGACTTTATTCTCATTCATTGGGAAAAATAGCACTATAATAAGGAAGCCTGGTGGTGCCGTGGGTTCGATTTGGGCTGCTAACCACTAGATCAGGAGCTTGAAACCACCTGCATCTCCATGGTAGAAAGATGACCTTTCTGCTCCCATGAAGGTTTACAGCCTCCACAAGCCACAGGGGAGTTTTACTTTATCCTATAGGGGCCTCGGGAGTAGGAATTGAGTCAAAGGCAGTGAATGAGAGCACAGGAAAATGAAAGAAGAAGAAGACCTATTACAGGACTTCAATCCTTCCTAATCACCTCCAGTCCTCATTACCTGTCAGATTGCTGGCCTGTGGTGGCTTGCTTGTTGCTGTGATGATGGAAGCTATACCACAGGTATTTCAAATACCGGCAAATATTTGTGAATATGTTTCTACAGAGCTTTCAGAAGAAGAGCAGATAGGGAAGAAAGAACAGGTGGCCCACTTCGGATGGAGTAGCCACTGAAAACCATATGAATGTTGTCAGCTATAATTCTGGAAAATGAGCTCTTAGATTTGGAAGGTACTCAAAATATGACTATGGAAGAGCTGCCTCCTCATAGCAAAGTCAACCTTTATGATTTATGAAGATCATTATCTAGAGCAAAGCTGTCAAGATCTTAATGATCTGATTGAGCACGACTCAAAATGAGAAGTAGCAGCTGCAAACCTCCATTAATAACACGGACATTGACTATATGAAGTATGTGTCATAAAATGCTCAAAGCTGTCAAAAATGAAATGCAACACTTACAGACCAATATTCTAGGCACTGGTGAGCTGAAAAGGACTGGTTTTAGACACCTGAGTCAGACAATTACATGATTTACTATACCAGGAATGATTGGGGGGGGGGGGAAGAACTGGCATCCAATTCATCATTAAAAGGAACATTTTAAGATCTATCTCCAAGTACAATGCTGTCTGTCATAGAATGATATCTATATCCCTACAAAGAAATTCAGTTACTACTACTATTATTCAAATTTATGCACCAACCACTAAAGCTAGTGCTAGTGATGAAGAAATGGAAGAATTCAGTTTGAAATTGATTGAGTATCCAGTCAAGATGCACTGAGAATTACTGGTGAATGAAATGCAAAGTTGAAGAACATTAGTGAAAGCAAGGAAGCTGAGGATTGCATAAGATTTTGCAAGACTGGCGATTTCTTTGTTATAAATACCATTTTTCAACAATGTAAGTGGCGACCATACATGTGAATATCATGAGACTGACTACACAAGAATTAATTCTACCAAATCTGTGGGAAGAGATGATGGAGAAGTTCAATATCATCCACCAAAACAATGCAAGGGACCAGCTGTGGAACAGACCATCAATTGCTTATATGCAGATTCAGGTTGAAGCTCAAGAAAATTAAAACAAGTCCACAAGAGCCAAACTGTAACCTTAAGTATATCTCACCTGAATTAAACAAGCATCTTAGTAAAATATTTGACACCTTGGATATTAATGATGGGAACTGACAAGTTGTGGGACGGCATCAAGACCATCACGCCCAAAGGACACCCAAGGTCACTAAAAGGACAGGCTCAAAGAAAAGACCTAAATGGACGTCAGAAGAGATTCTGAAACTTGCTTTTGATTGTAGAATAGCTGAGGCAAATGGAAGAAACAATGATGCAAAAGAGAGGAACGCAATCTCTGAAAGGGAATCCTGAGAAGACAAAATCTTATCATGAAATGTGCAAAGGTCTGGAGTTAGAAAGCCAAAGAGGAAGAGCACACTCAGCATATTTCAAGCTGAAAAAAATGAAAGACAAACTTCAAGCCTCAAGTTGTAATATTGAAGGAGCTCTGGGCAAACTATTAAATGATCCTAGAAGCATCAGAAGTAGATGGAATACACAGAATCAGTATATCAAAAATAATTGGTCAGCCACCAACCATTTCAAGAGGTAGCATATGATGAAGGAATCCAAATGGGGCTAAAGCATTGGGGGAAACACCCAAGGCTCTAGGAATTGAGGAAATACTAATCAAAATGTTTCAATGAGCTGATTAAACCCTGGAAGCACTCGCTTGTCTGTGCTAAGAGATTTGGAAGACAGCTATTGGCCAACTGACAAGAGCTCCACATTGCAAAAGACCCCGTAGCAACGGAAAGTGACGCAACAGAATGCAGAAATTATCAAACAATATCATTGACTCACATGCAAGTAAAATTTTGTGAACAAAAAGAAAACAAAAATGACTGCAGTAAGTACTACACCTACAGAAATCCAGGCCAGATTCAGAAGAAGACATGCGACAAGGGATCGAAGCTGAGAGCAGGAACTATCAGAAAGATGTTTACTTGTGTTTTATTGAACATGCAGACATTTGACTGTGTGGAACATAACAAGCTATGGATGTACATTGGGAAAAATGGAAATTCCGGAACACTTGTGCTCATGTGAACTCTGTACCTGGGCCAAGAAGCAGTAGCTCAAATAGAACAAGAGAATACTGCCTGGTTAAAAATCAGGGAAGGTGCGTGTCCAAGATGGACCCTTTTATCATACTTACTCAATCTGTACGCTGAGAAAATAATCTGAGAAACTGGATTAGATGAGTAAGAACTCCACCTCAGGATTCAGGTCATACTTATTCACAACCTGCAACGTGCAGCTGACACAATTTTGCTTGCTGAAAGCCAGGAGGGCTGGAAGCACGTACTGATGAAGGCCAAACACAAGCGGCCTCCGCTATGGACTACAACATAATGTAGAGAAAACAAAACATTCTCCAAGAGGCTTCATCGTGATTAAACAGAAAAGCTTAAAGTTGTCAAGGATTTCAATTTACTTGGTTCTGCAGTGATGCTCATGGAAGCAGAAGTCAAAACATGAAAGGAGGTATTGCACTGGGCAAATCTCATGCAAAATACGCCTTTGAAGTTTGGAAGAGCCAAGATGTCATGCTGAGGACTAAGGTGTACCCACCCAAGCCATGGCATTTTCAACCGTCTCACGTGTGTGGGAAAGCGGGACAACGAATCAGCAAGCACAAAGAGGAATGCTTTTAAAAGGAGTGTTTTATCTTTGAGAGATACACATTTAAATATTCAGGACTGAGATCATCTCTAAGCATTCCATAAAAATGATTTGGAAGGAGGGAAACGAGTGTGGTGAGAAGAGAGGATTGTGTAGGACTGGTAACTGCCAGAGCTGGGGTGGATGCATGGAGATGTCAACGTGATTTAAATTATCCAAAATGGAGAGGAGAGAAAGCATAACATCTCATATAAATAAATACATAAATATTGATCTAAAGCACAGCATAGTGCTCCATTTCCTCAAAGTTGTACACCTACCTAGGCAATGCCATCAAATCTTCCAGATAGGCTAAGCATCTGCTCAGCTGATTCATTTATAAAAATTACTTGCCAAACTGTAAAACTTAAACTTTTACCAAGAGCGTTGATACACATACCTCCTGCTACTTTACACGCTAGTTAATTTTTCAGCCCTTGTGCTAGCAATTACAATTTCATTTTTGCTCGGCAGAGATGGTAAAAGCATAACAACCAGTAAGTCAACAAAAGTAGAGTTGGGGGTCATAGGGAGAAAAGGAGAAATTTAAGTATACCAGTGTATTCATTTATATATAGGAAAAGGAAGTTACTTGCAATTCACTGTGACCTATTTACGTGAGAAGAGCCCAAGAATGCATACAAACCTACAGATCTTTTTCTCTAGTACAGTAACAGGGTGGTTCTAAAACTATGAACACTTTTAGAAAATCTTTTAGAACTCAACTTATCTATTAGCAATATCATTTGTCATTCCTTCTACCAAATGGGCATAAATCACTAGGATTTGACCAGATTTTGTAAACACTTTAAAAATTCTTCCAAGGTGGAAGAAACGCATTTGCAATTGACTACGTTCTCACCATTCCAATGTCCACATCTTGCCCATCTTTCCAGGAGCCCTGGACACTCCACTGGCAACTCCACCACTCACCGTGCAGCCCGAGTGGGCACCGGAGCAAGGTCAGGACTGCGAGAAGAGCTGGGGCACTGCTCACGGGCACAGGCCTCATGGCACGCGCTGGCCTTGTGGAACAGCGGTTCCAAGCGCTCCACTTCCTCCTGCAGGAAAGAGTTCAGGAAGCCGTGCACCTGTCAAGCTGGAGTTCTGCCCACGGCTCCTCAGCAGCAACTGAAACCTGGGGGAAGCTGGGTCAGACTGAGTGAGGAAGAGGAAGGTCCGTGAGGAAGAGGGGGAGGGGGGTTAGGTCTTCCAGAATCAACAGAGCCAAAGGGCATTGAAACCCTAGCTCTTCTGTCAAGATAGAATCAGCCAGAAGCCGTGTGGAACTCCGTGGGTATTAGAAATAGAAGCCTAATGTCTTCTTTTCACTGTAGGAGTGAGACTTTTAAGACACTGCTATTTAGAAATGCAAATAATTCGTTTCTGTGTATTGGGAGGACAGGAAGGATGGGGGTTGGGTGAGTGCCTGCCAAGAAGCTGAGCATTCCTCCAGAAGAACCTGGAAATGCGGGGGTGAGAGAAAGCCCTTACTGAGAAGCACTCAAAGTCAAAACTTTGAGTTGGGGCTGCCATAGGCTGATGGAATGGCAAATACATCCAGAAGCAGATGAGAAAGGTCAGTTCCCTTCCTGAAATGATGAAGCCTTTGGGGAGAGAAGTGTGAAACGACTCAAGAATTCACGCCTGGCAAAAATCGTTGTTCTCCTGTGCTGCCGAGTTCCTTCCAAATCACAGAGGCTTTCTGGGGCAGAGAAGGGTTTCGGCCCCCTAGGCTTTCCAGGAGCCCTGCCTTTGGAGGACTACACTTTCTGTTAGCCGCTGGAAAGTTCCCCACTAGGGCTGCTGCTGCCGCCCTTTGCTGTTTAATTTTAACTCTGCTTCGGGTGGAAGTTCACAACGCACATGTGTTTTCCAGTGGATGGTTGCGACATGAAGCGCCCCACGCCTTGGCTGGCTGCCTCTCCTGAGGTGTTAACACTCTCCCCATACCTAACCCTTGGCTCCCCATTTTTGTTTTGTTTTGAGGTTTCTACCCCTTTCTGTCCTACTGTCATAATGAGTTATGCGTTGTGCTGCTAACCACCGGGTCAGCAGTTCAAACCCACCAGCCACTCCAAAGGAGAACGAGACATTTTTGCTCCCCTAAAGATTAGTCTCCATAATCTATAATAAGAAGGCTTCGGCGGGGGGGGGGGGGGGGGATAAAGGACAGCTGATATCAAAGAGTTCAAGAAGAAAGAAAATGCTTCAAAACTGATGGTGGCAGAAATTGTTCCATTATTCTTGATCAAATTGAATCATGGATTGTTACAATGTCTGTAAGAGCTCCCAATAAAATGATTCAAATAAATAATAAATGATGGCCAAAAAATTACTGTCTCAAAAAGGCACAGGGGCGATTGTAACCTGTCCTATCCATAGTTCACGTGGGTCAATTCTTCAGTTTGCCATATTTGATGTCCAACTTTCACATGCTTACAAAGTGATTGAAAATCGCATGGCTTCTGGTCTTGAACTCCTGCGTATGATAGTTCATGTGGTCCATCGGTCCTTTAGCCAAATTGCTCCCTTGATTCTCTACTTTTCTTTACCCTCTTTGGCTCTGCGTGGGAGAAGACTAATAGTTGCATCTTAGATGGAAATGCTACTTACAAAAATAGGCTACCTTTGTGAGCTATGTTGTGCCGATTGATGTAGATGTCCCCTGAGAATAGAGTCCTTTGCCTTCAAGCGTAGGAACTTCACATTTTGCTAGGTGTCTGGTCATATTTCAGTGTTTCCGTGACTGTGCCCTGTGTTCTGTTGTCTGTTACTACATGCAGCCCCCACCAGTTTGTATACAGAACTCTCCACCCCCACAGCCACATATGCAAGTGAGCACGCTGCCTCCCACTCTCCCCCACTCCTTTAGCATACCTTTGCAAAGTCTTATTTGTTAAGACTATTGTTGCAGAATTTTCTGCTGTAAAAAGTACATAGTCACCCTTTATTCTGGATTCCTTCTTCCAAATAGTGTATTGCCTTTCTTTTCATGGTTATTAACGTATGTCATCTGTCTAGTTGGTCCTTTTTCCTACCTTCTTTCACCATCCCTGGCAATCATCAACATTTTGGTTTTTTTTTTCCCATACGTAAACTTTCTTGGGTGGTTGTTTTTAAGTACATAATAGTGATCTCATATAATATTTGTCCTTTTGTGGTTTATTTCACTCAGCATAGGTCCTCCAAATTCACCCGTGTCGTGAGATGGTTCATGAAAGCACCATTATTCTTCATGTGGCATGCTATCCATTCTGTCGACCCATTCATCTGGTGAGGGACACCTAGGTTGTTTCCACCCGTAGGTTATGGAGAAGAATCCCTCAATAAACATGAATGTGTGTATATCTCTGGGTGTCGTGGCTTTTGTTTCTTGAGGGTGTCTACCTTGGAGTGGGATTGCCTTTTCTTGCTCTGGGATTTCAATTATACATACAGCTTTCCTCTTGATAATACCTCAGATAGTTCTTGGGATTTCTTCCATTTTCTTCATTTCCCACCCAAATTTTCCCTCAAATTGATATCAAAGGATTTGTCCTTTATTCCTCTGATTCTGTTCCATATTTTTCTCTTCTATTCCTATGTCCATCTATCAAGTTTTGTATTTCTGAGAGGTTATTGTTATTCTTTTGAATTTCTAGTTATTATTTTTGTATGGTTTCTATTTTCTTAGTTAGTTCTTGTGTTGTTTTTAAAGTTCTTCTGCTTTCCTTATTATGTCGTTTCACTACCATTTCTTCTTCCAAAGGATTTCCTAGTTCTCCATGTTGATAGCTTACTGGCCCATTTTGTTTGATATAGTCTATTGTCTCCAAAGTATGCAGATGTTACTCTATTTCTAGCTTTGTTCTATGCTCATTTCCTGCACTTTGGCTGGTTTGCTGTTTTTGTTTGGTACGTAAGGAATGTGCGTCTGCTCTGCTCACTCATGTAGCCACCCTGGAGCTCTCAGCACCTGCCTGGGAGGGTGGGCAAGCAATTGGGTAGGCGACCATAGCTGAAAACACAACGGGTGTACCTGGCAAAGTGCTGCATCTGTCTGACTAGTCACCTGTGCATGGGTACAGAAAGTATTCTCATTGTAGTGGGTTGGGCTTGTGTTTGTACACTTCTGGCTGCTGGGTCATAGGGGTGAGAGTACCTAGGTCATCCATCAATGGATGGGTAGTATGGAGACTCTCACCAAGGGTCCCAGATGGACAAGCCTGTAGGGGTTAGCCAGAGCAGGTCCAATTCTCTGATTGCAGGTGGTGGTGGTACAGGGGGCAAGGCCACCAGTCTTTGGATGCCCACAAGGAGGGTGTGCCCCTGTCCCCTACAGTGCAACCTGGAGGAGGTGTGTCATCAGTGTGCTGGTTCCCAGCACAGTTGACTGGAAGAAGGAGGAAGTACCAATTATGTGTGGGTGGGTCCCTGATATAGGTGGCTAGGGATAGAGCGGGCACCTCCAGTTCATGGTTTCCTGGTGCCAGTAAGTGGGTGGAGCAGTGGGTGCTATTGAACTCTAAGCCCCTTGTGCAGGCAGCTTGATCATAGGAGCAGGCACCACTATTCTATAGGGTACCACCGCCAGAGGCTGGCCAGAGAGTCCCACAGTGACCATGCAATGAGTGAGCAAAGGGCGGGTGTAGCCGGTCCATGTACCCGCATCTTATGGTGTGGCAGGTGCTGGTGGATCCTGATTTCATGTGGGAGGGGTGGAAATGGATGAAGATGTTGGTCAGGCATGCAGAAGGGCTGGGGAAGGCACAGAGGGTGGTGAGGTGAGTGCATTTAACTCGCTTAGCACTGGAGCACTGCTGCCTGCCTCTGGCTGTGTGTGCACAGTGGCTCCTTGTTGGCTGTGCCAAGGGAGAGGGCTGGCCACATGACTACCTTAGTCTCAATATGGCCATGCTGTGTCGGTGTCAGTGGCAGAGTACTGAAGGTCCGCAAGTCTTGTACGGTCTGCTTTGATACAGTGTCTCATTTTACTTGGCATTCAACTCACTCCAACTCTTCAGCTTTGACTTGGGTGTTCAAAGTTCTCCAGTTGACACCTTTATTTGCCCCACTGGTTTCTTGGGTCTATTGACAGAGGGACTGTATGAGGAATCTGACTGCCCATCATCTGGGATTGCTTCACCACCCCTGCTTTCTTGGCTCACACATGATTTGAGCAGTGCCTTCCTCTTAGTTTATCCTGATTCACTCAAGACATCTAGCGAATCACACATTGGTGCCTTTCTAGTCTGTTAAAAGAGGACACAATGGTAACTGAAGGATCAGATCTTGGAATGGTTAGGGATGGCGAACTAGGAAGAGGTGAAGGTTCCATAGATCGCAGAAGTGTGGTGTGATGTGGTGTGATAATATGGCTCCCCTAGCCAGTCTTTGGAACACCCACCAAATGACAGGGTAGTGGTGGTTGTCATTGTTAGATGCTATCAAGTCAGTTCTGACCCATAGCGACCCTGTGCACAACAGAACCACACACTGCCTGGTCCTGCATCATTCTCACAATGGTTCCTATGTGGGATCTCATTTCTGTTACTACAGTGTCAATCCATCTAGCTGGGGGCCTTCCTCTTTCTGCTGTCCCCCAACTTTAACAAGGTATGACTATGCATATGTGACGTGTTTATGGTCCACCGTGGGGATTAGATGACTAGCTAATAATGTAAATAAGGTACAAGTCAGCTCTGGGGGGGGCATGCAAATAAGGTGTATAGAACCCTAATGAGGGGGTGGGCCAGTTTTGCCATCTCACAAAGCTTAAAATGAAACATCTCAGAAGCAGGAATGGCGATCTCGCTACCATCGAGAAAGAAGAGCCAAGAGATGAGCATGTCCTTTGGCCTCAATGATCCCCATGCTGAACCTCCTTGATCTGTTAGGTAGCTAACTTTAAGACAGGGGGTTGTGCTTCCCATGCCTGCAAAGGCCCCCATAGAGGAGGTTGGAAAGAAATCAGGCAACCATTGGACACTTATGAAGACCCCACACTGATCACACTCATACTCAAGCCCCTGAGCCTGGTGGGAGGTAACTTGGGTACACCAAATGAGGCCCAGGCTCATGACATCGCCCAGTTGGTCCTAACTCAGCCAATGAGGTCAACCAATACTATCAACCACGCTGTCCCCCAGCCAGAATAAAGGCTGGACTAAAAGCAGGGAGCGCTCTCTGGGATGCTCGCTCCTCCTGCTCCTGGTCAGAAGCAAGTAGAGGATGAGGATTTCCCTCCCCCATGTGGGCACACATGTGCCTGCTCCACGCCTACTCAGGACCCACAGGCTTGTGGCCCAAATGCTCTCATCCTCTAGGGTTCTTGGGCTTCTGGCCTCCCGCAATCCTCCCCAAGATCCACACGTGTGGGTACTCTTTTCTACATGGTTGTTGGGGCCCCGTTGTGAACCCCTTTGAGACTGTCAAACCTGAAACTTGTCTTGTGCTTCACAAAGACCCACTTAGATTACAAAGCGGGCTTCAACTTGAATTCTTTCATCATGCGAAGCCAAGAACCGAGGTCTTACCGACTCCAGAAACCTAACAGATCCAGGAGCCCAAGAATGGTTGTTGCAGGTTCGAATAAATAACAGCCACTATAATGTCTTGATAATTTAGAAGAGTCTTTATTTGATGATAACCGGACTGCGAGAATCTAAAAGCGATTCTTTGATTGCAGTCCTAAGTCCACATTTCAGCTCATCTTTAAAGGTGAAAAACTTATTTATTCTTTGTTTAAGACTTAAGCAAATGGGGACAGAAGCAGAAAGCAAAATCAATTTTAGTATTCTTTAGGGTTAGGGAGCATTACTGGTAACTTCAAGAAGAGCAAGAATGCACTACAAAGTACATTCCTTACCATAAAAGAAACAATACCAAAATTGACTATAGCATCCTGGTTATCATAACAAGATTAACTGCACCATCCAGATGGCAACATAAAAAAAAAATATTAAAACAAACGCTGCATTGAACAGTAGTCTAAACTAATGTAGTGTCCTGAACCTGGGTACATGAGAGTACATTCTAAAATCAATTCCTAGTAGGACTTTCTGAGATGGGAGGGGGAAGGAGGCAGTTCATTCACCGGCTGAAAACCGGAGTTTCTTTTGCTAGTCTGCCTCACGGTGACCCCAGAGACGAGAAGTGGAAGAGCAGCACCAAAATCCCAGGCCGAGGACTAGGAGTGAGCACACTGAGTGAATTTGGGGCGGGAGGCTCCTTGGGGAGTGGGTTGCCCCCAGATGCCTAATCGGGGGAAGCTAAGTTTGCCTACCCAAGAAGCTAGGCATGAGCATCTTCAAGCAAAGGCTTAATGACAGAGTGGGCATTGACTCAACATAGCTGCACTTGCTCAAGCAGGACAGAGACCAAGGGACCATGGGGTTGAAAGGCTAAGAGGTAAAAGAGCTTTGTAACACTTGCCCAGGCAGACGCACAGCTGAGAGGAGGCAGTCCTGGTGGAAGAATTGTGTTCCGAGTGTTCCTGATGCTGAACTATAACCTGTTAACTTCCCTAGTGAACCTCATAATCAGACGGAGGCAGGTCAGAGCTCTCTGCCTCACAGGAGTGGGCTCTGGGTTGATGCGGATGACGGTGATTCTTCCTCCCCCTGGTGAACTCAGAGGACGTCAGACACAGCCCCCATGTCACTTTTACAGCGGGCTTGTCCAGGGTACACCCGACTCTGTTTTGTCTCCAACGAAAGTACTGAAAACCAAGTTGCTGATGTGCATGATTGCTATCTTTCATGGGAAGTAACATTTGAAGATGTGCTGATGCTTACTAACAGAGGACAATGACTTTGGAGAACTGCCTGACAATGACCTTCCCACCCTGTCCAACTTCCAGAGAGTTATAAGAGTTCAAAAACCAAAGTGCTCAGTGCTCACTTAGCAGAAATAGATGCTGATGTAACATTGCCCATTGGGCAGTTCAGTCTTAACCTTCCTGGGTGAAAGGAAGCAAGCAAATCCACCATGCAGTTGCCTAAGTATAGGGGGAAAATTCAAGACAACTGAATATTAGGAAAAACAACCCATTTTGGACATTTCGTATAACTATTGTGAGGTATAGGTTCTGACCTATTAAGCCCCTACTAAGTAGTAAGTGGGGTGCCCGGGTGGTGCACATGATTAAGTGTTTGATTACTATTAGTCAAAAGACTGGTGGGTGGGACCCCTCGGAGGCCTCGAGTGACTCCATGGCTCTTGATAACAACGGCAGGTTTTAAGCACAAGGAACTGGTCTGTCCATGGTAGGATTTGTATTAGAGATTAAATCCTGCTTGGCAAAAGGATAGGATGTCAGCGAAAGCCTTACAGCATTTTGCACAGTCCCACATCGAGTAAGGCCCCTTGATAGGTTCAGATCATTAACCAGGGATACAGATAATCTTGCTCTTGAGCAGAATGCCTTGGAGCGTGGATGGCCTCCACCACTCTCCCACCAGCCCATGGAGGAGCAGTGTCTCATTTAGGGACTTGTGTAAGTGTATCCTTGAATCATGGAAGTTACCAACCTGGAGATAGTACAGAAAGTTGTGAGTGGTACCCTATCAGTCTCACCCCGATTGCCTTGGTCTGAAGGCCTGCCCAGTCTTGTAAACCCATCTGTCCTATGACGTATATGTTCCAATCATGGTCCCGTTCCTGCTGTGTAGTCCCACCTGTCACTGATGTCTTGACCTGTCATCAAGCAAGCTTTTGTGGCAATTCCCTTTGCTTTCCATCCCCCATGCTGTATTTATCTTGTTTCCCAATTGCGAATCTTCAGACGCCATGTCAACTTCATGTTAGCGGCCTCTTTCTTCCAGATGATGTGTCTGTGTCTTTGTCTTTTTAAGGCTTAATGCATGTTCTTTTTAAATTGTATTTGAGGTGGGGTCTCTTTTGTAACCCAAAACAGTATCTTGTCTTCTCTGTTGGAGGGCTGGGATTAATTCCTGGTCAATGTACCTCACACCTAGCCATCACCCATTTGAAAATGGAAGCATGGATGTTTCCATGATGCTGAACAGGATTCAGCCTCACTTTCAGACTAAGATGAAGTAGGAACAACGGCCTGGCAACCTGCTTCCAAAAATCAGTCAGTAGAGATCCTCTGATCACAACGGTCTGCTTCATGGCATTCCACTCTGCTGGACATGCGGCCACTATTAGTCTGAACAACATCACAACATGTTTTAGGCCAGTGGTTCTCACCTGTGGGTTGTGACCCCTTTGGGGGTCAAACAACCCTTTCACAGGGGTCACCTGATTCATAATAGTAGCAACATTACAGTGATGAAGTAGCAATGAAAATAATTTCATGGTTGGGGGGATCACCACATGAGGAACTGTATTAAAGGGTCGCCACATTAGGAAGGTTGAGAACCACTGTTCTAGGCACTGTTCATAAATGATTCTCTTTAAATACAACATGGATTTATGGTCTATTATTTATATTTTTAATTAAGTGACACTTGCACAAAACTGCACAAATAGAAAGAGTAAATGACCGAACCAGGATGTGAACCATGACAGGCGTACCTTTCACCATCACCTGCTACTTTTTAAATAACACAAATATGTCAAAGAAAAACATTGATAATGGGTAGAAACAAGACAAACGCATGGAGTTAAATCTAGAAAGTAGAAATTTTGTCTCTCTTCTCCAAGTCGCCATGAAAAGATAGAATCGAGAGCCACTGCATGAAAAAAATCAATGAATGTTGAAGGACTATTGTGTCAGGGACTTAAGAGTTGGCTCAGAAACCTTGGTGAACAGAATATGAACAAGAACCTGGAAGTGGAAGAGAATTGGATGAATACAGTTATTTAGTGGTATTTTATTTAGCTGGAGTTTAAGGTACCTGTATTGTAGCAGTTGGGTAAAGTCTTGAAGAAGTTGTTGGGAGCAGCTTTAAACAATTTTTTAAAATTTAATATTAGCCCTTGTTGTCTCATGTCATAAGCAGTGATAAAATGTTGATAAACTCTAGACCAAATACATGTTTTGATGGTTGGCAACTTATGACCATGGAAATCAGGAAATTTCTACTGAGATCATTGTAGATTCATGTTGTGATAGTTACATAATTTTGTGTCAACTTGAAGATATATAACATTGTAGGGGTGGTATTCAACCTGTCAATCAGATCACAGTCTGATGGTGCCTCCTTATGAGCATGACCTTCTCTGGTTATTGTGAGCCTTGGAATGTGGCCACTGCCATTGGAATTCAAGAATTTGCCGCCACTGGCCTCTGATCTTCCTGCATTCTGCATCCTTACATGTGGCTGCATGAGCCTGAAGGGGGACTGATGGACTAATATTGGAATGATGGACTTGAGCTGGAGTGAGCTGGGATGTTTTCTTGATCTACAATTACTTCTTGATATACAGCTCTTTCTTTAAATTTAATTTAATTTAAATCGTGCTTTCTCCAGTGAGAATATCTTACAAAACTGACATGCAATATCAAAAGTAGGATATTCGCATGGATACAATCCACTGATAAAATATCACCTTATAATAATTTTTGTGTATTTAGAAACACGCATATGTGTATAGTCGGTTCTGTACAATTGTCTCACATCTGTAATTTCATGTATTTACCGCCATAGTCAAGAAACACAACCTTTCCCTCAACACAAGGATCTCTTAACATTTTCCTTCTATAATCGCACCCATTTCCCTTCGCCCTCCTCTTCCATCTTAGACTCCTGGCAAACCACTGATCTCCTCTCCGTTTCTAAGACGTGGTCATTTCAATAGGCAAGAGAGACCTTGGGGGTCATATGGCAGTTGTACATTTAGTTTTTTCAAGAAGCTGTCAAATGATTTTTCAGAGAGACAATATTATTTTCTGTTCCCACCAACAGTGTCTGGGTGATCACGTGTGTCTCATCCTTACACGCATTTGGTGGTGTTGCCATTTTAATTGTAGCCATTCTGGCGGGTGTGCAGTGTGGTTGGTTGGTTGCTTTGTCTGCTTTCAATGACACTTTATTGTGCTGTAAGTGGGTGCTCCTGCTCCAGCCAGGATTATTTCAATCCTCTCATCTGTATGCAAAGACAAGTCACAGAATAAACCCACACCAAACTCTCTGCCATTCAGTCAAAGCTGACTCACAGCAAACCTCTGTGGGTTTTTGATACGTTAACTGTCCCTGGTCTTTCTCCCACGTGGATGCTGGTGCTTTCAAACGGCCATTGATGCAGATCGTGCCCAAAAGAATCCACTAGGCCGTAATGCATTTGATCTATGCTGTTGGTGAAGGCTATGGAAAATACCATGGACTGCCAGAGAGTGAGAAAAAAGTCTGTCTTGGAAGAAGGACAGCTGGAACGTTCATCTCTCTGTTTTCTCCTTCGTTTCTCTGTTTCCCTTTGTTCTGTTTCCTGGTCCTTTTCTGTCCTTTGGTTTGAGGAAAAGGCTCAC
The DNA here is from genome assembly GCF_050624435.1 of Tenrec ecaudatus. NCBI lineage: Eukaryota > Metazoa > Chordata > Mammalia > Afrosoricida > Tenrecidae > Tenrec > Tenrec ecaudatus. The sequence continues at coordinate 225,684,242 of NC_134530.1, read as the reverse complement.
AGTATGGTTTCATATAGTTGTTTTTTAAGGAGCACCTTCTTCTTGGGTTTTGTTTGTTTTATATTTAAGAAGCACATTCTACATGCATGTTGTCTTGTTTGATGAGCGGTGACCTCTGGGAGTGTCTTCAGTTTCAGGTTAGATTGTCTCAAAGCAATAGTCTCAGGGGTTCCTCTAGTTTCTTTCATACCAGTAGCTCTGGCTTTTTGGCTTTTTGAATCTTGTCCTACATGTTTTATCCATTCTAATGGGGACCTTGAATTGCAGTTTAGGTCTGAGGGGTTGGCAATGGCAGCCGGGTACCATCTAGGCCTTCTGGTTTCAGGTTAGAAGTGGCTGTGGATCCTGCGGCCATCAGTTCCTTTGGACTACTTGCTTCTCTGGACCTTCGTTTTTCTTTGATACCTTGTGCTTCTGGAGGGAAGAGACTAATTGCTTCTTAGAAGGTTGCTCACAAGCTTTTAAGACCTTAGACACCACTTCCAACACTAGGATGTACAATAATGTCTTTATGAATTATGCTTTGGCAGTTATGCTAAATGCCCCTCTAGATGATGGTCTTTAGCCTTCAGGTTCAGTGGTTCAACTATCGCTAAGTAGATTCTATACATGTGTCACCTATATGCTCTCTATTATATACATCATATATGTGCAGCATTTACCAATCTACGTGTAGAAATATCTACCACCTTGCTTTAGAGACACATTATCTGGAGGGATCCGGTCAATGGAAGAAGGCATCGTGTTGGATGAAATAGAGGGCCCATCAGGGACACTGTAGGTGACAAAGATGAACACCAGAGCCACAACAATGGACTCGACTATGGGGCAATCATGAGTGTGACAAGGTCCAGGTAAAATTTATTCTCTTGTACACAAGGTTGCCACAAGTCAGAGTTGTCCCCAGTGGCAGTTATATATCTCTGCCAGAAGAAGCTGAGTCATGAAGCTGTGATCGTTTTGTATATTGATAGTAAGTCTGAGAGGCGTGGACCTGCCATATAGCAGAACCAGCCAGTCTGGAGAGCTGGCCCACCTTGTAAAGCAAGCCTTAGCAGGGAACGTTTGAAGTTCTCTGGTGCTGATGAGCCTCTCACTCACTCAGATGAAATCATCGCAGTGGTTCAGCCATGGTGAAGCTTTTGAATTCTACAAACTGGACCTCTACCTAACTTGGAGATCATAATGGATCTATTCAGCCTGTATCCAGATTTTGAAGGTTTCCTTCTGAATTTCTCTATCTTTCAGATGAGCCAATGATTTTATTTACGTAATTATCTGAACTTTCCATCACTCTGAGTGTACTCCTAACATTTGTTAAGATTCTTAATATGATCTTTAGGCAGATTATTGATAGCAGTGGGGTTGACTCCAACACCTGATAAGTCTAAGTGTTTCTGGAGACAATATGATGTTGTAGAGAAAGACTGGGCTTTGTACCCCTGTAAACAGTTAAAGTCTAAGAAACCCACAGCAGGTCGCTATGAGTCAGCACTGACTCAATGGCAGTGAATACATGATGCTATAAAGCCAACGTGACCTTCCTGTCATCGGTGTTTGATGTACAAACTAAAGGCTTGCGATAAACAATAGGAGGCAAAGATTACTAAGGGAGCATAAAAACCATACATTTAATTCCTGAGGATTAGGACCAATGGAATAAAATAAAGGATAATAACAGCATCGAATTCGAATACCCTGGCTATTGCTTACCACACTGGTGAAAAATCAGTGAGCCAACAGAGGGAGCCAAAGCAGCTCAGATGAACTTCTGGATACTGGGACTTACTGCCCTGTCCCACATAGTAACTCTGGCAGGCAGCAGGTAGCATTGTAAAGGGAAAGGTGGCAGCCAATGTCAGTACTGGAAATAGAATTTCTGTCTGTTCTGCTGCAATGACGGCTTCTCCTGTTTCAGAACACATTTTAAAAACAGCAGCAGCAAACAGCCAAACTGTGCCAGGGAGTCAATCCTGACTCATAGTGCCTCTGTAGGACACGGTAGAACTGTCCCCGTGGGTTTCCAGGACTGGCACTCTCTATGGAAGTAAAAAGCCTGACCTTTCTCCTGGGGAACAGCTTTTGGTTTCAAACTGCTAACCTGGTTTCATACAGTAACCACTATGTAACTTGTAACAACTATGCCGCCAGGGCTCCTGTCTGAACATAAAATGTACGAATACCCTAAGTCAATGGGAAATCGGTTGTCTTCCTCTATGACTAGGTTATACAAGAGCCTCCCTCTTTCTAATGTTGTAATTTAATTTCTATGGAAGCATAATAGATATATACAAAAGGTGTATATAAAGATAGACCTTTGCAAAAATATATACACAGCAAAACACGCACCATTTTGTTATAGCAAAGTGTGGTAAAGAAGCTAGATGCCTACCAACTCACAGAAAGAATAGCATTTGGGCTCTTAAAGTCTTGTTTGCAAACAAGCAGCCATGTAAGTGAGATGTCAACTAAATCCCCATGGAAGAAGCACACCAGTCTGTGTGATGCAAGGAGTGTAAATAATATAATCCAAATATAAAAGAGGTTAAATTCGGAACATCTGGTTTTCAGAAGACTACGGGTGGGAGTAGAAGCCCGAAACCCATTCACAGGAGGAGTAGATGGATCAAATCCAGTGAATCCCCTCTGAGCATAGCCGAGGGAAGTGGGTGGCGCTGTGATCCAACGGAGAGCATTGTAAAGGCAATTTTGACAGACATAGTTAGGTCAAAATGCATCTTATCACTTGATCTCCCTTTTGACCCATTATAAAACTGCTTCAGTTTCTTTGAAAAGCAAAGGGTAAATGCACATGGATTAAATCCCTGGTGAACTTCCTCTGACTACAGACCGGGGTTATGAATAGTCTTTGTATCATGCAGAATGCATTGGAAAGGGGACTGCTGCAGATGGAGTTAGGTTAAAATTTAGCACTCTATCATTTGATCTCCCTTATGATTCATTTAAATTTGCTCTTGTTTTTAATATTTTGTTTTATTTTAAATAGAGGTTTTTATGTGTTTTATCTTGTTAATGTTATTCCTTTTAGTTTGGGAGATTGTTAAATAACTTTTTAATCTTTTTTTGTATACGAAATCAAGCTAGGTGAGTCTCTAAAGACAGTCACTGGATTAGTGATGCCTAGAGCAGAGGATGTTGGGGGGGAATGGAGAACTAATAGTGAGTACAAAAATGAAGAAAATGGTCTAAAACAGATTATGATGATGATTGTACAACTCTTCTTGATGTCATTGGACCATTGAATTGTATGATTTGTGAATCATATAAAACTATTGAGAAAAATAACACTCATTCGATGATTTCTATGTGTACAATTTATTCGGTGACATTGGTTACAGTTTTCGTGTTGAATCAGCACTATCATTATCTGTACCCAAATTATTTTACACTCACTAAATTAGATCCACCATCCCCAAAACTCTATCCATGTTTTAGAGTTGCTGTTACCAATTTGATCTTATATAGATAATTCTTTAAATGTCCTTTCAATGCTTAAGGTAAACATTTTCTACTACTTGAGCTGATAGGTGACTTCAAAGGATATTTTTTGGTTCCGGTTTTAGACATTACCTATGTGCAATTGATTCAGGGGATTCTCCAATCCCTATGAGCCCAATAAATTTATATTCCATTGTACTTTTATTGTCACCCATAGCCTTCTGTAAACCGGGTGTCCAGAATTTAAACTCTAATGCAATTCCCCACTCTAATCTGGGGTTTTACCATTTGAAGTCTTTGGATCACATTGACTGGTGGACTTCTTCCATGTGGATTTAATTGGTACAACCCTCAGATGGCTGCTTGCTTAAGACAAATATTTAAGATGGAGTCATTTTTTTTCATGCGAGGCATAATATTGCTTTTAATGTTTCTGTTCTACCTCTTAATTCAGTGAGTAGTGCCTAGAGTCTTAAAAGCTTGCAAAGGTTCATCCAAGATACAATTTGTCTCCATTCACCTGGAGCAACCGAGGAGAAAGGAGACCCAGGAATTGTAGCAGGAACCAGACGATAAATCTAAGTGCCTCCATGAACTACTGTCTACTCTGCCATGAGACCAGAAGAATTGGATAGTGCCTGACTGCCGTTACTGAAAGTTTTGATAAAGCACTCAGTGTCTGAATCCTGATTAAAGAGAGTCAGGGAGGGAAATGTGGAACAGAACTGCTCACCAAATTAAGAGGTAGAACAGACACTCTAAAATCAATATTAGGTCTCTCATGAAAATATGACCCTATTTTAAGGGCTTGTCTAAACAAGCAGCAATCTAAGTGTGGTTCCAGATAACTCCACATGGAAGAAGCACCCAGCCTGTGTAATCCAAGTATTTCCAATGGTAGAACCCCAGATCAGAGTGGGGAATTGCATTAGAGCTTGAATTCTGAACACCTGGCTTGCAGAAGGCTAAGGATGATAGTGAAAGCCCACATCCATTTCAGAGTCCCCACATGCATTTGACCTCTATTGAATTCCCTCTGACCATTGAACAAGGCTGTGAATACTCTTGTCCACATTCGGGTGAATTGGAAAGTGGATTATTGTAGATACAACTTGATGTAAATATAAGATCTTACCATTTGTTTTCCATGTTGACTCATTCCCCCCCCCCTAATTTTGACAGTTTAATTGAAATGCAATCACATGCTATGTAGTTCAGTCATTTAAACATTAAAAAAGTGTAATCATCACTAAAATTTTAGAACACTTTTTTTTTCCTTTTACTCATTTTCATTAGTTCGCCATCCCTCCCCACTTCTCTGATATAACTCAAGAAGTTACTAATCTAGTTACTGCCTGTGTTCGTCTGGGTAGACTAGACAACCAAATTCATAGGCACTCATATGTGTATAAGAAAGAGCTTTATATACAAGAGGAATTTAATATTGAGAAACTATCCCACTCCACTCCCGATACCAATTGTGTTAGACAAGGTTCTCTTGAGAAACAAAACTAGGACACTTATGATTTTATCTATATTATATATAGATATAGATAGATAGATAGACACAACATGAAGGAATATAACAGCTTATTAGTCCACACAGCAATACAGAAGGTTCAGTTCAACTCATTTCTGTGAAACAGTTAATATATTGGAAGTCCTTCAACTCACGAGGGCTGCTGGGTCCAAGGTCAAGGAATCAGATAGTTGAGTCTTCCCTCGGCCCATGCAGGCAGTCCAGCCACAGGCAGCAAATAACAAGGTGGGTCACCAACAGTCAGCAGCTCAGGAGCTTAGCAAAGCAGGCCCAGATGGGATATTGAACTCAAGCAATGCAAAATGACAGGATCTGACAGCCCCTAGCTCAAGCAATGTATACCCCAGCAGTGTGATGAAACAGGTCTTGAAGGAGCCTCAAGTTCTAGCCACATGATCTATGGGTTGGCTGTCCCACAGGCAGTGTAGCTCACAAGTTGAGGCAAAGCCGCCACATGATGGTCGAATCACCAGAGAGCAAGAGAGAGAGGGGTGGGGCTTGATGAGCCATTTATCTCTTTGACCTTTCAATCAAACTGTGACCTATTAATCCCACATGTTCCTATTGGCAAGGTTGGCAAAATACACCTACCTATCACACCGTTTCTATAGTTTTACCATTTCTGGATTTCATATAGAGAAAAACAAACAAAAGGAAAAGTTGTGGTTGTTTAAATCCAGGAACAATAAAACATAAAAACATCATTTGAAAAGGTGACAGAAAATAAAACAGAACAGATTTAAAATGAGCCAAAGTGACAACCAAAAGAGGTGTTAAATTTTAACCTTGCTACATTTGTGTTAGTCCACTTTTCAGTGCACTCTGTCTGAGAGCAAGACTATTGACACCTCTGGTCAATGGTCATAGGGAGTTCACCAGAGAATTAATCCACATGGGGATCCTGTAAATGGATTTTTAAAAATCATTTTATTGGGGGCTTGTACAACTCTTATCATAATCCATCCATCCATCCATTGTGTCAAGCACTTTTGTACACTTGTTTCACTTATCATTCTCAAAACATTTGCATTCTACTTGAGACCTTGGTATCAGCTCCTCATTTTTCCCCTCCCTCCCTGCTATCCCTTCCCCCATGAGCCCTTGATAATTTATAAATTATTGTTTTGTCATATCTTATGCCATCTGATGTCTACCTTCACTCACTTCTCCACTGTCCATCCCCCAGGGAGGAGGTTATGTGTAGATCCTTGTTATCTGTTCCCCTTTCTCCCTCACTTTCCCTCCACCCTCCCAGTATTGCCACTCTCACCACTGATCCTCAGGGGTTCATCTGTCCTGGATTCCCTGTTTCCAGTTCCTATCTGTACCAGTGTAGATCCTCTGGTCTAGCTGGATTTGTAAGGTAGAATTAGGATCATGATAGTGGGGGCGGGGTGAGGAAGCATTCAAGAACTAGAGGAAAATTTTATGTTTCATCATTGCTACACTGCGCCCTGACTGGTTTGTCTCCTCCCCGCGGTCCTTGTGCAGGAGGATGTCCAAATGCCCACAGGTCTCTTCTACGCCTTGTGATCGCACAGGCTGATGTACTTCTTCCGTGTGGGTTTTGTTACTTCTGAGCTAGATGGCTGTCTGTTTATCTTCAGACCTTTGAGATCCCAGATGCCTTATCTTTTGATAGCCAGGCACCATCAGCTTTCTTCACCATATTTGCTTGTGCACCCCTTGTCTTCAGCGATCGTGTCAGGAAGGTGAGCATCTCAGACTGCCGAATTGTTAGAACAAAGTGTCCTTGTGTTGAGGGAGTTCTTGAGTAGGGGCCCAATGTCAATCTGTTTCCTTAATACTAAAACTATAAACATATGTACATAGATCTATTTCCCCCTCATCATATATAAATATATTTACATCTGTATATGCCTGTATTTAGATATCTACAAATGCCCTTTGCCTCCTAGTTCTTTCCTCTATTTCTTTGTACTTTCCTCTTATCCCACTATCATGTTCAGCCTTCATTTGGGTTTCAGGAATTCCTCTGGTTACATTGTCCTTGATCCAGCCCTGCCAGACCTCCTACACCCTCCTTGCTACTAATTTTGGATCACTTGTTTTTCCCTTGTCCCTGGGTTTGTTAACACCCACTTCCTTTACCCCACCTCCCCCTCTCCCATGTCCCCCAGAGTCATCCCATTGTTCTCTCTTCTGGCTTGTTTATCCCACCTATCCCTTCCAGGTAGACATGCAGCGACAATATCACCATCAAAAGACCAAGTACAACGAAGCAACAATTGAAAATGAAACAATATTTACAACAACATCAAAAATCCTATAAATAATTCAAGGTCTATTTGTTGTCCTTTACGAGTGCTTTCCAATCGAGTCTGATGGGGTGCCATGCCCTGGCCCCACATCTATCCCTGTCATTCCCTGGGGACTTCATTGCTCTGCTCCCCACACCTATCCCTCTTCACTAATAATTTAACAAGTGCAGTATCTAATGTACAAAGCCAGTTGAATTTGCAGAAACTGAGTATACCCATGTAGCATCAATCAGACCAAGAAACAGATTATTATCAGCTCCTCAAGACCCCTCCTCTGCTCACTTCGCAAGGTATTAATTATTTTGACCGCCGATATCGTAGGCTAATTTTGCCTGCTTTTGCACTTTAAGGAGCCGTGATGGTGCAGTGGTTACCCATTGGGATGCTAACAGCTCAAGACAGGGCTTGCAACTCCTGAGAAGAGTTGTAGTTTTGCTCTAAGTCAGCATGGACTCGGTGGCAGTGAGTTTCATTGTTTCGATTTCGCATTTTATCTAAATGAAATAAAGTAGTATATACTATTTTGTGTTTGGCATCTTTCATTGAACATGTTTTGTTTGTTTGTCTGTTTGTTTGTTTGAAATTCATTCATATGTCATTCATTCCATTGTTGTGGTGTTGTGGTATATATATAATCATTTGTCAGTTTGAGGATTAAGCGTGTAGGGGTGGAGTCTAGCTTGTCAATCAGATCATAGCCAATGAGGCCTCTGTGTGGGCATGGCCTTCTCCTGAGAATTCTGGGAAATCCAGTGCTTCCCCCTGGGAGGCAGGAGAGACTCTCTCTGCTCACACCCTGGGAGACAGAGCAGCTGACAAGACACATGGACCCACCCTGATGCAGCCTTGGGTATTGGAGAAACCATCCAGAGATCCCTGCCAGCGCTGAGATGTTTCCAATGACACTGGATCCAAAGACTTTGTGCCCACTGGTCTGTGATCTTCTACATTCGGCATCATTGCATGTATTTCATGAGTCTGAAGAAGACTTTATAGATTGGTATCAGACTTATGGGCTAGTATCGGACTTATGAACTTAGACTAGACTGGGTTGGGATGGTTTCTCAATGTTCAATTGCTCTTGTATATAAACCTCTGTCTTATATACACATGTGTGTCTATGGACTTGTTTCTCTAGTCGACTCGGACTGACATAGGTGTTATTTCATCATACCACTGAATCAAGCATATGCCATCATTAACTTATTCCCGATATGGCTCGAGAGCATTTTGGTCGTTTCCAATTTGAGGTCATTTCAAGTAGGAATTATAATCCATTGCCAGGAGTTGGGCAGACTGGACAGCGGCCCACAGAACAAGAGGACTCTGTAGGTCTCTGCCAGAGAGTTTGCTAGCCTCCTTCTCTCCCCTGTCCTGCTCACCCTCCCCCTTTTCCATTTCTCCTTAGCACTCCCGCCAATAGCCTAGGCATCCCCTTTGCAAGGTCAGTTTCTATGGAACCTGATCTAAGAGGCACCAAAGCCATTTTAATTGAATATGAGAGAGAAGAGTGGAGAGAATACATTGGGAGATTGGATATACCCCAGAGGTTGACACTGGGTTATACATACGTACACATATTGTGCGTTCAAGGAGCTCATTATTATTGGATAGACAGAATATTAGATCAAACCCAATGCATCTTATAAAGTGGAAGGCGACGTAAGTGACTGCAGGGAAAAGTGAGTACATGTCATCAAACAGGGAGAAAAGAAAGGAGACTTGGAGGAAGATGTGATGCTTCATCGAGCACTGAAGGAGGTGTAGGAAGTGAAGATGGAGCATAGATACCCTTCAGGCATGGGCACACATTTATATCTTGAAGGAAATATTAGGAAGTGATTTGCACATGGTTCTAAGTTTTTGTGACATGGGAATGTAAGTGAAATACTAAGATAATTTTATTTTTGACAGGTGATTATTTATTTCATTCAGCCCACTCAATCCAGGAAAACAGAAGCTGATGCATAAAGATATAAATCAACAGTTCCTCATTACCAGTGTCATTAAGAATATAAAGTAGGAATGTTTTCTGATGATAGCTAATACGGAAAGAACAGTAGAGTTGCTATGTAGGAAACGGACGCAAGCCTCTATTTCCTTCGGAAAGGAAACAGTGAAATAGATGTATTGCTCTCTAACTGATGTTCTGCTCCAGGTGTTTAATCTCCAGTGACAGCTTATACACCTCCAGGGCCGTTTTCACATCTTGTGGGTTGGGGAGACACTGCATGAGCTGTCTGCCGGCTAGTATTTGATCACAGTCTTGGGGGACTTTCTGAAAGAGAGAGCCAAAAGCACGGTGCTGAGAAGCTTCTTTTCAAACTGTAAAGATGGCATCACAGGTGATAGAAAATTGGAGTATGAATTTCCTCATAGCAATGGATGGAATCCAAAAGACACTTTGTGCCTCAGCCAAGTGGTCACCCCAGGGCAGTGTTACAGGTTGGAATAGGTTATCCCAAAAGAAATGTGGAAGTGCTAACCCCTGTACCCCTGTAGATGATCCCCATTGAAATAAACTTTTCTTTTATTATATTAATGACATCATATCAGAGCGGGTGAGTACCAAATCTAATTACTTCTGAATGATGTCTTCTGTGAGTCCAAATCGACTAGACAACAACAAAGTTGGCTTCTTTGGGTTGGATATCTTATAACTAGAGCAGCAGAGACCGAGGTATGCACTGGAGGAAGCCAGAAGCCATGTGAGCATTTCTTTTTGAGCAAAGGACACTATAGATTGGTGGCAGACACCAGAAATTAGGTGAGAGACCAAGATGAAACATACCCAAGAATCTGATTTGGACTTTTGACCTCCAGAATGGTGGTAAAATAAAGTTTTATTCTTGAAAAGCAGGATATGTGGTTTATTTTTGTTGCAGCAGTTCTTGGTGTCTAAGATAGGCATCAGTAGATAACTGATGATGCAGGGAAGGCACACAGTGCAAAGGACACCCAGAGCGATCTGCAGGGAGATCTCTGGTAACCCATTCAAAATGGAGCAAAAGCATTTATTGTATTAAAGATAGGCCTGGGGGTCAGCTTACTGGGGTTTATGAGGCCTTCTACCTAAGGCCTGGTTGGATCCTTCTCACACTGAGAATTAGAAATTGTTTCAATCGGCTCATGAAAATGCTTCAAGGTTGAAAATGCTGATTAAAACCCAAGTGATTCGAACAGCTCAGTGATGAACCCTGACAAAAGTCAGATCTCATTGATGTTGGCGGAACCCGTGCTGTAAGGTAAGCTGCCCATGTGGGGATATCCGGGGTACTTACCCACTCACACCTGGGCACCTCTGGGTACCAGGTTCTGTTCTCTGAGCAAGTGATGCTGCGAGTGCCGACTATACCATAGCCATGATCACACTGGATGGTGACATTTTCAGGCTCGACATATGAAACCTTATTCACAGAGAGCTTCCCATTTTCTATGTCTGGTTTCAAGCACAAAGCTATGAGAGAAACACAATTTTAAAAAATCATTCTTGATTCTCCAGAAAATATTATATTAATACCGTAGATTATTAAAGGGTGAGAAACACTGATAGTAAATTATACTCTTACTGAGAGTTATTCTTTGCCTCCATTTATTTTATTACACTAATGAAATTATTAGTAATAATAATGTTTTTATACACATACTACATGTCCATGTGATTATCAGTCCAAACTAATATTACTTTCTTCATTTAGCTAGGGAGAAAAAAGAGCAGCAGAGAACTTAAACAATTTACTCATCATTTGGGAACTTTGTGGTAACATAGTTATGTTATCAACTGAAACATTGTAACCTCAGAATTTGAGATTTCAAACCTACTCTAACTCAAAGCCTTGTCCTTTACACAATCCTAAATATGTGATTGTATTCTTCCCTTAATAACAGCCTGGGCAACCTTTTGGGCTACTAAGCACAAGCTCAGCAGGTCAAATCCACCAGTAAGTACCCTTAAGGAGAACCAGTCTGATCCTGTAAATATTGATAGTCTCAAGAAACCATGGGAACAGTTCTACTTTAATCTAGAGGGTTGGTATGAGTCAACATTGACTTGATGGCAACAGACTGGGCGTGGTGGTGGTGGAAATTCATTTTTATTCTCCTTCTCTTAACTTCCTGTGTTAAATAGGGACAGCCGTGGGGAGTTAGCTCCTTGTGTTGCTTTTAGCAGAATGATAAAGATGCCATGTGGAATTTAAAAGATAGAACTTTAACCTCATCATGTCACCACAGCTTGGTGATTGAGGTAGTTTATTCTGCCAACCTAGCCGATAAACTCATGTGGGATTAATTGAAGGGTGGAGAGATAAATGGCTCGGCAAGCCTCACCTCTCTTGTCTCTTGCTCTTTGATCATCGGACCAGTGTGTGGCTGCCTTGCTTGTTCTGTGCCTCCATTTGCAAGCTGCACTACCTGTGGGATACCTGAACCGTGGATTGTGTTGCTGTAATTTGCTTCAAGATCTGCTTCGCCACACCATTGAAATGTACATGTCTTGAGCTGGGGACTGTCGGACCCTGTCAGCTGGCTGACTGTTGGTGACCTGCTTTGCTGCCTGTGCCCGGATAGCCTGAATTGCTCTACAGAGGACTACCTGGTGACCCTTAAGACTTGAAGGACTGCCAGTGTCTCACAACTGCCTCACGAGAGTGAGTTGCACTGAGCCATTTGTACTGCCTTATAATTTAACTGTTTATTTCTTGTGTTATATATCTATCTGTATAAGTATATATATAAAATTATTAGCAATCTGGTTTTGTTTCTCTAGAGAACCCCATCTAACACATTTTGGTACCAGGAATACGTTCCTGATAGTCTACAACACGAAAATGCAAATTTAACCAATATGAGCATGGAAACATACTGTATGAGATATTCATCTGATGAGATATCATACAACATTGAAAACTATTTAAAATCACAATGAATAAGCTACCACTACTTGCAAAGAGATAACTCATTTGTAAAATCCTAACAGTGAATAAAGAAGGCAGGCATAAAACAGCTTGTACACAATTCCCTTTATTAAAAAGCAGGCAAACCAGGTTCAGAGTTTTTGAATTTGGGATCATGGCCCCATTAGGGAGGAGAGTCTGAGAATAAGTAGAGGAGAGCACGCAGACCACTTCCAGTGTGGGGTAGTGGCAGTGCCTCTGCACCTCACTGCTAGGTCACCTGTGATCACTCACTGATACCAAGATCTGTGCACAGTTCTGTCGCATGTTACCATTGAACGTAAACCTTTATCAAGCAAGACCCAAAGTGACTCTTTAAATAGCTTCTGGAGGGACATGGATTGGTAATCGGGGCTGCTTCAAGGGTGATAAACTGTGAGCAGTCATGCTTTGTGACTTGCATGCAAGGCCTACGTGCAGAGCCAAGGTTATCAATGCAGCTGGAGTTACCTTTACATTGAGGAGGTGGAGACGCCCAATGTGACTGCGTGCAGGTAATTCTAGCCTTCCCAACCAGGACATATCCTTCGGAACAGGTGTACTGCACCACCGTGGTAAATGATAGAAACGAGCTCACATCTTTGTGGGATCCATGGGCAATGCTTGGCGGCACCTTGCAGTCTTCCATGCAGAGAGAGAACAGAGGGAGAGAGGAAAGCAGAGTTTCATTGAATTCATTTCAGAACAAGGGGACAAGGACATCTTTGCACTTCACAAAACAAGGTCACAATGACATTCAACCGTGGATTTCACTCCCTTCACAGGATCACTAAACTATAACGCTGTGCGGGGACTTGCTGCTGGCAAAGCCCGGATGCCACCCCTGGGAGTCACCCTGACAGAACCAACTTCTATCAATTGTAAAGTTATTTTTCAGAGGCAGACAACCCAACTGAAGAAAATTAGCCAAGGGACCTGAACAGACACTTTTCTAAAGCAATTACACTAATGAGCAACAAACTTATGAATAGGTACTCAGCCTTATTAAAAACAAAACAAAATCTGTTCAACCCAGCCAAGAACACATGGAAGAGCTCTACTCTGCACACATGGGCCACATGAGTCAGAATGTGTTTGACAGCAACTAAAAACAACAGCCTCTCAAGAAGAACGGTCATCCTTCTGTCATGAAGAATCATCTTCCAAATAAAGATGCTTCCTTAATGTGGCCATGCCCTCCCCTGCCCTCACTCTTAATCACGAACGAAGTATGCCATCTAGTTTTATATCAATCTGCTAGCTCAGAAAACAACATTCACCTTCTCATTTTTTTTAGCACCAGGATGTTCCCTCTAAACTGTCTCAATCCCCCGCCCCCCGCCATTTTCCTCCTTTTACAGATATTTCAGGGGGAAACTTTAATGTATTATAAAAATGGTTCTCTCAGGCAGGAAATAATGTTCCCTAATAAAATAGGAAAATGGTGGGGTGGTGGTGTTGTCTCCAACTCACAGAGACCCGACGTACCACGGCAGGAAACACTGCCCAGTCCTGCACCGTCCTTGCATGGCTGGGAGGATGAGCCCGCCGTTGTGGCCACCACAGTGTCAGTTCATCTTGTTGGGGCTCTCCCTCTTTTTCATTGACCCTCCCCCAAGCATCTGTCATCAAGGTCAACTCTACTTGAAGGATGAAACTCTTCCCCAGCCATAGTTTGAGTCTTTCAACGTGAGAAATTAATCTCCTGGTGCTACATCAGATCATGTTCTGGCATGATTCACAAGATTATTGGTGGCTAAGCCCAATTAGTGGGCCTGTTTCTTCTTCCTCATCGGTCTTAGTCTGGAAGGTCGGTTGAAACCTCTCTCCCATTGGTGGTGGTGGTGGTATTTGAAATACCCATGACGTAACTTTCAGCATCACAACACGAAAGCCATCATATGACAAGCTGACAGACGAGTGGTGGAAAATGCCACTTTGATAAATGTACATTTCCATTTAAATAACATAAGAAATTACTCTAATTTCCACAGCAACCGCTGTGTCAAATTCTCCCAAGCTCTTTCATGTCTCATTGGTTTTTAAAATTCCCCCCACATTGCAAGAACACTGTCTTACACTGATATGGTTTGCGGTTTACAATGTACCTTCTTGTTACTCAAGAAGATTTTCTCAGTATTTGTGACCTTCGATGACATTTTGCTTTGTGTATGATTTTTCCCCCCAATTAATCAGGAACTTAGCTTGGAGATGGAAAAATTAACTTAATAAGAAAGTAACTGTGTTGCAATTTAGGAGCATCTAGTTAAATACAATGAAACAATTTGAAAAGCAAAGGCAGCCTTGCAAGGATGTTGGCGCCTCAATTCTTTATTATCCCAACCTAGCAACAACCTATATTTGAAAGGAACTAATCTCTATAATCTAATTCAAGGCTTTGCTTTCATTCATAACAAAATCCACTGTACCCTCAAACTTCTCCTGAACTATTACCTCTGAATTTTCACTCCTTGTGAGGAGTTAGCCATTGAGAATTTTTTTCTCCATGCCTTGGATAAAGCATCCCACTTCTCCCATAGCCACTGTACTCACCACACGAGATTGAAGGACACTGCAGTAGGATCAAGACCCCCAAAAGGCACAGTGCTGGGACACGGCTCAGCCACATGAGGGACATGGCTCGGAGTCTCTGAGATGCAGGTGTGAGCTCTGTGTGCTCAGACACCCAGGATCAAAATGAAGAAAAGTCTTCTAAGAAATAGTTGAAATGATGCCTGAGCCAGAGAACTAAGCCCTGGCTAGTTCCCAATATTGTGTGTCACTAAAGAGGAGGGGCAAGGAACGGCTAGAAGGTCAGGTTCTGGGCAAGGCTCCTAAACACCCCCTGCTTGGGAAGAAGAAACTGGCGCTTGAGATGAGAACGCTCTGATACTGAATATTTACAATAATATCCTATGTTTTGCTCACCGTTTGGATGAGGCACATGTTGCGTCCCCTTCTGAGTAGGAGCATGCTTCTCCTCTGAGGAACCAAGAGCAAAAGGCAAAAGGGCAAAAGGCACGACCGCTCCTGAAGTGGCTAGCACAGTGCATGGGGTGGGTTCTGCAGGAATTACAAGTCACAGCAAAAGAAAAGGCCCTGACTTAGAAGCAATGCTTGTCCAGGGAATGGGTGTCATCAGTTAAAGCAGTGGTTCTCAACCTTCCTAATGCCGCGACCCTTTAATAGAGTTCTTCATGTGGTGGTGACCCCCCCCCCCCCAGCCATAAAATTATTTTCATCGCTACTTCTAACTGTAATTGTGTTACTGTTGTGAATTGTAATGTAAATATCTGATATGCAGGATGTATTTGCATTGCTACAAATTGAATGTAATTAAAGCATAGTGATGAATCAAAAAAACAATATGTAGCTATATAGTGTGAAATATTTATTTCTAATGACAAGTAAATGAAATTTTGTCTTGAAGCATGGTGTAGCATGGGTACTCATGTGTGGGTGTGTCTGCATGTGGGCGGACCCGCCTGGAGACGGATAGAGGAGTGGTGGCTTGGTTCCTAAGACCATCAGAAATATGTGTTTTCTGATGGTCTTGGGGGACCCCTGGGAAAGGGTCGTTTGACCCCCACTCACAGGTTGAGAATCGCTGAGTTAAGGGTATGAATTGCTCATAGAGGAATGCATTTTTAAAAAATGTATTCTGTTGTTGTTTTAAATATACACAGCAAAACATCAATTCAACATTTTTTGAATGTTCAATTCAATGACATTGATTACATTCTCTGGGTTGTGCAATAAGATTTTTTTTTGTATTTTAAATCTTTATTGATAGCATCTTTATTTAAGAACTGATCTGTTCATATAATTTTCCAAACTGTATCCACACAACTTATAACCATGCACCTTTCTCAATCTTTAAACTATGCAAAGAGTTCCACTACTGAGCAACATCAGGCATCATTCTCAGTTCTGAAATTAAAAAAAATTTGTTTCACATTCTTACTATTAGTCTTCTTCAAAACATTAAATGAGAAAACCACAATTAAAAAATAAATAAAAGCCACATGAAATTAAATAACCATTATGTGCACTACAACTCATTCACGTCAAATGACTAAGACAAGCCATCCACCATTTGCTGGGCTCTCTCCTACGGAGGGAAAGCTGCATCTCATGTTCATCAGATTCATGTCCTCGGGTTTATATGATATGGTTTCTTTTTTGCTATATAACTGCTAGATTGAAATATTCCTTCATAGCATCATATTTTGAAAAACATGGAGATAAAATGATTTTTTTATCGTTTATGCTATCCATTGATTTTAGAAATTACTCATAGACTCCAAAATACCAGATCGAAATGCCACATGAATGAAATTATCTTGCATATCCTTATTATGTGGGTATGTGTCTAATAAGTTTATATCAGAAATAAGAATATGTCATTTAATATTGATTCAATATTGGGTACATTTTGAGATTTATCTTTTCAAAGGTGACTTTGAAAATTTTAGCTAACCTCATCATTGTTTTTTCTTTTCTTAAGTAAACAAATATTTAGTTTGTATTCATAATAAATCTCACAATTTTTAGTGTTGTCATCTTTGGCAGGAATGATTTGCAATAAGTAAAGAGAAATGCTTTTCCACTTTGCATTATCTTGTTATTGGAAATGCCTTGGGAGGCTTCTAGAAGTAATTCAAGGGATTAAAAGAGATTAAGAAGAACTCCGTGAAATAAAATGATGGGTATGTTTTTTGTTTTTTTAAAACCACACAAATACAACAGAACTCAACACAGATTAAAAAAAAAAACACACACTGCTGTAGAGTGGATTCCAACTCATAGAGACGCATTCTTCTCAAGGCTACCCAGGGTTTGTTATGATCCACATGACTATGTCATGTGTAGTCAGTAAAACAGAAGTGAACCTCTTTCTGATCGTTTCTGCTTTCAGCCAAGGTCCATCTGACATCAGCAATGGTATCCCTCATTCCACGTCCTCTTCTGAATCCGTCCTGAACCTCTGACAGCTCCTTGTTAACGTACTGCTGCAACCATTATTGGATGGTCTTCAGCAACATTTTACTTGCGTGTGATATGAATGGTATTGTTCTGTAATTTGAGGTTTCTGTTGGGTTCTTTCTTTGGAACGGGTACAAATATGCATCTCTTCCAGTAGCTGTCTTCCAAATTTCCTGGCATAGATGAGTAAATGCTTCATCAGCTTGTTGAAACATTTTAATTGGTATTTCATCATCCCTGGAGGCTGGTGTTGGGCTAATGTTTTTAGTGTAGCTTAAACTTTTTCCTTCACTATCATTGGTTCTTACTCCTATGCTACCTCTTGAAATGGTGGCATGTTGACTAATTCCTTTCAGCACAGTGAGTCTGTGACTTCTTTCCATCTTCCTTTGATTCTTTCTGCATTGTTCAATATTTGGCCTCTAGACTCATTCAATATTTGCAACTAAAGGCTTAAATTTATTCTTGAGTTCTTTCAATTCAAGATATGCTGACTGTGTTCTTTCTGTTTGGTTTTCTAACTATAGAGCTCTGCACCCTTAATTATACTATTTTACTTTGTCTTCTTGAGCTGCCCTTTGAAATGTTCAGTGCCGCTCTTTGACTTCATCACATCTTCCATCTGCCTTAGCTACTCAAGAGCAATTTCCAGAGTCTCTTCTGACATCCACTTGGATCCTTTTTTCTTTCCTGTCTTTTTAATGACCTTTTGCTTTCTTCGTGTGTGGTATTTTTGATACCACCCCACAGCTCATCAGGTCTTCTGTTATTAGTGTTCAATACTAATTCAGGTGGAATAGACTCAATAGACATTCAGGTGGAATAGACTCAATAGACATTCAGGTGGAATAGACTCAATAGACATTCAGGTGGAATAGACTCAATAGACATTCAGGTGGAATAGACTCAATAGACATTCAGGTGGAATAGACTCAATACTCATTCAGGTGGAATAGACTCAATAGACATTCAGGTGGAATAGACTCAATACTCATTCAGGTGGAATAGACTCTCAATAGACATTCAGGTGGAATAGACTCAATAGACATTCAGGTGGAATAGACTCAATAGACATTCAGGTGGAATAGACTCAATAGACATTCAGGTGGAATAGACTCAATAGACATTCAGGTGGAATAGACTCAATAGACATTCAGGTGGAATAGACTCAATAGACATTCAGGTGGAATAGACTCAATAGACATTCAGGTGGAATAGACTCAATAGACATTCAGGTGGAATAGACTCAATAGACATTCAGGTGGAATAGACTCAATAGACATTCAGGTGGAATAGACTCAATAGACATTCAGGTGGAATAGACTCAATAGACATTCAGGTGGAATAGACTCAATAGACATTCAGGTGGAATAGACTCAATACTCATTCAGGTGGAATAGACTCAATAGACATTCAGGTGGAATAGACTCAATACTCATTCAGGTGGAATAGACTCTCAATAGACATTCAGGTGGAATAGACTCAATAGACATTCAGGTGGAATAGACTCAATAGACATTCAGGTGGAATAGACTCAATAGACATTCAGGTGGAATAGACTCAATAGACATTCAGGTGGAATAGACTCAATAGACATTCAGGTGGAATAGACTCAATAGACATTCAGGTGGAATAGACTCAATAGACATTCAGGTGGAATAGACTCAATAGACATTCAGGTGGAATAGACTCAAGGCCACATTCTGGCTTCATGGATTTGTTTTCATTTTCTTCAGCTCAACCTGAACTTGCATATGAGCAGCTGGTGGGCTGTTCCACAGTCAGCCCCTGCCCTGGTTTTAGCTGCTGGTACTGAGCTCTTTCACCATCTCTTCCCACAGATATTTTCGATTTTATTTCTGCATATTTCATCTGGAGAAGTCCATGTGTATAGTCCTTGTTTTATTGTTGAAAAAGGTATTTGCTATGAACAAGCAATTGGTCTTACAAAGGTTTGTTTTATCATCAAGACCGTGTTTTCCAACTGTTGTTATCTTCCTTTATGTTTCCAACTTTTGCATTCTAATAACCAGTAAATAGCAATGCGTCTTAATTGCATGTTTGCTCAGTTTAGCCTGAAGGTGTTCACTAGCTTTAGTAGCTGGTGTGTGAATGTGAATTATAGTTGTATTGTCTGGATATCCTTGTATGCGGATAGATATCCTGTCACAGACAGCATTGTACTTTTAGATCGTAAAACACCCTTTTTGACAGTGAGTGCAAAGCCATTCCTCTTGAATCTGTCTTTACTGGCAAAGTAGGACTTTCAGGTTCAAAATCCCCAATCCCAGTTCACAACACCTAGAATATATATCTTTATGGGTTCCATTTCTTTTTTTTACTACTTCCAATTTTCCTAGATTCTTACTGTGTATATTCCAAGTTCTGATTATTAATTGATGTTTGCAGCTTTTTCCTCTTCTTCTCATTTTGAGTTGCGCCCCATCAACAAATAGTGTTCCTGAAGGTTTTACTCCCACAGCCTTGACTATCCATGTCACGATGGTCTACTGGAAATTCAGAAGGCGTATTCTGAGTGCTGTATGTCCTAAGGGGTTTATCTTCTGGCACTGTTTCTGAAAATATTCTGCTTCTATTCAAGAGATTTTTAGTATCCGGCAATGTTTTCATGCTATACTTCAGGTTTTCAGTGGCTTATTACTCTGAAGTGGGTCGCCTATTCGGTCTTCACAATCTATTCTTCGTCTGTATGCTCTGCTGAACTCTGTTCACTTTTGGTGACTCTGCTGGTATTTGGAATACCGGTGACACAGCTTCCAGCATCACCACAATGCACAAGCCACCACAGTACGACAAACTGACAAACAAGTAGTGGTGATCCCATATAGACAGTTTTAAAATTTTCATTTTAACTTTTCATTGTGAATTGGGTGCGTGTTTACAGAGTAGATGGTCAGTTTTACATCCAATAATTCATGCAATTCATACACTGTAATGCCCTCAATAGAATCTCATCTATGCTACTTCCTCCCTGTGTTTCCTTTGTCAGTTCCTTCTTTCCTAACCTTCCTGACCTTTGTCTTTGCGTCAATGCTGCCTTTGTACTAAGATGTTCACGTCTCACTAGTGTTATTGTTCCCCATACAGATGTATCGATTGTTTAGCTCAAAATTAAGCCTTGAGGGTCAGTTTGGTCCCAAGCCTGCAAGGTGGCTCAGGGCCATCGTCCTGGGGGGCTAGTGTTCAAGGTAGAGATCTTTTTCCTTAATAAGCTAAACTATTATTAGGTTTTAAGACTTCGGAGAATAATTTTGGCTTAAGGTTTAAATCTCTGAGGACAATAGTTTCAGGAATTCACCCACCCCTCACTGTTCCAGGAAGACCAAAGAATTGATGTCTTTGAATTGTGGCCTTGGCGATCTTAGAGCACTGAATATGCCATGGACTGCTGAAAGAATGAGCAAAGCTGGATTAGAAGAGGCAGTCAGAATTGCTCTCCGAAAGTGAAGATGGCGAGACCTTGGGCTTGTTATTAGGAGGGACCAATCCCTAGAGGACACTCTGCCCACTAGACAGTCAGTGAAAAAAGGTAGACCACCTTTAATGTCCTCCTCCTTTTCCTTATGTTCCATTTTTCTCTGTTGTTCCAGGTGAGTAGAGATCAATTTTTGAATGGTCACTTGCAATTTTCCAAGATCCTGGGCACTGCGCACCCAACGAGGAAGTAGAAAAGGAGCACTAGGGACATTACTAAGCCATTCATTCTGGGGGTTCCATGAAACCATGACTCAGAACTTTCAGTTTTTAATTTTATTACTCCACTTTCTCTTGTACATCACATAACCTTTAATACTTCTTTCTTTTTAATGGCTGAATAGTTCAATGTATGGGCATATCCCTTTTGGGTTATCAGTTTATCAGTTGATAGCTTTATGAGTTATTTCCACTTCTTGCCTATTGCAGTTAATGCAGCTATGAAAACTTACAGACAAATTTTTATATGAACATATACTTTCCATTCACTTAGGTATGTACCGATGACAGAATTTTCCACATCATGTGATAATTAATTCCATGTTTAACTTTTTGAACAAATATCAAACTAGTTGAACAGCCCCTGCACCACTGAACACAAAGTCTGAGTGTTCCAAATTCTCTGCATCTTCAGCAATTCCTGTTATATTTTGTTTTTATTTATTTATTTTTATTATAGCCATGCTGGTGAGTGTGAAGTGGTATTTCATTGGGGTTTAGATTTGAATTTGAAGAATGGTGCTTTTTTACTGTCTAGAAACTTCAGTACATTTTCTAGACTACCTGTAGTCCAGCCAGAATAGAGTAGCACACGTTTTTCAATGTTAAAATGCTCAAGAGTCAAGTGCAAAAGAGAAGTATTCTTACAATGTGTAAGTGGAAATGTCCTCCCTAATTCTTGGGGTTCCTGATGTATATTGCTGTCATTAAGTTGCTTCTGAGTCATGGTGATTCCATGTACATCCCATGTTCAATAGAAGGAAGCATTGCCTGGTCATGCTAAATCCTCCACATCACAGGTACACTCAAGTGCAATGGTTTGGCTGTTGTGTAGTGCTTTCCAACTTAGGGAACTCACCTTTCAGCAATAAGTGGTTGTTAGGTCATGTAAGCTCAGGTTTGATTCATAGAGACCCAGATAGGACAGAACCAAACATGCCTTGGCCTGAAGCATGCCTTGCCCTCACAATTTTAATTTAAAGCCGTTATTGCAGCCATTATATCAATCAATCTTTTTAAGAATCTTCTTCTTTTTCACTGACCCTTAATTTTACCAAGCATTATGTCTTTCTCCAGGGAATGGTCTCTTCTGATGATATTTCAAAGTATATGGGATGAAATCACACCATCCTTGATTTCTTTTTAATCATTTTATTAGGGACTCATACAACTCTCATCACAACCCATACATAAATCAATTATGTAAAGCACATTTGTACACTCATTTTCCTAATCATTCTCAAGACATTTGCTCTCTACCTAAGCCCCTGGCATCAGCTCCTCAATTTTCCCCCTCCCTCCCTGCTCCCCACTCGCTCATAAACCCTTGATAATTTATAAATTATTATTTTGTCATATCTTGCACTATCTGACGTCTCCCCTCACCCACTTTTCTGTTGTCCATCCCCCAGGGAGGAGGTCACATGTAGATCCTTGTAATTGGTCCCCCCTGCCCCCACTGCTACCCTCCTCTCCACCCTCCCAGTATCGCCACTAACACCACTGGTCCTGAAAGGTTCATCCACCCTAGATTCCCTGTGTTTCCAGTTCTTATCTGTACCAATGTACATCCTCTGGACTAGCCAGATTTGTAAGGTAGAATTGGGATCATGATAGTGGGGGAGAGGAAGCATTTAGGAATTAGAGGAAAGTTTTATGTTTCATCATTGCTACATCGCACCCTGACTGGCTTGTCTCCTCCCCGAGACCCTTCTGTAAGGGGATGTCCAATTGCCTACAGATAGGCTTTAGGTCTCCACTCTGAACTCTCCCCACCCACCCCCATTCACAATGATATGATTTTTATTCTGATGATGCCTGATACCTGATCCCTTCAACACCTCATGATCACACAGGTGGTGTGCTTCTTCCATGTGGGCTTTGTTACTTCTGAGCTAGATGGCCATCCTTGATTTTTTTTTTTTTTGCCATCCTTGATTTTAAGGAGTATTCTGCATGTCCTTTTTCCAAAACAGATTTGTTCCATCTTCTGGCAGTCCATAGAGTATTTAATATTCCACATGCCAAAGCCATCCATTCTTCTTAGGTCTTCCTCATTTATTGTCTCACTGTCACATGCATGTGAGGAGATTGGAAATCCCATGGCTTGGGTTAGTGGCATCTCAATCCTTAAGGTGACATCGTTGCATTTTAACTACATTAAATAAATCTTTTGCAGCAGATATGTCCGATGCAATGTGGTTTGATTTCCTGACTGCCTATCTATGGCCACTGTTGATTCAAGTAGAAATAAATTTATGACCATGTCTCTTTTCTCCATGTGTCATGATGTTGCTCATTGGCCGAGTGGTGAAGACATTTGTTTTCCTTATCAAGGTAGTAGTCTTTGATCTTCATTAGTAAGTCCTACAAGCTCTCTTAGGTTTTAGTAAACAAGGTATGCTATCTGCTTACTGTGGTTTGTTCATGAGTATATTTCCTCTCTTGGTGCTCCCTTCTTCTTCTTCCCCCCCCACCCCCCCCCCCACAGAGTCCAGCTCTCGGATTACATGTCGAGAATACAGATTAAGTATCTGTAGTGAAAGAATACAAACTTGATGTGCAGCTTTCCTGAGAACTTGCAACATCTCCCTGTTCTGTTCAACCAACTAACCCTTGATTTATACGCAGGTTCCTCATTAGCATAATGAATGTTCTTGAATTTCCATTCTTTCTGACGTTATCTATAATTTCCTATAATTCTGTTACTAACAACGTTTTTGACCAAGTTTTCTGGGCTATGTTACCTAGTGATTTGGCAGTTAAGATGTATTGGATCTAATGCAATTTGATTACCTCCAGAATGAGAGCTTCTATGATCGTCCAATTGAAAAGGAGTTTTCTTGGGAGTATGACCTACTTTAAGCAAATATCGATGCTGTGGAAAAGTTTGCTTGCTTGCTTTTTGCCGGATCTGGATCATCATCTGATCTCTGGCTCAAACTTGAGGCAGCAGTCTACTATATTGCCCTTCAATCTTGAAAGTCATTAACAGTCTACCCTCTTATCTGTGGACCTTGGATTCATTCACCTCTGTAACCAAAATCCTGCTGTCTGATCTCACAATCTTGGGTCCATCACATCTGCAGCTACATGGATCAAAAGAAGCCTTCAATCTGATATTCAGCCCACAGAGTTGGAGCTTCCTCACCTTTACAACAATATGAGCCATTTCCTCTCTCTAACTATACAAAGAAGAAATTTGGTGCTATAGTGGTCATACATTGGACTGTTGATCCGCAAGGTCAGCTGTTCAGAACCACCAACCACTATGAGGGAGCAAGGCAGTGCTACCTACTCCTGTAAACAGTTACAGTCTTGGACATTCACAAAGGACATTCCACCTTGTCCTATTGAGTTGTTATGAGTCGACATCGACTCAATGGCAGTACATTTTTTATGTCTACATACAAAAGGAGTTCTGGTGACAGTGCTGGGCAAGTGTTGGACTCCTCACTGCAAGGTCAACATTTGAAATGCACCAGCCACTGTGTGGAAGAGGTAAAGGCTATCTGTTACTGGAAAGACTTACAACCTTCAAGCCCCTATCTAGAGATGATGGCTATGAGTTGAAATGGACTTGAATGCAGTGGTTGGTGGTGGTTTTGTATGCTTAGCTACACAGCTTTGGCTTCTCTACAGAAGCCAGTCTAAGACAGAGCCACACAGTCACATGCCTTTGTCTAGTCCATAAAAGATAGGGAAATATCTTTCTGATAGTTTGCACTTTCAGGCCAGAGCCATCTGACATCAACAATGATTTACTTCATTCTACATCCTCTTCAAAAGCCACCTTGAATTTCTGGCTCTTCCCTGCCAATGAATTGCTGCACTCATTTTTAAATTCCATTTAGCAACAGGGTCTTTCGAACCAAACAAAGGACACTGCTTAAAATTAAGAAAGGTGTTCCTTAGGGTTGCATCCTTTCATCCTCCGACCTCAGATTATATGCTGAGCATATAATCTGAAAAGCTGGCCCATATGAAGATGAACATGGCTTCTGAATTAGAGTGAGGTTCATTAACAGCCTGGTGTCATGAAAGTAGAGGAATTGAAGCACTTACAGATGAAGAGCAAAGGCTACAGCCTTCAGTATGGAGAGAAGCACAGTATGAAGTAAGCACAAAGATTCTCAGCTGGGCCAAAATACACGGTCATGATACATGATGTCAAGGATTTCATTTTACTTGGATTCCCAATCACTGCTCAAGGAAGCAGAAGTCAAGAAATCAAATGACATATTCCATAGGACAAATCTGTTGGGGAAAGAAATCTTTAAAGTATTAGGGAGAAGACATGTTCCTTTGAGGACTGTGGTACACCTGACCCATACTGGTATGTTCAGTGGTCTGATAAGCATATGAAACCTAGACACTGAATACAAAAGAAGAGAGGAGAAATGATGCATTTAAGTTTTGGTGTTAGTGGAGAAATTTTAATACACCGTGGGCTGTCAGAAGAGGAAACAAATCTGTCTTGGAAGAAGTACAGACAGAATACTTCTGAAAAGTGACTTCATCTCAAGTACTTTGGGCATAGTGCAGGATGAATCAGTCCCTGGAGAAGGACATCAGGCTGGGTAGAGTAGTCAATTAGTAAAAAGACAAAGGCCTTCAGTGGGATGGATTGGCAAAGTGGCTGCAACAATGGGCTTCAACATAATGAAAATTGTGAAGATGGCCCAGGATGAGGCAGCATTCCATTCTGTTATACGTAATCACTATGAGTCAACACCAAGCATGCACCTTCTTTGTTTCCAGTATTCCCATATCAATCACCAGTCATTATCAATGCATCTGATTTGCATTGATTGATCAAATCCAGACTACAGAAACTGATAAAAATTTTAAGTTTCTCCATCTTTGGCAGTAGTAGTTGGTGCATAAATCTGAACAGTAGTCATATTAACTGGTCTTCCATTTAAGCATATGGATATTATCCTGTCACTGAAAGGGCTTTAGGAGTGATCTCATAATGTTTTTCCTCTGACAATGACTATGATGCCATTCTTTATCCACTTGTCATTCCCAGGGTACTAGACCATATGATTGTCTCATGAAAAATGGTCAATACCAGTCCACTTCAGCTAACAAATGCCTGGGATATCAACCTTTATGTGATCCATTACATTTTTGATGATTTCTAGTTTTCCTTGACTTCACCACTCATTGGTTTGACATTTACTGTGGATACTTGCAAGTTGCTGAGATGCTGGGAGTCATGCCACTAGCAGTGCAAATGCCAGCAGAGTCACCCAGGGTACACAGGTTTCAGTGGAGCATACAGACTAAGAGGTCATCCAGAAGAAAGCAATGGTCCATTTCTGGGAAACGAGTCACTGCAAACCTTCAAGCTCCAGATTCTGCTGTGATCCATGAGGTTTCATTGGCTCATTCTCAGAGGCAGAGCACCAGGCTTTTATACTAACCAGTTTCAGTCCCACAGCGCTGTTGGAATTTTCCACCACAGGAGAACCTCGTGGTATTTGGAATACTGGTGGCATAGCTTTCAACATCACAGCAATACACACGACACTATGGTTGAAATATGGAAAGCTATGTCGGGAATTGTGATGTTTAAAAGACACTGTGTTAGTCTGGGTACATTAGAGAAACAAATCCATAGAAACTCATATGCATAAGAGAGAGTTTTCTATAAAGGGTAAGTGAACATCAAGAAAACATCCCAATCCAGTGCTTCCCAAGCCCACAAGTCCAACATTAATCCATATGTCCCACACCAATCCACAAAGTCCTCCTTCATCTCACAAAACACACGCCATGATGCTGACTTCTGGAGGAAAGCCAAATCAGTGAATGTGTAAGCATCTCAGCACTGGCAGGGGTCTCCATACGGCTGCTCCAGGACCCAGGGCTACATCAGGGTAGGTCCATGTGGCTTCTCCTCAGCAATATATTGCAGGAAGTCAGCCTTGCAAGCTGAAGCAGGGAACTGGCTAAGGCAGCTGCACCCTAGTCAGATCATCAAACAGCAAGAGACCCAAGAACTCAAAAGGCAAGTCTCACCAAGCCATTTATCCCTTCACCCTTCAATTAACCCCACATGCATTTATTGGCCAGGTTGGCACAATAATCTTTAACTATCTAAGACATGAAATGTCTCATTCTATGAAACTATTTTAGTTACACCCTTGAAAGTAGAGTGAAATTGAAAGCGCTGATGATAATAATTAAAAAGAAACAGAATTTTTGTTACCATTTTCAAAATACTTGAATGTCACTGAACAAAGATGAAGCCCAATGTTGGGTCTCGGGAACCAAAAGACATATTGTAGAATGAAATATTCATTTTTGTTCATAGATAGTTAACTGTAAGACAAGACTGAGTTTTTGTTACTCTCTGGAACTTGTTCATTCAGATAAGTTCCTAGCTGTTCTCTCCTTAAATGGGATGAGTGAAATTACCAGTCTAGAGCTCTAACTTGCTCATTAGCTGAGGTTATCTATTTATGGAAGACACAAAGATAAACCCATTGCCATTGAACTGGTTATGACTCACAGTGACTCAATGAGACAATACAATAATCTTAGTTTAAAAAAACAAACTAACTAAAGAAGATAAAGTTCGAGAAAAAAAAATATCCTCAAGTGATCTCCACTCAGATAGGCTAGATGCCTATTGTGTACCCAAAACAGTCAAAATGCTTACCTCCCCAAAATAGTTATCAAATATGACTGGAGGAATCATTTTGTGATATTGATGAAAGCACAATTTAGCTTCAACTTCTTAGAAAGGAGACTAAATAAACTCATGAAGCAGCTGCTTCCTTTAGAAAGGGGAACCACAATAAAAGAAGTAATTTAAAAGATTAACCAGAAAACTATATTAACACTGGGAAGCACATAAATTATCATAATCCTCAAAAAAAAATCTTCCTTTTAGGATGAAACAGATCCAGCTAAAGTAAACTGACTTGAATTTTTTACCTTGTATAAGATCACTATTATTAAATATAAAAAGTAGTTTTCATGCTAAAAGAAACATTCTTTGATGGTTACCAGGGATGGGAGAAAAATGTGAGGTAGATAATTTCACAGGCTCAAGAATGGATGAATGTTAACTTGAATGAAGGAGAAGGAAATATGCAATAAAAAGAAGGTCGAGGAAAATCGATGGAGGCAAGAGACACCTCTGGGATGTTTGCACGACTTAAAGATGAAACCCAAAACACAAACCACTGCCATTGGTGGAGTCTGCCTTATAGCGACGCTACAGGACAGAGTAGCTCTGCCCCTTTATGGAAGCAAAACCCTGCTATTTCTCCTGAAGAGTGGGTGGTGGATTCCAACTGTTGACCTCAAAGTTCGCAGCCCAAAGAGTAACCCACTGCACCACCAGTCAACAGAAGCAAATATGTTAAAAACATAATCCGGCAGTAGTGGGGACATTCTAAGCCTTCGCGGGATAAGAAGACTTCATCTTTCTCCCTAGCTCAACGGTACTCTCCATTTATTCATGCTTCATCAGAATCTTTGAATCCCCCACTTCCTTCTCCTCAAGCTCTTTCATTAAATCCAGAAGTTGGAAACAAACTTTAAATGATCAAAGAAAAATATTTGCCATCAGAAATTTTTGAAATGGATTTCATCCTAGACCACATTAAACTTTGCATCAGGTTGGCATCTTGTTTTACTATTACCCTTTTTTAGGGTAGTTGAGTGAGATGCCAAGCTGGTTCAAAAGTTGAATGTTGCCTAGAAGGAAATCAATTTCAAATGTTCTGCTAGATGGACACAGTGGCTGCAACCATGGGCTTGGGCACAAGAACAACTGTAAGGATGGCACAGGACTGTGCAGTGTGCAGGGGTCAGACCTCACTTGATGGCACCTAACAACGACAACAACCACATCACTCTCCTGCATATACTGAGAGCAAGGATCTGTGGGGGTGCAACTCCTGTATGTGATACAGATGGAAACAATCATTTCAGAGAAGAAAGTAAGTGCTATCAGCACGGTCTCTGAAAGGCAGTGTCGTGGTGGGTATAGGCTGAGGGCACGGAGAGAGAAGCAACGTTCAACGAGAAGATAGCAACAGGAATCTTACCTGGCATCTAAGAACCCCAAGTTAATGAGGAGGAAACTAGACTCTGAAGAAACCGGACAGCAAGAAATAAGGTAACAATAAACATGGCTATTTGGAGATGCCTTTGCACTGTTAGACTAAGCTGTAGTAAAATAGCAAAGATACTCAAAACCACAGTAGCTCAAAGCAGGAAGAAATGTTTTCTTTTCTCTTATGTAACACTCCAGAAGCAGAAGTGAATGGTTGGCAGCTCAGCCCATCTAGGCCAAACAGGGTCAAGTTCCTTCCTCTTTGTCGATCCAATATGTCCCAGGGTGTTTTCCTCATCAGAGGCCTCATTGGAAACTTGTCAGCATTTCATCCCTAGGCAGGAGGAAAGAGGAAGTGGACAGCAAATGGCTTCCTTCTTAAGAAAGCAGCCAGAGTGTGGTCTAACTCCAGGGAGAAAGGTAGGAAGTTCACAGAATCCTCATGAGAAGACCACACTCACCAGGAGAATCATCAGGCTGTGATCTGATCTACAGGTTACACTCCACCCCTATACTTATTTAGCAAGTTGACATGAAATTATGTAACTGCCACAGACCACTCCTTGTCAACTTGACACCTTTATACAACTCTTTAGCCACAGATAATTTTTAAAACAAGGACAGTAGTAAAATCATGCTTGTTCCTAACAAGATAGAACTAAAATGCATGCAACTCAAAATGTGCCAGGTTCACTTAAGCATAATACTCGATAAGCAACAAAATAAAAATATTCTATGCTTAACAGCTGAAGTTATGTGATCATAATCCTCTAATTCTATAGACATATTCCCCTCCTATGACAGTTTTTAAGCCAGGCACTTCATGCCTTTATCCCCCCAGTTTTTGGAATCCAATTTCTATACTGCCCACTTGTATCAACCCAGTGCTCTGAGGAGACAAGCGTGTTCTTTGATGTGAGGAATCTTCATTCCAGTTGAAACCTTGTAAGTCCACATCCATAAACAAAGTTAAATCAGGCCAGGCCTTCCATAAAGTCAGCAGTAATATGCACCAATCACAGACTCAAAAATCTTCTCTTCATCTGGTTGTGTTCTGGTCAACTCAATGTGGGTTTCCCAGCTTAGCCTCACCAGGGTGCCCCATTGACCTCCTTGCCTTTAGGCCATGGGTTCCTTCAACAACCCTAGCTCCCTTGAGCTAGGTCATGAACTTCAGACCAACCAAACCACTCTCATCTTCTCTTCTAATCCCTGTGAACCAGGTCCACCAGCGTCAGTGGCTAGACTCATGCTATCTCTTTATTGCTGCCTTTCTTCCATTTCCACTCAACAATTGGATCCAGGTGGTCACCTAGCAAACATTTCAGGCTCCTCACAGGATCCCCTTAACGTTCAGTCCTAGAAAGAGAATTTTTGCATGGCTCCAATTTTTTTCCAGCTTCAGGCACAAACCACTAGTTCAAAAAAAATTTTTTTTAAGTGAAAGGCTCCCTTTCCCTCCCCACCCTCTGTCTGCCAACATCCCCCTAGGCAAATCTCTAATTGAATGCAATGTCCGGAGCACTGAAAGCACTGGTGGATGTATCTTTTCAGAGCCTTCTTTGTAGGCATGTCCTACTTCCAATTTAAAGGATGAAGGCAAG
Organism: Tenrec ecaudatus; assembly: GCF_050624435.1. Classification (NCBI taxonomy): domain Eukaryota; kingdom Metazoa; phylum Chordata; class Mammalia; order Afrosoricida; family Tenrecidae; genus Tenrec; species Tenrec ecaudatus. Next base: position 225,653,646 of record NC_134530.1, on the reverse strand, counting down.
GAGGCTTACAAACTATTTTTACTTCCCAATAATAATTTATATCACACATTATATCAATAACAATAGGTAGAAGAAATCAGCATAAAACTAATAGAGTCAGATCCTAAACACATTCTTAAAAGTCAAATTAAATCCTTTTTTATCTCAACTATCCAATTGATATGAAATGGCTAAAATGGCTGCATTTCCTCAAGACAGGGCAGGGTCTGTCAGCCATTTTGACAAGGCAGCATGGTCCCAGAGTTCAAGGAGCCATTTTCCCCTTTAATACATTAATCACATTCATTTTCACCATTTCAAACAGGAATAACCAAAGACAACAACCAAGGAAAAGAATAAAAACTTTAACTTCCCATGTTCTTTCCAGAAAACAATCAAGTAAATAATGTAGCCCTATCTGACCTCTGGCTAGCCAAAAAAGAAAAACTACCATGAGGAAGAGGTCAAACAAGTATTCACTCTGCATCTTCATGATTTGTTTCTCTAGAACCCCACTCCCAAGTTACCATAATGTGTTAGTCCTATACTAGTACATAAATTCCTCTTCAGATTCACACAGGACATGCAATGATGCTGAATGCAGGAAGATCACAGGCCAGTGGGTGAAAAGTCTTGTGGATCCAGAGGTGGTAGAAGCACCTCAATACTGGTGTGATACTTCTCCAGCTCTCTGGGGGGTGTCTCCTCAACAGGAAGCTGAAGCAGAGAGTGTGTGGTTCACCTCCAGGGAGAAAGATAGGAAGTTCCCATAATCCTCATGAGAAGGCCATGCTCTCAAGAAGGCATCATCAGGTTGTAACCTGATGGACAGGCTAGACTCCACTCCTATACTTGTTTAGCAAGTTGACATGAAATTATTTAATAAGTGGCATCACATTCCGCATCATTTTCAGTCCTACCTTGAAGCACAATGTTATATGTGATATGATAATGGCTATATACCCATTAGGAAGATAGGGTTCTACGTCTATCATTTAAATGTACACATTGAGCACTAAACCAGGTGATGAAGAAATTGAAAATTGTTACCAACTTCTACACTCTGAAATGGATCAAACACACAAACTGGGTGCTTTGGTAATTCCTGGGGATTGCATGGGAGAGTTGGAAGCTAAGAAGATGGATCACTTTGGAAAACATGGCCTTGGTGACAAACCACCTAAGATCGCACAATAGAATTTTGCAGGACCAATGTCATTAATTCTCAAATCCCCTTTCAACACTAGAAATGGCCATCATGACGAACTGGTGAAGCGAGATGTGCAGTGTGTAAAACCAGCTCTGCCTGCTCAAAGCTAGGACTCTGGCTACACCCTGGCCTTTCTAGGTTTCCGGGGTGGGTCGGGGGGGTGGGTCAGAGGGTGTGTTGGTGTCACCAAGTACACTTTGGAGATGGTGTGGTGAGAGGTGAGCATTTAGCAGACCAGAAGGATCTTCAGGGAGGTCTTCTCTGAGGTCAGGGCATAAGTGAGCAAGCCAGGGCTGTGACCTCACCTCCTCTGTAATGGAGCACAAAGAACTTGGAACCACGGTAACTGGGTGCCCACATTGTAAAGCCCCAACCCAGCTCACTTCTGTGGAGAAAGTCCACAGAGGAAGGTGTTATCCTACTCTCTATACATATTGATTCCGGTGTCAAGATTTATTTAGCCAATGGCATGAAGACTTTTAGGAAAACTGAGCTTCATTCTGAACTCCCATCTCAGAAGGCACTGGCCTTTGGCCAACAAGAACTATAAAGTAACAAAAGGTGGTCCTGGGCAGACCAACTTGGGCCAGGCCACCACTGGGATCCCACCTGGGCGGCACCACACCCACACTGGTCAAAACAGCCCCCAGGCTATGCCAGCCCTTGTCCTCCTGGGGTCCCTAGTAGTTGGGTAGGAGGACATGAAGGCAAATGCTATTGGATGAGTGAGAGACTGAGTCCATTTGGGAGAGAGGTGTGTCGGGTCAGGAAAGGGAGGACTGGAGGGTCCCCGATGCCTCCCTGGCTGTCACCCTGTATTGTCTCTATAGATCCATCCTGAGGACACAGAGAGTCTGTGGTAGTTACATAATCTCCTGTCAACTTGAGGGTATTATGAGTGAATGGGGTGGAGTCTAGCCTGTCAATCAGGTTATAGGTAACGATGCCTCTGTGTGGGTGTGGCCTTCACATGAGGATTCTGGGAACTTCCTCTCTCACATTCCTGTTGACAAGCCACATGTAGCCATGCTGATGGGAGCCAGAGCCTAGGACCTGGAGGAAGACTGGAGATGCTTCCCCTGCCATTGGATCCACAAGTCTATACACCCGCTGGTCTATGATCTTCTTGCACTTGGCATCATTGCATGTGTTGTGTGAGTCTAAAGAGGAATTTATAGACTGGTATCGGACATATGGGCTAATATCGAACTTATGGACTTTTTCTGGACTGGGCTGAGATGTTTTCTCAATATACAATTGCTCTTTTATATAAAGCTCTTTCTTATCCTCACATTGTTTCCCTGGATTTGCTTCTCTAGTCTATCCAGACTAAAACAGACTTCCAGGAGTGAGAGGCTGGGACAGACTAGCCCAGGGACAGTTAGGATTGCTAGAGCCGGAACCCCCTGCCCCAAACAGCTGTAGCAGTCACGTGACACCAGCATGCTCTGGTGAGGGTAGTGTCCCTGTGTGGAACCTATCTCATCCTCTGTCAGTGTAGCTGATAGAACCACAGGGTGGCTTTGAGGTAATGTTGGCTCTGAGAGGCAAGGCCCCCTGTCAGTCCTATCCAGACCATTTGAATTCACTTCCCTGAGTCGCCTGCTCAGATCCTTGGCTAATGGTGGGAATCCAGCTTTCACCCATGGCTAGCATGAGACCACAGGTCTCTAACCCCCCTGAATGGATGCCCTGGTTGGTCTGATCTGGGACTTGCCTCCCGCTGGAGAGGAAAGAGCTTGCACCTCCCACTGCCCTCTGAGCAGGAGCTGCCAGGCCTGGGCAACCGCAGAGTGCACGTCAAGTTGCCCAAGAGTCAGGCACTTCTGGACTCTGACTGCCTGACTTGTAACAGACAGCTGACATCACTACACGTCTGCTTCCTCTCATGTCCAGTGGGGGGTGAGGGGTGGTGAGGCCTCACTGGTATTGCAGGGAGATGCTGTGCTCCCTTGGTCAATGGTATCATTTCAGGTTCCTAATGTTTTTCAAGACCATTTACTTCTACTTTGAAAATCAGGCCCCATTTTTGGTTAGAAGCACTAATGTCTCAACTATAGCTATAAGACACACCAGGCAGTGGAGTCTGGCTGCCTCTGGCAGTACGTCCCTCCTCTTTCCCATTTCAACGAGACCATCCATCAATTCAGGTTGTCTCAGACACCACCCAGCTTGGAAGCCAGCAGGACTCCTGGCTGATGACATCCTGATGGAAGCTCACGTTTTCTGACGACTTCTGCGATAAGGATCTCTTCCAGAGATCCTTAACATCCTGATCAAAAGGTGAGTGGCCTACCATCCACAGTGCAGTAAAATTGTGTCACCTCCCAGCTGTGAGCACAGGAAGTTCTTTTCACCTCTCTGGGCCTCGGTTTGCCCCTCTGAGAAGAAGGGGCAATGAGACCAACCTGCCAGAGTACTCTCAGACTGCCAGCGATGAGTCATGGCAAGTGTGCACACTACGCCTGTCTCTGTGGAAGAGGCTGCTAGAGAGGACGGGCTGGGTGCTCACACTGTCCATTCATCTCTCCTTCATGAAGCAGAGGTCTGTCATTTGTAAAGTGACTTTGGGTGGGAAAGGAGGGCCTCTTGTCTCCATAAAGGGTGGGGTTTGTGGGGACCTGTGCCTGGTCTGGGGATGGGTGGAGCCTGCTTCCCCCAAATCTAGGTCTCCCTGGAGGAGTGAGTTCAGGGGCGCTCCCTGCAGGAAGGAAGCAGTCACAGACCACTGCAGGTGGAGCCTGGAAGCCCTGGGTGCAGAGAGGAGGGTTGGAGCTCCCGAGCAGCCTGTGGAAGAATCCATGCCCCACGATGATCCCCACCGGCTCTGTGTGCCCATCCCCCATGGGAAACTCCAAAAAGGAGGTGTAAGTAGAGTCATGCTTCAGGTCCTTCAGGGCCTCAGATACATGTGGACCTCGGGAGACCAGTGTCCATGGGAGAGGAGAATCTCTTGTGTTTACTGACAATCAAGCAGCACTCTGGTGCACGGGGTGAGGGCTTGGGCAGGCTGGCACAGGGGCCAGCCTCCCTGTGTGCCTCCCACAGGTCTCCGTGGGACATCCTGTGTGCTGAGCTGTGAGGTACACAGGCAGACACAGCACGGGCCTTCTCCGGAAGAGTTACTCTTTGGTGGGAAGGGTCCAGGGCACAGACAGAGACATTACCCAGGCTTCCTGAGAAAGGACAGTTGGTCAGACCATTGATGAAGGGCGCCCTGAACTACGGCGCTCCTAGCCCCCTGCTTAGTGACCAGGCCTGCCACTGTCTGGACAGTCATAAGGGGTGAGCCTGAGACTGGCCTCCAGAAGGGAAGGTAGGCAGAGGACCCCAGCCCTTTGCAGGGGTACCTGGTGAGGGCCATGTGGCGGAAAAGGCTGGGGCTCTGGCCCTGGTTTTCACCAACCCCCTCAGAGCCATTCTCAGATGTCCTAACCACCTGGCTGGACACATGTTTCCATCAATCTGACCCTCTCCCTTACTTCACCAGCCGGCAGGTCCTGTGGGAGCAGCTTAACAGAAGGCATGACTCAGAGCTTCAGTCTACAGAGCCCTGCACCTATTGGCTGAGCTGAATGAACGGAGGCAACCAAGGAAGGGCTCAGGGGTGCGAAGAACTACACAGGGCCGCCTTTGTCACCCAAGGAGGATTTCAGAACTAGAGTGGACCAGAGCCCAGAGTTAGCTCAGACCCCTCTGCTCGGGGACAGCTGTGGGGAAAGGCTTCTTGAGGGCGGGGCACTGGGAACGGACTTCATGGCTG